>NC_047159.1:9856317-10606317 GCF_009819705.1 Hippoglossus hippoglossus | reverse complement strand
GATAGTCGATGATAGTTGTCAGGAGGAGAAAGCATAGCAGAGAAAAATGAATTATATGCACATTAGTTTGATATCAGAGTTATGATTATCTTTCATGAAAATCCTACTTTTTAATTTAGGCACACTAGTTCCAGATCTACAATAACAATGACATGGATTTGATTATGGTCCCACTACTCATTACATTAAATTCAGCTACAGAGATGCTTTCATATTGTTGATTTATTACCTGGCTGCAGGCGACTGTCGGTCAGTGCCCTCTCAAAATCGAGCCAATAAGGCACAGCGTATTTCTGTAGGGACCTTCCCAGTGGACACTATATGGGACGCTTGAGGGGCCGAATTACGTCGACAGTTCATTGTTGAAGTCAGGGATACATCACACGTCAGAGGCCGTGGGTTTTTTGCGGTCGTGACACAACTGAAGCGGGCTTCGTATTTTAAAATGACATTAACCATGTAAATTTCGTCCATTAGCTGATCTGAGGTCCTTGCCAAATTAATTAAGGACAGATGTGAAGGATTTGAACATTTTGAGTTTCAATTGGTTTATTACCTACGCCAAGGATGTCATGTTGTCATGTAACCATTTGTCTGTCTGTCTCTGTCAGTCAGGATTACGAAAAAACTACTGAAACACTTTCCGTTTAATTTTGTGGAGGGGATGGGGAATGAGGCATTGTTTCAAAATATTTTCAATCTTTTCCCAAGGAATTATTCGAGGATCTTGATGAACAAGATCAGGCACATTTAGAGAATCGATATCTATGAGTAGAAGCAAAGTGGTTCGTCTTGATTGAGCTTTGGCTGAGGTATACACTCTACTGAGTGTCAATGCAGCTGACGTTTGGCGAGAGGCCAGGTAAACCCTGGACAGCCACTGTTATATGTCAGCCCATCTACAGGGCAGACATATAGAATCAAACAACCATTTGTACCTATATGTTCAAATTAGAGTCTCTAATTAACCAAGCCTGAATGTCTTTGGACTTTTGTAAGAAGCCAAAGAACCAGAAAGGCCCTCGTGTTCAAACTTTCTTGCTGTGAGATAACAGGACGACCACTGCTCCACCGTTCTGTACATTTTGTATAACACAGTATGTGAGTGTTAATGCACAACAAGAGCTGAGCTGCTTTAGAGTTTTAACATAGTTGTCTTTAAAACTGTGTTACTGATGAGCTACAGTGGAGAAAACACATTTAACTGAGAGAAATCTCACTGACTTCAAATTCATCATTGACAAAAGTCTTGTAGCTCCAGTTACTCTTTTTATTTTAAGAGCCCTAGAGCCATATTGACTTGAGTTTTGTTTTCGGCTTTATTTTTTCAAAGATGCATTTTCAACAATTTCAGGGGCTGGTTCAAAACTTGTTCTAATTTGAAGGTCTTATAATAGTTTGAACAACTTGCAAGATCGAAATTTAGCTTGATCAAAGTTCCTGTTAAAGAAGTTAAGATGTCGGCTTTGAAGCCCTCCACTGAAATGACAATGACAGAGTAATGTGAATAATCTTGTGTGTATATGAGTAGTTTAACTATAACTTTTAAAGAAAAGTGTGTCACCTCTGCACTGGTTTATTGACAAGGTCAGCTTTTCAGTCACCGGCACCTTTCTCAAGACATTTTTGGTGGATCAATGCAGAGGTGATAAGTGTAAATGGGAATTAACTTTCTCTCTTTAGATTTGTTTGGGGAGAGGACATTATTCCCCGCAGCACAAAAGAGATCAAGCAAGTTTAGGGCACGTTGCCTCCTACTCACCTGTTTTTACAACGGTGACATTGTTCCTGCTGACAACGCATTGATTTAATGTCAAGTGTCAATTTAATCTCCGTCGCTCTCTCTCTGACTTTTTCTAAGCTCCTGTGCTCTAAAGCTGCCACTTCTCCACCAATCCATCAGGCTCAAACTCAGCCCACACACTTAGTACATTCATTAAATCTTTATTTTCCACAATTCATGATGGGGGGGCGTCTCTCTCTCTCTCTCCCTGGTTCTCTGTCTCTCTCTATAGCTCTCTCCATGTCCTAATGATGGTTAATGACTGTGTGACTTCTGTGTGTTGTTTATCATAGTTCAGCTCCATAATCTGTTCCAGTTCACCCACACACTGAGGTTTAATGATGCTTTATTGAAAACTTTGTCGACGGAGCGCGTGACATTGGACCCAGCGAGTGATAATTGGATTGATAATTTCGCTTTGCAAACTTTACACGAGGGAGCAAAGAGTCGTGGGTAAATAACCTCTCGTACCCCGTTCCTCTCGTACCCCGTTCCTCTCGTACCCCGTTCCTCAGTACCCCGTAGAGGGACACAGAGGGCAACATGGTGGCTCAGTGGGACGCGGTCTTGTGTTGGGACACCGCATGGTTTCCCTGTGGTGTTTCCATGTTCCTGCTGTGTTTGTTTTCTGTGGTGACCTTTGCTCTGTGTGACATCTTTGCAGCTTCCAGCTTCTTGTCGCACCAAAGCATCAGCGCACACAATAACCTCTGTGGCCCAGACACGAGTTATGCAATACAAGATTCTTGACATGCGTTTACTTTTTCACTTGACTTCACCGCGCTAGATGGAGCGTGGAATACATGAGTTCTCTGCGTCTCTTGACTGCGCCGTAATTTGTCCAGTAAAGAAAAGAGAATGTCAGGCTCTAATGTCAGGGGAACGCAACAATTATGGGCTGTGTGGGGAAATGGGGTGAGTTCGAGAGTTCACACAGCTCAGGCATTGTTTGTAGTTTGCTCTTCTTGTAGAAGTAATGGGGTATAAACTCGTAATTTGAAATCAGTCAGCGTCACGGCGATGATAAGTCGTCTTTAGACCATAACAGCTCTGAAAACCCTCAGTCAGCGTTTCTTAGCTTTTACTGAAAAAATAAATATGTTTGAAATCGTATTATAATGCGAGGAATCTCTGCATGTATGTATATGCAGGCTAAGTATACTGTATATGTAATTCGAATCTCAGAAACCATTAAACCCAGTAACTTCCGCTTCGGGAAGTGTGTTTTTGCAGGCAAAAGGAAAATTCAGTGGGGAATTTAATGTTATTTGGACGAGCAAAACGTTCAATCTTAATAAATAAATAAAACAGGTGAACAGTGTTCTGGGGCAGCAGAAGGGGGCTGGGACTCTTAAAAATAAATGATGCCAACAACTCATTCTCCAGTTCAGGCAAAAGATGGACAACAGCTCCCCAAAAGTGAGGCCAAATCTTGCAAATATTGCAGTAGTTGTTGCAATTAACAGGATGCCCAAATTGTTCAACAGTATGTTATTTGGTCAAACGTGTCTGTGACAGATAAAATCCTGTCTACCCTCCATTAACCCCGCTTTAGAAATTCAGCATATTCATCAATACTACTACAAAGTGCAGTGAGAACAACCAGTCTGTAACTATGAAGGGCACCGGAGAGACTACTGTGCTTCACTCGCTTTATACTTGTACCACCAAATCGAATCCACTCAAAAGCAAATTCAAAAATGCACCACCAGTGCTGGAATAATGTTTCTGTCTGAGTCTGCGGTTGAATAAGCAGACTTTTCAGGCGCCGGGGTATTGATGTGTGGCTGTGGGTCAGTGTGGTTCAGTCTGCGCTACTATCAGCTTTTTTTTTTAATTGAAATACCGTGAGAGAATAATCAGGAGTTGGCGCCCTTCGCTGGGTCGATGATGCGGAGTGTCTCTGCTGCTCACGTAGACTCAGTCAGTGTGGTGAACTGGTGTGGACGAGCAGTGTCTGTGACTGCAGCACAGAGCTCCATTTGTGGCTGTTCTTTTGACTCTTTTGTCACAAACAGGCAGCTTTGGTTCATTCTCTGAAGCAGGTCACAAAAAACACAACGTGATGTAATATGTTAATAAATCTGTTAGCGTGCTGTGAATCCCAACTAAGGACAGCAGGTCATTTGCGAACATGAGTGCTAGACTTCAAATCTCCTCCCTAATCATAATGTCACTCTTGCCGAGCCAAAAAACAATATACATTGCTCGAGCTGTCAACCTCCCAATTCTCTCCTTTCCCCTTTGAGTGAAAGGAGACATTTTATGCTCATATTTCAGGTTCATACTTTTAATTTGGGTTATTACTTGAAAAGGTTGACATGCTCTAATGTTCAAGAAACATCAGTTGAACAGTTTAAAAGTTTACGGATGACTCAAGAAAAACATGCCGCATATTCTGGCCTAAAAAGATCTCAAATGAAGAACTTTATAACAAGACTAAGAGCCAGAGTTTGGTGATCAGACGCCGGCGGATACAATTAATTGGTTGTTTGCTCAGAACAGAACAGAACAGAACCGGGTACACCAAAGACAAAGATGGACAGCACCTGCATAGCAAAAAGCAATTGTGTCGGCCAAGCTGAAAGAGATGGGGAGAGGCCCCACGTCAAAGACCAGGATATACCTAGATGTAGGCTGTTTGTCGATGCCTTATTCCCCTCAAGGGATGAAGAGGACTAATGAAATGCTCAGAAAACCAACACCAGCAGCCACATCAGGTTTCACCCTAAAAAACCTGATGTCTGTCTCACTGTACTGTTTTAGTTAATATATTTAGTAGACAAATCAGAAAGTTCCTAAGACATTTTGAACTATTCTGACATATTTTAACTGGAACCACTTGTATATAAGCCCACATATATACTTTTTTTTTTTTTTTTTCCTTTATGATAAGAACATTATTCTTCATCATGTTTTCCTGTGAGGTTAACAGTGTGACGGACAGAGACCACAGAAGTTGTCAGCTCTGTGCGAAGCTTGTAACTGAGGTGTCATCCCGGTGTTGTTCTCATTTAAGGATCTGACAGCCGACGTCCCTCTCAGAGCAACAAGCTCATTTTAGCATAACGCTGGTGTCTGTCCCTCACTCCTCTCCCCCCTCTCTGCTCATTGCATGTGACATTCCTTTGTTCACTGAGCTCATACATGGTCTGTTCTCCTCTCTTTACTCAGCTTTCTTCATCCACCCCTGTCTCTCCCACTTTCTCACCTGCACTCCTGCTCACCTGTGTGATTTCTTTGTGTCAGACATCCATCCATATTCAACACTCTCCCTTTCTCCCTTCCCATTTTCTCACTCAATCTTCCTTTTCCCCGTATCCCCCCCAACTCCCTCACATCTCTCCACCTCTCACCCCACAGGAACTTCCACTTTCCACTGTATCCAGCTCAAAACTGTGCTTTCCGCAGAGGTGACAGGAGAAGAACATTTGTAGAAAAGATCAAGGGCCCTGTCTTACACCTGGCGCAAAGTGTACGTGACTCAAGTGTCAAGTCTACTTTCAGACTTGCAGGTGTAATGTTACCATCCAGCACCTTTGCTGTTGAAATAAAAATCTCACTTGGACGTGTTAAAAATGAGGTGAGGTCAGGTGCATTGCTGTCATGAGGCAGCGGAATCCAACAAATCCTACTGAAGTCAGTGCTGCAGTATATCACTGTTATGATTATATGCTCTTAAATAGGCATGAAGGAAAAGCACTTGCTCTCTTATTGTCAAATTCACCTTTATAATAGCAATCGTCCAAGGGGCAAGTGCACCTGACTTTCTAAGGGAAAGGAGGATTGCTCTCTGACTGTTTTATTGCACATTACATCCAAAACACACCCATGATTAATTACAATATTAAGTAAATCTTTTTTGCTGCTGTTTCACTTGCAAAAGAGGATTCGGACACTCACTAAATGCACTTTAGACCATGCACTGACTGTAGGTGTTTATGATAGAGTCCCCAGATTTTTGCTGCAGATATATTTTAATGTTCCACATATGATCTGGGATGACTCACTATAACCATTTTCAGACATGAACTCTACAGGATGTTTGCAGAGTTGCGTCCAGACTTTCTCCGGAGTTTGCCTTTTCGCACATGAACAACGCGGCAGCAGATTCTCCGCTCAGACACGTTCATGACAGTACAGAAATCTGGGGGCTGGTGCAGCAGGCGGATGCAGGACGAAACGTATTAATTCCGCTGTGGAGATCACGTGTTTTTGATTTCAGCGAATCGACACAGGCGTTGGTCCTTGTCACCAAATCTCTTGTCTTCTACCTGTATTGCTTTTTAAATCCTGATTTATTTGCATCCTTTTTGTGTCTGTCGCATGTTAGAAACATCATCAACACACTCGTTCACTTGCGGTGAATCCTGTGGAATTTATCCTGCTGTGTTCTCATATCGGCTCATTCTGACATTCTCCAGAATCGCTACCAGGGAGCTGGCCGGAGAAAGTGCGGAGGCTCTCACTCTGATATTTGCGCTCTCACTTCAGCGCCTCTCTGCAAGCGGCTTATGCCTCGACACTCCTCATAGAAACAGTAAAAAGGTCTATGTGGCCTGCTCTGAAATTCACTGAACTGTTTCACATTATGCTCGATCATCTAACCCAAACTCCTCTGCATTTTAACTGGTTACAACTGCAGTAAAAGCTGCCACTTGGGGGGAAAGAACAGCATGGGACATAACCTGCATTTATAGGCTCCTTATGGATGAGACTGCAGAATCAACACAATACATGGAGTTAAAGAGCATTTAAAGGAGGCAACAAGTGAGATTTTTTATTGCCCCATATGCAGAAAGTAGCCATAATATATCCAGAGGAGGTTGATAGCGGAGTTAATCAATAGCGATGACTCAGTGATCAGTTTGCCAGGTGCTGAAATAATAGGCTTTCACTTAGTAGTCTGTGTAAATCATCACATCTGTTTGAGTTAGAACGACAGTCCCCAGACCCCAGCGGTGGTACAGCAACACTGTGTGAAATCTCTTAACGGTCCCTTTTCACTCCAGTAGGGAAATCATTTACAACATCAGGGGCTGCTCATTAAAACTGGTACAAATAGATGTTGGTGTCAAATTAAGTCAAATGACCTCCTCAAAGCCCCTTTTAGGTAATTCATATCTAAACGTGACTTTTAATCAAGAAAGGGCCATAAACAAGCTTATAATTGCTTAAGTCCAACACAAGAAAATGGGTTTTATGAGGAAAAGCTGTGTACCGTTATAACATTAGTCTTTTTTTACTTCAAGTTATTTCAGAGATTTAGCCTCGCTGTGTAAAACCGTGTTTGTGCATTCGCTCACAAGTGTTTGTACATGTCTATACTTGTAAGGACAGACATTAACATAATGCGTCCCCCTCTGCCCCACATCCAAGTCACTGTGCTGTTCTTTGTTTCAGCTTGAATCAACTAATAATGTGTGATCATCCCACCATCAAGGCTGCTGCCATAGAGTTGCCATGGCAACGTCTAGTCCATGCAGTAGCAGCCACTGCGGAGAAAACGGGGAGGCAGAGAAAGAGCACACACGCTGTCGCACACAGACACACACACACACACACACACACACACACACACAAAGAGGCGCACAGCAGTTGCCCCCCCCCCCTCCACCACACTAGCAACCCTTGCTCATTTGCTTTAACAGCCAGTGGGAGTGTTAAAGTCATTATAGAGCTCCCCAGTCAAAGTCAACGATCTTAAAGCAAGGTGATAACTCATTACACACACACAGTGATAATGCATCTCACAGCACACCAGCTGTTTCATAGACACACTCGAAGACGCGCGACGATGCACTCATGCATGGAACACATATCTAGAGAACTGTTTATGTTGTTGGCCTCAGACTTGGCATGTGTATTATTGAGGGCACAAGGAAGTTCACTGCGATTTGGACACGTGATATGTTCAATCTTAATAAAGTTTGTGTAAAAAGGCAACCAACGCACAGCAGCGACGGCTGGGACTCATCCCCATAAGTGAAGTCTTGGATCAAGACAATTTCCACGACAACTGGTTTACCAATACTGCGTCCTGAGTCGAGCTTAAACATTGAATAAACAGGTGAACAGCTCTTTGTGCAGCAGAGGGGGTGAGGTGTCAGTCCCGCAGCCGGTCTTTACTTGCCCCGGTTAAATTACTGCAGGTCACTCTTACAGTTTCAGAAAGAAAGTTGCCACTGCCACTGCAAATGGCCACTGCACCAGTTGTTACGAAAACAAACTAATCGGTGTAATGGGTGAACTCACGAAGCTACATTCGTTGACGTAAGTGATTGTGTTGGGTTGGGGTCTTGACACCCGCTCATGTAAAACACTTCACAGTCGATGCTGGACTTCCCGGCTTCTAAGTTTGAAGTCGATCAGATAAGTGGTTGTTGAGAAAATCGAAGGACAGACAGACAGTCGGAGATAATTGGATTTGTTAGCAGGATTTAGTAACTGCAGTATTATATAGTGCAGGACAAAACACTAATACCTGTACTATATATCCTCGCACTGCAATGAAATAGAGTGTGGTATACCAGATGCTATTCTCAGTGATTAAATTGATCTATTTCCTGATACTTAAGGCAGCGGTGTGCTGACTGATGACCCCTGGAGGAAAAACCTCTAACATCCCTCGAAGGAAGGAATACAAATAAAGCACGAAACATAACTGACTGCTCACTGCTTCACTTATTTTACTTATTTAGACTGGAATTAAAGCCATAAAAAGTGCTTAACTGTGTGGGGAAAAGCTCACTGCTGTGGGGTAAATAAATGAGTTGTCAGAGAACTTCTCCTGTGCTTTATCATGAACTCCATCAAACTCTGTGTAATGTAGTGGATCTTTCACGTAAAGGCCATGCAACACACACACACTTTAATTAGCTGCTTCTAGCTCTCATTATGGCAGTTTGTCATTGTGGAATTGCAGTGCGTTTTTGAAAGTGCGTGTATAGACCTTTACTGCTATCTGTGTTGATGTGTGTTTGGCACACACGTGTGCACAGGCAAATTTGTGTGTTTTGCCAAGGGAAGACACGTTTCCCTTTTTTCTTTTAGTTTGTTTGTTTTTTCCTTTGGTTTGACAGCAGCGGCCAAATTAGAGGCCTAGACACATGGTGTGCTGTGGGAAACCTTTGACTCAACCCGTGTTTTTGTCAGGCAGCTAACAGTAGCCTTTCATCCTGCCTGTCAGCCATGGGATAGAGATAAATTAAGCACAGTGGTAAATGCTGTGTGTGTTTAAAAATGAACATCGCCATGCTCACTTTTTTTCCCCACAAAGGCAGGAGATCATCACTAAACACACAATAATTTAGGCATGTCAATAACAGATTATATACGTGTGGAATTATTAATTCTGAACACACCTAGTGGTTTTAAAAGGGCTTTTTAAAGCAAAAACTAGAATGACACCTCCACCAGGGGCCCAACAGTCCTCTTATGAAACCTCATTTAAATTCAGTAAATCCTTTTATTACCAAATTGCACCAACTCATAAATATCAGTCTCCTTAACATGCTCTGAGAAAGTTATTGTGTAATCCTGCAAACAAAAAAAAGAATTGCACTCAGTAGAGCACATTACCAACAGTCCCTGTATGAAGCCAAACACTCATAGATATCAGTCCCCTAAACATGCTTTATTCCAGCTTGTATTTAAGATCCATGAATTATTCTCTGAGAGTTTGATAGAAATGTTAAAGAAAGTGAAAATAAAATCCTTAATCCACCCCCTGATCTGGATCTGCACCAGAATTTAATGGGTTCTTCCCCCGACCCACATACCACATCCTTCCACCAAGTAATCCTTTCAGTAGTTTCTCTGTTATCCTGCCAACAAAGACAGACAAAAACATAACCTCCTTTGCAAAATGAACAATCTATATCTGTATCCATCCCTATTATTGCACATCACATGACCATTTGTGTACAGGTAACCTGTGAGACACATCAGACTCTTGATTCCTTTATAGCTTAATATGTTTAGATTTATGACATATTTAAAACAGCCCTGTGCTGTGGCATGTAAACTTCTCCCTCTTCACTTCTGGTTTGCACCATCTGTCCAAACTCGGCCAGGCCTGAAGATTTGGATATTCCGAAAAAAAACATGACAGCAAATGTCATATAATATTATCGTGATGGACTTTTCTTTGCTCTTCTCCTGCAGATAATCCACTGCTACAGATTCAGATCAGTGTGTTTGTTGTCTCGCTGTGGCCAGGATAAATGCAGGTTAACCTCTTTGAGATCAGTGTCAGGTAATGTAAGGTTATGTGTGTCTGTGTGATTCAAGCATCTTTGCAGAACTCTGATTGGGCCAATTACTGCAGAATAATAGATGATGAGCTGTACAAGACATGATATAGAGAAGCTTTTTGTCCTGAATCACAAATCTGTTCTTCCTTCTAACGAACATATACAACTGAGTCACATCCTCATGATTCTTATGATCAAAGTCTCCTTTTTGAAATGTTTTTAATGTTTTGATCTGTTTGATCAAGTTGGGGAGTTCATCTTTTACTTAATCAGTTGTTTAGTTTGGCTTCCTTTTGATTATCCAGAATGGGGGGGGAAAAGTTGGCCTTCAGTGACGCTCTGCACTTTGAACATCACATGAGAACTTTGATCTGCAGATTGTATTATTATTTAAATCATCAGGGGTTTTACAGACAGGAGATAATTCACAGTTAAATTCCGGTGACGTCCCTTTATCTCTTTTCAAAGAAGGAAAAACATATGAATTACTTGTGTTCTCCTTCAAATGTCAGCGGTAAACATCTTTTGTCACCTAGGCATTTACTGTCCGCAGCAATTGTGTTCACAGATGTTGAAGCTGATGAAACCGTGGCTTGTATCCACTCCTCAAGTGCCTCACAAAACCTGTGTGACATGAGGATTTTGCAGCACGTAAGCCCCCCCCATGAGCCGAGATGACAGACGGCAACTCCAAAAATAAAGCGTGCCTCTGCTTTTGACAGACATGAAAAGACATCGGCTCCGACAAGAAATTGGCTGAATTCCAGGCGAGGAATGATGAAATATTTTGAGAAAACACCGCCTGGCTTCTTTGATAGGCGGGATCGCTCTTATTCCATCTCATTAGCCTGTGTGTAATCCGTCTCCCGCCGAGGCTGTCTGTCAGAGTGTGCTGGTACGTGTGAGGAGCATCTGTCGTCAGAGTGACAGATAAAAAGGTCAGCAACCTGCTGTACGAAAGGCACAACACCTCTCCAGGAAAGAAATCTTTACTTTCATTCACAATTCCTTTTCTGTGATGCCGTCAGGACGCCGTTTAAATTCTGATCAAACCCGAGTGCCGTTCAAAAACCTAATCCCAGCCACTTTGGCTTGCATATCAACTGTGTGCCCTCTGTGTGCAACACTGAAATGTTTTTTGCGCTGTTTGTTCCTCCAGGAATCAAAACAGCTCTAGACGTCCTGTTCAATGCAACTTTACGACTCAAAAGTGACAGAGAGAACAGAGGCAGGTTTGCTGTGCGCTGAGGGACGGACAGACACTGACTACCTCATATTCATGCCCGTAATATAAGAACTAGAGCTGCCACCATACGACCAGGGTTCAACACTCAATCACTGCAGATCAGATTGATTTAATTTGTTTTGAGCCAATATTGCATATCACCCACACAAAGTCTTATCGATAACCTTGGAGCTAATCTTTGTTGATCTGAGATCAAAACAATCGCACAATGAAGTCTGCAGCTGGAGGACACGATCCTGTATTACAATGACTGTAAGTGGATTTACAGTTGGAATTCATTTGTTTTTTATTCCTCTCTCCTCTTCTCCTCTCTCCTCTTCTCTTCTCTCCCCTTGTCTCCTCTCCCCTTCTGTTCTTTTGTCGTCTCTCCTCGTCTCGTCTCGTCTGTCCTCTCCTCTCCTTTCGTTTCCTCTCCTCTCATTTCCTCCCTTCTTGTTTACTCTCCTCTAGTTTCCTCTCATTTCCTTTCTTCTCCTCTCCTCTTGTTTCGGTAACTCTCCCCTTGTTTCCTCTCTTCTCCTCTTTTTTTCCCTTCTTTCCTCTCCTCTACTCTCCTCTCGTTTCCTCTATCCTTGTTACCTCTCCTCTAGTTTCTGTTTCATCTCTTCTTGTCTCTCCTCTCCTCTCCTCCATTCATTACAACCACACCTACCATTTCCACCATCTACTTCCCCACACTCCTCCCGTCCCACCACCTCAGCAGAGCCCGGGGATTGATAAGAGAATGTCCCTAAATGAGAGTGACATGGTAACAGAGCGACGTGCTGAGCCTGTTTGGCTGATTTACATTGAAATGAACCATGTTTTTTTTTTTTCTGTCTGGCTATTGTGGATGAAATTAATTATGTAAACCGTCTGCAGGACTCATTTGCATTTCTTGATTGATTTCAGTCCATTTTTTGTGTATTCTCTATGGGGGGAAAACAGGAACGATGAGAGATGGGCACTGTCATTCATGACAGCATGTCGTCATTGAAATTGCCGGAGGCGTTTGCCCCCAGGAAGTCCTGCACGATTGCAGACATCTGTCTCTGTGTACACATGTAGGAAACCGGTTCAAGTTTGCTGGGGAAAGCATGTAATCAAGTTTTTACCTTTCTCTGAATGTGTATTTGCCCTGTTGATGTCGAATCAGTGGGGTGGCTGAGTTTATTTATTCATCTGTTTGTTTTCTTTATTAGTATGTATGCAGGGAGGTATATGCACAGCACAGTACACGTTCCCAGACTGCCCTTTTCCTTTTTGTCCCTGCCTCTCCTGGCTACCTCTCGCCTCCATGGCCTGTTAAATATCCGGCCGAATGCTAACAGAACTGCTATACGCCTGTCTGTCCGTCTGTCCGTCTGTCTGTCTGTCTGTCTGTCTGTCTGTCTGTCTGTCTGTCCGTCTGTCCGTCTGTCCGTCTGTCTGTCTGTCTGTCCATCTGCCTGTCTGTGTCTGCAGCTCCCCTCCAAACCAAAACCAAAACGACCCAGTCAAACAGCAAGCTGGAGGCGAGCACAGGGACCCCATCAACCTCTGAGCTGTATCCCCTCTGAAGGCATCAATCGTGCGACTCAAGCTATAGGCTGCATAATGACATTGTGGCGGTGTGCTTGTGTCGTGCTGCAAAACATATTAATGTTAGCCATAATGAGTGTGACGGCCCAGTGTGGTTCACAGGGAGCATTTTGACTGGCAAACACTGCCCTCAAATGGAAGAGAGGAGTAACAGCAGCTGCAGTCGAAGCTGCAGTGTGGTCAGGTTTTGTGCAAATGGCTGGTGTGAATATTTATGACTCTTCACTGGACAATGTTACTCGTCTGAATGTTGCTGCTGGCTTATTGATAGGTCATGCATCTACACATTCATTCATGTATGCCTGTATTTTTATGTATGCTTACTTCTGCATGCATGTGTTGACCTCTTTCAATTTCCAGAAACTTGAAGTTACAAAATCACTGATTCATGAAATGTCTGATTCGACTGTTACGTGTTCACAGATATGCAGCATTACATGTTCCAGTGTTCTTTGTGTGTGTTCTATGCAAACACGCCTGTGTTTCTTGCATTTATCCTAGAATCTTGGAGCTCCAGCAGAACGGGGACATGGATATACTGAAACTCAAGTGGTGGCCGAAGGACAGCCCATGTGACCTGTACAGCTCAGTACAGACACGGCAGCACAGCAATGCCCTGGACATCCAAAGCTTCGCAGGTGTCTTCTGTGTCCTGGCGGCTGGCGTTGTGCTCTCCTGCCTCATCGCCATGGTGGAAAGCTGGTGGTCACGGAGGAAGGGATCCAGGGTCCCCTCCAAGGAGGTACGGGGTTGGATGAGGGGAGGTATAGGGCCTGCAATAGATCCCAGCTCATCTGTCCAAAAGGTGCAGTGTAACAGATAGAAAGGAGAGAAGATGGATTAAGGGGAGAGAAAAATAAAGTAAGATTGGACAGATGGTGATGGGATGGATGACGGGTTTAGTTTTGGGTGGAGCTGAGGCACGGGGAGACGGATGTAATACAAAGTCTAGACTTTGTGGCCATGGGCGCTAAGCTGTAAAAAATACAGCAATTCCTCAAAGTCAGGGTGCACGCGGAATAGAAATACGAGCAGAGCCCTCCCTGTGAAGGAGTTGTGACACTGACAGCGTCTGGATGCTTTCAAAACCTCCTCTGGTCACACTGTCACTTCGCCTGAACTAGATTTGCACGCAAGCAACTTCAGCAACACAACCCAGATAGCACAGCAGGGAGCTGCATGTGTTGAAGGCTCTTGCACATTGTGACAAAAAGAAACCTGGAGGTGCTGTAGTACCACTCTTATAGACAGAGTTGATAGATCTCATAGTCTTGTGTGTATAAAGCCATGTGGCTTGGTGTATAAAAATACATGAGAAGTGAAAGGTCAGTGTTCTCAGACGTTCTGCGAGGATTGTGTTCATTTCCCTTTCTCAACCATAATCAGGATCTTAATGGGGCAATCAACTTATAAAGCATCCTGTTGTGTTATTAATTCTAATTGTTTGCCTAATTACAGTTACCATCAAATTATCAAAATTATTAAGCAAAGAGTCATGCTCAGCCAAAATCTAATTGAATGTGAGTGTAAACTGAATTAAGCAGCCATTTTAACCTAATTGAATTGAAGAGGGTTTTTGCTCCTGTTTTATTCCCACTTCGTCCTCATTAGTTTAACCAAAGTATCTGCCGGTTAAACAGATACCAGATCAGATTACATATGATGTAATCTTAGATGGCCCGGGCAACATACCAACAACACACTTACCAACATTACACACTGAGAGATGTTAGGTAAGGGTTCAGATATTATGAAGGTGCTGATGTAGCTGCGTGTCGTCACAGTTACAGTCTTGTCCATAAGAGAAAGGGGTTCTTACCGTACAGTAATCACAGTGTAGCTTGTGATTAATTTACAATATAGTAGCCTCAAAGGTATTTTGATTTCTCTCTGCAAAACATCCAAACCAAATCACCTCTGTTTCCAAACCACACCTCTGTAGCCATATGCAGACATTTCTTTTTTTACACATATAATCACGGCAGCATGTTTCTCCCTTGTTTGCATTGTTAGCAAACAAACTTTGACTTTTGACAAAAAACGCCGTTCCAGAGCTGGACAAGAGGAGCCAACGAAAACGTAGTGTGAGGAGTCAGGTGGTGTCAGACGATCTCACCACACAGTGTGAGCACATAAATCCTGAGCTTTGGCTTCACATCTCAGAAGATTCACTCGTACATGGTGTCATGGAATCCAAAAACGAAATTTTTAAAGTTCGCAGTGTCTGCCCAACTTTATTAAGCTTCAACACATACAGTGATATGTATAATGGATACTACATTGGAGTTGTAGCTTTAATTTGAGTCGGTGTGGCTGATAAAACATTTTTTTTTTTTTTAAAGTGCTCAAATTTTAGGGGTTCAAAAGTCAAACCAAATCACCATGATGATACATTGTGGAAAATCCTTAGTATTCAATGACTGAACTTTTTGACCCACAAACTCACCAAATCCCTTCATCTATTTACACCTGATTTACACCCTGATAATGCAGGATCCCTCTACAACCTCAGTTTGGATCATTCTGAGTCATGAATTAACATTTGCATCTTAAAATCCAGTGAGTATTTTCTCCGTTGGCCCATAATGAATTCAGTAACCTTTAATGCTGACGTCCTGCAAAATCTCGCCTCTTTTTTTTTGTATGTTTTATTAATGTTGTTTAGATGGTGCTCATTACTTTAAAAGAAGCCAAAATGTGTCAGTGTCAACAGGGCAATTAACCAATTATCTTTCTGAAAAGTTAATGTTTTGGAGAAAAGTGGTCGCGGATGGCAGCGTTAAAAGCAGAATACACAAACAGCCTGAGGGCCGGTGGGGATGCTGCAGTGTGCGGTGTAAGGATATTTATACCAACGATCTAAAAAATAAACCCCTCGTAATTTAGCTGCAGCCCCCTGAGAACTGTCCAATCAGCCTATGTCTGGTCGATCACCTGAGCGGGGGCATCATCGGACGTAATCACATGACATCATGTGATCCTGCTTCAAATGCTCCCCCATAGAAAGGAAATGTAACATCTCCAACTGAAAGTCGCTATTCTATTTACAGATGGTAATTACACAAGCTCAGGCCCTTCTCAGCCGAACATAAAAGAGTGATAGCATCAGTGCAAGCTCTCTGTGTCAGGAGCCTCTTTTTTATCCACAAAAGGATTTGAACCAGCTTTCAATTCAATTTCCAACCTCAGCCCTCCTCATCACATCCCACGCCTACCAAAACACAGAGGGAGAGTGTAGAGTGCATGATCCAAATCTAAACTGTGGTGAGTCTGGTAAATGCAAAACATGCCAGTGATGACCTGAAGGAAATGTAATCATGTTTGAAATAATGTTTTCACTTTTGGATTTCAGTTAATTATTTATGTATCAGAAATAAATTAGAAGCAGAGATAACTTTCCACAAAAAAAAAGTGTTTTTTTTTGCCATCAGGTAAAATACCTCAGTTTTCAAACGCATGTTGTTTTCACCTTTAGCTGCTTTCAGACATTGGTATGAATACTTATTATTCGAAGAGGGTCGAAAATGTCCAAGTGAGAGGCTCCAAACTTAAAAAAACCCTGATAAGGATTCTCAGCGAGCTAGTGGTCGCGTTGATGAGGTTTCTAACATGTTACTGAATGCAAACATCCCAGGATGTAAAAGCAGTGTCATACACACTGAAGACACCGATGAAGTTGTCAAGAGAACTTCATGGGATAAGGGCTGACACCAGTGTGGATTTGCTGTAAACAAAAACACGTCATCTCAGCAGCTGAAGTGTTTACGTAACGTCCGGCCTCTGCCTGCTGCACCATCTCTCACCTGAGCGCTCTGGAGATTCTGTGTTGCTGTGAACACGTCTGAGCGGAGAAACTCCAGCTGTGTTGTTCATCTCCCGAGTTCATGTCTAAAAACACCTTTTTTTTAATTATTTGAGAAAGTCAGGTTGAGGTCAACTGGAGAATGACTGGTTTCCTCACCTCTCATTCAGCTTTCAGTCCTACACAAATACAAATCTATCTATTCAGTCAGAAAAGAGATGTTTTACAAGATAATATATTAGATTAATGTCATAAAGCATGAGGTATTTTTAATACCTGTGGACCGAAATGGGGAATTTAATTTACTTTGGCCATTATGTTCATTAGCACTGTCAATGTGAATTTCTCTGCCTGACTCCCTGAAACAAGTGAGAGCGGCCTCCTCTCCCATCTGCTTAATCCTTGGTGCCGTGCAAATATTAAGTTCCACCTAGAATAAATCAGACAGGACGACAAAAATATGGAGAATGGAAATTGCGACTGTAGCCCGGATGATTTAGTGTCAGATCAGGTTAGTTTTAATCATAAAAGGTCGATAACACCAATCCTCCGGAAAGTCATTTAGAGGAAAATTTCAACAGGAAAACTCTGGTTCTAGATGATTAAATGAGCAGCTCCTTATCAAACACTGGTCTATCGTCACAGATTATTGCATCGCTACATCACTGCAACTCCTAACGTTTGGAGAAAGATATTTTATGAGTCGTCATTTAACTGCCCTCATTATGACAGACTGAAATATGCTACAAAGATTGAGATTGGTGTTATTTCAGATGAATAGTTGGTTTTAATCATTTGCGTCACCGTAGTTCATCAAACTACCTGTAAGTTTCATACAGCTCCATTTACCGTGCTCCAATGCACCAGCTGCAATCGCTTGCAGCGGATGGAGAGTGGCAAGTGGTTAGTTGCATTTATCCCATGTCCTTTGGGCCATTTCTTCATTGATCTACCTTATTGTTTTATTTTAGTTGCTCTCCATTTACATTCGTCTTCCCTTTTTCTTCAACTGAATCGATTTAAGAAGAGACCTCCTGACGCTGTGAGAGGATTTGTATCACTTCTGTTTATAGACAATCTGGGGCTATAAACTCACGTGCGGACTCCTCCCATCTCAGTCAGTTCGCCATGTGCATGTTCCCCCATGCATCTGGCATGATGTGTGCCATTAAGTTCACAACAAGCTGCAGTGAGAACAACCATGTTCAACAGCAGGCTGGTTGTGGTCTGTTTAAGCTTCGTTTGGTTTCTCCAGTACTGTTATTGCTTCGGTTAATCAAGTTAAATGCATTAGTTATGTATTTACCCAGCATGCCGCTGCTCATCATGCACTGATCCTCTTGCATGTGAGTGAAACAGAAACATATCCTAGTTGAATCAAGGATGTCTTGTGTATTAGCAGGGTTTTTCACACAGACACACAAACCACAGACCCCCTGCCTCCAGTCCCCTGCTCAGTAACCAGCTTTAATCTGTCATTCAGACCAGTAGTTTTGTTCACCACTGAGCAACCACAAAGACGCCGAACCTTGAGCCGAATCCAAAGTCATGTTAGGCACAGTGTGATTCAGCTGCAACATGCCTGCCCCCCCGCTATCTTCATTAGGCACCAAGAGCAGCCAGTGGAATCAGCCCCATAGTGAGAGCAGGAGTGGAGTCACAACAGTGAAAAGCAGGGACAGCAGGGTTTTAAACGCTGATGGTCTTTGATTCTCTTTGTAGATCTTGATCAAGGTTGTTGCATATTAAGGCACCAGGCAGTCACAGGCGTAGGGAACATAGGGGAACATCTGTAAGAGAGAAAATGACCCCATAGGTCATCTGTGCAAGCAGCTTCTCACCACCCACAGTTATCTTTGAGGAGGTGAAGAGTGGGTTGACCAAACACACAACTCTTACATGGGTTTGTTCCCTGTTTCAAAGCAAGAGTCAGCATTGCTTCTCCATTCCACAACCTTAACTGAGTGCTTATTATTGTAACCATGACAACATGGATCTATTTTAGCCTAAACTACAATCTTTTCCAATATCTAGCCAAGGACTCTTATTATCTTAACCACTAGAATGAAAACAGTGTGTGGTATATGGCTGCAGTCTGGATTGTATGCAGAGGTACTGACAAGCAAACCACGCAGTTGATTAAGTTGGACTTACTGTCCAAGGGAAATCACTTTTATTGATTTAGAAATCACATGTGGATAGTTTTTATATATAAATTCTATTGTCTGATCTCACTTTTAATATTGGAAGGCACTTGATATAGATGAAATATAACCAGCTCCTCTGGGTTTTTTAGAAGTGGGAGTAAGAGTGTGTTTAAAACACAAATAAAAGCAAAGTATTTATTAAGCAGTGGGAGTAAAACAGCGAGATATCCAAGTTAAACTAACAGTGTGTTATCAGAAGAGCGTTTTCAGTGCTTCCATGGTGAAAGTGAAGTCGGCTCACTCAGCCATGATCATTTGGATGCTTGACCTCAGACCTTCATCCTGTCGGAGCATTGACCTATCGATTGCCGTCGGTTTGACTCGAGGGTTGCTCAGAGTGACCACTGAACCCAAAGTGGTCAGTGTGCGTCGAACAAAGTGCTTATCGGATCATTGAACAGCGACCGAAACGCCCCGCATACACACACTATCAGAATAATCCAGTAATTAAACAAACAAGCTCACTTCACTGGGACTGGTAACTGCTTTTCTAATCTTCCACAAAATGACTGTCATCAATCGGAGTTACAGCCTCGCACTGTGCATCATTTTCACTATTTGACCAGTTTTTGTATCACTTGTGTCTCTATGACCGCCTGCCTTGACTTTGGGTGTATTAAAGGTTTTTCCATCCAGATATGGAGACATTTGGCACCAAGTTTGTATGTACTGACAGACCATTTGTCTGTAAAGGCCATTGGAACTTCAAAAAATAATTCACCTCAGCAGCCAAATATTCCTCTGGCTGAGATATTATATGGTATTCATGTAAAATAGTGCAAATAACACTCTCTGATCTGAACTCTGTGCAGAATGACTTCAAAATATCGACCAGCTGCAAAGATGTTTCCTGAGAACGAAACAGGAGGGAGATCAAAAAAAACTGACTCAGTGGATGAAGGACGAACAATTTCATTTAACTTCAAAGCAGCTAATAAGATAATTGCACATGTTGCATTTTAATCGACTGGGGAAAACTGTGTAACTCTCCATGCAATTTGGTCGTAGTCATGACCAATTTAGTGAGTCTGGTGCGTTTAATGTCATCTAACTTCCCAAAGTTAATAAATGAAGCAAACCTTAAAGCTTGTAATTAATTCCACCGTATGATTTGCTCTCCGTCAGTTGAAATGAAGAACTCAATGGCCTCCGTCTCGCTGTCACAGTTAATGTCAACACCACTCGAGACCGTCGCACTGGGCCAAGAACACGCGGCCCCCTGTGCGCCACTGAAAGCTTCACATCAATTTTTAGAAAGCCCGGTTGACCTACTCTTTATGCATGGGCCTCGAAAACTTGGCTTACTCAGATACATTGGCAACAGGAGTATGAATTGGGATTGCACACTTGGCATGAGAACTTCAAATGTCCTGCCTCCATGCACTGAGAGACTGTAGAGAGAATTCAGGCTTATATCAGCCACACAGGGATTCCCATGATTTACGCCACTAATCCTGAATGCATTATGAATTAGCAACTGTCATTTTTCAGATTTCACATCAGGATGTTTAGAGGATATGAATTGAATAATATTTTGTCAACATTTGAAATTCATGTACGTACTTTAGAAGTCACGGTTTTGTCATTTGGATCAAGACCTGTGGACCATGCACAGATTTACATCATTTATACATCTTAAGAATCAGAAAATCAAAAGACATTACATCTTACAGTAGCTCACACACCAACGAGCTCGCCTTCGCGCATGCATGCACACGCGTCTTCATTTAGCTCGGCTCCTCCTCCGTGTCAAACGTGTGTCAGCGCAACAAAAGCTCAAACTCTTTGTCTAATATGTCATATCATGGGTTTTCCCGTTCATGCGTCCCTTCTCTCGCCAGCAGTGATCAGGTTGTGTTTCCCATGGTGACACATGCAACAACTTAAGATACAAATCACGACTGTGTTCATCCATCAAACTGTACTGCCAAAACATCAACCCCTGCGTGCCACATACATGCACCCCTACATGCTTTCAACATACATGAATACCCACAACCCACTGTTCAAACTCCAGTTCGACTTTGCTGTTTTATGTCTGTTTCTCATACATACCAAAATATGCATAACTACATACTGTGCATTATGTCTTCTACGTGCATTCATACCTGACGCTGTGGTGCTGTGTTAACCTGCTTTTGACTGTGGGCTTCCTGTCTGTGTTTTTGTGTCTGTGCTGCGGTTCTGTGTTGTGTGCAGTGGAATGGCTGACGTTGCTTTTCGATGTGAACAGTTTGCTTGTGTATTTCTACCCATCTTAAACAGTCGCAAATACACACACCGCACACAGAGCTGAACAATGTGGGTCACCAATCATAAGAACTGTATTGTGACTAAAGGACATATACACAATACAAAAGGGGATCATGTAACCGTCTCCCTCCAAGACTGCAAGAGTTTTGATAATACACATTTTGACACTACAGCATGTTCCACATAATGGTACATTTTCTTAAAAATATAAAACTATTTTCTTATTTCCGAAGCATCTGAACTCATTTTGGGTTGGGTGTGCGATGTCTGGGTTTGTTGATAGTTTTGTATCTATGATGGAAAATGGATCAAGTTGCTCAAAGTCAAAAGGTATAACATTTAGATATTTCCTGCTCGTGTCTGAGGCCCATTGCATTCACTACAGGGGCAGATGTATGACTTCAACCTTTCTGTCTGATATATGTTCTTTAAGAGGTTTATATGAAAGAGTTCTGTCACTGGCATCCCCGTGAATTCAAAAATGAGATTGACTCTGTTGCTGCATATAATCAAAAATAATCATATTTACCAGTGTCAGAACTCTTCCATAACAGATGTAACTGTGGTTTTGACCGTGTCTGATATCTCAGACTTAGCACGAGAAGAGCCGGCTCTCCCTTGTGTACCAGCATCTTTGATACACTTAAAACAGCCGACCTCTCATTTACTGAATTGCTATGAATGGGAATCGCCGGCCTCCTCGTTCTAACTCCAGATAATGATCTGTGTCTCTGTGGCTCAAAGCTCTCATACTCTGTCCAGTGTTTTGTTTTTGTAGATAGGTACACTGTGTTGAGGGGGGGTAGCAGGCGAGGGGAGAGAAAGAGAGAGAGAGAAAGAGAGAGAGAGAGAGAGAGAGAGAGAGAGAGAGAGAGAGTGGGGGAGAGAGCAATACAAAATGCCATTTAAACATCTCCCCTTTCCAGGTGTGTAACGACTGTGTGAATGTCTCTCTGAGGACACAACACAGAACGACCTGCTTAACTGTGTGCGCTGACTGACTGCCATGTGTTTCTTCTCGCTCACCCCCCACCCGTCTGTCTCTCCAATCGACTCCTCTCTCTCCTCCACCTTGCCATCCCTCCATCTGCCTGATCTTGTCTGTCACTCATCCCTTCTCTTGTCTCCGCCCGTCTGCCGTTTGTCTGCCTGTGTGTCTTTTCGGCCTCTTTTTTCTTCTTCTTTTTTTTTTTTTGAATCCTCCCCATTTACGCAAACACACAAACACATTTATATGAATTACTCCACACCTCTCTCTCATCAAACCTCTCTCTTTCTGTCTCTCTCCTTCTGTCCCTTTTGCTCACACACACACACACGTTCACGCCACACACACACTCACACCAGACACAGGCAGATGGCCCATCTGTCAGGCAAGCTGCCGACCAGTGCCCTCACAGCCCCAACGAGCGCCCCCTTGCCCGGGGCGGTCAAGCCCAGAACCAGGCGCCCAACACGGCCAACACCAACGCCCCAACCGCCACCCATTACCAGCCCCCAGCATGCTGCGACATTCCCTGTGCCCTTATCGTGCAGCACTCCTACGAACCCGCCAACCCCTCCGAGCTCACACCCAAAATGAGAATGACCACCTTCACCACAGCACCGCCCACCCCAAGGTTATACATACAATAGGAGATAAGACTAAATCATTGGTTAGTAATGCCTGTCAGACAGATGTTACTTGTAATGTGATGATATGAATAATGATGGTGGAATTAGAGAAATGGAAAATAAGGTAGTGAAGTTCATACTTCTGTGTTCACAGTGTAGCAAAGCTCTCTTCTAACGCACCTCTTTCATATACATTCATGTACCTGGGATGTGCAGAGATGCCTTGCTACCATTAGAGGGTGCTGTCTTCCTATCTAGAGGAAGACGGAGCATCATCTTTGACCAGAACAAGTCAAAGTTACATGTATTTGCAGGTAAAATCCTGCGGTAAAGTATTTATTTTATGTAACATAAAGATAAGATATTACAAATGAAGCCACAAACCAGTTTATGGTGTGAAGTTGGCTTTGTTCTCTAAGATAATGCCTTTGCAATACACAAAGAAAACAAATAGAGATGTATATTTAAATACATTTCAGGCATCTAGATTTAAAACTGTATTTATGTCAGTATCGGTTATAATCATTAAGTTGGGTCAGTGTTCACATATGTAATGTTTCAGTGGGTTTTAAAATGGCAGGAATCCTAAATGCAGTCAGGTCCGATACCACTGTCCCTTCCCTCACACTTCCTTCCCTTTCAATCCCTCCTACCACTGATCTGCTTTCACACACGGCAGACTGACCATTTGTGATTCACTCTTCTCTTTCGCCCTCCTTCATTTCTTCTGATACCTCCTCCTTCAAACACTTAGTGTGTTTATGATAGTGTCACGACAAACACTAGCGCCCCCTCGTCCTCTCCCTCCTCCTCCCGTTGCCCCCTCCTCCTTAGATGGCAACCAGGGGCCACCGCTGCTGGTCCCCTCTGTCCATGAGCGGCACACAGTAGTGCCAGTGCCCCGTCCAGAACCCCCAGACCCGAAGGACACGGTCAGTAAATCTACTGTTACGCCACGATGATGTGACTCTTTGCCTTTACCGTGGAGAAATGCCAAACTGAGACCCCCTTACACCACCCACCCCCCTCCTCTGAGATCCTTCAGATACTTTCCCTCCCTCCGGTAAACACGTTGCCACATGTTTGGAAAATGCAAAAGAGCAGTAAAAGTTTTGGCTCTCCAGCATCTTCTAACACCGTTCACCTGAGCCGCTCTCCCTCTTTATCCTCACCTCATCCATCGCAAACCCGAGCTCCCTCTGCACAACCGTCCACTTCCATTCCCCTTCAGTAAAAGCATGAAACACCTCTCACTGAGTGTTGCCATCTTTTAGACTATGTGGATAAGTAATGTGGATAAGTAATGTGGATAAGTAATGTGTCGTTTAATAATATAGTCGTATAATGTATGCTTTGTAATTTGTAAGTTTCATTTACCTTATATAAGTCAATTTAAAGCTTAAGTTTATGTATGTGTATAGAAGTGGTGTTGTTAAGATTGTTAAGGTTTGATTGGAGTTAAAGCGTCTATGATCTATAATAGTTGCAGTGATGAATTGTATGTGGCCTGAAACAAAACAAAAATTCACTTGAAAATGAGACGTCAATCCCAATGTGAATTTTTTTGGCCAGAATGCAACAGTGGTGACAAGGAAAAGTACTTAAGATAAGTAAAGTATTATTGAGCGTTCAGACTGGCTTCTATAATATAACTTGCATTCATAGCGTAACATAGATCGTGTATGTTACCGTGTGATCACCAGTGTAGACCCAGCACACCCTGGAATGGCAGCGCACACAGCACGATGCTGCGTTGTGTTTCCTTTGTGTATTCCAGATGATCTGCACTCCCTTTACTTTAAGACCTTGTAGAAGTGTGTTTGTGTTTCTCTCTTTCAATATCCTGACCACAGCTCAGAGTGTGCTTCTCTATCCTTCCCCCCATCTTTCCCCTGCTCTCCTTTCGCTCCTTCCTCCCTCATCGTTTCATCATCTGCGTTGTCCAACACCCTTCTTTTACTTTCACGATTATCCTCACTGTCCATTTATACTTGTTGGATGATGACATCTCTACTGCTTGAATACAAACACACCTCATCCTTGTCCACTTTCTCTGCTGTTTTCCTCACCAATCTTCCCACTTCCTTGGTTCCTTCCTTTATCCAACTTTTCTGAATTCATCCTCTCATCTTCCTTCTAACTCTGCTCTTTGCCTCTTCCCCTTCTCCCTTCCTTAAACACTGCTCCTGGATCTTTCTCCCCTTCACTTCTTTTCCAATATCCTACCCTCCACCTCATTTCGGTTCCAATTTCCTTCCCTCGCCATTAACCTCTCTTCCCTTCTATCATTTACCATCACTGCTTCTTTCCTGCCCCTCCCCACCTGCAGGACGATAAGGAGATCGACTTGGAGCACCTACACCGCCGGGTTAACAGCTTGTGCACCGAGGATGAGAGCCCCCACAAGCAATTCTCCACCTCTTCCGTCGATTTAACGCCCCTCGACATGGATGCGCTGCCAGCTGCGCGCCAGGCCCTCGAGCAGATCAGCGATTTCCGCAACACCCACATCACAACCACCACCTTCATCCCCGAGCAGATCCAGACCCTCAGCCGCAGCCTCTCTGCCAAAGCCGCCGCTGGATTTTCCGCTGGTTTCGGCAGCGGCGGGGGCGTTCTCCAGGACCACCGGACTGGGGTGGGCCCTTTCAGGCAGAGGGCCCCCAACGGTGGCTTCTTCCGCAGCCCCATTAAAACAATGTCCTCCATCCCCTACCAGTCCACAGGTCCAGGACCCAACTTTGGATATGGCAATGATCCAGACAGGGGCACCTCCATATGAGGAGTCGCTAAGAATGTGGTTGGTTCAGGAGGAGGAGGAGGAGAAGGAAGAGAAAGAGCAGGAGGTGAGGTGGTTAGAGTCAGTCACGGGGTGGTTGAACAAATACATTACGGCTAAGCTAAAAAGACAGAGGATAGTGATCTGTGTACATAGGATTCTCTCTGTTTTATATGTGGAGAAGACAACGGAGGTGGAGCTCTGCTGGGGCGTCTCCTTATCCTCCTGCAAACCAAGCTGGTGAGGTGCAAGAGGGGGAAGAGGGAGGGGGATCTTTGCTTTATTGATGTCGTTCTTGTGATTGTTTGGGGGATTCTTTTGGGAAATAAAGGGGTGTGAAAGGGGATCTTATTTTTTTATAGTTTTGGTTTTATGGCATGAGGACTGCCTCATGTGAGGGACATTTGCTGAAATGACCTGACTCCTATTACTGTCTGAACCCCACCTCGGAGGGTTCAGTTTGTACGACTCTGACCGCAGGAAATACTTCATAATTCTTGTGAGCTCCCAGGCTGGCATTGGTGGAAGACTGGCGCTGTCTTTGGCCAAGAAGCAACAACGACTAATAAGCAATTTTGGGGCTGTTATTTTATGAAGGTATATATAACCACAGTTTTGTCCGTAGCCCTGGGAGTGCACACAGGAAACCCCTTGTAGTTTTGAAAAGGCCCCCATCTCAGTGAATATTGGAAGAATCCACTTCTCCGGGTTTTCTCTGCCTTTTTGCTATGTGGGAGTCCATTCTCGGTTTTCTCGTCTTCTCCGGTGTCGTTCCACCAATACCTCGGGTTCCCAATGTGTAAGTATCTCCAAGATGGTGTCAACACAGTGGCCTGACTAGACCTAAGACTTTACAGCTGAACACATGCTGACACAGTGATGGTGCGTCGCTCTGAGAACTGTTGAAAAGCAGCGCAACAGTACGACACTGTAGAATCACCGACCTGGTGCATCGATCTTAAACTACGTCTGCCATTTTGGTGCATCAGCCTGAGACTTTGACCATTTTGATGCACATTAAAGACTCTTTGTCAATTCCACTGCACTGTACCAGTGCCCACAGACCTGTAAGTGATTGTATGTAGAGCTGACCTTTTTCTTTTTCTCACCTGTATTGTGCTATCTGCTTTTTCGAGACAAGGTGAGATCCTCGAATCAGACTCTCAGAGGGATAGTAAAAGGGATGTTACAAAAAAAAACTTCTTAAAGAGAAAAAAAAAACATAAAAGACGAGCCGAAAGACTTCAAAAAGCTTATGCTTATTATATGTCTTTTATTGAATTTTGTTTTTGAAAAAAAAATAGATTTTAATGCGTGGAATGTGTTTTGGTCAGGAAGTACAAAAAAAATAACATTGTTCTGAGCTGTCTGCTTGTTTTTTTATTTTCCTCAGCAAACTTTGAAAAACTGCTAAATGAGTGATGTAGTCTCTGGGTTTTTGCATAACTGTCATTCAGACTTTTACTTTTGATTTCCTTTTTTTCTTTGTTTTGCTTAATTATAGTGCTGCCATGGCCTTGGTGTTTAAAGATAAAAAGCTAATTCTGTAAGGTCATGTCCTGTTTGAGTTCATCGATCACTTCTTATCAGGTTCGAGTGGGGAAGCAGAGTTGATTTTGTGTTAAGGAGAAGCCATTGCAACAGCATCTTCAGTACAGGCCTTATATGTTGACTATAGCGAGTCATACCCTCCCAACACCCAATTTATCACCATGTACATTTAAGAGCAGCGAGTCCGAGGCTGTACTTTCGGGTCATGGGAATGTCACCAACAGTCAATGGCCATCGGAACCCTGTGGCTGCCTTTTATGAGATGAGTTCAAAATATACTTCTATTTCATATCTGTAATGTTAAGGGTACTGTTTATATACCTTGTTTGTTTTTTTTTAAAGTGCCAATTAATTAAACTGAGACCATTTAGGTGCATTTTGGGGGCGGGGAAGTGGATCGGTAAGTTAAGATCATTAAAAGGTATTTTGTGGATTTGGGGGTAAAATGGAACCAAACCTTTTTTTTCATTTTTTTTTCACTAACACTGTATTAATAATTGATAATGTTAGTTGTTTAGAACAAGTTTTCAGTTTGTTATCTTTAAGAACTAAAACCGCAAAATTGTCGCGCATAGAGAACTCAGTTGAGCCACGGTGTTATTGAAGCAAGCGTTCTTAGGCATCCTTTTCTTATATTAGGCTACAGTATGGCTATTGAATGACAAATAGGACACAGACGTTTAAAAAAAGTTTTATTTAGTATAAATGAGAGAGACATTATAAAAATGTATATTTTACATGTTTATGCTATTTTTGTTTAACAAAAAGAAAAGAGTATATCATGATGAGCTTTAGTGTTGAGTTCAGCGGTCACATCACTGCGTGTGGTTTTCCCGTGTCCCGCCCATGGTCAACATAAAACACACACACTCTTTGCTTTTCTCACGTCATCCTGAGTTCATCTTATTATTTGCTGGCTAAATAACAAAAAGTGGCAAGTCGATTAAAAAGAGAGCATGCACAAACTTGCTGTTGCGCTATCTGTTAACATTTTTAATTTCATACATAGAACTACAGGATTTAATTGATAATTTTCAAAAGTTTATGATGTACAGTATTTAATATAGGCCTATTTTGTTGTATGTGTTGCATATTATTCAAAAACTGAACAAACTGGGGCCTCTGTTACAAGTGGCAAAGCTTTCTGTGTATAATTTGTCTAATAAACAGGTTTTCTACAGTGGGATCGTATTTGTTGTCTTTGCCAAAGGTGGTGAATTTCATCAACAAATTGTGATTGATAACTACTGTTATATATTGTTGTTATTCTTTGTGATTCAGGGGCTCACCTCTGACATTGAAGTTTTCCCTCACATCACCCCCAACATCTGGGACTTTAAAGAAGAACTGTCCATGGAGATAAGATGTCACACCTTCCACATCACAACTATCACTTCCTGTTCTTTCTGGTGACCCGACTATAAACAAATGTAATCTTTCAACAATATTACAAAATTTCCTTCAGTGTTCACTCCCGGTGGATATGTCCTGTCTTTTCCACAAGTCGTTCCAGATTCCGCACAAGTCACATTTTTGCTGTAAAGTCGATCCAGACGTTGGTAAGTAGACGTAAACATGCTTGAATCAAGACGAAACAAAGATGCTGTAGCCACAATGATTTTGTGATCTTTTCTTTTATTATCATTCATTCATAGACATGTTTAGTTAGACAGCCATAAACGATTGATATGTGACGTCATAGAAGAATCCAAAGTGATCAACAATTATTCCACAGTCAATAGTTCTGTAGAAAAACCCAGTCTTTAGTTTCAAACCTCTGACAATGATTAACCGAGTCTTTCAGCGATTTGTAAACTCGCATCTAAGTGTAATTTTGATGAGCCAATTGATCCAGAACGGACAGAATTGATTGATGCAGGGGGGGGGGGGGTGTCCTTTAATTATAGATTGAATGTATTTTACTTACTTGAAGCTGCAAATTATTTTCATGAGGAAATACTTAGTCAAAGTTCAGTAATTTGGTTTGAATTGGTGATAGATTTTTAGTTCAAGCATGAGCTGAGCTTTTGTGTCTTTCGCTCCAAATCCCTTCAAAGGCCTGTGTGCTGCTGTTAACAGCTGGAGAGAGTCACTGCTGCTGCTGTCAAGTTCAATGGAGCACTACATTGTAGTAGCCTGGTGTAACCAGACGGGGACGCTGTTTAGCTCCCCTGAGTTTCAGAGATATCCCTGAATCTCAGTTTGTGCGCTATTATAAGGTAAGTGAGAGCCATTTGCCAAATATTGGGCATTTATGGAAAAATAAATACTTTTTTAGATGTTTATGGAGAATTAAATTCCATGTTGCACCAACGATTGACAACCAACTTGATGTGAAGCATCATATTTGTGGAAGTCGGGAGAGATCAGTCATCATTGACATTGGTTAGTCTGAGGTCATTATGATAGTTTTTGAAATGTCCCCAGATTCTCAGGCTCGTCGTTTCGTGCATGTTCACCTTCATGTATAATCCCTTGAGGGTTTCTGGAAGCAACAATAGAAACCATTTTTCAGTAATGCAGGATTAAAGCTTTTACTTAAGAAAAGTTTAGCAAAGCAACAACACAGAAAAAACTACGTGTAAAAGTGCTACTCTCAAAATTGTCCTTTTACTTTTTAAAGTATTTTAAGCAAAATCAAAGTATAGAACAAGTGTTTTATTGATCTTATTGTTTCCTTCAACTTTTAACTAAAGCTTATTATTAATATTAGTATTATTAATTTTAATCAATAGCCTCATATCATATTTTATAACATATATCTTAAATGTTGATCTTCACAGTAAGCCAAAAGAAGGTCAAATGTATATTTTGATCAATACTTGTTACTTTTTTCCAATATTTCCCTCTCACGTATTGTCTGAGTACTTTGCACTATGTGAAAAATGTAATTTCACTTATATTGAACTAAGAAACTGGAAAAGTTAGAGAAGCTAATTTGAGAGCTTCATATAAAGTTTTTGGAGTAAAGTACTTCATCGGGGTATCAGAAGTGTATTAAAGTATTGGTCTGAAGTACAGTGAAGTTTTTGCAGTAAAGTACTTCATCGGAGTATCAGACGTGTACTAAGTGAAGTACAGTGATGTTTTGAACTCCCAGCTCTCCTCGCTGCTTCAGCCTCGTGCCCGTCGCGCCTCTGTCTCCCGGGAGACGGGGATGAGAAGCGGCAGCACGCAGACTCCTCTCCCCCCCCCCCTCTCCCCTCTCTCTCTCCATGCAGGAACCCCCCAGGCGTGACCAATGGAACATAGAGTCTCCATTGTGGCCGCGACACTTTAATAATCGCCAGATACAATATCCAACCTGTCGGTAGCTTCAGGAGCTCTGCCCGGCCCGTTGGACTGGGGGCTCGTAGGTGGGAAGAGGGGGCGAAGGCTCGGCGCCAGACCTCTAGCCCGCAAGACGTCCCCGTGATGAATACATGAATAAAAAATAGAAAAGGCTCATGTCTGCTCATCTCTGAAATTATGGGATTCCTTCCCATAAATTCCCCACGATATCCAGCTTCTCTATAGATTTAGATCATGCAGCGAGGCCTGTATTTCTAAGCTTTCTTGATATATGGACTATTTCCTGTCAGAGTAGTGAAGTTAAATTGAGACCGCTGCTTATGAGGTCGATTTCTCTCCTTTAATGTTGGACACCAGCCACGAACAGTTGCTGCCTTTGATCACTGTGCCTCATACATTGGGCTACTGTAAGAAACATGTTGCTATATCCTTCTTATCCTAAATCCACCGTGGCAATTAGGTTAAATAGCCAATTTCCACCCAGCAATTAGTCCATTGTTCATTTGCCAGGTTATAGGCCTAAAGTTAGCATCTCACTAAGCATGGCTGCTCTGATCAGTAGACTGCAGGTGATTTCCTCAACAGCTATAATTTGTCCAAACTTTATTCTTCCAGTCAAAACAACCTGTCCTTTTCCACTCAAACTTTTAAATAAGAGATAAGATAAGATAAGACTTTATGGGGCTAAGTGAAAATAAAAATAAGAAGGCCTAAAAGGTGTAAAGTGGATTATAAATGAAATAAATTATTAAGTGTATACAGAATCAGTGCCTATATGGAAAGGACAATGTAGAAACGAGAATAAAATAAACAAGTTACATGAGTCAGTGAAACTAATACTAAACAAAAGTGGCTGTAAGTAGAAATGATAAAAAGTAAGTTGTATGAGATATTACACATGATATTGAAATAATGTGATGAAAAAAGAGTAATGATACATATTGCACAGTAATAGTTATATTACACAAATAAAATAACTTAGGATTATTGGAAAGTGAACATTAGCAATGGTATATGTTGTATTGTCAAAGTTTTTACAAGTGTGCGTGCGCGTGTCTTCTCCTCCAGCCTATTTCCAAGTTGCCAGGCGCGCGCTCCACAGGCCTGCACGGCTCTTCAGCTCAGTGGAGAAACAGTGCTGAGCGCACCAGAGCCCTGCTCATGTTTCCGTTCCCTGTGAAGACCTTTCTCCCGACAGGGCGTTCCGAGGGCCGGATCAAAAGCTTTCAGAGCCGCCTCAAAAGAAAAATGGAAACTGGAGATGATCTTAGAATGAATGAATTGACAATGAGCGCTCGAGCCCCGGGAGCCGGAAAGATTGTTTAACTTTGTTTTTTTGTTTGGTTTTGGGGGTTTGGGGAAGAAATTTGATCAAACTTTACTTTGACACAAAACTATTCATTTTTGGACAGTCTAATCCCCAACTTCATTATGTTTGTTTTTATTGTAACTTATTTCATGTTTTTGTGCTATTTGTTTTTATTAAAAACTCAAATACCGGTGGGGTAACGTGCATTTTAACAGTATTAGGGGAACATGTTTTTAATTAAATGTATTTATTTCAGTGCCCACATGGGATAATATGTTATACCTGATATCTTACTGCTGTATCACATGAATTCCCCAGTTTGGGATCAGTAAAGTCCATCCATCTTTAACCCTTATCATTTAGGATGTTCTTCTCTGTCTATCTATCTATCTATCTATCTATCTATCTATCTATCTATCTATCCATTTATCCATCCATTTATCCATCCATACATCCATCCATCTATCTATCTATCCATTAATCTATCCATCTATCCATCTATCCACCCATCTGTTAATGTAACCTACCCTGGTCTGTGTTGATACAGACCAATCTATGGAGTCAGGGGGTTCTTGTGGGTAATGTCGAGCTAATAATAGACCAACCTCTGGTTAGCTCAGTGACACGGAGGAAATCATTGCACAGAAGACTCTTCGACAGTTGAGGCCAAATTGACTGACATTCTGACTCGTGATGCACACACGCGGACAGGTATGGGAGCTCTGGCCCCGCGTGCGCACGCCTCGCGCTGCCCACGCTCCTGACCTAAAACAACGCCGCCTCCCCCGTGCGTCCTGTGGGAGGTTCCCCTTACCTCCCTTTGCGTGAAACCCTCCTTGAATCGTTACGTGATCATAAACAGTCCTGCTTCAGGGGGCCGTGATCACCTCTCCCGGGTCTAACCGAGCCTTCTCATTGGACGTCAACACGCGACCGGCGCGAGGAGGGGGGCTCCCAGGCGCGTGCCGCTTTTTAAACCGACCCCGCGCCTCGAGACACCAGAGAAGGAGTCCCGCACGCGACCGATCTACCCGCACAGTGCGCGTCCCTGAGAACTTTTCTGTCCAACGCTGCTGCCGCGCCTGTGGAGACATGGAGGTCCTGAGTGTGGACGACTGGAGCAAAGACGCGCCGGAGGAGTCCCGCTACGAGCCCGGACTGACGCTCGTGGACAGCGGCAGTGACCCACGCGCCTGGCTGGCCTCGGTGCAGCCGCCTGGCACCTGTGCGGCACACGCCACTTCACCCGACTACCTGCAGCAATCGCCCTGCCCGAGCACCGGCTCCTACAACGGTGAGAACCCACTCACTTTGCATTGTTTAGAACATTTGGAGAAACTTCCACAGTGATCACCTGCAAATGTGATGCACTGAGTTCTGCAGCTGAGTCCTTCTGCACTGAAGTGGCACATTAGCAGAAAGAAGCATCGTGATCTGAAGTGCAAAGTTTATATTGTGCAATTGAAAACCTTGTGATGCACTCAAGAAGTCTGTAACTAAACTTGTCTTGTCCTCTGCAGAGAGCGGCTCCCCGGGGTCCTCCGGCCTCCCCAGCCCTCCCAGCTACAGAAAGTCAGCCAAGAGCCCCTCCTCCTCCTCGCTCAAAGTCCGGGACCTGTGCCGCCTCCAAGGCACCGTCTCCGGGTCCGATGAGGAGGGGTCCGCCAGGCAGAGAGCCCCGTCCAGCAGACCGGGCAACGGGGTCCAGAAGCAGAGGCGCGTGGCCGCCAACGCGCGCGAGAGGAGAAGGATGCACGGGCTGAACTACGCGTTCGACGAGCTGCGCAGCGTCATCCCGGAGCTGGACAACGACAAGAAACTGTCCAAGTACGAGACCCTGCAGATGGCGCAGATCTACATCAACGCGCTGGCGGAGCTGCTCGAGGCTCCGGTGACCTCCTCCAGCGGCGGCAGCAGCAGCACCAGCACCACCAGCACCACCAGCAGCAGCAGCAGCGCGGGCATCTCCAGCTCCCACTCGCCAAACTGTGACATTATGCTTTCCTCCGACTCTGGCTTTGACGGAGCGACAGACCGGGCCTCCGCCTCCTCTGCAGCCGGCAGGACAGCCGCGGCTGTGCCCGTCTCATCCAGCGGTTTACCCGGGACGACGTTCCGCTCCTCCTCCTCCTCCTCCTTCGACAAGGAGTTCTCCGCCCTGATCGAAGAAGCGATGTGCTCGCCCTCCCCACCTTCCTGCAGCCGGCCCGGCGGCTCGCTGGCAGCGGCCGGCGGAAGGAAAGAGTCTCCCCGGAGCGACGGAGAGTTTTCCCCGCACTCTCACTTCAGTGACTCCGACGAAATAGCGATGGAGCTCCACTCGAGCGAGGAGGACGACCTGTCAGAACTGAAGCTGCCCCGCCACCACCTGCACCGTCTCCCTGTGTCTTTCTGAATAATGAATACTATTAAATACTTATATCAAAGCTCCACTCCATCAAAAACATAGTCAACCCGTGTCAATCACCTGTTTATCTGCTGTTAACAAAACGATTTTTAAGAGAATAGAAATTGTAGCTTTTTTCAAAAATAGCCATGTTCAATTTTTAACAATAATTATACTTTATCAAGTTGATGCATATAGTCTAAAGATTATTTTTTATGTGATATAGCCCTAATTCGGTTCTGCCAATAGATATATAGCCTATAATCTCCAGTTTCCATGGAGACGTGGCTGGAAGACCCCTCTGCCATGTCGCGCGCAGCACTGCCACGGGTATTCCCCACGTCACTCCGACCAAAAAGCTGTCTTCCACAAAATCACCTGTATGCATTATTGTTTATATTTGATAATGTTAAAAAAACATTTTTTTTGTTTGTGATTTATGTTTTTATCTGTTTGTATAATGTATTTTGTTTTGCAACTTCAAAAGTTCATGATGTGCACTTTAAAAAACATTCGAGCCAGAGGCTTGAGAAATATGCGATTTTTTTTGTTTTTTGTTTTCAAACCACAAACGATATTGTTTGGATTTGTTCGATAGCGTAGTGCTGCCAATTCACACATTAGCCTATTTAACGTAGCCATCACTGCTGCCTTCTTTTGTATTTTCCTTTTTGTATCTTCAGATGAACTCGTGTGTCTTTTGCTTTCACTGGATGAGATTAACTGACATGTATTTATTGCTGCGTTTCACCTGATTTGCTTTTTTTATAACTCCATTGTGGAATTTGCTGAAACGAGCTGTCATTTTGCCATTTATTGTTATATTAATTTTGATTTTTGGAAATAAAAACGAAATGAAACGAAAATCTTGTGTGTCTGCGTTGTTTTCCACTTTTTAGATTATTAACTGTCATCAAATCATCACAACCCAAACATATAGGCCTACTTGTTTTTAAAATAAAATCTGACTTTACTTATCCATCTAAATATCCATATAATAATAATAATGATAGTAATAATAATAATAATACAATAATAATAATAAGAGACTTATGATATTAGCAATAACAATAATAGCGTAATAGTTTGTGATATAGTGTGGATGTGAATTTAATGAATTAGGACCAAAAATGTTAACAACTGAAGAGGTGTATGGCCTGTGTCTAACTTTCAATAATATCAATAATAATGATAATGGTAAATGTTTTAATAGATATATTAATATAAACGTAAGCAAACAAAAAACTAGTTATTGTATTATTTATTGCATTGTTACCACGAAGTTTGCATAACCTTCATGATTGTAACAAACTATAAGTCACAGTAAACTAACATTTGGGGTTAAGGCCCTTACTGAAGTGAAAACTTTATTTTTCTTCATTATCCTCTAGATAATAAAGTAAAGAATCAAGTTTCCTGTTGGAACATTAAGATGACATGAGGTGGAAATATACTTCAAACCACATAGGTTACGTGTATTTAACGAAACTGTCAACACAACATAAACTTCTAACTTATCGTAAACAAACAACCGACGTGAAACGTCTCCAACACGCGCTCGCTCGCCATATGCTGCAGGTGCACGCGCCCGCTGGCCTCCACAGTGATTGAGTGTAAACCACTAAAGTTCGATGTTTGTAACTTCGATGCATTAAATCATCAAACTGTGTTTTTCTTTCTTTGCAACAAACTTCTCCACACTTGTTTTTGTTTTGTGCCGAACTGTTGCCACGTCCCCCTCCTGGTGGAGACCAGATTTGCTAATAGGGAGTGCGCATTAATTTCAGCCTTTTGTTGGAAGGCTCGTGGGCCGAGGTGTTGGATGGCCTCAATGAAGCACGCGCTGTCAGCTGGTGAGCGCTCGCGGGTCCCCACCGGGTCCCTGAGGACCTGAGGGAACACACTTTCTCAACTGAACACACACACACACACACACACACACACACACGTCTTTCTCTTTCTCTCTCGCTCTCTCTCTCTCTCTATTACTCTCTCTCTATTACTCTCACACACACACACACACACACACACACACACACACACACACACACACACTCACACACGTCGGTACACCCTACCTCTTTCTTTCCATTCTTTCATTTATTTCTCTCTCCATCAACTCAAACACACGCACACACACTCATTCTCTCTCTCTCTTTCTTTCTCTCTCTCTCTCTCTCTCTCTCTCTCTCTCTCTCTCTCTCTCTCTCTCTCACACACACACACACGCACTCTCTCTCTTTCTCACTCAAACAAACACACACACACACACACTCATTCTCTCCGGCTCTCACTCCTTAACACACACATACACAAACACACACGTCGGTACAGTTCCACTCTGCTACCCCTTTCTTTCCATTATTTCATTTATTTATCGCTCCATCAATTCAAACAGAGTAACACGCACACACTAATTCTCTCTCTCTCTCTCTCTCTCTCTCTCTCTCTCTCTCTCTCTCTCTCTCTCTCTCTCTCTCTCTCTCTCTCTCTCACACACACACACACACACACACACACACGCGTCGGTGCACTTCCTCCCTGCTACCTCTTTCTACCATTCTTTCTCTCTCTCCATCAACTCAAACAGACACGCGCACGCGCACGCACTCTGCCAACCTGCTCGTGACTCAGTCTGAAGTGAGGTTTTTTTTCTTCCTATTTGTGACTCATCTTCAAAAGGAGCAGGTTACAAAAAAAGCAAATAGCTGATAATAATAAATAATTGATGAATTAACCTGAGGTACCTGTTTGTTGTCACTGCTCCGTCCCCCACACCCACTGTTGTCAGCCAATCACAGCCCGTGCCCCTCCGCTCGCCTCATCAGGGCAGGGATATAAAAGAGGGGGGAAATATAATGAAGATGGCTTGTTGAATTATTAACAGAATTTATGCAGGTGGAACTGTATCTGAGTATGATCACACAGCCATCTGCATGAGTTCGTGTTGCGGTGAAAGGTGATCAAGTTTCCAGGCTATGAAAGGGACGATGTAGAATCTGTGTGAGAAGTAAAAGGTAGATGTTGTTTACGAAGAGGACATGTCACTAAGTCACTAATAGTACTGAAATATAGACTTTTTCTCCCTGATCCGGTTTCAGCAATCATTGAAAAGTCCTTTAATTTTCCTTGATATAAGATGAAACCATTGAATGAAACCAGTTTACCTGTAACTTGTATTGTGCACAACCAGAAGAACATTTCTTATATGGACGTTTTGAATTCAAAAACATTGTAAACATTAATGTGTGATATACAAAAGCATAAATTATAATACAAAGAGAAAACCCACATCCTCGTCCAATATGTATTAAGATGTTTCATCTCAAAAACATGAAAAACCACAGGACAACATTTAATGACAGGTCTATAATAATCCATTGACGGATTATTTAACTCACTTTAAGACTAAGTGGGGTCTTTAGAGGATGCATTATTGTTTTTAAAAAATCGGAAATAATGCTGCTTTTATATTTGATAAAGTAGGTTATATAATGTAAGGGTCACTAAAGGGCTGTATGTCTTCATCCAGTGGTCCTGTGGAAAGTGGGGGGTTAAAAACAGTCTTATCATCAACAGGTGGGATGCAGGCTGAGGTTTCACTGTTTCACCTGCATTAATTATTTACGCACAGACGTTATGAAAAATAACAACAGTTGTGGAGTTCTGGAGAACATGATCACATGATGCGGTTGTGAATAAATCGAATATGGGAAAACTTTGTTTGTTTTTAAGGCAAGTTGTTCATCAAAGTTATAAACTGACTGTGACATATGATTCAGATCCAGCTCTTGCCTCCTTGCTTAGGATCCTCATAATATAACAATAAACTTAATTTATATTGTTCTTTTCAAAACAAAGTTACAAACTCAGAAGTTCATTAAAGTATGAAGAGGAATTTATTTTTAACTCATTGTGCAACAAACTAATTATAAGGTAGACTAAATACAAATGTGAAACTGAATATGCTCTATAGCCTATGCAAAGTAAATAGTTCAAAACCTGTTGAAAACACTATAGAAAAAACCCCTAAAATAATCATATATCAACAGTTGTTTTATGCATATACAAAAACCCTGTGTTGATCTGAAATCTTTAGTCATGAGCAGCGTTCAGCATGTATCAAGCCTCTTTAGTCATGCTCATTTCAATAAATGTATTCAGAATATGTGCATTCCACAGCTTCCTTCCTCTTTTTTTTTTTTTTTTATGAAAAGAAAAGCGCTTGCATTTTGTATGAGATATGGGGAGCGGAGCTGTGTGCATGTCCAAAAAGCCACAGGTCTCTCTGGGGACCCAGAACAAAAGGCAGAACTGGGCCATAGTCTCCATCTGCTGTCCCAGAGAGAAAGGGAGAGAGGGAGAGAGGGACGGAAAGAGAAAGGGAGAGAGAGAGAGAGACAGGGAGATCATGGCAAGTGAGGACACTATGGGCAGAGAGAAATGGAATAATAAAGAGAGGGAGGAAGAAAGGAGGGGAGAGTGGAGATGACAGCAACAGGGGAGTTGATGCAAAGTTACAGAGGGAAAAGTAAGCAAGAGATAGATATATAGATAGATAGATAGATAGATAGATAGATAGATAGATAGATAGATAGATAGATAGATAGATAGATAGATAGATAGATAGATAGATAGGGACCTAATATTAATCCTTGTGGGATACCTTTCAAAGGCTTAATAAAGCTTGATTTGAAAATGACAACAAGAGCAGTTTATCAGGAAGCTATGAAATGGAAAACGATTGAAAGATAGAGAGATAAAGTTTTTCAGTTCATTTCAATCAAGTGGTTGAAGGACTTACAACCATCATCTCTTTGTTTTTCCTTTAAATTACCCTTCTTTCTTCCCCTCTCATTAGCCACCACAGCCCTGTATTACCTTATACAGTAGCGTAACCTATAGTGATCACACACACACACACACACACACACACACACACACACACACACAGTGCAGCTGTGACTCAATGAGCACCTGTTGCGTTGCATGCTCCAACTCAGTGATGCTATTAATTGTTAATGAGTTTCCTTGATACTGAAGGACAAAACACAGTCTAACATTTACATGGTATTTAAATCTATCTGATAAATTGTATTTTTTTATTTATTTGGATATTTGATCGTCTGTGTGGGTATAAAATTGGTTTCAATAACCAATAATTCAATTATTTAACTTTGAATATCCTGTAAAAGACATGGATTACTTAAGTTAAGCTATGCATAAGCACTGCCTGATAAGATCCCTCAGGGACTCAGCACCCAGTCACAAAACAAAGTCCTCATACAGACACAATCATGTGGAAATCAAACTAATTACAGTGAGGAAAAAAGAGCCCTCGGTTCTTTTCCTCCTCAGTTTATCTGCTCTGAAGCGGTGCCCTGAGGCAGTCAGCTTAAACTCACCTTTTTTTACTGAGGAAGTGACCAGGACACACATGAGTCAGACATTGAAGCTCAATAGCTCATATAATAGGTGTATAGTAACAATTTAAAGGCTAATCCTTTAATTCAAATTTTTATATTAAAAAGACTCAAAGACTAAAATAAGATAATCAATGTAGGCTACCGTATATTTTATAAAAGATCACTCCTAAGTTATATTTGAACGTGTGTTGCATCAAAGCTTTACATGTACATATTGCTTCTACATTTGTCTTAATGATCACAGATTTCACAAGTCAAAGTCATAGCAGTTTCAAAAAGGTACCAACAGTGTCATGTCTTTGGACAGAAAACTATCGTGAGCGCTCTGCAGTGGAGGGCAGGTGGAATGATGGAGCTAAACAATAGGAGGAGATTTTTGTTTTCACGCCGATCTGTCGTTTTGTTTGTGAGTGGGATTACGAAGGATTCACTGATCGGATTTCAAGGAAACCTGGTTGGGATTTGTTTTTTGTTTTTTTTCACCAGTCGCCAATGAATAGTGATGAACAAAATCAGGTATATTTAGGGGTCTGAAATCTATGAGTCTGTGAAATGTGTTTTATTTAACTTTAGGGGCCTGTTAGGCAGGTCTACTAAGTACCATGCTAGATAAAAAATATGTATTGGAGCTGGGTTTGGGTAAATCCTCTGCAAAATGAAAAAGTCTATTTTGTACTGACGTGTCATCGTTGAAGAGACAAAATTATTGCAACGAACAATTTGGTTTCCTTATTTTGAAAGTTTCCTGAAGCCTTTCAGGGCTTTTTATCTTCTAAAGAGGAGGTGTTCAACTATTTTGACAAAATACATCCTGCGGTTTCTATGATGACAAGCAGCCCATCCCTTAAAGTCCTCCATGTCCACCTGCACACACACACACGCACACACACACACTGAGCCAGTCGCACACAGCTTATACACACTGTCACAAGGAAGAAGATCATTTATCTCTGTGGCTCTCTCCATGAAAGATGTCTGTGGGTGAAGCAGGGTCTCCCAGGGCTTTGTTCTGGGCAGGGTTCAGCTCTTTGTGTCCGCCACCTTCAAAGCAAATGTACATGAACACGAACATGAGGCTTCTTGGGTAACCAGCCCATTGAAGAGCAGCACAATGGTGCTACCAATTATCCACAGTACTCAATGCTCCTGTGGAATCAGTTACATGGCTTTGTGAGTGTTACTGTGTGTGTGTGTGTGTGTGTGTGTTTGTGTGTGTCCAAGTGTGGTAAATTTGCATGTTTGAGGATGTATCATTCTGTGCATGTTATTTATTGTAAATCTCTGTGGGCATTTTGCAGTGTGTGTGTGTGTGTGTGTGTGTGTGTGTGTGTGTGTGTGTGTGTGTGTGTGTGTGTGTGTGTGTGTGTGTGTGTGTGTGATCTGTATCATCTTATACTTTCTAAAACTAAACTTTGTATCTTTTCTCTGATGGTTTATCTCTCGTGTTTCCCTGGAGACTTTCAAATCTTTTGCTCTCATTGCCATACACGTAATTTCACGCATATAAAAAATGCAAACAAAACAAACACCTCAGCTGTGGTGTGTGTCTGTGCTTCTTTGTAGTGTAGTTATAATTCCCAATAGGAAACACCTCAACTGCACGTCTATTTATTCCTTTTGACACAGTATGACTTCCAGCAGGGTCGGGTAACAGAGAGTGTGCGGCCGGCCCTCCTCAGCTGTGGACGAGACCTCCACTCTGACTGACTGTGCACACATGAAAAGAAACCACTGGACGCTTCGGAAGTGATTTGGCTTGAGGTGCTTCTCCATCTTTTTCACACCTTGGAACATGAGAGGTGTGTGAGAGGTTAAGAGTGCACAGATATATATATATATATATATATATATATACGTGTGTGTGTGTGCGCACGTGTGCTTAAACTCTGACACCTCCACACCCACAAACTCACTTGACACGGGTCATTTTACCCACACGTAACCTCTGCTGGCTATCTGCCAGATTCACATGTACAGCACAAACATGTGCATATGAGAGCGAGGAGCCATACGACACTGATTGTCACTGACTGACCAGTGACAGGTCCATTACCTTAACCATGTAACCGAACATGGTGTCATCTCCACAACCTGCACGAAAAAGGTTAGATTAATTAATCATGAAGAAGAGGAAGGACAATGTGAAGAATGTGAAGTAGGCATATGTTACATTCAAGCTTTCTCAAGTTTATGTGAGGTTTCCTATCACCTCATCTTATTCTATCCAGGTTTGGTCGATCCAGAATCTGTTGTCCTAGCAGTATTGGCTTAAAGTAGTGGTCACCAGCCTTTTCGAGCCCAAGATCACTTTTGAATTCCAAACTTAAGCCGAGATCTACCATTACATTACATTTCATTTAGGTGACACTTTTATCCAAAGCGACTTACAATAAGTGCATCAACCATGAGGAACAAACCCAGAACAACAAGAATCAAGAAAGTACTATTTCTTCAAAAAAGCAAAACTACAAAGTGCTATAAGTAAGTGCCATTTAAGTGCTACTAAATTGTTAGTTTAAACTTTTATTCAAGGTATAGTCGGAAGAGGTGTGTTTTTAGTTTGCGGCGGAAGATGTGTAGACTTTCTGTCCTGATGTCAATGTGGAGCTCATTCCACCATTTAGGAGCCAGGAGAGCAAACAGTCGTGATTTTGTTGATATCTTCCAAAAAACCCACTTAGGAGGGTCATATTTATTATTTTTTGCAATTTCTGTTAAAGGCTGAATGTACACGAAATAAATATACACAAAGAAACGCAGTTGTGCAAATTTTTCTATTCAAATTAATATCAATTCATATTTACAATGCAAAATATGTAGCTACTCAGTTCCACAACATGTTCTGCACTGCAGCACAATGTTTTTAAATATAGGCTTTGATTTGAATATGGCCACAAATATGATTATTTCCTTGTATGAAAGAAGCCCCTTTTCATCAAATAAATACCAGTACTACACAGCATGAAGCCGTGCATCTTCTGCTCCAGCAAATATTTCACAATAAAAAAACCTTTTTAAACAAGGGAATGGATTCCATCAACAGAAACGCTCGAGTGCTTTTATTTTTAAAAGGCATACAAAAAGTGTTGCAACCATTGTTTGTGACATAAATTCATCAGATAAACATTAAAAATCAGTTGAAAGATCATCTTCTCTGTTTATTCTGCTGTGAACCATAATGTTAATCTCTCTATCGCGATCGACGGGTTGGCGACCACTGGCTTAAAGTATTGAGGGAGTCTTGGACACTGTATTTCAAAACGGCATATGACACAAGTCTTCAGCTGTTTTTTAACTAAAATGTCCAGAAAATTGTGTCTGACATTTTCCAGACTTTTCCCCTCACAATTGAAGAAGCAGGAGGAGATTGTCCAGATCAGATGCGTTCACAACAACAGGAGAAGAACCGGAACATTCAGGTGAGGGGTTGAGCAGGAGGCGGGACATGACATATCAATTCCAGCATTGGCCCTTATTGACAAAAAGCTCTTGAATCTCATCGTCTTCCCGAGTCGACATCTTTGTCTGCATCATCTTCATCTATGACACCTCTTTTTCAACCTGATAATACTTGTATCCATCTTTAGAATCATCATCAATACACCCACTCACACATAAACCCATTTCATACGTTTACATAATCTCTTGAAATATTCCGGAGAGGCTGTATGTTAGAGAAAACAAATGTCTGAGGTTCCGCAACTTTTATGTGGATGATGTCCAGAAAATTCACTGTGTGCGAGTGGGCTTGCTGATGACATTTCTCCCACATGATAGATGAAAACCCCCAAAAAATGTAATCAATACAAATATCTCAAGATGAAAAAGAGGTGTCTTTCCAAGAAGATGTCAACTTGGAAAGACAGTGGGACTCGAGAGCTTTTCTTGGTAACAGACAACACCAGTGTCTGCGATAAAATAAAAAGTTGATCTCTGCTGTGGACATCATGTCCTGCATGCTGCGTCGCCCCTCACCTGAACTGGAGAGTTTCTTTTGTTTTGAATGCTTCTGACTGGAGAATCTCCTGCTGCACTCTAGAAAGACAAACTTCGAACAAACTGACATTTTCCAGATTTCATGTCTGGAAACTGCTATAAACAGTCCCCCTGGAAAATATCTGGACTTCAGTGCAAGTCTGAAAGCAGCTTTAGTAAGGACACAAACAAGTGTAAGAATAAAAATGAAAGAAAATGAATGTAATGACCACCAGGATTGACGTTAAAGCCTCTAAAACAAGATAAATATATATCTGTCTCGTGACCACTGGTGAATCTTCTGTCTAACATCAACAGCAGAACATATAAATAACTTTTAAAATGTGTTGAATGCAGCAGAAGGTGTTGTATTTCCTCTACTTTCTCTTTCTTACTAAACGTTGCTTTATCCCCACTCAACTATCTCTCCTCTCCTCTCCTCTTGTCCTTCCTGCGCCCATTGTACAGTTGCCCCCGTGGATCTCCTTTCAGCTAGAAGCCCTACTCAGGTGAGGGATACAGTATATTGAAGGTGATTTTGCATGTATTTGATTCCGCTCCTTTTCATAATGGCTGAAAGCCTGGCCTCCATGCTGTCCCTCCTCTCCCTCCCTGTCCTGTCCAGTTCCCAGGGGACCCCCACTCTCTCCCGGGCTGGCCTGGGTGGAGCGGCCTCAGAGTGGGGCAAGTAGGGAACAGACAAGGGTATCGCTTACAGTATCCCTCCCGCCCTCACACAGCCCGCAGAGCTCAGACAGCGACAGCACACCCACTCACCTCGCCTGTCTCCCTCTCTCAGCTGCACATAGACACACAGTGGTGCTGGTGCAAGCTCACATGCACATCTTCTCCTCCATCTTACCAATTAGAGATACATGTCCTATCGTTTTCACCCCACTCTTTTCAATCTGTCCATTCAGCCACCGATCCGGGAAGGAGGAGGGCCACAATGGAGTTGTGGAAAGCCATTTCTGTGCACTGAAAAGAAAGCAATTGAGATGTGGTGACTCAGAGTGACACAAGAATTTAGAAGGAGAATGGCACAAGTGCATTTACAGGGACAAAAAGTTGTGGTAATGGTTATCGCACAGGTAGAAACACACGCACATGCACACACACACACACACACACACATGCACATTATTACCTAACCTGGTCTCCAGTTTTGTCATCACACCATGTGCTTACACATCTTTGGCCTATATTGCATAAACCATCCAGGTATATCAGATGACTGTTTCAACTTTACAGCTTCAAGCAACAAAGGCATCAATAGTAAAACATTTACATTTTGAAACTAGAACGATCGTCTAAACAAGCATTTTATCTTTGTATCAATAACAATCTCTAACGATACTAACACATCTGCAATCTCATATCAGATGGCCATTCACATACACTGAGCATGTGCATGCAGGTGTAAACAGGAAGCAGATTGTCTCCTTTACAGTTGGTTGCTTAGTTACAGAAACCGCTCCAAAAACGAAACATTGGTAAAACGTAAGGGCAAGAATTTCTTTTCATGGACCAACGGGAAGTGAAACTGTTACTGAAAGTAAGTGTTAGCTACTTTATTCTCTTACCCCCGGTAGTCTAGTCGTTCGTGTTTGTTCCTTCAACTCACAAATGGGGGAGAGTCTGCCGGAGATGCGATGCCACCAAGCGGACCACAGCTCTTGTGTAGTTACATTTTTGGGAAGGTGCACGTGAGGGTACGGCGTTGGGCCAATCGTAGGGTGCACGTCTACACGTAGACTACGGCATAGCTTCGACGCAGAAGCATGAATTGGGCTTTACACTGGACTCACCCGTACCCGTTTTGTTAACGCTTGATGATGGTCGTGGCCACCGCTTGATGCTGGCATGATCATTATAACGACACAGTTCAATGCTCTGGACGCACCACATAGCTGGTTTACGTGCTACCCTGCCATGCTAGACTGTTAGTACAAACATTAATCACACATTGATGAATATTTATTTTAAATACACTAGTTTGTAAGGAAAATCCATATATACTGTTTCATGTTAGCCTATTTGATCAAATATATAAGTTATACTTATTCCTTCAAGTCCTATTGTAAAAAAATAAATAATGTTAAGAGCACAAAATTAAATCAAATGTCACTAATCTCATTTCTAACAAACCTTCTTAATTCCTTAGTTATTTTAGTCCCCAAACAGCTCGACAGCCCCACTGTCACAGCTACAGGGCAGCCACTTGAGATGATGATACCACACAAATATGGTGTATTTAGGGTTACTTAAGACACAATGTTTGGTTAAGTGTGGCTTAAGTATCAAGTGGACCCCTGAGTCCTGAGGAAAAGCCCACATCACCCACTTGACAGAGGAGCGGTACTATGTGGCCTTTAAACACCCCAACAATAGCTGCGGGGAATATTCAGAAACAACAAGCCCCCTGTTAGATTAAAACAGCAGCGCTCTACTTCCCACAGTGAAGGAATTGGATTAACATGGATATTTTCCCCAAGACAGGAAATGTGAATGTGTGGGTCTGTGAACCTCAACCCGCACAAAAAATAGCTCAAATACCTGAACTCAGTACTATTTAATTAAGTGCTGCTTTTAAAATTGTATTATAACGATTAAAAGTCTAATTACCCTTCTTCATCACCAACTTTTTTCATATTGAAATTGATAACATAACATGAAGAGAGCTAGATATGAACATTTCCTTTAGATGATCCTAACTCCGGGCAAAGTGTATTTGTTGTCTGTTGGATTGTAAAGCCTCTGGGCGTCTTCAAGAATAAAGAACCCTCACTGAGATACAAGATCCCAGCAGGATAACACAGCTAATATAGCAGGACATTTCCTACTGCTGTAACGGATTAGCAAGCCTCTCTGCAGGGGAACACAAACACACAAACAATGGTGGTTTGACCCACTGTGTGTGAGATCAGCCTCATATCCCACCTGTTAAATCCCCAATTTCCTTTAATCAGACATTCTCCCTTTCTTCTTTTCATTTTGGAGCAAATCATGTTACCAAGTTGCATTATTACTCACTTCATTATCGTTAAAATATACATATCATACATATTATTGGCTGTTTTTTCCGTGGAAATAAATGTATTGTTTTTTTTGAAGGGTTGCCTTCCTCATAGAGTAAATGACCCTTGCGTTAAAAATAGCCGGCCGGTGAAATTGACAACACGAGAAATTTCCAAGCTCATTGACTTTGTTTGTTTGTAGCTGATTTGACCGTCCTTATCTTCCTCCTCCCAGATTAGTGCTGCACTCTGCCTGTTTTCACACCATTGAGGCCAATCCACATCCTCTTCACTGGGGGGGGGCTCCCGTGGAGATCAGTGACGCCTCACTGACCACATCAATCAATCATTCTCCCTCCGACCACCTCTCTCCCAGTCCCCTTTTGTCTCTCTCTGTATGTCTCTGTCTCCATATCTCCCCGTCTCGCCTACACAACTCTAATATCTGTCTCATCCCTCTTTCCCACACATGACATGGGAACTACTTATCATAAAAAGATAAATGTCGTCGTCGTCAAGAGCGATTCGCCGACAGCTCCTGCCTTGTCCTTTGGCTAGTGAGTTACAGTGGCAAGTAAAAGTCTGTGAAGTCTTTGGTTTTGATTAGTTGGTCATAAATGTGAACTAATCTTCATCTAAGTTACAAGTGTAGACAAACACAATCTGCTCAAACTATTGTTGTCTTTTGCAAGTTGGAAGTTTTGGGGGGTTAACCTTTGGCAGCAATAACCTTAAACAGGAGCTTGTATTAGCTGCTAACTAGATCAGACTGGAGTTGAGGAGCATTCGTCCAAAAAGTCCTGTTTCAACTGTAACCCTACAATATCTGAGGTGAACTGGTCAGTCCTGACTGGGCCACATCAACAGGTGGATTTTCAGGCGAGAGGTGGAGCAGCCGATGTTGGTTCTTATCACCACAGTCTCTCTTAACATCTTTGTCTGTGTCTTCTATGTGTGTGGGTCACCTTTTTCACCGGAAGATATTTGCTTTCTTTTCTTTTTTTTTCATTCTTGCATCTGTTGCACATTAGAAGCATCATCAACCCCCCTCACACATCGAATCCTTCTGGATTTTTACAGACTTTATACCAGGAGGCCAGGCGAATGAGTTCAGTGCATGTCTGCCGCTACCTTTACATCAGCTGTCCAAGCTACTTTGTTTTCAAGCGCCCAAAATGGAGAAGTTTGGAAACACTGCTCTCCCTGTTCCAGTTTGAAAACTCAGAGTCTGCATTGTCATATGAACGGCAAAAATTGAAACCTACTGTTTACCCCAGCATGCACATACCCAGTTCCCCGTGCCAGTGAGCCACTCTGAAATGATCCTATAAGGTACCTTGATAAACTTCAGATTTCCTTTCATCATGCAAGCTCTGCAGACACAGAGGTCTGACCATATCTTAAGAAAAATGTATGTATAAATGCTAATGATTTCAAAGGGTTCACTGAACTTTTCTCACAACCGTAGAGCCAATTGTCAAATGGGTGCTGAAGTTTTAATAGATACATATTAGTTAATCATAATTAATAATAATTAATGTGTTTAAAGCCAAATTAATTGCAATTAATTTAGTTCTTTAATCTAAATTCCAGTTTTTTTCAGGTGAGTGTCTCCCCACAGAAAGTTTCTCCAGGTGCCACGTGTCAACCTAAAGCAGCCATACGGTCTGCAGCCGAAGAAAAACTCTACACTTGTCTCCATAATGGGGTCAACTACGCAAAATCTGTAAAAGAAGTCAAGTGACAATAGAGATCGGTTGAACTTTTACTCCCTGCATAGTAAAGGCTTTTTGTTCCCGCATTGCCCTCATGGGAGGTCACATAGTGTGACACAAAATGAAGGCCTCGTATGCGTGTCCCGTGAATTGTGACAATAATATGGGCCTTTGTCAATGCTCCTATGCAATCCTAGACTCGGTTCAGGCAGGAACGCTCACGCAATGAGAGGGTTTGAGTTGATGAGTCATGTTTAGTTGCATCGAAACGTCATCTCAGGGAAACAGGGTCGTCTCACGGGATTTTCAAATATCTCCAGCCTTTAACTTTGATAGATATAAAAGTTACAGCATCAGACTTTTTGTCTGTACATTATTGTACTTCTGCTCGCTTTCTAGATTATTTTGTGTTTTTGACTCAATGTTACAGCACTTTGAATTGCGTGCTTTGTATAAAATGTGATATTGTTCATAGGATTATATTCCTATCTACAGTATCTGTATCCCCACAATCCTGTCACACTGTCTCTCCTGCTCTTCATACCAACCTGTCTGCTCCTCATTGTACCTTTTTGCTCCTTAGTCTGTGTGTCTGCCAGCCTGGAAAGGTCAGTAACTAAATGGGCCGAGCGTAAACAATGCCCTCGATACCCAGGACAGGAACAGCCAGTGTCCCACAGCCAACGTCCTGCCACCACCAACACAAGCGATGTGTGGCCAGCCCTCCCTATTCATCTTCACCCTTCTCCCTCTTCCTCCTCGCCACACTTGCCTTTCTACTCTTCTCCTCCTGTCTTGTTCTGATTTTGGCCACTTCTCACTTTTTTTTCCCACCAATGCACGGTCTCTCTCTCTCCCCTGCCCTCGACGTCTCGGTGTCCGTCCTTCCCTGCCTTCCTTTCCTTACCTTTCCTCCCCTCCTCGCCCCATCAGTACCCATCAGGAGGAACCTAATAGGAAATCAAAGTTTCTGGTGGAAGAATGGAGTGGGGCTCAGCGTTACCGTCCCCTGGGTCCTCCCTGGTGAAAGAGGAGTGCAGAAAAGACTCTATACTGGCACCGTGGAGGGGAAGGTTAATGCAGCAGATAGTCTTTCCCTTGCTCTCTTTGCGTGTCTCTTTATTCATTCTTTTTTCAACCAGACACACACTCGCTCCAGCTCTTTTTTTTTTTTTTTAGCTCTTTACCCTTTATGCTAGCTTCCATTCTCACTCACTCAAAGCACACACACACGCACTCAATGCATATTCACTGTTGGGTTTTTTTCATCTCAGAGTGAACAGTGCAGCAGGTGAACTCAGCTACCTCTGGGCCGATGGTGTTTGGTGAGGTTGGACCTGCAGCCTGCCGCTGCTCCATCCGTCCTTTGGGATGCGGTGTGTATGGTTGTGGAATGGATCGTGTGTGGGGGTGTGTGTGTGTGTGTGCGAGCCGCCCCCGGCCCGGTACGGCACGCACCCCTGCCCTTCAAAGCTCTGCCTATGTGTAGCAATTGACTCCATGGCCCCCGTGAGCTCAGGTACTGCTGCCTCGTCAAGCATGTCAAGAAGCGTTTACAAAGGCCATCCTTGTGTTTCACGACATACGGCATTATGTTTTCCATTTAAATAATAAGCAGTATATTGAATCGTATTGATCAGTAGACAAAGTCTCACAAACTCTCGCACCTTGACTTTTACAAATTGCAAATGTTGTTTTCCAAAAAAGCCTTTATTCAAAGGTGCTTTCAGACATGCACTAGGCATTTTCCTGAAATGTTCCACAGATGCTGTATGTATGCAAATGTCCATGTAAGATGCCGTGGACATTTCCTGGAACTATTACGCCCAGTATACAACATACAGCATGAAAATGTTGATGGTGTTTCTAACACAAGACGGATGCAAAACTGACAAAACAAAAAGAATCTCAGGATGAAAAATGGGAGCCATAGACAAAGACATCAACTTTGACAGACGATGAGATTCGAGAGCGTTTAAGAATAAGGGCCGACATCAATGTTGATGTGCTGTTGTTCCGCACATTTTCCTGTTGTTGTGAACATGTCTGAATGGAAAAATATTCTGCTGTGCTCCTTATATGAGAAACGGAGCCCACTTTTCCAGACATTTTCCCCTAGTTTATGACGTCTGAAAACAGCTTAAAATAATGCTCATTAAAATAAAAAGTACATATTTATTTCAAGGTAAGACAAGATAAAACATTAAATATAAGCGGCAAATACCTAATTTAAGAACCTAATTTAATATTAGTGTTGAGAAACAGCTTTTTGGGAAATGACTTTACTGTTCCCTTCAGTTTTGCTCAAGGCCTCGAGGTTAAAATACCACCGAGGGACCACAACATCCCCACTTCAGCTGGGGCCACTTCTCCGTCTTTATTGCTTGCAGTTGTTCCTTTCTTCTCACTATCTATTTTTATAAAGTGCCCTCGATGGCTGTAAATAAAAACATGAATCCCTGGAAAGCAAATAATTGAAATAATTCATGTCTATGACACCACAGTTTTTCTTGTAGGAGAAGGAATTTCAAATGTTTTGGCATGCACATGTGCGTTGGAGTGCATATCGTTCACAAACATACATTTACGACGTCACACATATCAATAGACTGGCAGAAAGCGGCACGTAAAAAGCGGGGGCTAAGCCTAGAATTAGTCCCGTATTCACTGTCAAGCATCAGCCTACTCTAGTTGGAGCAGCCCAGATACTGCTGTGTTAAGCTGCTTAAACACTCAAGAGGTGGAAAAGATTAAACAGCGTGAACGCCTTGAGGCACGAAGGAGTGAAGGGAATGCTGGAGGAGAGGGCAGGGGTTGACAGCAGCTACGGAACAGGGTGGGGCACAGGAGCCGCAGCAGGAGGGGGTGGCAAAAGATGAAACACATAATTTCGTATGGATTCAGGGTGAAAGAGGAAGAGTGGGAGGCCACATTCGGGAGAAGAGAGGGAATGATGCTGTCGCTGCGTCCCGATTGCCATTAAACAAATTCTGTGTCCTCCTCTCTGGTCCGTTCATCCATCCCCTCCAGTACCTCTCACTCCTCCTCTCCCCTCATGCCTGCACACCACCCACCTGCCCTCTGTACTCCCCCACACAAGAGTTCGGATTCTTGGAAGGTGTTGGGTGTCTAAAGTGTCACAACTAAACAAAACCATTTGAAAACAAAGTGGGCCGGTGAATGTGCCGGCGCAATCCGAGCCCTGTGCCTTTGTGGTCGCAGAGAAAAATGGCCTCTCAGAATCAAGGGGATGGAGGACGGGCAGGGGGAGGCACACCATTTCAATCCGCAGGTTACCCCCCCCTCCATCCACCCGCCCAGGCCCACTTTTACCGCCTCCTCTCCACCCCACGCACACCCACACTTTTAAGTGCACCCTTCAAAGGTGAACGAGCTTGTCTGTGTTACCTCCAAGAACAAGAAACTCATTCAACTCTGTTAGTCTTTTTCTTTTTACCCACTTTCATTTGTGCTTTTCCCACTTCAGACTATATGTAATTTCCGTATGAATGAACATGAAACGGTTAACAAATCTTAGATGATATCAAAATCAGACTGGATTTCAGACATGAGTAATTCCAATTCTACCAGGGATTTAACAGATTTCAAATGTGATAATTTGACAAGGAACTATCACAATGACAACTAAGATAAAGGCCTCGGAGAAACGTTATGAGTAAGTGACCATGAGACGGTTGTACAACAAGGTGATGATGCAGTTGTGAGTCATTTCATGTCTTTCAGTGTAAAATTAGAACTTTGGGGATTAACATTCAACGGCCAAAACAGAAGTCAAATGTCCTTACAATGAATGCATTGTTTAAAGAAATGCCCATGATGTTCCTTTGTGCATCAAGAGGCGCTGACATCAAGATCATTTAGTCAATTTTACCTTTCCTGTTTATGGACCATGTATTTATATCGTTTTATTTTATTTTAAAAAGGCTTAGTTGAGTCATTTCCTTCATTTTCAACTGTGAGAAAAAATACAGATCATCAGTCTTGTCGACGCTGCTGATTATGGGAAAGTGATGCCCCCTGTTATTGTTTGTGTGTGTGTGTGTGTGTGTGTGTGTGTGTGTGTGTGCGTGTGTGTGACTGTGATGAACTGTCTGTCAATCATAGTTGGAGTTAATTATTTCGTTGCCCTGCTGGGTGTGAGTGTGTGTCAAGAACTCTGACCTGGAGACTAGGGGTTGGGTCACACACACACACACACACACACACACACACACACACACACACACACACACACACACACACACACACACACACACACACACAGACACACACTTGGAGGGGTCCACCCATGTCTTTCCACGGATCGTCCATTGGCCACCTGACTAACCACTTGGCTCCCCACAATGAGTTAAGTCAACATGTAGGTCTTCTCTGTGCTTTCTTTTCTCAACAGATGTGTGTATGTTATTCATCTTCCTGCAGTGTTACACTGACGACGAGAATAGGGCTTTTAGTTGAACTAGAGAGAAAATGTGCTAAAACGTGTGCGTGTGTGTGTGTGTGTGTGTGTGTGTGTGTGTGTGTGTGTGTGTGTGTAGAGAGTGAGAGAGAGTGAGAGTGAGAGAGAGAGAGAGAGAGAGAGAGAGAGAGAGAGAGAGAGAGAGAGAGACGGTGAGGGGCAGGCCCCATGGGAGATCAAGTCGTCCTGCAGACAGCACAATGGACACCCCTGGGTAGGGTCCTTTCTGTCAGACAGATTAGAGGCAGGGGGCATAAAATAACACACCATTTTTCAGTGACTGGTTAAGTCAGCTAGTGTGTTAGTCTCCTGTCAGTGTGTGTCTGTGACGTACAGGAAACAAACAAACAGTTAATAGTTAATGGGTTTAACTTGTCCTGTTACCAGGTACAAATATCTTTCTTTGTCCGCACCCGGTCCGCCATTCTCAATTGTACATATCTGCAGCTTTAATATGTAAACACATCATCGCGACAACAAATAAGATCACATTTTAAAATGACATTTCACCAATAGTGACCAGATGTTCTTACCATCCAAGTGGCATAAGGTAGGTGCTTGATTTTAACCGTCTTCAGAGATTTTTATATTTGAAATGTTTTTCATACTTTTTTTTTCCTTCTAAAGATGGTTTAAATATCCCAGAATAAAAAGGCCAGTGAGCACTCCCGCCAATGGTGTAGGTGGTAGAGTAGTAGGGTATTTCATTGTATATTTATTCTACATTGACCCTAGTGACCAACATCAATTATCGAAGCCAAATAATGATCACCAACCCGCCAGGCGTGAACAAATCTTACCAGTATGATCCAATAGCCACTGCCTCTGTGAATAAACAATAACAGAAAGCTCCTGTTTTAATCAGATCTAAACCAAAAACCCTGCTTTTCATTTTCCCACAGGAGAGAAATAAAAGCTTGTACAATAACACGTGTCTCACACCATAAACCCAGCCACACACTGTGAGCCAAATTGATGGAGAGTCACCCAAGAATGAAAATTAAAACACTGTCACCTTGTTTTTAAAGATGAAGGATGCCGAGTAAAAGAAAAGTGAGCGGGGAACTTATTGGATTAACGTCCAACACAATCGCATCTGCGCAGATTTGCCTCTGTGCTGTAAATGTGATTGTTGGCAATAACATGTCGATTAAGGGGCCGTGGCTGGACTATTGGAGGCTTTGTGTGAGTCTGCAGAGGAGGAGATTGGATTAGTGAGGGCCGGAGTGGGAGGCCTGAGGGACACAGATTGAATACTGATGAGAGGGTCCAGAAGTAAAAGTAACAGTTTTCTCCACATTCGGTATTTTCTTTATTTTGCCTTGTTTCATTACAAAAACATCAGTAGACGCAAAGAGTAGTATAGTGATTTATGAGATACTGTTTTTTTATGTTAAAAAATTGAGCTGAAGTTTGTCGAAAAAGTTTTAAAAAATCATTGATTACTTTAGGAATGAAAAAAATATTGAATTGATAGCCAATCAAGGTTGGACACTAAGTACATAAATGGCTCAATGACAGTATCTAATTACTTTCCCTTTTGTTCCAGGAACAAGAGACATCGTGGAGAACAGTGGCAAAGATACATTGTCTGTCCTTCAGACATTTCACATATTCAACTCTTCATTCCAGTTTTGCACATTAACACTGTGTTTTAACCTTGTGTAAGAAAAACATTTGAACCTTGTATGACCAACCAGACATGCTGCAGTAGAAATTAAACATGGCACAAACAGCTTCACCCGACCGCTAAGCACAGTTCAGGAGTTTTGTTGTCAAGATCACAGGCCTGCTAACAAGCTGCACCAATTTAAGCTTTAAGTCTTTGTGCTGTTTTCTCTTTGCAACAGACAAAGTCTACAAGATGAGGATGAACATACGTTGGACATCTCAGGTTAACTTCACCAAATAGCTAACATAAACCCTTTGATTTGATAGCTGCCTCAGGGACCATGAAGTGCTAAACCGCCACCGATAGTCGATGTGACTGTCCTGAGTGGAACCATCATAACCAGTAGGGCCACAAAATTGTTGCTAATAATATGTTAACTCTAAGTCCTGGAAGTATTGCTAAGTTATGACTGTAATAAGTGCTGTAGTGAACTAGTTAACCAGGCATGCCAATGTTAGCAACTTATGCTAGAGCACAAACTCATATCCATCATACTTCAGTTGTATTTTTTATTGTGACCCTGAATACAGGTTACTAAGATTAAAAAGTTTGAGGAGGGCATTTTGCAAACAATCAATTGGACAACACCTTTGTAGAGATCAACATTCCCACTTGGCGATGATAAAATCACCTACCTTTGTTTGTACATGCTATATTTCTTTTGACTTCATGTTACTTCTTCCCTGTCTCCACCTCTGGATCTCAATCCTCCATCTGTCTTTCCCCCCCAAGACGACCAAGAAAGGGCCTCTCTGATTTCCACCTGACAAATTGTCTTATCGGTCAGTGAGCCGATTGGGGCGAATGAAAACATGACCTTCTCAGACGGGGGTCTCTGACAGAGAACTCCAGGTACATTGATCAGGACCGATAAAAGCTCAAGGAAGAGGATACCGCACACTCACACAGAGACTTATCTCCAGGTACGCTGATCAGCGATGATAGAGCCTTACGAGGATAAGGGAGAGCAGTGGAGTGGCAAACAAGCGCCATTAGGGTTATTCTATTCATACTCAGAGAGAGAGGGAGAACAGCGTATAGGCAGTTAAGTGGCTAACAAGATCCATTAGTAGTACTAAGATCTTAAGAGTGATGGAAGGCAGACAGGCCGACTGACTGACTGGTTTACTGATTGACAGGTGTGGGTGGGGACTGAAACAGAGAGGGTGAAGAAAAGAAGATACTTGGATTTGTTGCGAGAGAGAATAATGAAATAAACATGTGTACAAATAACTTGATCATAAAGAAGTTTTTGTATAATTCATATTTTATATAAAACTTTACAGGTGTGAGAATGTACCATCCTGAGAAGAACATGAGTGGACCTCTTCACAAGTGAGCAGTTTTAGTAATGTGTCCATGAGTTTGAAGAATTATCAACTTCTGAGAACTTCACCTGCCATCAGGGAGGAGGTACATCTTCCTTAGAAGGACTTAATCTAACAGATATTTCATTAATTTATTCATTAATTTTCTCCATTTTAACAGAAATACAACTTTTTACAATACACTTTATTCAAAAAGTTATACAATACAATAGCTGAAATAAAAACATGCCAACATCAGACGAACATTGGTCTACAAATCAAGCGATGTGAACTATAGGGAGACGCAGCCCACATGGGTGATGACGAAAGGGAGTACAAAAGTCTCTAGTATGGTCTATGAATTACAATGTGAAACCCAAACTAACCAGATCAAATGTAAACAATCCAACAAAGACATGGACCTTGGTTTCGGACGATGATCTAGATTTTCAGGTGTGAAAACGCCATAAGATCATTTGTCTCATCAGTTGTTGGGTTTTTAAACAAGCTGTGGGTAAATTAGCTGTTACAAATACATTTTAACACAATAAATGTTGACTTAGTTGTGTCCTGGATCATTTCTTCTTATTGTCTGTAATTAGCCATATAGGTGTTGACCACCACTGGATTAGGACTTTAATGTTGTCACATTCACATTTTCACGTCAAGTAATATACCATCAGTGTGCCTTTGCTTGAATGTGTGACACAATTGACCCATGTGACACACAGCCAGGTGATGTTACATTGCACTGCAGCAAAAGATGCGGGTTCGACTTTTTTGTAATGCTTAAATCAAGAACGGGGCCACTTTTGATACATTCCTTGTTTTGGTGTTAACACTACCTGAGTCATTTTGTCATCAGATCTCTATTCTGAGCCAAATGTATCATGACGAGCTGAACCTGGCTGCATCCCCATTGCACGTGATCCTGAAACAAGATCAGTGAGGAGAAAAACAATCAAATAATACATTTACCAGAATTAAAGGATCAAGATGAGAGGCAGGTGTAGGTGACAGTGGGAAGAAAGAGAAGGATCAGTGGAGGGTGGAGAGTGCATGGGGATACAGTGCAAAGGGCTGGCTAACCTTTCAGATCTGCCCCATTGTCCTACATTAAAAGCATCAGCATCCATTGTGAGAGCTGGGGGACAAGGTTTCCCTGCAGACCGAGGGAAGTTAGACGAGGAGGAGAGAGGAACGAGACAGAGAGCAGCAGAAAGTTTTTTTTTTAAGTCAGAGGATGTGACTGGAGAGTAAGGACAAAAAGTATGATAGAGAGAAAGAGAGGAAAAAAGAAGGGGTGAAGGTAAAACAACTTCGGGTGTATGCGCAAAATAAACAGCCCCTCCCTATTTACCTCACGCTTGGCTGCCCCGGGACGGAGAGAGAGAAGGAGAGGGAGAAAGAGAGCGAGAGGGGATGGGGGAAGAATGGCGGGTCACACTAGACAGTGGGGGCTTTGTGGGCACTTATTAGAGACTGATGGCAAAGCACTGGACCCAAAGAGGAGAGACAGTGAATAGAAAGCGATGGAGTGTGTGTGTGTGTGTGTGTATTTGTGTGTCTGTGTGTGTGTTGGACTGGAGATATGGAAGAGATTGAGGAAAGAGAGAATAGAGGGATGATACAAATACAGATGAGACAACTGCGAAGGGCAAAAAGGGTCAAAGAGTACGGCTCAGAACGGCAAGTGCAACAAGCAGCAGCACAGCGGAGACCTGTAGATCACTTTACCAGCCTGAATGCAACCTCAGGTGAGACGGAGAAGGAGAGGGAAGGAGGGAGCACAGGGACACCAACAATGAGCGAGAAGGTCAAGGAGGGGTATATGATATGGAGGGAGAGAAAATGGAAGGTGGAGGAAGGAAAGGCCCGAGAAGATTGGGTTACACAGGAGGAGAAGTCCAGTGTCACATCCATCAAGATGCTGTTTCACGGAGATGGTGACTCTGCCGTGGATGTGGGAGAAATCAGGATTGGACCCAGACGAAAGAGAAGTCGTCTTTGTGGTTGTTGTCGTCGTTCCTCGCTTTGTAACTCCACGTCCCTCCTTCACTTTCCCACTCACACATACACACACAGAGACACACACACACACACACAGACACACAAACACACTCAGTCAGCGGCAGCTCCCAGCGCCCCGCGGTGCGCCTGCTGAGAGGGGTCATGTCAGACATCAACTCCCGTCGCGTCAGCTCTTTTTCTCCCACAATTCAACACAGCTGAGCCTGTCACCACGCTAACCTCCCTTCCCCCCAAAACGGCCCAGACACTGGCCCCTAACATTCACATAGACACACACACATATTTAGGATGTACACTCATGAGCCAAAGTGCACACACACACACACACACACACACACACACACACACACACACACACACACGTACACACACACACACACACACACACACACACACACACACACGTCTTATCAAACACACACACATTTAGATGCAGTGGCGTCCCAGTGGAGACCGACCCCCAACTGGTGTCCACCAGCAGGGGTGTTGATCCTGTGCTGACATTCCCATCTCAGTCGTATCAACTTCCCTGCCACTTTGCAGAATGGAGAGGGCAGGACACACACACACACACACACACACACACACACACACACACACACACACACACACACACACACACACACACACACACAGTCTGCCAGAAAAAAAGAACAACTTAACGAGTTTTTCATTCTCTTCCTGTCTCGGCTCTCGTCTCCTTAGATAACTTTATAAATTAGTTTTAAAGTCTTACTTCACCTTGTGCATGTACTTTTTCGTGCCTCTGCCGACTTGAAGCTGTTTGTATCTTCATGTTCATTATACATTTGGGAAAGTTTCTGTGTCCTGATCCCTCAAACTGCTGTCACTTGTGATACAGCGAGGTAAAAGTCACAACACTTTAAGATGATTCAATGGTTGAGCGAATGCATGAGTGCCATTTTACCTGCTTTTCAAACTCGATTTCAATACATTCTGTTGATCCACCATGGTTATGATTTCAAGTTGTTTTGGGCCTCGTGTTTGCACATGTACATCTGGAAGCAAATCTAAAAAGGAATGAAAATGTATAGAAAAGCTAAGACAACTATAATTTTGTAAGCGTAATCAAGATAGGACAACCACTATTTTAACAAACTAAAATCCCTGACAAAGATATGTAATCAATCATATAGCTCATAATATTGTATGTTTAAATGACTGAGATATAATTGGCATCCTTTGATTAAGCGATTGTAGACAGGAGGACAATTCGAAGGCATGCAGCGCCAACAAAGCTCAGCGTTCTGTCAGGCAGCCTGGGGATCAGTCATTGTCCCCCTGTCTTTCTGCACGTCTCCTTCAGTTTAATTAAAACACTGCTAATGTGACAGACCCACACAAAGTTGACTGCAGCCACTCATTCTGCTGCCACAGAAAACAATGCAAAATAAAGTGAAAGCTTTTAGCTAAACCACATCTAAGACGCATGAAAGAGTTTCTTTTCAGCCACGATTATGATAATAACAATAATCCAATAATTAATTATCATCATATCAGCCATGGATGTTAACATGTTAGAAGAAATAAGCAGTTTACAGCATCACGGAGAGGATGCATGAAAGGAAGTGTGTCATTTTTATGAAATAGCTGAAATGAAGATTATTTCATTAAGGAGTACAAACAGGAGGACAATGCAGAGGAATGCAGCGCTAACAAAGCTCAGTTTGACTGATGTTCTGTAAGGCAGCCAGGAAGATCAGTCATTGTCTCTCTGTGATTGGTGGCTTGTCTCGGCTGCTCCGCAGCATCACCTCCAGCAGCATGGGAATTCTCCCCTGCTGCTGTTTCTTTTTGCCTGCAGAGAGAGAGAGGGGTTGTATGAGTGATGACTAAACAAAGGTAGCACAAAAGAAGTGAAATGAGTGTTTGATAAGTTATCTGACAGCCGATATCGAAGAGGACTTGAGACGCTTTTAATGACATCAAAAGGAAGGAGGGACCAAAATGAACTTTTGATGCTTTGATCTGTATCAATGTGTGAGATATATCGCTACAGGATGCAAACTATACAAGCTTTTGTTTGCACATTTATGTACTCTGTAAATGACATAATGAGACCAGTAGTTTGTCTATGAAGACAAGTGATTAGACAAACATTCTTTAATATATCTGTTATTAAACGACGGTTAATGAAAGTTTCCCACTTCAGACTACAACACTTGACTTCGTGTCAGCTTCAATCGATCGGAGACAGAACAAAGATCTATAAAAACCTCTCAGTATGTTAGAAATGCTCACTTTTATATTTATTTATACACAACTCATATGCAGCCCTAACAAATGACATTTCAAGCAACAAACTTAAACAGATAAACATACAGTATAGTACAAGCACCATGTGTTGGCTGTGATCCCTAGGTAAAAACATTCACAAAGTCTGCAGTGGGGTAACATTGGTTTCACGTAATGCTATGCTATGCTATGCTATGCAATGCGATAAAATATTGCATTTAATGCTTTTGACATAAAAATAACAATAATATGCTTCTTTATTTATCTCTGTTTAATTCATTTTGCTCTTTGTGCCCCACTGGAACCATCCTTCTCCGGGACTCTTCATGAGGCCAGATGAATGAACTCCAGCAGCATAGCAAAGTGACAACTTGGGCATGCTTGCTTTTCAGTTTAAATTTACTCTGTGTTTTCCAGCAATGCATTCTAGCTTCTATTTGAAACTTTCAATATTCAAACTTGGCCAATGATCCCTCATCGTTATGTTATCTCTGCGATATGATATCTTGCAATACAGCCATGGTGTCATATCAAATCAATTGCCCAAAACCTTTGGATAAAAGTTATTTTTTGTGTATGGAAATTTTTATATTCTGGGTCTGATAAATCAATATGAGAAAAGAAAGTACAAATACAACAGCCATAGTGAAGTGGTTTTTTATTGTCAGTCTATCTCATATTCTCTTTATACGATGGCAATGGAGACATTGTGTTTATTGTTATCTTAATATAAGAGCACAAGATTATTGGGTGTGCTGGCATCAGTGAAAGCTAATAAGCGCAAATAAAGGAAAAATTGATAGTGTGTTCAAACCAATTACTAGCCTGTGGTGTGGAACAGGGTACACTTGGCATAAATGAAAGCAACTGAAGCTGTCAAACTCATTTAAAAGGAGCCATAAACTGGTTAAAGTCAATAGCAATAGAAGAAAAATGAAGTTATGTCTCTCTGTCATCAAATCTCACAGTGAATTTCTTTGTCTCTCTCATCTCAAAGCCGTATCAGTCAGAATCGATAGCGACAATTATTTTTTAACATGAAATATGTTCTACCCTCAGAAAGAGCTTTCATATGGGGTGGTGTGTGTGTGTGTGTCTCTGTGTATTTCTTAGGGGGGGTGTTACATCCCAGACGTGTTACCACGGTGACAAGGTGCTCCCTGCCGCCGTCGGGTCTCGGCCAAGTTGGGCGCCATGGTGACTGGGTGGTGACAGACTTTGTGACGAGTCCACTGGGAGACCATGGTTGGGTCAAACTTGAAAGTCCCATGCATACGCAGCCATGCATCCAATGGACACAGTGACACATGCACTTGACACGGACGCTAAATGTGAGAAACTTGAGCAAGCATGATTTACAGTTGATGCATACACAAACGTTTTACATATCACATGCAATCATGTACATGTACCGTATGAGAAGTACACACCTACAGTACGCACACTCAACTCCAACCCTCTGGATCTGTGTTTGTGTGTGCAAGTGTGTGTATGTGTGTATGCATACTGACATGTGAAAATTTGTTTTCAGAAGTCAAATTCCATTATCAAATGTCATACTCGCCTGTTTCCCTTTCTCAATGGTAATTATTACAGGCTTTTATCTCAGTTATTGCCTCCAGGCAAAACATTCATTAAAACATTCACTGTGTGTGTGTGTGTGTGTGTGTGTGTGTGTGTGTGTGTGTGTGTGTGTGTGTGTGTGTGTGTGTGTGTGTGTGTGTGTGTGTGTGTGTGTGCCTCAGCATTGCAACGGCCTGGCGATTTGTGTTTCAGTGTTGTTGCATGTGTGCCTGCTTGTCTGTGTGTGTGGGTGTGTGCATGTCCGTACACACATAGACACCTACATAGTCGACATGCACGAAATTCCTGACAGAACAAAACAAACGTAGGAACCAACAACAAATGTCTATCTTAATGCAGATGTAAGACACACACATACACACAAACACACACACTCGTTTATGTATATATACACACAAAAACCTTGACCAGGACGACAGGAGAAGGCAAGGAGCCACAGTTTGAGCTTCCTGCTGTGAAGTGTCGTGACCCCTATCAGACTCTGTGTCAGTCTGCCTATTGTGCCATGAGTAGAGCGCAAACACACACACATGCACACACACTCATGCACGCACACACACGCAACGCTATAACTTACATAGTCTCCATGGCGATGATGGGGGCGACAGTAAGGCGGCAGGATGGCGCTATATTTTGACGGCTGGGGTGTTCTGACGAGAGGACCCCAACTTATTATAACACATTCACTGTATCTAAAGAGGATTCGCAGGTAGACGCACATGATAAGATGAACAACGTTTGTTATATTATATCTATGTTAATAATAAATGATCTAATATTCACAAAATAAGCTGTGACACTGTGGGGCAGTGTGTGTGTGTGTGCGTGCAGCATGGAGGGGGTGATGGTGGGAGTGGTTGCCATTGACTTTGACCATCAAGATGAAATGAAGACGAGGGCCACCACGGCCATTTAGAGTTTACAAAGGAAAGAAACAAACGCATGTAACTCTCTTATAATTAACAAGAGTACGACACTCTGTTACAAAACACCATTCAATTAAACATTTATGTCTTATGTCACACATGTTAGTAGATATACACAACTTGTTGTTTGAGCCAGGAATCCTGGAGGCTCAATGTGTGAAGTTGACATCGTGTTCAATTCAAAAGAAAACAAATATCAACGAATTGGGACCAAATTCTGTCACGGATTCAGTTTTTTCAGAAATTTACAGAAACTGGCCTCAATTTCACACAATATTCAACTTGTCCTGATCCTAATCTGTGTCATTGAAGACATCATACATATATCATATTCCATTATTTTCTAGGCTGCTGTGCTCTAATCTGGTCAACTCTAATAAGTTCTTCCTAACTCTTTCCCTTTGGCTGCACCTTACAATAGGGCACAGAGACCTAACTTATAAAAGCAAATTGTCAGTGAAACAGAAGAACTTCAGACACAGTGTATTATTTAAGTTGTTTAAAAAAGTTCAGTCTAAAAATGTGTTCTCTCGAAAAGCTGCCTGCGATAAGAGGACAGGGACACAGACATACAGAAGTTGCAGAGAGGTAGTATCACTGTCTACACCTGCAGGTGAACCCCAGCACATACCCTGATCCCATCTCAGAGAACGTGTATCTGCTGCCCCCATTTGATCAATACATGTATGACAGTCTTTGTCTCATCAGGAGCGTGTTTCACAGAGAGATTGTGACATCTAGTGGATGGCAAATAGAAACAAGTGAATTTGACTGATTGACAATGAAATTCGAATAAAAAATTGTTTTTTATATTACTTTTCTTTACTATTGTACTTTACAAAGCTTCTATCCCATGTTTCACTAGCGATGTAAAACGTCCATCAAGACAGTTCACCTCCTATTCGTAGGAGCGTCACCAACAAGAGCGATTTAACCTGTGACACAGAGTTTGAGCTAAACCAGAAGTCTGCTGCGGTGTACTATCTTGGTTCATCCGTTAATTCCCGCCCATCGCTTACTCTGACCAATGAGAGGAGTCGGCACCACATCCTGCGGGGCCGCCTCAGTTCGCGGGAAACCGGCTGTTATCGTGATACCAGGAGCAGAATAGAGCTGAAGACTCAGCAGATTAATTTGATACTAAACCGCTCCGCCATTAGTCGATGCGCGTCAAGCCACCGAGGCTACAAACGGCGCAGTCACACACGGTTCAACGCCGCCGTCTTCGAGCTAGCGCTGCCCCCGCTGCTATGCTAACACTCGCACCCGGTAGCTAGTTTGTCACATCGGCTAACGGGAAGAGCCGCTGCTACATGCGACTGGACGCAGAAGACAGCGCCGACAGAAGAGAGACAAAGGGGGCCGCCGCTGTCACTCGAGAAATAGTCTCCGTTTAAGATGAGCTTGTTCAATCTGGACCGTTTTCGTTTCGACAAGAAGGCGCAGGACAGCGGCTCCAACAGTCCCGAGTCGGAGAAGGAGAATAAGCCAGGTATGTTAGCGCTAGCTTCCACTGCTGGAAGCCAGATGTGTCACACATGCTATCGTTAGCATCACTAGTTATGTCATGCTATTAATATGCCCCCCCCCCCCCAAACCTTCATGTCATTGTATTGGTTTTGTTCGGAGAGGTTGTTTTTGCTGTGTTGACGCTGGACAGTCAATTTAAACACAATTATCTCCAAGTTAGCATGGCGGTACTAATGCTGTGTTTTAGAAATGGTTCGAGACAATGTCATCCTACTCGTCAAACTCCCAGACCAGAATCACATCATATAGCAGCGTCGTGATGAGGTCACACGTGTCAACACAGCGCACCTGCATTTCACGTTCGTATGATTGTCAAGATGCATGATACATGTGAGGCCACTCTCTGGTCTGGGTCCCTCACATATCCACCATCTTTAATTTGTGGTTTCCTTGAAAGGAGGTAGATGGTTTCCAAAGAGAGTTATGCAGTCATTTTATTTACCCAGTTAATATTGTGTCATTATTTAATAACAACTTGTAAAAACGCAGCACATTGTTGCCAGGTGTCCCTCTCCTTATTAACACATCACCTGTAGTTGTAATAAATAGAGAACAGCCAACATCACTATCGGCTTGTAATGATGGACGCCTACAGAACCTTTACATCAGAGCAGGGCAGCAGAACATAGCTGCAAACTTGGCCCTGGTGTTGACATCCAACCTAACAGATCTGATTATAAGTGTTTCGGCTCTTCACACACCCACACGCCTGAGATTCGATCTCTCATATCGCATTTGGAGATTGTCTGAGACGCATGTGGCCACATTCTCTTTCCTGTGTGACTGATGATGTGAAGAACCACCTACTCAGCGGATGTTCTCTTAACAGCCTCAGTTTAAACATATGTTTTATATGTTTTGTTTTTTTAGCCGCCACCACCATATCAACATAGACCGCCACACAATGATTGATACTTTTCATAAATTGGTTACACTGTTCCTCAAACAGTAGCTGCGTGTATTCATTCATTCAGCCCCTCCTGACTCCACTCACTCTCTATCTTTCTCTCTTTTGCTCGAGTGGACACACAGAGCCACACACACAATTAATCATTGTCATATGATTTATCCTTAAACTCAGACTGAGTTAAGACATAATTTGGTCTTCATGAACACAAATGAAAAACATGGTTATTTGCATATATTTGGGGTAAATGAGATCCAATCACAAGTGGTCACAGGAGACGCATTCAGGAAGCATTCTAATGTCATTTTCTGAACAGATGAGCTTAAAAAGGTCCTCTCTGAACCAAAGACCAGTGTAACATCAAGTATGAAATCCAAGTAAGTGTCAGCTAAAATTTCTACATTTTCCATTGTCACATTCGTGGGGATTGGTACTGTTTTACAGTTGTGTTGCCTTTATTTCAACAGGAATCCAATTAGGAAACCGTCAGTTCATACGGATAATGAGGAGAATAAGCTCGAGGAAAAAACAACCAGGCTTAAAGAGATGTTTCCTCAGTTGATGAGGGAAGAGCTACTCGAGGTGAGGCACCTTTAAGCATATAACACAAGAGTTAAACTCCATGGACGACACCTTGCGATTTTCAGTTCGCTGTTCTAAGCACATTGTTCTGTTCTGTTTTCAGGTCATTGGGAGCACAAGCACATTGGAAGAGGCTGTAGATGCCTGCTTTTTAAAGGGCTCTGATAACAAAGGTAAGTAATCACCTTTTTCAAGAACCCAATGAAGGAGCACCCTCCTTCATTAGGTAGTGCATTGATGCAGTGACAGAACATAATCGATTCATGCTTTCCGCTACGTTCAGCCACTGCATAGTTATAACCACCACTGCTTCAGAATCAAGACAGACGAACATTAAAAGTCTGGTTGTCCTGTTCTGTGTCGGAGTTTCCGGTCCGTGTCGGCCTCCTCCCTTTTACAAAAACCTTTTTGTAATTTACAGCCCCCTTGTAATAACATTAATAATTCATATTTGTCTGACTGAATTTATTTACTGATAAAAAAAAATCTGCCTTGTGCATTTATATATAAAGTTGTGAATGTGATACATTGAAATTTTTACGCAGGATGGTGAAGATGCACACCTCTACCATAAAGATGCATTTTATGGAGGAACAATTTCTGATTTGTGGTCAATAATGTTTGGTTCATTCTCAAAGCTGTAAAGCAGAAAACTTGATGCAAAACAGTAAATCTCAACCTGGTGCACATTCAGAGAAAAATAAAAAAAATTTCAGATGTTTGAAATATGTTGCAGTCAAGCCACAGGGCTATACATAAAAAACTATAGCTGCCTCACTGGCTACGTCTCTCATTCCTATGGAACCACAGAGATAAATGGCTTTTTTTTTTCTCAGCTCCAGAACAAGACAGAAAGAGAAAGCTGGATGGATCCAGCAGTTCTCAGGACAGTGGTGAGATTCAAGAGACCAAGAAGAGGAGAATGTCAGAGGTAAGATTACTAATGTTTACAACCCTTCAGATTTAAATGATAATGGAATAATGCGTACATATTATCGCAGTTGAAATTTTCACATACAAGAATAGGTGTTGTAAGACGCTTTAATGAAGATTATTGTATGATGATTTACTTACTCTGCAAAGTCCAGATCTCAGTGTTTTATTAAAGACTTTTTCACCTTAAAACAAAAAAGGTCTCTGATGAAGATGATGATGAAAATAATGAGCCAAGCTGGGAGAAGCAGGAAGCCATGGTGAGAAGACTGCAGAAAAAGTTTCCTGACCAGGACAAGGAGGTGAGGACACACTGACACTGTCCTTCTCTTTAACTCACCAAGCCATGTTGTTAGGAGATTCATTTTAGTACAGTTTGATTCCACCTTCCTAAACGGATCATAGTCAACTTTACTATGTTTGTGACTGAACTTGATGCAGTTTTATGTGATGTTCCACTAGAGGAAGGAAGAGGTGTCGCTCTCCTCCCAGTTTTACCTTGCACAGTATCAATTGCCTTGCAGCTTAAAACCAGTCTGGAGCACACTCAGCCTACATGACCACTCGTGTACTTATTCATCGTCTTAAAATGTTATACTTAGAAAAAATGTTACTTTGAATTTCATGTTTAACAAAACCAGATTTCCAGCCGAAATTCACTGTAGACAGGAGGAAAATTTGCCATGTGTAAACACTATAGCCTTAGCTTTTATTATTTTGTGAATAAACAAATATTGTCTGTTAAGATGATGATTTTTTACATCATAAAACCTAATTTTCAATCTAGATATTGGGACAAAAGAATGAACAACAAATCATTCAGAAACACAGATGCTACTCTTGCATCTTTAGTGCTAAATGATGCCTAAGCAAAGCAGAGCACTTTCTATCATCCGTTTTACAGCTGCTTCTTATGACTTTACCATCGACCCAGACCATAGTTTTCAAGGTATCTGGAATCAGTGTATTTTGTGTTAAAGCTCTGACCCTCATTGTAGGAGCTGCGGATGGTGCTGCAGGAACACGACTGGGATGCCGAGGAGGCTCTGCAGGTTCTTCAGATGTTCTCAGACCCAGGTGTGAACGCAACATCTTTATTCTGAATCCATCCACCTTTTCATTGACTTCATGTGTATGTGTGCTTTTAACTTTCCTGTTGTCCGCTCATACTGATTCAGACTGTTGTTTTTTCCTGGTGTCAGATACCAACTCCAGCACACCTGAGTCAGAAGAAAAGAAATCCAGCAAATCAAATAGTAAAGACAAGTCAAGCACGGACCACAAAGAGTTGAGGCGCCACAAAGATCACAGAGACAGTACAAAGAGGAATGGTAATGTGAACTCTAAAGATCACACAATTATCAGTGAAACAGATGGAGACAGTACAGATGATACAGAAGCGTCAAAAGACAGTGAAGACGAATCAGACCCAGAAGACATTAAAGTTTCCATACCCAACACAAGTAGAGCTTCCACTATGAACACGTGGCTACAAAAAAGCTCCCACCCAGTGTCTTCGTCCTCCTCTGTCAAGAAAACAACTACCTCTTCGTCCCTAAAGCCATCCTCCTCCTCCTCCTCTTCTTCCTCCTCCTCCTCCTCGTCGTCCACTGCCCAGATGCTGTCCAGATTTGCCAGTGGCACGAGTATAGCGAAGAAACGGGCAGCAGAGAGAAAGACAAAGGCGCGTGCCTCTGATGAACGTGTCAGTTCTGAAGGGGAAAATGACGATGAAGAGGACACAGTTAGCAGCGAGTTCGAGAACTCTGATGAGGAGCTCGACGCTCAAGGTGCCATGACGGAAATAAAGAAGGAGGTGCTCAAGTTTTTCCGGGAGGCATCAAGAGATGAGCTGTCGCTGATCACCGGCTGTTCTGTTAAAAAGGCCCTGAAAATTGTGGAGCTGAGACCCTTCAATAGCTGGCAAAGCCTGGTGAGAGAACATGTGTCTCCAAACAAATCCATTAAATAGATACTGAAATATTGAGTAGACAACATGCAGGTGATTCCTTTATGGGAAATAAAACAGTTTGCACAAGGTATCAATGGGGAAAGATGAAAAACACAGCTACTGCCAGTCCTAGGGTAAAAAAAAGTTATTGTATAGAATACCTGGAAACGGTGCTCTTGTTTGATTCACAGTGTATTTACTCATTGAGTTTACTACTCCAAATTCTCTGTAGAACAGAGACCTCTTCTAATATCTATTGAACAGCTAAATGCCACACATCTCGTCAGCCTTTCAACAGTCCCTTTATTTTCATACATCTATCCATTATCATTGAGAAAATACCAAAGGCAATGATGGACAATAACTATCACAGGATCTCCTGATGGAATTCAATCTTTTATATAAACCAAATACAACAGTCACACTTCATGTGTGCTTGTCCTGATCATAGATATCTTGAGCATTTTGAATATGTTTAAATAACTTATATTCTTCATAGGACCACAACATCTATTCATGCATGCGTTCAGGTTCCTTTAGGTATGACCTTGGTTAATATGGCAAATACCATTGCACACTGGACCAGCTCCACTATCGGTGTCTCTCCATGAGATTGAAGTATTACTTATATAAGGTACTTGAAACACTATGTGAACCATTTGTTCTGTCCTCTTAAGGTTGAAGTCTTTCACAAGGCCAATGGACTGTCGGAGAGTTTACTCGGCGGCTGCAGACTTGTCCTCAAGGAGCGGAAGATGGTGTTGGGGCTCATGGTCAACTGTAAGACTATTTCCTCAAATATGGTCAAACAAGTGACTGAAGTGATGGAGAAGGGCACAGGGGCCATGAAACAGCCCAGAATACTCAACAGCCAGTGAGTAAAATGCACATTAAGTTTAATTTATGAATATTCCATCAAACTAAATGTTCAAATCATCAGCTACTTTCCATAAAATAACCTTATGATTGTCTGCAGACTTTGGTGTTTCCCCAGGGGCCTAAAAAGTCTATATTTAATTATCAGAATTTTAGGCCTTATATGTTAAAATATTACGCGCTCTGTCTAAATTGTGTCAACATTAATTCAAGGCTACTACTTTGACTTCAAATATGTTTTGGCAGCATGCTTAGTTTGGAATTTCTCAGTTTGTTGTAGTTCTTTCCTAACGGTACAAATATTAGAACACTGTAATAAAACTACAAAAAAGACCAATGTGGTACTGATGCTGTTTCATGATGCATGGGTTACTGTTTAGTATATTCGTTTTCTTAAATGATTACTAAATGAAAACGGGACCTATCAGAAACAACTTACAGTTTGTGTTTTCATAAGATTAAATATCAGATTCTTGTTCTCAGCCTCTTATTGGTTGTCTTTCAGGTTACGGCTGAAGCCATATCAGCTGATTGGTCTGAAGTGGCTGCTGCTCCTGCATGAGCACAAGCTCAGCGGTATCCTGGCTGATGAAATGGTAAGACAACCAACCTCGGACCCGTGGGAAGAGGCAAGGTGCACTACAAACATTTGTTCTCAAGCCCAAAGTCGTACACTAATAGACATGTGAACATCAGGGCTGTGTCAGCATCACATGGCTTTGTGTTGATATGTTTCAATCCTGAAGATGAATAAACAGAAAAGAAGAGGGAACAAAGAAATTGTTTAAGCTCCAAGACAGTGAGAGATGTTTTTTGTAGTTTAGTAAAGATGCACTGTGGGTAAAGTATGTCAGGATCTTTTCTGTTTACACATGGTGAATATGATCTGAAACGCAGATGTTCAAAAATCTTTAATATCCATGCACCTTGCTCCTTCTTTTTTTAATATTTGAGTTTGAAAGACTCTATCTCACCGTCCCTCTTCTCCTTCACTCTTCTCAGGGTTTGGGGAAAACTATCCAAGCCATAGCGTTTCTGGCCCAGCTATACGAGAATGGAATAGAGGGTCCTCATCTCATCGTTGTGCCGTCCTCTACGCTCGGTAATAGTCTCCACAAATCACACACTTTGGTGTACTTTGCTTCATAACATGTTATGTAAAGCAAACAACATATATTCAGATAATAATGTTATAAGGCATTAGGGGGTCTTATACCTTTTGGTTATATGTAGGACTTCTCTATTGGACACTTGAATGTAAAAATCCTCAGGTTGTACCTTGTATCTTACTGTATCTTCTCCTGGCTTCTGCTAAGAAAAGGGACAGTCGTCTCTCTGATTTGTCTCTAAGACTTCTAAGAATGTTTGGACCTTCCTTCTGTATATACACAACTCCCTGTATCAAGCTTGGTTGTAACAGTTACTGCTGATGATAAAGGGGTTCTATCCCATACTGTAGGTGTGTCATGAACTCATTTTGACCTTGCCTTGTGTGCAGTCTTAGAGAGGTCTGTTGAATAAGTACATAGTAATTAAGAAAGAGAATCAAACTAAATGAGAGAAATGGATCCAGATTAGGAAAAGAAATTAATGGTTGTAGCCTCCGGAAAAGGGCAAAGCACTCTTAGCCTCGCTAGGTTTTCTAACAAATCAATTGTTCATTTTTGATTTATGCTTAATTAAATGCTCTGTCTTCTAGATAACTGGGTCAGAGAGCTGAAGCTGTGGTGCCCACGCCTCAAAGTTCTAATCTATTGCGGTAAGAAATCTCTCAGTAAATGTACACAATGCTGAACATGTGTTGTACTGCCTGCTGTGTGCACGAGGACATTTTTAAATTTTTTTATACCCTGCTATTGTGTGTACACGCCGTTAATCAGCGTCAAATTCTGATCAGTGAATTTATCGAACAAACGTTATATTCTTTCACACTTTGAGCTCTTGTGTTTGTGCTCTTGTGTTCTTTACAGGATCTGTGGAGGACCGCCGCTACCTCAGACACGACATCCTCAATAACAAGTCTGATTTCCATGTCATAGTGACCACGTGAGCAAACGCACAGATCACCTGCTTCATATGTTACAGATCATTGATGTAAATATGCTACTTGAAGAACGAATGAGGAAAGTTTGTTTGCTGTGTTTTGCAGATACAATTTGGCGATAGGAAACGATAACGACCGCAGCCTTTTCCGCAAGCTGAGTCTGGAGTATGCTGTGTTTGATGAAGGTCACATGCTGAAGAACATGAGCAGCTTGCGCTACCGCCACCTCATGGCTATTAATGTTAGTTCAATTTGTAATGTATTCTCCACCACAACCATTCAGCTGTCTGCCGTCATGTCTTTAGTTGCCTTTCTGTCTTTTTTACAGTTTGGGATGTCTCTCTCTTTCTCTTTTCCTTTTAGGCACAGCATCGTTTGCTGCTGACAGGAACTCCTTTACAGAACAACCTCTTAGAGTTGATGTCTCTCCTCAACTTCATCATGCCTTCTATGTTCTCCAGCACCACGACACAGCTCACCAAAATGTTTTCTATTGTGAGTGTTTTGGTGTATAAGCACAGTGAGCTCAGTTTGTGAGGCCTCTCCATTTGAAGCTATTCAAACAACACTACCTGGAAATATAAGCTTGTTGTCTCCCTTTTTATATGTTAGGAACTTATGATCAGCCAGATATTGTGTTTTAAGACGGCACATTCGTTTGATGTTTTTAGTTCTTTACTTCTTTATTCTGAAATTATTGCAATATATAGAATGACTAGTTCAGCAAAAATTTGTCTTTTCTGTTCCAATCTGACGAAAGTGTTTAATGTTTTAGAAATCTCACGAGGAGCAGAGCCATTTTGAAAGGGATCGTACTTCTCAGGCCAAACTCATCATGAAACCGTTTATCCTCCGAAGGGTCAAGAGTGAGGTGAGTTAATCTTCTAAATGAAGACTTGACATTAAAATCTTTTCTCAGTTTTCTTTTCTTTCTCAGTTAATACCATTTGCTTCAGTGTTTATAAAAACATTAGTTAAAACCCTGTGTTAGTGTTTTAAATAACTCGTGATGTTTCCTTCCTCCAGGTTTTAAAGCAGCTGCCAGCGAAGGAGGAGAAGGTGGAGTCCTGCTCGATGAGTGAGAAGCAGCAGGTGCTGTACGAGAAACTCTTTCAAAAACTCAAGGCCTCCACCCCTGGCGAGAGTAAGCCTCATTTAAATGGCTGCATTAGCGGCTCCCTTTTGTCAATAACGGCATTATTTTGTACACATAACGGAAATTAATGCATGGTTAATAATTTCTCTACAGAGCGGGAGCTGTGTAATGTGATGATGCAGTTGAGGAAGATGGCCAACCACCCACTGCTCCACAGACAGTACTACACCACAGAGAAGCTCAAAGCCATGAGCAAACTCATGCTCAAGGTCAGTCCTCCTCTTTCACTATCCTTTGTTCTTTTACTTTTTTTATTAATTCTGTACTTGACCTTCAGTTTGTATAATTTGAATTCTTCAACCATTCAATTGTTCATTATCCTTTTACTCCTCCCTCTTCATTTCTCTGTTCCCATATTTTTACTGAACAATCGAACGTACATTTTGATTTAGCTCTTGACGGTTAATGTGCCTGACGCTTGGTGCTGGCATCAAACTTGTACATGTGAGTTCTCAAAGGTTTCATCCATTTTTCTGTGATTCCTTCCTCAGGAGCCAACTCACTTTGATGCAGATGCGGCTCTGATCCAGGAGGACATGGAGGTGATGTCAGACTTTGAGCTGCATCGTCTGTGCCAGCGATACTCCACCATCAGCTCCTACCAGCTTGAAAACAATCTCCTGCTTGACTCTGGGAAGTTCCACTACCTCAAAGAGCTTCTGGCCTCTCTAAAAAACAAGGTATGTACTAATGTAGAGAATCATGTATGTGGACTGCGTGCAAAGGAGTAAAAGATAATTTATTATCATTTACTCCAACAGGGCGACAGAGTGGTATTATTCAGTCAGTTCACCATGATGCTGGACATCGTGGAAGTGCTGCTGAAACATCACAAGCATCGTTACGTCCGACTGGATGGATCTACACCCATAGCCGACAGGTCAGTTAGAGTTGGGCTTTATCCAATTGTTGATACGGTTAAACCTTTCCTAAATGTCCACCCTGTACAATGGGATTTTGATGCTGAAGTTATATAATACTAAATCAGTCTAGCATAGTTATTTTTGAAGTTGTTACAAAGAGTTTTTTTTGTCAAATTGAGAAAAGATGTCACTTTATGAGCAGACATTAAACTGTGTCTAAAATGAGTTCTTCATCCTGCAGGATTGTGTTGATTGATGAGTTCAACACGGACCCTGAAATATTTGTGTTCCTGTTGTCAACTCGTGCTGGAGGCCTGGGCATCAACCTCACGTCAGCTAATGTCGTGATTCTACATGACATCGACTTCAACCCCTACAATGACAAACAGGCAGAGGACAGGTGTCACCGTGTGGGACAGACCAGGTAAGATGTAATCTGTTACTAATACTCCTGTCAAAGAAATTACTTCTTATTACTTCTAACTACTTATCAGCAGTTGGATTGAAAGAAAACATTCATGTTATATTCTCAGATTCTGATGTGATTCAAATCTCAGAATAAGACCGTAGAATATTAATTGCTATTCTCAGATCTCATTAGAACTGTGCTTCGTGTATTAATTGACTGTAGTGACTAAACATCCTTTCTTGTGTATCAGGGTTGTGAAGGTGATTAGGCTGATCAGTAAGGGCAGCATAGAGGACTGCATTCTGGAGCTGGGACAGAAGAAACTAAAGCTGGAGCAGGACATGACTGCTGCTGAACAGGGTGAGGACTCGCACGTGCATACATTTTCTCAAATGCATGACCACCCTCTTTGATAATCCCCCTAATACAAGTGTAGTTTGACATACAAGTAATTAAGTTAAAAAGTGAGTTAAGTTTCAAAATGTAAATAAAACTGATCAGAGGAGCGACACCGCTGTATTTACTTTAATCTGGCCATGTTAACTTTTTAAAATTGTAATTATGCCATGTGTTCCATATGATGACGAATCTAAATAAGCTGTAGACTGTGCCTTATGTTATTGGTTGCAAAAGTTAACATCTTATTACATTGTATAATGTCTGAAATTGACGTTACTTACAATCATATGATATATGATGGGGAATATGGAGAATTAACAAGTGCTTCACAAGGTAGAGAAATAAAACAGACGAGTCACATTCATCAGATTTTTAAAAGATAAGTTTCATATAAAACCAATTTAGTCGGGGACAATAAAAGATTGAAAAAATAAAGAAAAAGAAAAAAGACAGTTCATAGAAAATAAAAATCACAGGGGAAAAAAACTGTCCAATAAAATGCATCTTAAGAAAGGATTTAAAAAAGGTTATTGAGTCAACTGACCTGATTTCCTCAGACGGAGCCTCAGGGCCCTGACTACAGACACTTTGTCCCCTTTTAGCTTTCAGACGAGTTTCTGGAACAGATGAAAAGGAAAACGAATAAAAGCAGATGCGTATTCATATTTGTTAAACTGGTGGTCCGCCCCAGATCTTTACTTCAGCTGATGTTAACTTTTCACCCCTTTTCTGCGCTTTGACCTAAAAAACACTGTAAACTCACCTGTCACCTCCACGTTGCTGTTAAACCCCCTTCGGATGAGGTGCAAAAGATTCATTTTAACATTCTGCAAAGCAGTTTATGTATATGTAGAAATGTTGCTTGATTCTTATCAACTCCTCAAAAACGGCAGCAAGCATGGATATTTTTGTTTCCAGAGCAACATGTAGGCACCACGTCTGAAGCATGACATAGTCGGGCCATGTATTTTAGCTTTATTTTGTGGCATGCAGCTTTGAAATGATTTGACTTGAGATAACCGCAACATAACCTTCTGAAATAAAGCACTGTTTGTCCTTCAGGTGGTGAGGGATTCATACCGGAAGATATGGCATCTTTACTCAAAGCTTCACTGGGACTGTGATACACAAACACATGAAACTTGAGACGTTTTTGAAAGCATTCCTATGATCCTGGCCAGAAACTACTGAGAATCATATGCTGCAGGTTCTGAAGATGAAGTCTGATTGACTGACTGTGTAGCGTGCTAGCTGTGCCTAAAACACAATTTTTACCTGCTCTGAGTTTATGTTCTTACTTTGTCTATGAGACCAGTATTTACAGAGAAGGCTGAACAACAACTTAGCCTTTTTATTATTATGCACTTCTCATGTTACGTAAAAGATTCCAAAGTGTAGAAACGTGAAAGAACTTGGTTTTAAGAAGTTCAGCGTGAACATGTATTGAAGAACACCATCAACCGTTTGGTACTGAACTTATAGACTGAAACAAAGTTCACATAACTGAAGTGATGTGAACAAAGCCTTGTGTCATGTACATTTAGATAACTGTACTGTATGCTGGTTAGGACACTGAGAAGCCTGATGGAATATTCAGAATTGTTGTATGGTAATGATTCTTACACACTGAAATAGGTGGTGCTTGGAGAATGGCACCTGGCAGTGTTGCATCCTTGTCATTCCAGCCAGTGATTTTAAAACACACTAGTTTACATCCCAATGATTTTCATTCTATTCAAAACAATTTTGGCACTTGCGGTTGCATCACAATTTCAGTTTAGTATCTAGAAAATGAACTTCTGTCACCGTTAGTCTACTGTGTTGAGTTTCATCTTTCAAGCCCAGTTCTTTTCCTGTCAGAGACATGTCAAATGAATTCAGAGAATGTTTTTACGTTAAGTACGGTGCTTGAATTATTTTCTTTGAGTTTTCGAGCCAAGCAACAAAGAAGATGATTTGAGGAATCAGCTGCTGCATTCATGTACTGTACAAGTGGCTAATGTGTTGTAAGTGTACAAGTGTTACCGTAAACGCTTTTACTAAGTCGTTTGTATGATTTCTAGATACCTGTTTAAACTTAATAATAAATATTGGAATAAATATTTGTGTGGTTATGCTTATGGGGATTCAGCAGGAGGACCAATAGGTACCTGGATAAATTATAATGAAAGATGTGCAGATCCAGTGTGCAGGATTTAACAAATCTTTTTTTTTTCTGCTGATACACGCGATCGACCAATCACGAGTCAGTCTCAGCCGTCAATCATGAGGTTTCACCCTGTTTTTATAGCAAAGACTAATTAAAGCCAAACTAACCATAAAAATGAACAATTAAAAAGAGACATCAATGTCATATGAACTACCTACAATGACAGAACAAAATTATTATTGAGTAGATGGGTTATGACCTGTACTGTTGCCAGCCACCAGGGGGACATGGAGACACTTTGCCTCACTTTTCAGGAGCCATCATGTTCTCAGTCCTTATAAACGTTTATAGGATGTATTAGCACCTAGTGGTGAAGTTGCACATTGCAACCAACTGAATACTTCCTCTTCACCCAAGCATGTAAGAGAACCTATGGTGGCCTTTTAATTTGAAAGGGCTTCTCTAAAGCCAGTGCTTGGTTTGTCTGTTCTAAGCTACTGTAGAAACATGTCAGAATCCGTGAAACAGGACCTTTTCCCGATGTTGACATAAAGTGCTCATTCTAAGTTGATGAAAACACAAAGGTCCTTAGTGTGTGTTTGAGCATGTCAGTGCAGCAAAAGACAATTTAAGGTAACGTCCAAAGTATGTGGCGGTGTCCTGAATCAACATTTCTTTATTTGGTTGCGTACAATGGATGTAGAAGGACATTGACTTTGGTTAATAAATACAGAAACATTACAAGACATTATTTACATAGAAGACAAACTGGTTTCTGGTTAAATTAATGTTTCCTACAAGATTATAATATGTTATGTTTATAGTTCAAATGCAATTATAAAATGCTAAATATATTACACATAAACATCTATCTATATATCTAAATCTACGTTGAAACATTGTAACCTAACAACCTACTCAGCATTGGGGGAGTAGCGTCCACACCTAAAGCCTGTCAAGTGAGCATCACATCTGACGGTGTAGGTGAAGTAGAGAACTCCTTTACTGAGCTGACAGCTCAGGGAGTGAGTTCCCCTCTCAGGAAACACCAGACATATCCCAACCATGTCATTATAGAGCACGTCCCTGTCCCAGACTTCAAACCTCATCTCCTGACCCAGTTCAACGGAACCAAAATCATACGTTGCATTCCACACTGGGTTATTGTCGTCCATTACTGTCGCAGTTTCCTCGTACTTGCCGTTGTAGAAGATTTTCAGGTAGGCGTCTGTTTTTGTGAAGGTGTCCGCCTTTAGGCCTGCAGCTCTGTGGATCTCCAGTCTGAGGATTCCTCTGCCAGCCCTTAATGGACAACAGTTGTGATCCAGGTTAGGAGTTGTGGAACAGCTCTTGAAAGCAGGATGCCCCTCCTGCAGCTGGTTCTCTTTAATGTAGTCAGTGACGATGCTTCTCAGATTGTCACTGATCTGCGAGTCCTCCACCAAATGGTGCAGAGGGAAGATGGCGTAGGAAACCACGTCAGGGTTATCGTGGAGGCTGTTCATCCAGCTGTGGTACGCTTCAGATGGGTCTTGCTGGTAGAGGATGTCGGGGAAGTACCTCTCCCCCCCGATAATCTCAGTCTTGTGGGTCATGAAGCCTTGGTAGAAGCCCATGCTCATATTGCCCTTCAGGAAGTTTTCACACTTGTTAGAGAAAGAAGCATTAGCAGGGAGGAAACCTAGAGCCATTCGGAGTTCGGAGTTCAGGCAGGTATTTATCTCAGACTCTGAGTAACCCTTCAGTGTGGCCAGACAGGTCCTGAAGGCAGTGATTCGCTTCACCTTTCCACCAAGCTGGACCTAGGAAACAAAAATATTTACTCTTGGCTTTTCAGTAACTATGGTCATCCACCTCTGTGTCATTATCTCAGTAAAACACTATCAAAAGGTGCAGTAACTAAAAGGCGCAGAGAGAAGAGTGTGTGTGTGTTTCTCTGACCTGGTGTATATAGTGTGTTCCATAGGTGTCTATCAGACGTCTGTACTTGGCTCTGTCCTGGCTTGTGTTTAAACTCTGTGGGAGTCGGTTCAGATACTTTGTAAATTCTGTACTCAGCTGGGGATGATCAGCCAGCCTGTAGCTGAAGAAACAAAGGACATGCGGAGTACCATGACGCAATTAGAAAATAATCTTGACCTTTTTGTAACAAACATAATAAACATTCAAGTTCACTGTGCGGCCTTAAACCATTGTAACCATGCCCATCTATTGTTTTTCTTTTGTGTACCATTAGATCCCCTTTACCTGTAGTAGGTGCAACTGATTTCATGGATGGCAAAAGTGGCCTTGTCCACGCTGTGCTGTGAACGAGCAAACTTTGCCAGGTCTGATCTGCTTCCTCCCAGCACTGCCTTGCCAACTTTGTCAAGGCTCAAACCCAGGTACCAGTTGTTGTTAACCAGGGAGGTGGAGCTGCGCAGCAGGGAGTCCACCGAGTGGTGCAGGGCACTAGAAAGCTGCTTACTGCAGCGGCTGAAGGGACGCCAGTCGAGCACCGCCGCTGGAAGCCTCTGAATCTGAGGAGGGTTAAAAATGACCGGATGTACATGGGGATGCAGGTGTAGGAAGAAAGCAGTTAAAAGAAGTGGAATACAACAGAGCAGGAGGTGCTCTGAGAAGCCTGAGAAGTGTGGTAGTTTGACTCTACCTGTCCGTTTTGGAACCGGTTGGGACACAGTGTGCAGGTGCGGTTGTCAGCCAGGTGAGCTTTGACGTTGATGACATACGCGCCTGTTCGACGCATCCGCACCACATCGAAGCCCTCTCCTGCCAGGTTGTGGCCTGGGACAAAAGGAGCTTTTTCACACTCTGACCCAAAGCCAGTCCGACAGCCATGGACCCTGCAGACCTCCAACATGACGGACAAAGCCATTATCAACAGAATGAAGTTGCTCCGTTGATGTTTTCCTGCTGGCATGGTGACCTAAATGTAGCAGGGACGAGGTTGAGGGTGGATTTTAATGATAAGCTTGTGAAAGAACATTTTGCCACTAAATGTCTCACAGAAATCAGAAAGTCTTTTTCAAAGTTGCCTTATTTTCCTTCAAATTAAAACACATTTTGACAGGTTTGCAGTGAGCAGACTTTTAATAGCAGAGGAACTATGTCTGTTACACAGTAAATGCAGATGAGCTCTTAATCCTCTCTGCTTTATAAAAATCAGTAATCCTGCAGCAGATGTTGTGTCAACATTAAAAACGTGACATGCACTAAAAACGGCAAACTATGAAGAAAGACAATGTGAATCTTACCTTGGACTGTATTTGTTTTATTGTCCTTCAGTCCGTCTCGTCGTCTTCCTTTAGGAGTTGTCAGGCTGTAACTTTTCTTCCCCTGCTAAAACGCCTGCCTCTATTTAAACGCTCCCTCTTCACTAAGCCCATTGATGGCACAGTTCACTGTAAACGGTGAACTGCAAACTGACTAAAGTCTTGATCCTGCTGGAATTGAAATAACGGCCGAGGGAGCTTTTGCTGTGCTGAAAGCCTGCTGGGCGCTCTCTTTTGTCCGTCCTCTGCCTCATGAAAAAGACATAGGAGGGAGTTCCCCTGCTTCACAGCAATGTATCTGTCTCTCTCTCCCTCCCTTTCATTTGCTCTTTCCCTCAAGGCCTTACCAATTTCCTCAGCATGACTGGTTTTGTTTTCATTTTCAAGACCCAGCTGTATGAATACCTCACAGCTGTGTGTTTGTGTGTGCACATGTACATGTGTGTGGGGGAGGGTGATTTTTATATTGTCACGAGAGAGGAGATGCACATTGGTCTGAGCACTCTTTACGGGAAATAGGTGTGTGTGTGTGTGCGTGTGTGCGTGTGCACATGCATGTGTGTGTGTGCAGTACATATGTCTGTTGTGAGTGAATGTGCGGTCATGTCTATTTAATGTCTGGGCCTGTCTGTCTGTGTGCTGATAACCTTACCAAAACCATGAGGTCAGCTTTGCCATTGTCTATTTAAGGGTGTGGGTGGAATGCTGTGGTTTTCTCAGTAAGGTCAAGGAACATTAAAGTGTCTCTCTTTCATTCAAAGTGAAACTGAGGTTTGCTGTTATATTTAGAGAACCAATATGTGCTTTGGTGCCACATGTACAGACTAGTGAGAGGTTACTTGAACTGTTTCTGCTTTTTGAACTAACCTTTACATGATCTATTAAAAACATATACACACCATGCAGACAACATGAAGGCCATTAACTATGTCAGTGACCAACTACCAAGATATTATTTGGACATTTAAGACATTTTCCTTGACCAGAGAGATAGCAAACATAAAGACATAGATCCATGAGATTTTTTAAAAATAACTTTAATAGTCAATTCATAGTTGTGCATTGCAGAACAGCTTAGTAGACACATACACCATTTATACACGTATAGGTTTTAATTGCAAGTACAGTACCAAAATGATTCATACACAAATTACAAAGGGTCCACCAGTTATCTGTGAAAAACATTTGTGAACGCATTTCTTTTTTATTAAGTGCTGAGGTTCTTAAATGTGGGGTAAAAATGAAATGACATTGTGCTTCTGGCCCTCATGGGGGCAGTATAGGCTCACTACAGCCTTTGGAAATCACGTCTGCTTCCAGTGAATCATTTCGTGATTTTAAAAGCAGATTTTGCTGAAATCAAGTATCTTAGATGTAATTAAATGTTAGAAATTGCAAAATTCAAGGTAATTTTTGTTATTAAATAGCCACATTGATTCAAACCAGGAACTCTTAAAGAACTGCAACAAAATCTCCCTCTCCAGAAAAACGTATTTTTAAAGATTCAAAGATTTCTGAGGTGACAATCAACTTCAAAACTAAATCTCACTCATTAGAAGAACTTAAAAGAACTTTTTTCCCCCTCAGGCATCCTCTTGCTGTGTCTCCCTCTCTGCTTCATCACAACCATCCTCTCCACGTATTTCCTCATAGCTAGTCGCTATCCCAAACCGAGGATGCCCTCTCCTTCTCCTCTTCAGGAGTACTGCCCCTATGACCATCAGCACCATCAAACCCATCACCCCAAAGGCTATCCCCGCCTTTTCTCCCCCCGACATCTGACTCAATTCTGGGTCCATTTGAAGCACAATCTCCTTGATTTCCTCTGGTTTGGCCAGTTTCCACATCTTGGTCTGACCCACTCTGACCCAGCTCTTGTCTCCGTCACTCATCACCATTACTGTGTTGGTGGCTTGCACGGTGAGGAGCGGAGGTTTAGTGAAAGGAGGCAGGTGGATTGGCAGCAGTTGCCCGCCTGTGAACAGTCCTGACTGGACACAGTAAAGAATTTCACAGCCATCACTCACTGTGGCCAGGTGCTGACTGAACTTGGGAGGGCAGCGACGTTGGTCTCCAGCCAGTGGGTTGGTTGACTGACAGCTGAAGAGGCCTCCGAATGGTACTGCAAATCTGGATCCGGCTTCATAGTCGTCACTCACACAGATCACTTGGCCATCCGAGAGGAAATTTTGTGGGACGAAGTTCGGTGGGCAACTTTTGGCCTTGGTGAGGGGGTTCAGGAGAGAGGGGCTGTAGATGCCTCCAAACAGATACCCCGAGTTGTCCGGGGCCTTTCCGTTCACAGAGCACCAGTAGGTCTTAATGCGAGCATGGCGAACATAGTAGTTGTCCCGACACACTGACTTATGGCAAGTTTTCAACCACAAAAATCCGCAGGCATAGCTGTGGTCGTAGCATTGGTGGAAATTGTAACCCTGCTGTCTCACTTCTGATCTCAGTAACGTTGGGGAGTAAGGTGAACGACAGGAGAAGTCTCCTGTTCCAGGGTTTTTCTGGGCCAGGGAATCACAAAGGGGACCCGCATCTGTACTGAGTTGATCACACGTTTGATAGATGCCTCCAAAACTGAGATTTGTAGCAGGGCCATCGCAGGAACTGTCATCAATGTTGGCTTGGAAGTTAAAGTTCTTGGAGTTGACGTCAACACAGCCAGGGCGGCTGTTGACCATATAGTATCGCTCTATGGCTTGACCCACACTATGAGCCACTTTCCCAACTGTCGGCTGAGGCAGGTCAGGAATGGTGTTGGTGTTTATAATGAAGTGTAGGGGAAATCCGGAGCGATCAATAGCAACCAGGTTGTTTCTGGTGCTTTCCTGCCACTTCTGCAGAGTGATGCCAGGATAGAAAGGTGTGCCGCCTCCATGGCTTTGAATGAGAGAGTACTGAATGTTGGACTGATACGTTTGGAGTGACGAGCTCTGTTGGGAAGTTTGACTGCTTATGTCAAACTTGAGTTTGTCAAAAAAGTTGAAGCCAGCCTGAGCTTTGACGGAGGAACCCTGTGACACGTTGTCCGACACATATGTAGTAGTGAGGTAATCTTCCTGCACTAAAGCAGCCCCAGCATCGACGCTGGTGATAACATGAGTTCCATAGTCCAGCACCATCTTCTCTGAGAGATACTCTGCGTTCCTCGTTTGGTTGTTTTCAATTGCATCAGCAATCTCTTTGGCTTGTTGAGCAAAGCGTGTGTCCAGAGTGAAGTCTGGATAAGCCTTAACAGTGTAGATGAAGTTACGAACCTTTGAAAGAAAGAGGAATAAAGCATCATTAAATGTTATTTTGGGATTTTTTTTTACAATCAGCTGTACATTAATTGAATAAAAATGTATTTGCTTTTTAAGTGATATTTTTCTCATCTAACCAGTGACGACAGATGAAACATTTTTATGTGCACTGCCCCTCTTGAGTTGACCAATAAAAAGATAAAATAATGAAGGAACTTATTTTAATTTTAGACCTTTTTTAAACATATCAACCAAATTTAAAAGCAATCCAACGTAGAATATAGGCATAGATGTGATGGAAGTTTTCTGGAAGCTGGTGAAAGGAGAACTCAGGCAGCAGCTGATGTCTTATGCAGAAGGTTTTAATGTAGACTGGATGCATCAAGGAGACCAGAAGGTTGAACAATGTACCAAAGCCAACAGAGCAATATGAGCAATTTTAGATTTAGATTTCTAGATGTCTCACACAGCATCCCCATATATCTCCCTCTACTTGCATCACCCATCCCAACAGCACATCCATAAAAGGCTAGAATTGCTGTCACTCTCTATGTTACATGTAGGTGTTTGCATCTATTGGATAGTTAAGCCTAAAGTATGCATTCCTAAATCACATTGTGTCCTTACATCTTTCCACTGGTGTAAAATGCAAAAGAGTTGGAGTTTGGTGCCTCTCTGTCTGGGACCTCTGAATATGAAAGTCCATGAGCGTAGACACTACATTGTACTGCTAGTTGGCCCTTTATCTATAACCTGACCTTGGGTACAGATTACGTTGTACTTGGAGAGAGAAGGGTGTGTATGTTTCAGTGAAATGAGGAATTAACTCTGGATCACCAAACTGTTTTTAATTTTTCATGCTTTGTATCTTTTTACATTCAAACCATAGCAAAACAAAAGCTCACCTGCACTCTGGCTGTAGTTGATGAGTCTTTGACCTGATGGGTTTTCATCCTCTGGTTCTCAATAGAGAATTTGCCATTTATCACTTTGAGGAAGGATATATCTGCATTTATGGAGGAGGAAGTAGAGCTTTTCTGCTCAAGCCAGGAGCTGATTATCTCTGAGGTAGTCTCCACACCCGTCTCTTTGTGGGGAATGACAAACACCTCGTCTGGGATGAGGTAGTACCCGTCCTCGGTCGTCTGGCACTGGAAGTAGCTGAGGTTCATGACTCGGCCCATATCCATGTTCCGAAGGTTGTCCCAGCCTCCACCTGGCAGCACCTCCAGTGCTGTGATGGAGAGGTTGTTGGAGGCTCGACATTTACTGAGCCAGTTGTCGGGGCGTCTGACCGGAACTGGAGAGCAGACATGAAGGAGAGAGAGAGCCAGGAGGGCCGCTGCTGTCTTCATGATGACTGTGTTGGAAATGAAAGCTTAGATGCCTGATCACTATATACACTGTACATCTACCAAGGTCCTCCTTCTCTTAGGCAGTTTCTCACATGACAAACAGGGAAATTTTGTTTGAGAGAGGAAATGGTTTTTGCTTTCACTTGCATTTTTGTGGAACCAAAGTAAATGTACCAAAGGCTACTTATTAACAGAAAGAAAAAAACTTCAAGAACTGAGGTTTAACATTAATACTGATGTTACAAATAAGTTTATTTTCTTTCCGTGAAAAATAAATGAACAGTATATTTAAAGGCAATACCATAGAACCTACAGCAGCATATGTTTTTTAAAGGCAGATACTGTGTTTAGTTACAGTGGTTTATGATGTTATCATTGAATAGTTGATTTATTTAGGTTTGATCTGTGTTCTGATATTAGGACGTGCCTCAGTGAACAGTTGTAAAACAATCTATTTCTTTGTTTACTCTCCAAACTCTCTCGCTACTTGTTCAAAGAAAAATGAACTTGGAAAAGAGAGAGTGGCCACAAAAGAGAGGGTAGATGAGAATTTAAGTTTGATCTGAACCCCAAAGGAAAATCGTACTTTTACTTTGCATATATTGTGATAGTGACAATAACGATACATTTTAGTTGTATAGCATACAAGAAATGCAGCTTAAAGTGCTTTACATACAATATAGATAAAAAATAATAACTTGTTCAAATTAATTCAAATAAGGACAACAGATATTAAGAAAGGAAATAAAAAATATATTAAATTTAAATTAATAAATGCATGAAAAACTAAAAAGAAAGAAAGTGATTCAAGATATATACTGTATATAAAATAGCGCACGTGTGCTGCCATGAGGATAGATTCTACGTGTCACAGACTTTTAGGTGAGGTTAAAATTGTTCAGACTTCCTCCTACAAAACGGAACAGAAAGCAGATGCGAGAGATTTGTTGGTTACTTTGCTATGTTTGCATAGTTGTGGGCTGTCACATGACTGCACATCACTGGGAATGTCCCCAGACTCAGTCTGAGTCACCACACGCCCGAACTCATTTGACAGACTACCAATGACAGAGATGGTGAACAATAAGGAACAATTAGTAATGTTATAGTCTTATGGGGAATTCTCCCCCCCCCCCCCCCCCCCCCCCCTTCCTTTTAAGCTAAAATTCAATTTAAAGATCTATGAGAAATGATAGCCTCTGTATGTTACAGGTGTATGAGAAACGCCAAATTGAATTTGAGCTGCACAGAACACTTGTCTCTCTCGCTGTCTCGCTCTCTCTCTCGCTCTCGCTCACGCTCTCACTCCGCTCCCCCAGGTTCCAAAACAAATGTTCTATTCATCTGTAAGGATCTCATTGGTCTTTTACCCGCTTATATCACCTCCCTGCTGTCTTTTAATTTGGGCTCCGTGGGCTGAATTTATTCCCACAGGGTTTTTTACTTTTGCTCTTGCTTTTGCTGTTTAGCTAATTTGACCGTTTCCTTTTTGAGTTTTCTTGGTGTATTGGGGATGTTTTTGCTGTAGGTAAAAAACTGTTCCGAACCCGGACAGTAGATGGCGACACGAAGCCACACACAGCTCATGAACTCTGTGATATCCCAACGCTATTCTCTCTCCCCGTGGCAAACCCACGCAAAGCAACACTTACTCCAATTACTTCATCTGATTTCTGAACCTCAGTGGGACCGTGGATGAGGACGATCTTTTTCCAGTCATCAGGTCTACATCACTGTCGCTCTGAACCCCTGGCATGGCAGGTTTTTATTTCGCTGCTGGAGATAAGAGCAACTTCAACGAACACGGCTCGTCACGCCCTGTTCAGCCTCACTTTTGTCGGTGGTGATAATAGCTGAGTCACCGGCTGCTGTTATATGATCAGCCTGGTCCCACCCGCTGTTTCTGCACATGTCAAACTCCACATCTTATCTAGCTACAACTTTTTTAATACAGGTTACTTTTCAACAAGGTCTTGCCAAGTTTTTCAAGTTAAATCAGCTGTTTGTGCCACTGCTCTTGTTCACACCAAACGCGTCAATAAGTGCTGATAACATTTATGTAACTACATGGTGCCTTGACCCGCGTTGCGCGTGCGTAACGATGCGTAAAAGCGCTCCAAAATATACCGCGCGCAAAGTGAATCAAGAAAATAATGTTCGAAGCTAGAACGCGCCCAAACAGAGTCTGCTGCCATCATCAAAGAGCCAGATAGCAACAACTCTTTGCCTGTTGAAGACCACAAAAAAACTCTATCTTATTTTAGTTTTTACTCTTTTCTGTCAACTCACTGGTGCTGAATGACAAATCACTTATTCATAACACTTAGTGATAAATATGATATAATATAATTTCCTCAGTTTGAGAATAGACTGTTCATATCCAGAAACAGATGCAGGTAACATGCAGTCTATTCTACATCCAGTTTGTTAAAGGACACACAACACACTGTGTAAATCAAACTAGGTTTATTATTTTTCAGCAATTTCAGTTCATTGCAAACCACAGCATGCAGATAGTGGAAAGAAACAGTGTATAAAAACCTGCAGGTTCAGTATTTTCTATGGTAGAAAAGCTTTAAAATACCTCAAGCAAACTCAAGGTTTTGGAATGAATTCAGAATTTAGGTTCTCACACAGTTAAACATAGCGTTGTGTGAGTGTTCAGTGGCAGAGTGTTCTCTTCTTGGCAGCAGCCCTGGCCCTGGTAGATTTGACGACCCTTCTCTTGGCCCTCCTGGGACTCTTTGGCTTCTTGGGACTCTTTGGCTTCTTGGGACTCTTAGGCTTCTTGGGACTCTTAGCTGCAGCTGGTTTCTTGGCTTTCCTCGGCGATTTCTTAACACTGGTCCTTGTTAAGACCTTCTTTGCCTTTGGCTTCGTCTTGCTCACCACTTTCTTCTTTGGAGGTGCAGGAGCCTTTTTGTTCAGCTTGAAGGAGCCTGAGGACCCGATGCCCTTGGTCTGGACCAAAGCTTTGTTGGCCACCAGGCGTCTGATGGTGATGAGGACCCTGGCGTTGTTCTTCCCCACATCGTATCCTCCAGCCTTCAGAGCCTTCTTCACGGCTGCCAGGGACATGCCGCTGCGCTCTGTGGAAGCGGACACAGCCTTCAGTATCAGGTCAGACACTGTGGGGCCCGACTTCTTCCTCTGAGACTTGGCTCTCTTCTTTGGAGATTTGGCCGGAGCCACTCTACGCAAAACTATCACTGCAGAAGGCATTGTAAGCAGATCGGCTCTTCTCTCCCTCTCAAACTGGATAGTTTGTGTTTTCTCCAGCTACCGGATTCTGTAAAATTCATGCATAAACTGTTAGATATCAATGTAAAAAGCACATCACAAGAAACAGTGTGATATTAACTCTCTATATGTATATTCTTAGTTTGGGATTTTATAAAATGTACTGAAGTTTTTGGTGTAATTAGAAGCTGGCATTGTTCAAGTGTAATTTCAGGCAAGTATTTTTAACATTCTAACAAGGTTACACCCTCAAAATAACAAGTACAGACTTTTATATTTAAATAAACTTAAATAGTAATGTGTTTTATATACCGGCTACAATAATGAGCTTAATTTTATCTATTTTCCATGATTAAATGCATTTAAATATGACCAAAGAAACACAGCTAGGTCCATGAAGCTAGCATTTAGCAAAGAGTGGAAAGGCTCCAGAATCTGTGGCTGTTACAAGTGATAGGCTTTCTGTTAACTCTTTTCTGTCTTTTCAAACAATATTTCATCTACAGTTTTTGTCTAATTTTTTCCACATTACATGATCTAATTAAGAAAGATTTGAATACCGTATTGTAATCTAACAGCTAGAAATTATGTGTATAACTAAAAAATTACAAAGGATCCTCTTTACAACAGCTTGCGCACCCCTATGGGTGCATGCACACCACTTTGGGAATCCCTGATGTAGCTTAATACAAGTGACCACGAGGCAATGAATGTTTTTCAGAATGATCACACATTTGTGACTGTACACCTCAAAGGATTGAAATGTTTTTCCTTTTTGGTAGGAGATGCACTTGACAATTCTGACACTGATCAGGCCTCATCCACTGAAAATGACAATGAGGCTGTTGAAGAAATGAAGCAGCATGTACCAAGCCAAGACTCTGTTTCAGATGGAGCAGACAATACCTTAAACACTCCTGTTGATGTTGAAGATGCCAAGCAGACACATCCACACTATGAAGAGGATATATCTGATGATCGCTTATGACATATAAGGGATCCAGACTATACCCCATCCTTTGATGAGTCCTTGTCATCAAAGGCCATCCAAGGATGTCATAAGCGATCCAGACTATACCCCATCCTTTGACTAGTCCTTGTCATCAAAGGCCATCCAAGGATGTCATAAGCGATCCAGACTATACCCCATCCTTTGATGAGTCATTTGAAGGTGTGATGAAGACCATCCAGAAACCCAAGGAGATCAGTCAAACACAGAAATACCTCTTATGTTACATAATTGACAGACATTGTTATTAGTATGTCAATAGTCATCTATTGTCATAACCTTTTTGAGTGAAATTATTAATAAATATCATATATTCAATATTAGGTAATTTTGTTTGTGTTTTCTGAAAAACCTGAAAAAATTACTTGGGCCATTAGTTTAAGAGGGTGACGATATACAAGATCTTGTTATCAAACCCTTATGACAAAGAAATGTGATATAGGTTTAACCTACAACTTTAATAAATAGTAAATGGTGTATAATATACATATTTTCTGTATACAAGTAGTTTTCATATTGGTGCATATCAGCCAACATATCTGAGGAATCATTGCAGTTCACACACACATACTGTATAAATTACAATGATTCTGAAGTTATGATTATATTATTATATTTGAAACTTGATATTTTGCAGTTTAACCATCAATTTTATAGAAATTTCTAGAAAAGAGAAACACAACCAAATACAGGCAGCTCGAAGTTTAAGATTTAAGAAATGTTTTGAGTATGTGTAAAGAAAAATCCAAATCTTTTCTATAAACTTAAGGTTGTCATGTTGATACATATCCACTTAAATGCCGGATACCGATGAGTGTACATACAGTATATCGATGTATATATCGATGTATATATCGATGTAGGCCGTTTTATTTTGCCTAAGTCAAAAGACAATGTGACTTAGGCAATTTTACAAGCTTTTCAAGATGGCGGCTGCATCAAATAGAACAAAAATCTACCTAGCCGCTGAAGTTATTTCCATGATTCAGGGCTCGTCCCCTATTGGTAAGTGATGAGGTTTACTATAATATAGGCTAGGCCAGTCATTCCCAAAGTGTGGGCCGCGGCCCCCTGGTGGGCCGTGAAGCCACTGCAGGTGGGCCGTGAGAGGTCATCAGAAAATAAATAGATAAAAAAGTTTCAGGTTTGTAAGTAAGCGTTGATTACCACAAAAAAATGTATGATTGATTTAAAAAAAAGTAATCATCACAGGTAATGAAACAAAGACATGAGATATAAATTCCACGTTGTTCTTATTTTATCTGACCTATATCGCAGGTGTCATTGTTTTTGCTGACCGTCACATTAACACTTGAACGCATCATTAGCGGGGGAATCACAGGTGAGGGAGAACTTTGTTGTGAGCTGGGTCGAGCAAGATGGAGCCGAGGAAAGCTGCTGATGACGAAGGGGAATCAGAAAGTCCAACTGAACCATTCAAAACTAAAACGAGGACTCGCAGAAAGGACTCATGTGAGGACCTGTCGCTGGCCCAGAGGAAAACCCCCAAGCCTGTGTGTGTGTGTGTGTGTGTGCGTGCTGTGCGCTGAGATGCGAGCTAACAAGACCCTGGGACCGTGTAAAGTGCGCCGCCGCCATTTAGAAACTAAACATGGACAATATTTATCCAAGCCTCGAGCATCTTTTTAAAAATCCGCCGAGAGAGCATCGGAGCCAGCTAACACCCCCCCTCTCATCGGGTGAGTTACAGGTGACACGATGTCACTTTACACGACATGTGATTCAATATCAAGTATATCGAGATAAACTGCTTGAGGTGTCAGACTAGAGGAATTCCAGTGTTAATGTCAGTTTATGGACACGTGATAAAGAGCGGGGTTTTTTTGGGGGGGGGGGGCTTAAACACCTTAAGTATATTTGGTTACGCCTCAAATGTGTTTGTCTTCTCCCTGATATTCTTGTTGTGCTCTGTTATACAAACAGCAAGAATATATTTTTAACAATCCACTATTTGCACTTTATGTTTTTTTTCATTGGTTGCTTTGCAAATTGTTACGCTTAAATGTGGATGTTATTGGATTTGCACTGCATATGCCTGCGTTCATATACAATTATTTTAGCTATACAATGAATAATATGTATGTAATAGTTGATTCTTCATGGTCATAATCCATGAAGCTAGCATTTAGCAAAGAGTGGAAAGGCTCCAGAATCTGTGGCTGTTACAAGTGATCGGCTTTCTGTTAACTCTTTTCTGTCTTTTTAAACAATATTTCATCTACAGTTTGTCTCATTTTTTCCACATTACATGATCTAATTAAGAAAGATTTGAATACCGTATTGTAATCTAACAGCTAGAAATTATGTGTATAACTAAAAAATTACAAAGGATCCTCTTTACAACAGCTTGCGCACCCCTATGGGTGCATGCACACCACTTTGGGAATCCCTGATGTAGCTTAATACAAGTGACCACGAGGCAATGAATGTTTTTCAGAATGATCACACATTTGTGACTGTACACCTCAAAGGATTGAAATGTTTTCCCTTTTTGGTAGGAGATGCACTTGACAATTCTGACACCGATCAGGCCTCATCCACTGAAAATGACAATGAGGCAGTTGAAGAAATGAAGCAGCATGTACCAAGCCAAGACTCTGTTTCAGATGGAGCAGACAATACCTTAAACACTCCTGTTGATGTTGAAGATGCCAAGCAGACACATCCACACTATGAAGAGGATATATCTGATGATCGCTTATGACATATAAGGGATCCAGACTATACCCCATCCTTTGACTAGTCCTTGTCATCAAAGGCCATCCAAGGATGTCATAAGCGATCCAGACTATACCCCATCCTTTGACTAGTCCTTGTCATCAATGGCCATCCAAGGATGTCATAAGCGATCCAGACTATACCCCATCCTTTGATGAGTCATTTGAAGGTGTGATCGAAGACCATCCAGAAACCCAAGGAGATCAGTCAAACACAGAAATACCTCTTATGTTACATAATTGACAGACATTGTTATTAGTATGTCAATAGTCATCTATTGTCATAACCTTTTTGAGTGAAATTATTAATAAATATCATATATTCAATATTTGGTAAATTTGTTTGTGTTTTCTGAAAAACCTGAAAAAATGACCTGAAAAATCCAAATCTTTTCTATAAACTTAAAGTTGTCATGTTGATACATATCCACTTAAACGCCAGATACCGATGAGTGTACATACAGTATATCGATGTATACATATCGATCGTGCTCAATTGTTTCAAAATAACTTAAAAGAAGGGAAGTGCTGGATGTGCTGCATTTGTAGTTTTTTTTTTTAAACTGTTAAAATATATTGGTTATATTTAGTTCCAAAGTGGTCATAGGCCATTATAGATCAAGATCAACGGGATTTCTTTGTTATTGGAGTTGGAGTCCTTTGTGTTGCTCTGTGGGATCTTCCCTCTTCTCTCTCTCTCTCTCTCTCTCTCTCTCTCTCTCTCTCTCTCTCTCTCTCTCTCTCTCTCTGTGTTCCTGTACTTATACCTTTGTGAGGACCATTTAAGCATAGACCCTACAGAGTGAGGACATTTTAACTGTTCCTCACTTCTTCAAAGGGCTGTTTGAAGGTTAAGACTTAGTTTTAGGGTTAGAATTAGGTTTAGGTAAGTTTGGATGGTTAAGGTAAGGGTACGGCTAGGCAATGTCTTATGTCAATGAGTGTCCTCACTAGGATAGAAGTACAAATGTGTGTGCGTGTCTATCTATAGTTATGAGGGCCAATTTTGGTTCAATGCCATAATTGTGAGGACATTTTGGCTGGTCCTCACATATTCAAAGAGCTGTTTGAGGGGTAAGACTTGGTTTTTGGGTTAGTTGTGATGATTGGGGGGCTAGGGAATGGAGTGTCCTCACAACTATAGAGAGACGTGCATGTGTGTGTGTGCGCGAGAGAGAGAGTGTGTGTGCGTGTGCGTGCGTGTGTGTGATGCAGCTTCCCAGAGAGGCGCTGGCTGTCAGACCTGTTCTGCCTCTGTCCATCGTCCTCCTCCCCGAAGCATGTGACCATGTGATCACACAGTCTCTGCGCAGTCAGACAACCGGAGGAAAGCTTGTGACCGAAGCAGCAGCTGTGGAGCTGGCGGCGTCAGCTCAGTTCTCCGAGAGATAAAAACTGGACCCCGGCGTCTCCGCACTCCTTCATCCATCTGCGCAACTCCGCCACCCAACATGGACTGCGGCGTCTTCACCTCCAAGTCCGTGCTCCTCTTCCTCAGCTTGGTATTTTGTGTGAGTCGATGAGTCATTTCTCCACCTCCCAAGATTTGTTTTTGAGTAAATCGGGTATTTGTTGTGTGCTTTTACAGCTGTATTAGTTATTATTTATAAGTCAAATGTGCGCCCATGCATTACGCAAATCAGAGCTGTGACCTGGTAAACACGTCGGTTTCTTGCTGCTCTTGTCTCTACTGCGCACTTCCTCATTTTGACTTTTTGCTCAGTTGCGCAATTTATCACACATCTGCGCAATGAATTCTTAAAAACACAATGTGGTTAAAAGTTAAAGGCCACAAGTAACCTTTCTCAATAATGGGAATTTAAATGTGACTGACTTCAGGCGAAACAGTGATTTGTCACTCAGCCACTCTGACAGACTGGAGTTTATAGTTCAGTAAAGTTGGAAAGATATTCACAGATTCGGACTTCCCGGATCAATAAGTCAAAAGCGAAACGATGTTAAAGCACAAATGCCGCATAATTCCCACCGTAGTAAGGTAGACAACGGGCTACAGGCCAGTTTTCATCAATATGAGTCGTCCTCCGTGATGGACACAGAACATTGGTGTCTATGTACAGCCTGCTGTGAAACGAGTGCGCAGGGACCGTCTACAAAGTGCAACACCGAAAAGAGATATTACACAAATATTCAATAACTTCACTGTAATACTGTATATTCTCACCAAAATCACGTCACAGGTCCAGGGTCTCCTGCTGGCTATGCTACAGTACTAAGTTTGGGAACAAGTGATTTAGCATAATTTGGGGAAATATTTATTATTGAAAATATTCAATAACTTCACTGTAATACTGTATATATCTAGCTTTGTATCAATTCATAAAACTTCTGATATGTATATTGTTACCTTATAGTGGATGAATTCACCCTGACTCTCCTTCATTTAGTCTCACTGGAAAACAGTGGTAGGTTCTCTCTCCCTCAGGGACCCAGTGAAGTCCTCTATCTGCCTGTGGCTCATGTTTGTCTAATTAGATTACTGGGAGATCAAATTGGCCTGTGTGTGTTTCCAAAAACAAACCACAGACATGGTTTATCATTTTTCATTCGTACATCCACAGTTTGCTCCAATTAAATTAGTTTTCATCCTCTTTGCAGTTCACACTGAACTTTTTCTCATCTTTGGTTGTGTAATGAGTCTCTTTAGGGATTTCCAATGTTCAGGGGTTATTGCATCCCGTGTATTTCAACATGTCCTAAAGCCTCTCCTTTATTTCCCACCAGCAATTACACTATTCCTGCCATTTTCCAAACATCTTTTACATAAACTCATATAACGCTAAAGACCAACATCAGGGTTTATTTTCTACACAGCTCTGTTGGCCAAAAATGAAGAATGTGGGACAAACTAGTCTGTTTATTATTAGAACATCTGTCTTTAATTTTTCCAGTGATTCATCAGCTGTGTGAGTTGGATCATGACAAATTTCCGCATCTTGAGCAGGACTAGCTGGAACTAGGAAAAAGCACAGATGTTAAAAACTGTTTAAAGACATTTTTTATCAGTTTATCTTTTTAAACTCTATTATGTGAAAATCATATTATGCCACCAATCATAGTTCAAAGGTTTATTGAAATCTTTTGAGAATGACAAAAGTTATATTTTGTTGTGCGTTTAGTAAATGTGTCTAATATCATTCACTAAACAACTGGTGTAATGGTCTGGTGATAAAACGGGGTTTCTTTCTTTTATAAAATGTTATCAACATCCGCATCTAATTGTGTAATACAATGTTTTCTGGACAAATTGTGTGATTTGAGGAGAAACTCAAATATTTAAAAGGTCGTGTGGGAGCACATGAGCTCTTACATCACGTCACGGCTGCTTTGTTTCCCAGTCGGCTCTTCTTAAATAATGCCTGCCCCCCCAAAAAAAGCCTGATCTGAGATACAGTACTGGGACATTTGTCGTGAAGGGACCCACTAAAATCATACCCATGAGATCAAGACACATCGCCCCAGAGGCTTCTCACATTCCTGAGAGGTGGCCCTGCATGCACACGGGTAGCGCTATATGTTGTGTAAGCCTCTTTGTGCTGCTTCTTAGGCACAAGATCAGAGTTTCTAGAAAGATTAGGGGGTGAGCGATTTGTTGGGGAGGGAGGTAGACTTAGTACTCCAGAGGGATCCCGTGACTGGGGAGTGATTAGGAGGAGGGAGTCATGAGGCTCAACTGAGGGATGAATGATTGTGAGGCCTCACAAAAACACACATCCTCGCACTCGAACAATGTTCAACTCGTATCATCAGAGGAGAAGTCATCCTGAAAATGAAAACGTCTTTCTGTGTTTGATGCAAAGGCAAATTTAGCTGATCATATATTTATAATCCCACTGCAGTGCCAGAATATGGATTGACACAGACAGAGATATTTGAGTATAATCTCATTCTGGCTTATTATTTACGCAGCTCTCATCAGTTAGCAGATGTTTTGTGCTAACTGATGAGACTGGAGTTTGACTCAAGTCTGATACTGTGAGTCTCAAAGGGCAAAATGAAGTCAGGAGAGCTGATGATAAGATAAACATAGAAAAACCATTGATTTCTTAACAGTTGTGTCCGAACTGGAAGTCTCTTGTACATTGATCGTAACTCAAACAGATACAGAAAGCACAATAAACAAAGCCGTCGTTTTACTATACAACATTTTTAAGGTGATTAGCTTTCAGTCTGAAACGTGACCTGCATGTACGCGCAGTCTTATGACCGATGAGTTCACTCCTGAAGCATGATTTGTAGAGAAGTCATGATGGTGTGACTCGATGGCCGATCTGCATTTTGATCCACAGAGACCGACCATAAGTGATTTTACAGCCTCATATGACAGATAACTGTCACATCTGATAACTACATCACAACAAACCCCTTTGTGCTCGGTCTTAAAGCGCTTCAACACGCGGCTGCTCACTTTATATTGGATTGTGTTCATGATGCTACTGTATGATGCTATCTCCTCTCTGTACCTTGGAAAAAGAAGCAGAAATGTCATCATTCTTCAGTGTAGATGTTCAACTTTCAGTGTTTTAACTACGTCAAGTTTGGATACAAAAGACTCATTTATCTGTATTTATTAGTGAAAGGTTAAAAAATGCCTGTTTCCTCTACAGCAAAGAGAGGAAAGCACGGATCATGTGACAGATCCCTGTAATTCTATCAATGTGTGTTTGTTTCTGCAGGAGTTTGCTTTGTTAAATGCAACCTCTAAGTACTCAGAGGTTGGTCTGGAAATGCTGAAGATCCATAATTTGGGATTATTGACCCTTTTTAACACAGGCTTAAATAACTAGAGCTGTTTATTTCCAGAATAAAAAATATGACACTAAAAGACAGGTTTTCTCATTTTCACGTATGTTGTACATTCATAGAAGCATTCTGATCTGTACACACCATAATGATAACTTGTCATCTGTGAATTAACACTCATATGTGTGTAACACATGTTTATTGCAGGCTGCAGGAGCGGCGTTGGCCTACATCGGCACCTACGTGATCCACAGCTACATCAACTTCAACAGTTTCATTCAGGACAAGTATGCGCTGGTCCCAGCAGCCATCACCATCGGCATCAGCGTGGTGATGTTCGTGATTGGTCTGGTGGGATGCTGCTCCACGCTACGGGAGTCCAAGTGCGGCCTCTGCTTTGTAAGTGTCTGTGAGACAGGAGAGATAGTTCACGCTTCACTGGTCCTCTCATTTCCTTGACATCTGTTTGCTCAGCTGTAGAGTCTGAAGGTGAAAGTGCATCTATAAACATACAGTATATCAGCTCAGTTTATTATCTTTCATTTTTGGTGCTTATATATTTGTCCTTAGTGTTTGTTTGTCCTTTCACTCTGATTTTTGTTGACACCTTATTTCCTCTGTTTCCTCCTCTCCAGTTCTTTCTGGTCATCATGATGATGTTTGCGGCTGAAGTCACTGCTTTGGTGTTTAGCTCCATCTACCAGGGCAAGGTGAGTCACATATACGTTTTCTCTATCACACAATGTCTGCTGCTGAGCATAAACTATATTTTAATACATTTCATCTTCATTACTTTGAATCTGCTCTGGCACACATCATGTTTTTTCATTATGTATTGTGTGTGTCCAGATTAGCGGAGACCTGCAGCGCTCTATGAATGAGTCCTTCTCAATGTATGATGGTCAGGGCACTGAGTCCAAAGGTGTGGATTACTTGCAGACTCAGGTTGGTATTATGTTCTGCTGTGTATAAATAGTTTGTACTTGTATTCTCTTCAAACTCTTCTGCTTTGTTTGCTTTCATTTTCTTCTCTTGAGCTTTCATTTTAATCCCCAGTCTCTCTTTTTTGCCTCTGAAGAAAAAAGCCATTTTATCACATAAACAGCTAAAACACAGGATACAAACACGTAGATTTTTATGTGGTATATATGTTTTTAGTATTTCTTTGGATAACTGGCCAGATATTGGCAGAAAGTGCAGTAGAGCTGAGTAGTTGTACGATTATTTTAAATGAGACAACCCCCATCCTCAAAATATAAGAAATGATTTTCTTTTTCGGAAAATTTAAATGTGTTAAACGTCATATTCCCGTGTCTGGGTTTTCTCCGAGTACTCCGGCTTCTTCCCACAGTCCAAAGTCATGCAAACCCTTAAAAGGACGAGCAGTATTGACGACGGATGGCTAATGGATGGTCTGTCAAGAGTTACTGTGGGAAATGCTCACTGAAGGAGAAGTTGGAGCGTGCAGGTCAAAAAAAAAAAAGAAGGCATCCCTTAATCCCTAAAAATATGCTCTGAATCATAACTCACTCACATGCACGTGCAGGTTAAGGAAGGCGGATACTTCCCTCAATTGTTTCTCATATATCTTCTTCCTTACCCTCTATTTTTTATCCTTTTGCTTATGTTGCCTGTTTTTTTTAATCCCCTCTCTTTTTTCTCTTCGACTCTGTGCAGCTGCAGTGCTGTGGAGTTAACAATTTCACCAGCTGGTCCAGCACGACCTGGTCCAGCAGCCAAAACAACACAGTGCCTCTGTCCTGTTGTAAAAACAGCATCACACAGTGCACTGGCAGAATGGACCAACCAAACCTCCTCAACGTCATGGTAAAGCCCACAGAACCACATTTTGCTCTTGAGACGTAAATGCTGTGTCAGGGAAAATGTTGTTTCATGTGCTAATGCATTGAACTGTAAGACGCAGGCATTTCAAAACGCAAAAAAGCATTTTTAATACCCTCTACACTTGTGTGTGTATTTTAGGGTTGTGAGCTCAAGCTGAAGAGCCTCATAGAGGATGTGTGGGGATACGCCACGCTGGTCATTCAGGGCTTCGCCATCGTCAAGGTAAAGATGGCTGCTGTTAGCCTGATACAACACACACTCCAGCAGTTGCGAAAGAGCATTACTGTCCAACACAGTATTTCTGCAACGATATGATTCATATGTTCCCGTTGAGTTGTTGATTCAGCGGTTACTGGAGACAGTCCAGCGTCTTTTTTGAGAGGGTGAACCCTATAAACTCCTTCACATTCTTTCAGTGCATGGATCATCTAACCTAGAGCTTGTTGGGTTGTATGTGAGAGCTCATCAGGGATGTAAAACAAGAGGATTTACTGTTGAATGAAGATGAAATAGAGGATTTTATGTCTCTAAATCCACTCGTGTGAAAGATGGTAGCTCAGTCGAAGGCTACTCTTTAAAACAGAAAAGACATTTCAGTATTTATCAATCAAATTAATCAACTTTTATTTGTATCACCCATATTTACAAATTACAATTTGTGTAACAGGGTTTAACAAGGTGCAACATCCTCTGTTCTTAACCCTCAACAAGAGTAAGGAAAAACAACCAAAAAAAAAACATTAACAGGGAAAAAAAAACATAGAAACCAAATCTATCTGAATGGAATCTCATCCTTATTCTTGCACATATAGACCACTTTGTACTTCAGAGACTGTTTTCAGTCCTTGATCCTCCTACTCAAATACAGCGCTTACTTGTAACCTTTTATGCTCCACTCCAGGTCTAACTTCACTTCAAAATGTGTTTGAAGAGCTTTGTGTCCGATTACCTTTATGTCTCCTGTTGCAGTTCTTCGGGATGACTAGCGTATGTGTGATCACCTGTAGAAGTGGCAACCGGAGGAGAGGCTACCAGCCTCTCTATGCCTGAAGACCTCCACCACCTCCACCCCGAGGTGTGCTGACCACTTGAAAACAGGAGGCCTCCTTATTCTGCTGTGTACTGAAGCATACAGGTCCAACATGTAGAAGTCTAATGGAACACAGTAGAGCAAATACCTCCACCAAGGCCCAACAATCCTACACAACGCTGTCTAGTTCTTATCATAGAAATAAAAAAGATTATAAAGAAAGTGGTCTGATACATTGAATGGTTTCCGCCCAGGGCCCATCCCTCCACCAACTTTGTGGAAATTGGTTTAGTAGCTTTTGTGAATCCTGCTGATAAACACAAAACAGCAAACAAATGCGAGTGAAAACATAATCTTCTTGACGGAAAATTTCATATAAACAACATACAGGTGGCAAACTCAAAATATAATTTCTCCTCAGACAAGATCAACATGAATACGTCCAATTTTGAGTTATTGTCTTAATGTCCCTCAGGAGAGTCCCTGAGGTGTCCATGTTGGTTGAGCTGTCAAATGTTTCTTTACTGTCACAGGCCAACGACAGTGAAACAATTCTTCAGTAATTAAATTGTTAAAAATACTGACCCCTGTTGGATTTTGTTAGCTCGAAGCAGTTTTCTCCTTGCTGCTGGATCATGTTGATATTCTTCCAAAGAACATTCTTCTTTGAAATGTATTGTAGCAAAAGATTGCAAACTATGTTTTAAGCTTTTTGTGATTATGAACAAAAGAAATTAAAAGCAGTTAAATGCCTTATTTAGAATTGCAACTGACAATTGGATGAAGTATATGCATATAATGTTAAATGGTCAGTTGACTGTTTTTAATTAGGTCACAGTTCTCGTACGTAGTTTGACTTTTGGTTGTTATTGTGTTTCTAAATTAAAAAGGTCAATATTTCACAATAATTTGGAGGTTGGTGCAGTTTTATCACGTCCTTGTGTTACCTCGTCTTCTGTGTGTTGTTAAATGTACGATATTAAATGAGCCTTTATAAGTAGAACATTAGGACAGTTGAACACAAATAATAATAATAATAATAATAGTAATAATAATATTTATACAGCACTTTTAAAAACAAAGTAACAAAGTTCTTTGTTCAGCAAAACAGAAGAAATAAATATATAGAATTAGAATGGATAAAATGACACAATATAAAAGAATTAAAATAATCAAATCAAATAAAGTCGGGGTTACAAGGATCCCATTGTAACTTAAATAAATAAAAGAAAGCCCAGTAAATGCATGTTTACTGTATAGAAATAAATATGTTATGAAGGTGGGGACAGATACAGTTTTGTGTGATTCTACACAAAGTCTAAACAAAATTTAAAGGCAATTTAATCTCTACACGTGTCATAACTGTAACATAGCACAGTACAGGTTACCTACTGATGAGGGTGTAGATTTAATTGATTAATTGAAAAATCTCAGTGCTGTAATTACCAAATCCAAAACAACACATTAGGACTCCATTAGGATTACAGCACTTTGTCATCAATTTGTTTTTTGTTGTATGTTTAGTTGCAGTCACAAAGAAATTCCTACAGGTGGCGTTAGGAAACCTGCTCTGAGTTTGAATTCCTTTACCAGCAGTTGTGGTGATGAGGAGACACGAAACACCTCATGTGAATTAAGTAGAAGATGAGAATACATATTAAACATTCAGCTGTTTCATGCATTCATGTATAAATAAGGTAATCCACCATTGCAGTAAGTCTGTTTTCAAGCTGTGGCATAAATAGGTTGTTTGCATGTTTTTGAGCTCAAAGAAACAAATGGAATAATTATTTTCCTCCCTCATAGTAACCAAACTCTTTCATAATAGTTACTCGTGTCAGAGTTTTTTATAACTGCTCTGTGGCTGATAATGTGTAAGACGCCCGCTGATGTAAACGACCCTGTCTCAGCCTGTGTCCCTCTCATATCTCCTGCCTGCATATCTTATTCAAAGCATATCCTCACTGATCCAGGCTGTTGGCATTTGGACAGGCCAGTTCTTTTCACAGTGATCTGTTGGCACACACATGCTGAGATAACCTTGTCAGCCCTGAGACCCGTTCTCTTCCCTCCAGCCTCCCTCGCTCGCTCCTGTCTGTTTTTCTGAGCTGTCCACTTGTGATGGGATCAGCTGAGACGGATGTTTGATGCCAGGTCTGAACAGGGAGGTTATGGTGTCGGTTTCTCGCTCGTATTCTCAAGAAGAATATTTTTATTTATTAGCTTCTGTAGTTGTGAATGAAAATAATATTAATAAATTAGTGGAAAGAAGTGAAATAATAAGAAAAATGTACGACTAAAATGTAAAGAAAAGAACAGTCAAAATAAAATAAAATAATATAACAAGATTTTCCTAATGAAATAGAAAATAAGTGAAAACAAATCAACAGAGAAAAAAAGTATTCTGAAAACATGAACAAAATTTATAAAACAAATTCACAGCAAGTTTAAAAAAGAAAATATATAACAAGAAAAAATAAAGTGAGTGAAAAGTGAGAAATAATTTCCCCCCAAAATTTGAAAGTTTGAAATCAATGAAAAAAGAAAAAAAATCTGACAAAAAGAAAGTAAAGAGAAATGTATGAAAAGTCAAACAAAATCATAAATATGTAAGAAATGTAAAAACAATGAATGAAAATGACAGGAAAGAAAATCAAATGAAGAAAAATTAAACAATAAATGAAAAATATAATAAAATATAAAGAATAAATGAGACAAAGTAAATTAAAAAATAAAATAATAAATACCCTTGTATAGGAAAGTGACTGAACTGGAGTGAAAGTGTTAATTCACCGAGGTAAGATTTGTGTTTGTTTTGTCATTGCAGCGTTTTCTGTTCCCTTATGAATTATCTCTACTCACCACATGTGGCCCCTTCCTCTGTATCTCTCTCCTCTTTGGGCTCTCCAGATCCGCACACACCACAAAAGGCACTCGGAGCAGGCCGACCACGGCAGATGTTGTCACAGTGACATTTCAGCCTGACCTCTAATTTATTTATTTCTTTCCTTTTTCTACTTAGACAGGAATGTGTTGGGGGGAGGTAATCTGAGGAGGACACACAATGCTGCTGCTGTGCTGCCGTCAGACGCTCGGAGAGGAAGACTGTTTCTCTGTGTTAGATCCAAGAACCCTTCTCCAGAGAATTCCTTCATGTCTCCTGTAACATGTCTGTTAGGAATTTGTTTTTCTTTTCTTACGTATCTCTGAGATTTAGCTTTGAACAAGTCAGAAAGACCCCTGCTTTGCACAAATAGTTTATGTCTGAGCTGGATCACGTGGTTGATAAAAGGGGATATTTGCTGTTTTTTATGGGCTTGATAAAATGAAAAAAAGACCAGCGTGTTACTCGTTTTTATTAAGAAATAATACAGACAAATAAATAACTAGTTTCAGGGTTTTATTTGGATTTCTCCGCTTCACCTTTCTTTTTAGGGCAGACCCATAAATAATGACATCACATTGTCGAGACCAGGAGCAGGTGTTGCTGACAACGTGTGTGTGTGTGTGTTCTGTAAATAGCCGCCCACCACCAACACTGTGATGTCTCCATTTGTCAGATGCTATCAGTATTAATGAGAGAGGTCATCCAGAAAAGAGGAACAGAAACACAGAGCAAAGACTCAACAGGACAGAATGAGCAGCAGCAGTCCACCATCATCCTTATCTGTCATTTTACAAGCCTAATATGTGCACGTTGTTATATGGGAAATACTCAAGTCTCTCTGTTTATTGTTTTTTCCCTAATCTTGTTTTCTTTACTTCTTTTTTTTTATGTTTCTTGTAAGTAGACACTTGATGATTTTCACCTCCGCCAAGGAAGTTGTGTTTTCTCCCTGTCTGTTGTTGGTTCTGTTGTTTGCAAGCAAGATAAGAGAAAAACTACAGGACGGATTTCCAGAAAACTTGGTGGAAGGATGAAGTATGAGGAATACTTTTCTCAGCTTATAGCTTTACCTCTATCTTCAACTCTGATGTACATTGTCTTGTATGTACATCTTAATTTCCACCATGCAAAAGATATTTACCACATTGGCAAAAAGGTACATGTGCCTCTTTTTTTTTTAAGTATTTCTTTTTTCATATATATATCGGAGTAAATGTGATTTTGAAAATGTTGCATGACTACGAAATAGTTTTCAATGTTTTTCAAACAAGTAAATGAAATGACCTGATACCTGACATTATACAATACATAGTATTATAAATCTGTATATGACACTTCCTGTCCTCTCCACGTGTACTATTTGCATGTGTGGGTAGGGGTCCGTGGTCATGATAAGCTGCTATCCCATCGTTGTGTTGTAAATGACAGCAGGTTGAGAGGTTGTAGTATTTCAGAAGATGTGTCAGTACAGTAAAATATAAAAAACACACACACACAAGCGACACCGGAAAGTGATGTTTGATGCCTTCATGATTATATAAAACACCCCTGAACTGCAGCGCTGTTGGAAACAGTTAACAAAGGTAACTTATCACAGCATCAAAAGAGCTGTTACAGTCATGATTGAGTGTGTTTGTCAAATTAATTTTGACCTTTCATCATTTTGTCCTGCTGAATAAAAACAGCAGGACAGAGACTTTGTTCCTGATGCAGCTGCAGCAAAACTATTTAACAATTTCCTTTTCACTACATTCCTCTTTTAAACCTGACTTGCCGACACACATGAAAGGAAGCATGCCACACGCCTGGAAGATATAAAACTACAAGTCTGTTTCAATCCGAGCGGCTTCGCTGTATTTTACAGGAGGTACGAGAAAAGCTCCCCCTTGGCAATCAGAGAGAAACCACAGAGCCAGCGTCTGCTTTCATCAGACTGATGCATTACACAATTCATTCAGCAAACATTCTCCTTTAAAACAACACATTTATTAATGGTGATCCAATTGGCAATAAACATAAATATGTAATAAACACAACAAAGATCTTCTGAGCCATTTACAGCTGCTCTATGGTGCTGAAGGCTGACGTCCAAAGGATCCACCATGTCTGAACATCTTCTCCCTTTGACTCATTTGTCTCCTGGTTGGCGAGAGATGAGAGCGACATCCTCAACACTGCTTGTCTCAGGACGCTGTTGTTCGCCATTTCCTCAGATATCTCACTCACTGTGGCAGAAATGACAATTATCCCCTTGTCTCTTCTCACTGACGGAGTCATAACACCAGTGTGTCACTTTACACGGGCTTCATTACACTGCGTTGCTCCTGGGTCTCTGTTTTCTTCACGGCCTCGCTCCTCTTTTTTAATCCCTGTTGCTGTAGAAACTCTGCAAACTCATTATCACACTCACCATGACCTGTCTTCTCTCTCTCTCTTTTTCTTTCTTCCTTTCTCTCACTGTGCTGATTCTCATAACCGCCCTCCACAGGCTACAGGACTTTGTAAATCAACAGACTTTTATAAAAAACAGCCATCGGGCTTTGCAAACATTGGAGGAGCCTTTCTTTTTGTTACGCCTTGTGATGCTCTCTCCATCCTCACACATGATCCACACGAGTTCAAAGGGAGTTGTCAGCAGTGGTTGTGGGTTCAGAGAGAAATCAGAAACTAAACTGAGACATGACGATCATAATAATGATAAGGAACAAACCAAAGCGATGATAAATCAAACAATGCTAATGCCTTAAATGCACCGTTGTACTGTACTTAGGCACATTTTATAATGATCATCGTCAGCACTGTTGCAAGAGGCTTGTTGGTTCAAATCCTGGTTCTGCCGGGGCCTCTCTGTGTGGAGTTCATATGTTTTTCCCATGTCTCCGCTTACTCCAGCTTCCTCCCACAATCCAAAGACATGCAGATCGGAGCCAGCTTGTGAGTGTGTGAATGTGAAAGTGTATGTCAGTGCTGTGATGAGCTGGTGCCCCCCCATGACCCTTAAAGGATAAGCTGTATAGACGTTGGATGTACTTTTAGGGGTAAGTGATGTAGCTGGTATCTGATATAAACCCTCAAACTGGGTTTTTAACCTAATAAACTGTTTAATGGCTTCATTTAATCTTGACCAGCTTTACCACAAGCAATCACACATAAGTCTATCTTTTCATTTTGTAATTTCCAGTGAAATTAGGCTTCAAGTGTGAGTCATCTCTACTTTTAATGGAATGATATATGCTCATGTGATCTCGTACATTCAATTTCCGCTATGACTGTTATCTCTTTGCAGTGTAGGCTCTCTGCGTTTCTCTTCTACTTGAGCAAACTATTATTTCCCCCTCGAGGGCCCATCCTGGACATGGTGGCATGTTCATTTTCTTAAGGCTCCTCTCTGGCTTCCTCTCCTGGGGAATCTCAACCCCAGTAATTCTGTCAGGATGACAGATGACCATGATTATTTAACCTATAACGATCAGGGAAGAATAGGTTCAGGATTTCCTTCAAATAGATGTAGACTGATTTCCCGCCTTATTACCTCCACCTAGGATGTCATGTTTTCACCCTGTCTATTAGTTTGTGGTTTTGTACATGTGTTTGTTTGTAAGAAACGTGGTAGAGGGATGTGGTGCGGATCCAGATCAAGGTGCAGATCCAGGAAAACATTACATTACTTTCTACGAACAGGATCTTTTTTGATACTTTCAAGAAAAAATCTGGCATATTTAGGGGACTGATATCTATGAGTGTGTGCAATTTGGTGAAGGCTAATAAGTGGCATTCTAATATTCTAATGGCTTATGACTTATACAAGCTAATTTTCTGTATGACTGCTATCTCTTGGACTCTTTGCATCCCGCATTTGAGCAAAACTATTATTTTCTTTTCAAGGTCCCATCCTGGACATGGTGGTGGCAGATATTCAAAGGCTCCTCTCTGGATTTCCTCTCTTGGGGAATTCAGTCAGGATGATAGATCACCATGATTATTTAACAATCAGACAAGAATAAGCTGAAGGCTTCTTTAAATACATACAGACTGATCCCCCCCTTATATTATTATCGTTATTATTGTCATTATTATTATTATTATTATTATTATTATTATTATTATAGTGTTGGATGTGTAAATTTGGAGACCCAAGTTCAACCAAGTTCAGGGGGATGCTGAGAGAGAGAGAGAGAGAGAGAGAGAGAGAGAGAGAGAGAGAGAGAGAGAGAGAGAGAGAGAGAGTACCTCATCATCAGTGGTGCTGTGTGTGTGTGTGTGTGTGTGTGTGTGTGTGTGTGTGTGTGTGTGTGTGTGTGTGTGTGTGTGTGTGAAGCCTCTCAGGTCTGAATGTAGTGTGTCGGGGGGGGGGTGATCCCTCCTCTCTCCTCTCTCCTCTCTCTCCTCTCGGATCCTCCGCTGACACAGAGCGGACAGTCGCCCACACAGTACCCGGCTGTAACTAACGCATCCTCCGGCTTATCTCATCTCGGCGGATCACCCCCCACGACCACCTCCTCCTCCAGCAACCCGTGCCTGCTGTTACCCCCCTCATATCACCATCTGAATCACAGACACACACAGAGAGAAAGAGAGAGAGAGAGAGAGAGAGAGAGAGAGGGAGAGAGAGATGCTGCCTCCCTCTGTGTGTGTCTCACTTTCTAGCTTCTTCCAAGGACCCGTATCTCCTGCTCGGATCTTTGTCTCCGGCTGCGGCGGCTGCTGATGCGCGTAATACTCCGGTGGGTGCTGCTCCTTATCTCGCCTCTTTCTTTCTTTCTTTCTTTCTTTCTTTCCTCTTGTTATCGCGGACAGAACAAAGTGGAGCTGCAGTTCGAGTGGTGGCGGAGGGACCGTAAAGAGAAGCGGCACAGGCCCCTTTGTACTTTTCTTTTCGTGCCTTATCAGAGGCACTTCCATCCTGTGTTTTTGTTCCGCGAGGGGCGTCACTGGAGCGCATGTTGACACACAAAGGCGGCTGCACGAAGCCAGTGTGCGGAGAGGATGCAGCGTCTCCCTGCTCCAGACAAACGCCTGTTAGGAAGTGCAATGTGAGAGAGAAATTAGGAATAAAAACACAAGGGGCACAGCTGCACGAAGCCAGGGGGGGGGGGGGTGCACCCCTGTTTGCACCCATCTGCTATCACCTACAGTGATATTAGCCCAAACCAGGTCAAGAGTACAGTTTCATTTTCTGTTTTTACCTCCACAACCCAAATTACAGGCTATTCAAACCCAATTGTGTCATTTCTAACCCTGGTCACATTCACACCATATTTCATTGCACCGGATTGAGAAACTGTTAATAATTCTTATTCATAATGTATAATATCGTTGCATAACCTGAAGAAAGATATGGAGAATAAATGGGAAAGAGAGAACAGCAAGTGCCATCTTCTGTGGTGATGCATTATTTATAAAGTTAGCCCAGTGCTGCACCTCCCACCCAGCACCACTGTCAATGCTCCCGCTCCCTCCCTGTCCTCACCTTACAGCCTCCGACGGACTCAGGCTAACACCAGTATGTTTGGAAGTTTGTTATAAAGCAGGAGTGCGGCTTCTTGGTGCTCGTTCCCCATTTCTAGCAAGAAGGACTATAGAGAGAGAGAGAGGAAATACTGAAGGTGGCCTCCAGGCCTTCGACAGCAACAAGGTTTGTTTCATGGATTGATGGATTGTTTGAGTTCTTGCAGCTCGCGGATCTGAGGGTGCAGGAGGTTCAAAGCTTTTATTTCACACCAGGAGTGGAAATATAAGAGCTGAAATACATCTGTGCAGATTCTCAGTCGTTCGGGTCACGGTATCTTCAGGACGTTTCCCCTCTCGTCCAAAAGGCTTCCTCAGATCTGCCTGTATGTCCACTTGTACAACTCCTGACAATAAGAGCTGAAAGGAAATGAACTAATACAAACTTGACTTTCCAATGACACAAATGTTACTGTGCTCCATTGTCTCTCCGCTCTGAAACATCCACAGCTTCTTGTATCAGATATGAAAACCTCATTGAGCGGATGTGACTTCCCTCTCTGAGCACATTCAATTACTGGTGTAGATTAGGTTACACTGCCATTCAGTGTTATGCAACGGTAACTCTCCTGCGTCGCAGACCCTCATGACACACAGCCACTGTTGCTGTGTAACTTTCATCTTCCTTTGTCTCTCTGTTCTCTCTCTATTTCCTCCCCCAGGAGCAGCAGCAGATGCACTGAGCAACGCAGCTATTAGCAGCCTTATCTTTCCACGCCGGCCTGATGCTAAAATCCCCACATTCATGAGAAGGCAACAGGAAGCAGATTACTGAGGGATTATACCACAGATTCCGGATTTGCCCGCTGTCCAACCGTGGATCTCACTCTCAATGAACTTGTGTGACTGGGTGCCGACTTACTGACTGACTGAGACACTCTGGTATCATGGAGGAAGAGGAGGAGCCGACAGAGTCTCATTGAATATAAAACGCACGACTCCGCCTTCTCCCCCCCCCTCCGATTCTCCTGCCTCAGCATCGAAGGCTTCGAGCGGCCAATGAGGATTACGGACTTGTAGCAAATAGCAGAGTGTGCAGAAAGGGAGAGGAGTGCAGAGCCTGTTGCTGTCCCATGATGCATCTACACATGAAAGAGCAGGATCAGCCACACAGAGGGCTGTTTCTATGGATACCCCTGCCCTGGGTAGTATTAATAAGACTCACTGATATTCTGACTATCTGTCCGTGAAGGAAGTACAGAGATTATTAGTGTCTCCCTGCAGCAGACTCCAGCGTCAGATAACATCCGTACAGCAGTGAAAGGCAAATTCATTCTTTTTAGAGTTGGACATGTTCTGTAGATGCTTGAACAAAATATGTTCAAATCCGTAGGCGCACAATCATTGACTAAAGCAAATGTTAGAAATCGTTCCACTTGGCTTAATATATTTTGATCCTTTCTGAGGGTCCTTTTTGTTTGGGGCCCAGCCACTCCAGTGCAAATGTGAACATTGACAGCAAATGGTTTGATAAAATTGAGATTTAATAGGAATCTGCCCACACAGGAGTCGAAGAGGAGGTAAAGTGATGCACAACTTGTTCTGAGGCCTGAGGAATCATTCAATTTCTGGGCTCCTAAAACTGCCACAATCTTTCGCCAGACTAGTCTCTGCATTGTATTTTTGGCCTTGGCTACACGATAACAGATCCATATGCACTCGCTACCCAAAGAAATGTCTAGTTATGATTCTGGACTCACCAGCAAGATGTGGCACCAGACGATAACACAGCAGTTTTAATTAAAGAAATTGTGGAGATCCAAACTGAGCAATCATGGCCAGACAGGACACTCCCCTCTTCCTCCATGGCTTTGACCTCAGTGGTCACTTTGTTGACCTTCGACCTCTCGGCACAGGTGTCACCGGCCTGGTGCTCTCAGCTGTGGACCAGCGCAACGGACAGCGCGTGGCCATTAAAAAGCTGGTGATGCGCGACGCCGTGACGGTGAAACATGCCCTGCGGGAGGTCAAAATCACCCATCGGCTGCACCACGAAAATGTGGTCCAGGTTCATGAGGTCTTGGCACCATATGGACGCCCGCTGCCCCGAGACCCGACCCAGCTCAGCGCCCTGTACATTGTCCAGGAGTGCATGGAGACTGATCTGGCTCGGCTGCTGGAACAAGGACCACTACCCACAGGTATGGGGACCAAAAATCTCACTTAAAGGTTCACCTAAAAGTTTTCCTCAAACTATGAGCTATGCTAAGATGCGATAGACACAATCCAATGTGCTAAAATACACCAAAATACAAAACAATATGATACCATATGATACAATAAAATACAAAAGCTTCAGAAAAGCCACTAAATGGACCTTGTGATTATTTCCTTGATTCCTCTTTCCAACGTCAAGAATGAACTTTGAACTTTGAAATCAATCTATACCCAAAAGTATCACCACAGGTCTGGTATGATACACTTGAAACAATACTGGTCAGATACAAATCTCACTTCAAGGTTCACCAATAGTTTTACTGGAGTTCTGACTCCAATTGACAAAGCAATACAATATGATAATATGATACGAAACAATACAATAGGAAATTATACAATACGAAACGATACGTTACGACACAAAATGATACGCAACAATTCGAAACGATAAGATTAGATAAGATAACAGAGATAGGATACAACACAAAATGTATGGATATGATTTGTATTTTTTCATTCATTCTCTCATTCTTTTGAGTTATAATCACACGTTATAACTGTAAGTACAAGACGACAGTGTCCTTATATCTGACTTTTGTCCTTGCACAGGTCACGCCACTCTGCTGTTCTACCAGCTGCTGAGGGGCCTGAAGTTCATCCACTCAGCGAACGTCCTGCACAGAGACCTAAAGCCGGCCAACATATTCATCAACACGGACCAACTGCTGCTCAAGGTCGGAGACTTCGGGCTGGCGAGAATAGTCGACCCTCGCTATTCTCATAAGGTAAACGGCGAGGAGCGCAAAGAGAACAGACAAACACATAAACAGATCGTGTGAGGCGTGTACAGTTTATGGTTTATACAGTGTTATCTCTTGTCATGGAAATCTGTCTCAGGGAGGTTTACAGTGTTTTTACATGCATGCACTGCAGAGTCTCCTCTTTTAACTGTATTCTGATTTCAAAAATGTTTATGCATAAAACTTTCTAAAGTGTTAAAACTATAAATGGTTGGCTCAGCTGTATACTGATAATTGGGCGAGTTATTTTTTGAAGTGCTCATCCACAAGAAAAACACTTTTACTAATGAGCAGAAATGACATGCAAGCTGGAGCTTTAGAGCACATGCACAGACTTTTACAGCCGTAACCTAATTACTCTTACTCATCTTTTTTGGGGCATGCAAATGCAGCCCATGTGCCAAGTTCAATTTCTGACGAGAGACCAATAAATCCCTGTGATCATTAATCTTATTTGGTTCACGCTCTCTTGACAAGTTTCATGTTTATTTTAGAAATGTACCATCTTTAGAGGATGAGCCAGCTTAAATCTTCAGATCTCTGTCCACGTACTGTTGGTTGCATTGATCTTGACATGTTTAAAAACTTTTTCATATTTGTTCCAAAAGAAAATCATACTGTAAATATTAAAGTATGTATTACACTGAGATGTGTCATTCTCCTCTGCTCTGACACAGTGTGGGTTGCTCTGCTACTGATGAATGAGTCTATAGGGAGATTATTGTCATATTAAAACCTTATCTCTGGAAAGAGATAGAAACTTCCTCTGTAAGCTCTGTCCCTGTGTGGTTATCAGACAGCTGCTCACAAGCCCTTGTGTTGCAATGGAGACAGTACGAGGTGGAAACTGTAGAAAAAGAATCCTCTTGTAGAGAATCAGCAGGCCTGCACATCACTGGTCTGTATGTGACAAAAATAAAAGTTGTATAAAGTATACCTACAGCCTAATACAGTCAGACTTTAAAAATGTCAAACTTTGAAAAGTGTGTGAGTGCTGCAGCTCCTGAAGAGACTGAGAAGCCGTCTTGTTCTCTTTGACCAGTTTCTCCAATTACACATCCTCATGTCTAATGTAGCCGACCGGTGTCTTTCACAATGGGCCTCCTCTCCAGCTCAAACCCTGCTATGAACATCGTCCTCCCATTCCTGGTATCAAGTTCTGTGCTAATCAAACCCTGTGATTAGCCTGTCTAATGTAGATGAAGGCTTGTGAGAGATTAATGGGACAAGTTACTGCTCCGCTGTGCCGAGTCATTATGCAAGGAGATCCCACAGCAGTGCTGTTACACTGGCAGGGCAGGATGTGTGTGTTGATTGTCATTGTTTTTTGTGCTCTCTGGGTCTGTGCATGAGGAGAGGAGCCGTTGTGAAAGGCGATCTTTGTCAGCCCAGAGCACGGGACTGGGGGGACCAGCTGGGTGCAGACACAGGAGGTGCATTTGGAGGGGGGGGGGGGGGGGGGGGGGGGTTGAAGGGGAACGACTGGAGGGGGAGGCACAAAACAGATGAGGAGCAATGGTGAGAAATTTTGAGTCGTGGAGGGGTGAGAGGAAGAAAGGTGAAAAGTACAAGAAGACACAAAGTGCAAAGAGGAAAAACAAGGAAAGGGAGGGAGGCTTAATACGTCGAGAGGGACGAGTTTGAGTTGTGCACGGCAACAGAAACCAGGTTTACACGCTGTGTGTGTGTGTGTGTGTGTGTGTGTGTGTGTGTGTGTGTTTGGGTGCACACACACTGTGTACCTACATAAACCTGTGTTCTCTGTCAGAGAACACAGTGTCCAGAGTTTACACTGGATAGATAGATAGATAGAGAGACAGATAGATAGACAAACAGACAGATAGATAGATAGATAGATAGATAGATAGATAGATAGATAGATAGATAGATAGATAGATAGATAGATAGATAGATGTGTAGCAGTGTTTTTGATGATGTGTGTGTGTTTGTGTGATGATGTGTGTGTTGTGTAGCAGTGTGTTTTTGATGATGTGTGTGTGTTTGTGTGATGATGTGTGTGTTGTGTAGCAGTGTGTTTTTGATGATGTGTGCGTAAGATGATGCTGGGGCTATTTGTGATGCAGTGTTGACACCAAAGCAGATGCCTGCAGTGAATCTGATAGCATCATTTCTTTTATTTAATAATGCAGAGCTGTGCTGCTTTTTCAGAGGTTTGTGGTAATGGATGAGCAGCTCTGACTACAGCTGAGGAGGATATTCATAAATAGTGGTAACTCTCCAATTGGGCTATAAAACAAGACCGGGCTCATTTATACTGCACTCAGATTGGTTTTAGATTGTGTCGCGTGTGACAGTAAAATTGGCTGGTGTAGATTTATAGTTCTCACCATGAACGATCTTTTTACTATTCCTGTAATTGCCCCAAAATTTCCTTTTCGGGCCTTTGCCATTTTTATACACTTTCTTATTGCCTCTACAGTATCTCACATGGTCAGTGTGTTCACAGCAGTTTTGTCAGCTCACTGTGACTCTGCAGTGAATTGAAATGAGGCTGTTTGACGAGCTGTCTCGAAGAGCGCCTCCGACTACACACAGACAAACATTTACTCAGGTGAGGGGAGATGATGGAGAGCAGGAAACAGAGGCACAGAAAACATTATTTGTGATGTTGTTTGCAGTCTGCGCTGGTGGGAGCTTATGGCGTCTCTCTGCAAGTGTGTGTGTGAATGTCACCTGCGGAGGTGTCGCTGAAGCCGCCCAGAAATAATTCATGACCTGGATGAAGGATAGAAGGATACGGGGGGGGGGGGGGGGGGGGGGGGGGGGGGGGTAATAAAGATGAGAAGAAGGGACAAACATAAAGACACAGCACGGTTAAAAATAAGCACAATGGAGCAGAAGCTGGCGAGAAAAGAAGAAGGGAAGAAACAGGAGAGAACGGAGGTGAGGCATGCTGGGTGAGGAAAAGTGAGAGATAGGGGGACGTGTGAAGAAAAGAGGGAGGGTAGCAGAATGAGAAACACTGAGGTGAGGGGGAGTTTAGATTGAGGGAAATGGATGGAGAGGAAAGTAGGAGGTAATGCAAAGACGGGTTCGTCTCTGCAAGACTGAGGAGGTGATGACGGGGCCGAGTAGGACGAAAGGAATGAAGAACAGGAAAGGAGGGGGGGGAAACCAATAAAGCTTTTTTATTCCTAAACATCTGTGAAAATAATGTGTGAAAAATTTCAAGAATATGTTTCTTTTTCTGTGCAAAACACTTTCCAAGCTGTTTTATGACCGACTTTATTATCATCAGTTATATCAAATAATACTCCAGCCATGAAAAGGAGCCATGGAACATTGCCTGTCCTTGAAAGTCACTGAAAGCAGAGCTCATATTTAGACAATGATCAGGAAATGTGGGAGAGACGGGGCGACACAGAAGACAAGGAGAGAGCATGTTTGTCAGACCTTCACTGAGCACTCAGCATCAGTTTCTGCTCTGTCATCTACTGGCACACACACACTCACAGAGGAGAAAAGGCACAGTGATGAGGGAGGAACATGGGGGGGGGGGGAAGGTGCAGCGAGGGCAGAGTGGGCCTGGAGAGAGGGAGAGAGGGAGAGAGAGAGAGAGAGAGAGGGAGAGAGAGGGAGAGAGAGGGAGTTGAGAGCATAAAAGGAGTAGGTGAGAGACGCACGATGATGGGGTGAGGAGAAGAGGAATGACAGGGGAGCAGAGGAGGCACAAGAGGAGCATAGGTGCGAAGAGACGAGAGAGAGGAGAAAAACTCAGGGAGCTGTCAAAGTGTTCTCAAGTCATAGCTTTTTATTAACAGCTTTAATAGAGCCGTGGATCTATCATTCAACACAATGTGGGCCCCTCAAAAAACCTCATAGAACCATTTTTGACATTTAAATAAGAGATAAATAAATAAGTTCTATTTAGGGGCACATTGTTGGAAGTGATTGAAAGAAGTGATGTGTATAAGTGGGAACATTGGTGTGGGTGGCCCACAAAGGATGAAGGCTTTGAGTCATCCCTTAACCTGCTGATTTATATACAATTCACTACTTTTTATAAACCATCTCCGAAGACAGAGAGGAAACTCTCTATTCAGACGTGAATTAAGTATACATCCATTTTTAGGTTAGACCTAAAAATATAAGAATCGGAGGGGCTATGCCCTCTGTAGTGCCCTCATGTTGTGGTGGTGTTAACTGTAATTTCTGACATCCATCTTGAGTATTAAAGCTCATCTGGGCCAGGTTAAATCCACTGATGTCTATACAGCATCAGCCTAAATAGATCAAAGAAGAAGTCCCAGATAGAGCGATAGAGTGATGAATGGTGAGACGGGAAATGGAAAACAGAGGATGTAAGGAGGAGGGGTGATGGGAGAGCAGAAGTGGAGGAGAGCAGTGAGGGTGGAGGTGGTAGAGAGATGAAGGAAACTATTGTAGATACTTCCAAAAAGGAACCCTGCCTCGTTTTTGGGGGCTCATATTCTAACGAAAACATATTTTGGTGTGCTGACAAACGTATACAAAAATAGATTTGTCATCATGAAGCAATTCACAGCAACAAATGTATATGTATAAAATATATAATAACAACAATATACAATCTATGGCGTAAACCCAGTTGTAATTATATTTTGTGATATAGTATCGTGACTGGATAGAGATCCTAGAAACGAGGTCAGAAAACAAATGTGATGTAGGAGGAGTAATTTGTAAGAGGCAACAAGAGCATTGATGGTAACAACAGGCAAAAGCATCTCATAAATAAATCTGGTTAGCGTGTGTGAGTATGTTTGCCTGTGGCTCATCTCTATGCAGAGCATCATCAGCGTTATTCACAAGGTGAACATTTACAAAAGTAAGAGTCAGGAGGGAGCTGTCTCTAAATGAGAGGCCGCATGTTGTTGTACAGCAGAGACTCAAACACTCAGTGGAACTCAGGGTAACTGCAGGTCGAGATTCAGGGAATACATTTTCTGCTGCCGAGCGTATTCAGAAGCCAGTTTCGCAACATGATGAAGCCTTTGTGGGTGTAAATCAAAAATATCCCCTTTTTAGCTCAAGGTTTTCTTCAACTTTTCTTCATGATTGCGTGCTGTATTGTGAACATGAGCAATCTGAACTCCTCCTGTATGCAGATGACTGATGGATTTATTTTGATCATTGTGTCATGCACATTATGCGCCCAGCCTAAAACAGGCTTACAGACGCCATTATTTAGTACAAGAAAGAAAGAGAGAAGCCAAATATACAAAACAAATAAACCATCCAGTGGAAGAGTTCCTGTTCCCAGCTTTGCAACTAAAGAGCTTTTACTCGTCCATAACTTTACTGCAACTTACGATACAGTGCCATAACTGGGCTTGATTTGAATACATGTTTGTAATTTTGGTTTTGACACCGTATCTTGTAACCATTTTTCTCAAATTGTAGCAAGTCAGTTTCTTCTAATTGTGTTCAAGCTGCATAATACACATTTTATTTCCATATATTCTAATTCAGCTTCTTCAAAAACCTTTGTATTAACCCTGTTTTCAGACAAAATAGGTTTTTTGGTTTGGTTTGTTTGTTTGTTAGCAAGATAACACAATAACAACTGAAAGGATTTCCAGGAAACCTGGTGAAAAGATGGGACAAGGGAAGACGTAAGAAGACATGACAATTTGGTGCGGATCTGGATAAGGGGCCAGATACAAATCTTTGTGAATTTCCAAAGAAATAATTCATGGATCCTAAAGAAAAAAATTGAATATATATATAGGGGACTGTTATCTATGTGGAATTTGGAGCAGCTTGATTCAATTCAAGAGGACTGTTCGGCCTTGATGGAGGCGTGCACTGCATTGAGTGACATTCTAGTTCTGTTGCACTTTCCTTTTTTTCTTCTTGTATTTGATCTCTCACTCTCCACTTCCCCTTCTTCTCCAGGGCTACCTGTCTGAGGGCCTGGTGACTAAGTGGTACTGTTCCCCCCGTCTGCTCCTGTCCCCCAACAACTACACCAAGGCCATAGACATGTGGGCCACAGGCTGTATACTGGCTGAGATGCTGACTGGACGCATGATGTTTGCAGGTACCTTTATACTGTTTGCCATGCAGTCCGCCATCAAGACCTCCACCCAGGTCAGCACGACCGTGATGAACAGAAACATTATGAAATTGCTTATCGTAAATTTGATGGCAAAAAACTATGATCATATCATTAGTAGTCAGCAGAGACATTTCATTACTAAAAGACCTTTTGGGGAAATGTGTTTCGAGGAACTGGCAGGTTTCCAGATTCACTTTCAGGTATTTTTGATTATTTTGCCCATCTGTGTGGTCTGGTGTGTTTTACTCTCATTTAAGTACATTTAAGTACATATTATGTAAAAATATATTTAGATATGAAAAGTTTGTTCGGGTGGTCTTACGGCACAAACATAGAAATCAGTCGTCTGTGAGCAGCTACATGAATAGATAATATAAATTGTATTAAAACACATCCTTTGTGTCCCACATTAACTTATCTGAAGTTCTTAGTTGCAGAGATGCAAAGGAAATTGTCTAGCGACTGTTTCAAAGTATGAAAGGTGGCATCAAATAAGAGCTGAGGAGAAATGTCTTCCCACTGTCCTCCACTAAAGATGCTTCCTTCTCTTGTTCAGCAGGCTGCTTCTTTGTCTGACCGGAATAACAATGATGAAAGATGTAGTTTGTCATGACAGGTTGATTTGACCTCCACCAGCCCCGCTACACCACAGGAGAGATGATGTCATAAACTCACTGGCATTATTGCTTCCCTGGTGTTCTGCTAGAAAAATGGATTTTTGACTTTCTTCTCACTTAACCACCACAGGTCACATGGCACGATTTATTTTGGTTTAGAGGCGAAGCAATGTTCTCTCATCCTAATACACTTCAACTGCTTGTTTATTTCCTTGAGGGGCCAGTGTGTTGATATAGCCCCACCTGCTGGAGATCTGGGAATTGACTCTGAGCTAAAAAGCTTTAAGCATGTTGCACTCGTTCACTCTTTCACGTTAGTTTTTCTCCATCAGTTGTCAAAGGTAGAACGCACTTCCCCCAGAAGTGAGCTTCATTATGTCCAATTCCTCCCAGGTTGTAGATGCGACCCTCATCAAACGCAGGTTTAACATTAGGATTAATGTCCAATATTTTTAGTTGTATATTTGTAGAATATATATTAGATTTAAGGTTAGGGTTAGGGTTGTCTAACAGGGTTAGGGTTAGGGTTAACCCTAAGTCTTGTCTAACAGATTGAAACTTCCCTGGTGCACAAAATGCTGTGACCTGCTGTGGAATCACAGAGACATGAAAAACCCGAAACAAGCTAGAAATTACAACCTTTCCCCGTAATTGGGTTATTTCTTCTTCAATAGATCAATTGTCGGGAGGATAAAAATAAAATGAGGAATTTTAATTTAAACAGCAAATATAATATTTGTGATTTATCATTGCAAATTTTGTAGAAACTGATTTTAATTTGACCATGTCCTTGTCTGGACAGCTCACAGCTCCTAATTATTCCTCTTTGATTTTAACTGGCCTTTTTTTCTGCTTATGTAACTGATCGTCCGTCTCCTCCTTTGCTCGCCTCTCGTTGGCTGATTCCCTCTGCAGGAGCTCACGAGCTGGAGCAGATGCAGCTGATCCTGGACACAGTGCCGGTGCTGAGAGAGGAGGACAGACAGGACCTGCTACAGGTGAGACCTCACATTGAAGATGAATGAGTGTTGTTCAGGGAGACTCCACCTCCGCCATATCTGAAAGACTTTCTTTGTAGAGGTAGAAAACAGAGTGAGCACTGAGGCAGAATAATAATGGTGATCAAATTAAATATATATAGTTAGACATTCAGTTGACACTGCTGCCCCCTGCTGTTCTTATTTAGTAACAACAACAATTCATCCTTTAAAACAACAGAGCCATAGTAATACTTCAGGCTTTAAACATTTAATCTGATTAGAAGACAATTAACCTACATGAAACATCGGACATTAAATAAAGGTTATTAAACGTTGCAAGTTGTTTAAGAAATGCTAATCAAAACGCTGCTGAGAGACGGAGAGAATAAGTGAATTTAAAGTCCTCTTTCAGTGAAAATCATGTTTTCAAACATATTAACATGTCCCCCTTGTGCCTTTCATATGATCAAAGATGTAGTGTCTGCAGTGTGGTTGTTTATTTCCACCTTAACACTGCAGTTAACAAATATCAGTCTGAAAAACCACAGATTCAGACAGCCCAGATTTGTGACGTAACAATCCTTAGAGCAGGGGTCATAGGTCCGAGTCACAGAATGAGAATTTTTTCATGACAAACCTTTCGAATGTTTAATTTTGAGGAACACAGGAGGGTGTAAGAAGCTGCACTTTAATAAGTGCCACTAGATGTTCATCCACTGCCTCACTAAAGATTGTGAGACCTTAAATAAACTTCTGTCAAACCAAGTTATTGCTGTGAAACATGTCGGATCAACATAAACGCTATACACTTTGAAATTTATTGAATTTACATTTTACAAAAGACAAAAAAGTCCTGTGATATGAAATATATTTTAAAAAAAATTGATGGTTGGCCATCATCTGTACATTTTAAAAGGGGCAGTCAGTCAGGGTCAGTGTGTTTGTGTGGGGGAGAGATGATGAGTGAGGTAAAGATTAAAAAACCACCAAGCGCTCAGCCTGTGCTTTGCTTTCAACTAGAATCTGCTCGATAGTAGGAACAAATTAACAGGGATGCCTTAAAGGTTCCTCAACAGAACCATGCACATCTTAACCCCACTGTCATCCTTCCTCAGGTGATGCCTTCATATGTCAGTCGAGGATGGAGAGTCAAGAAGCCCTTCTCTGAATTGCTGCCTGAAGTGGATGCTCAGGGTGAGCAGAGGGAATCGAGCAGTGCGATGAAGAGGACGGTCAAGCAGTATGAAATAGAAGGGGGGACAAATAAGCGTAATGGTTTCTCTGAGCTGTGAAGGATAGAGAGAGGATAAACTATAGTGTGTAGAGGTTTTGACGCATAACGTTATATATAATGAAACAAACATCACGGTTGTTGCATTTTATTCCTCCTCCTCTTCCTCCCTCACTCATCCCCTCTCCCTCTCCTCTCCAGCTGTGGACTTCCTTGAGCGTATCTTGACCTTTAACCCCATGGATCGGCTGACGGCTGAAGCAGCCCTGTCCCATGCCTTTCTCCAGCAGTACTCCTGTCCAGAGGACGAGCCCACCTCCTCGCACCCCTTCCACATCGAGGACGAACTCGAGGACAACCTCATCACCGAGCAGAGCCTCAGCAACAGTCAGGCCTCCAGCATCCACTGGGACAGGTGTGTAGGCTCATGTTTTAAATGTACATACTGTGAATAAATGTTATTATAAGACTAATAGTGCTTAATTTCTACCTTCCTGCAGGTATGAGAACAGTTTATCAGCAGATGTGTGTTGGCGGCAGTCGGGCGGGAGGTGCCGCTGCATGCCCCCTGCCCACGCGTCCTCTGACCTTGGGGACACGACGGAGGATGAGGAGGTGCAGAGGGACCCCCGTGCCAATTCCACCTCACTGTTAGAGGAGGCGCAGGTTTTTCTCCTTTTCCTTCTTTCGTTGTCATTTTCTCTCGTTCTGACTGATTTGTGCTTGAGGCAACATGATCTTATTTGAATGAAATGCGCGTTGAGAGTTGTGATGAAGCTGATGAAGCTGATAAGGTTAAAGGTGATCAACGAATTAGCTCATGGCTGCAGCCTCAATATCACAGCATTGTAAGATTATATTCTTTAAATAATTTTATCTGTTTTTGATTTGTTTTTACCATTGTTATTCTGCATATTTCTTGCAACATCCAGCCTGGTCTGGTACACTGTAAATGCATTGTGGGTCTTAAAAGTTACCATCACTGTACTTTTTTCAGTGTCTTGAACTTTATGATGTCAAATTTTATTGCTGTTTCAATTAGTAAGAAATCAATATGAGTCAATGAAGTTCATCACATAATACAACCAGAATTGATTCCTCACTTTATCACCATCTTCCTCCCCCACCTGCTTCCCTCTGTCTGTCTTTAACAGGTGGACCCACGGAAATATTCCCACAGCAGCTCAGCTGAACGCTTCCTGGAAAACTCCCACTCCTCTCTGGAGCGGGCCTGTGGTTTGGGGCAAGGGGAACTGGACTGCGGCCGCTCCTGTGACTACAAAGTGGGCTCTCCCTCATATCTGGATAAAATTGCCTGGAGGGAGGGCAAGCCTCAACACTACTCGGAGCCTAAGCTGATACTGGATCTGTCTCACTGGAAGCGCAACACTAACATCCTCCCTGTGCCTGCTGAGCCCATCGGTGGCAGCATGGAGGACCTGGGAGACATGAAGGAAGAGGAGGCAGAAGAGGAGGAAGAGGAGGAGACGGGGGATTTGTTCCAGGAGATCTCTCGCTGGGTACAAAGCACCCAGTCCCGTCTGCACTCGCCCACTCCCAGTCCATGTTTGGAGCCACATTCACCCTCCTGCTACACCTTCTCCCCCCCTCTCCCTCTCTCCCCGACTGATCTCCCAACTCCAGTCTTCCACTACACAGAAGTTGTGCGGCAACCGTCAGCTGATTATGATGAACACAGACTAAGCCCATATCCGGCTCTTACATCTTCCTCCAATTCCCTTCCCTCTCTCCTCCCCACGTCTCCCACCTCTCCCCTTCCTCCTCAGTCACCTCCAACAGTTTCTCCCCCCATCTCTCCCCTACTTTTTCCTCCCTCAGAATCTCAGCCCCTTTCCTCTACTTCCTCCATTTTTCCGCCTGTCAACGAGGACTCCATGGAGTCGCTTCCTGTCAAGCAAAAGGATCGTCTATTTGACCTGGATGTCTTCATATCCCGAGCACTGAAACTGTGCAGGCAGAACAAGGAGAAAGCAGACGGAAAGAAAGGAAGGGAGAAAGATGGAGGGTGGAGGGACGAGAGCAAACAGCCGAACATTAACAGAAAGGTGCCCAGGCTTCCAGAGTACAGGACTCCACCACCACCACACACCCCTAACTCTTGATGTTTAATTTCAGCTTCAGGCCGAAAACATTATTGCATCATGACGGGCAACATTTCCAAATGCTTTACATGGTGAGTATGCTGCTTGAACACAAGGCCTGAGTGTTTTCAGCAACTTATGTTGACTAAAAACCTCACTGAAACAATCCTGCAGCTTTGTCAAGATGTCCTCTCAGGTCAGAAGAGGTCAGACAGCATTTGGGGTAAATATAAATAACCATGCTTATAGCAATGAGTTGTCTGATGTGAGGGTATTTAGAATCAATGAGCTAATTTATGTTTGCGTAATATTTGAATTTCTATTATTTGTCAAGTTTAAGATAAATTTGACTTGATTACAGCTTATTTTGCAACACAAATTTCTAACTAATGACTTCTAGGGAACAGTTAATAAGAGGTATGCAGGCTATTGATAACTAATGGAGAGGTATCACTTGGTTTAGTTTTGCTCTGGTTTTGTTTTTGCTCCTGCTGAGTTTCAATCATTCAGTCATTTCTCGAAACGTCCGGCTGTCTTCCAAAGGTGATGTTCACCAAATAATGAAAGTGACACAAGAAATGCTTCCTCCATGTTTCTCTGAATGTATTAACTGAAAAGTAATCAGTCAAATTATGATACATGGAAAAACCATGAGGCTTTTTATTTGTTGATCCGTCAACAGTAACTTGATGAGCTCTGTCACTGATTCATGCCTTGTAAACTTGTATAAAACTCTTGTCTTATTTAATTCTATAATATATTTCTTAAGACTATTGTCTTGATATCGTGTCTGAAGTATTTTAGTTTTATTAGTTGAACGCTGGAGCAGTTTTATGTTAACTTGGAGTGAGTTGTATTCTGTGTCATGTGAAATGCTCTGTTGTTGTAATTTATGATTTGTTCAGCAGATTGTGCTCTAGTTTGATTGTTAATAGTTTAATATATTTTCTGCCGGAAACTGGGGTCATCATCTGCTGTTCACTTAACTGTGCTCTCCTCTCTGTACCGGACAGACAGTCATCTGTCATCATTCATCGTTGGCCACAGAAATCTCAAACAACATCAGCATTTATTTTGGAGAATGTAGATCCTTTGCAGCTTTTCTAGGAAATGATTTGTACTCAAAATGTCTCAGTGCCACCCAAAAAAATTTGAGATATGGTGGCGAAAATAAATCAAGTATATTTTGGTATTGCTCAAACAAGGCAACCAAATCAGGTAAAAGATACAATCAGATGCCGATGAAGGCCATTGATTTGTGTCACGAAAACTCAATCGTGTACTTCTGACATTCATTTAACTTACCAAAATAATAAGGTAGTGGTTGGCAAATGGAAACATAGAAATTTTGGTTACTCTAGAGAAGAAGTACACTTGAATTCATGTGCCCCTTATTCTGTAGAGGAAACAGTTTCCCTTATGCTCTGCTGTGGCTGTACACATGCAGCCCATAGACAACAGTCCGTGGGCTGTAAATACACAAGGGTACAGCTACTGGAAATGTCAGAGGTCACTGACATGTTAAAATAAACTTCCAGGACAGATACACCGCCCCAAAATAAGAAAACATTCAAGCTTCAGTCCAGCATCTGAGACCCAAATCTGACGAGAATTTCTAGTTCAAGTCTCTCATGACCTCTTAGATATCAGCTAAATTAAATTAGTCTATAGAATCCATGCAAGCCACACTCAGAACACTATGCTTTTGTTTGCAGGATTTTATGTTCTCTTTCCAAGCAGTTTGCAGCTGTTAACAGGTACTGCACATATAACCTTGCGAAATGCGTACTTCCATAATATCCGCAGCTTTTATACGCATTGTGGCCAACAAACACAGGATATTAGCAGATCATCACTTGCACAACATAGTATGACTGCCTAAGGATTGAGCCATATGGGAGAAATGGTAACGGTGCAACTTCTGATACAGCAAAGCCAGGTGTGTTCTTTTATATTCACATAAGACATGAAGCACATTTAGAGTCACTAGCACATTTAGAAATAAAGGTTTTCCTCAGTGAGTACTGATATTCCACCACTGTCAATGTTCATTTTAAGGTTTTAACCAGGGGCAAAAGATTGCTGGACAAACTGACAAAAGGGTGAAGTGCAAAACTGTCCATTTTCAAGTCCAGAAGCTTTTAATTATTTATTAAAAAAAATCAAATCTGTTCTGTAGTTAAACTAATCAAAATAAATCAGTTTTTTAACCTATACAGGTCTAATGATCACATTTTGCATCATACAGTTTCCTCTGCAGGTAACCTAAGCCAGCAATAACACCACTGACTCATAACACACTGTAACACATGTGGTTACTGAGCCTGAGTTAATTCTTTTAAATGTGTGAAGCAATGTAGAAAATGTGCCTCAGTACACCTCAATGCTTCCAGCTTGCTGAATGTAACATATCCTCCTCTGCTGTCTGCATGGCTTTTCACAGATATTCATATCGCTCGAACTCTGTTGTTTTTACTACGTCACTTTGTGAAACTGTCATATTTTTATGGGCTCTGATTTCTTTTGCACAGAGGCTCCAGCTTCTCATTTAAGAAAAGCTGTGAGGTTTTTAAATGCTCAGTATTGATTGATAGTTTCTCTTTTTGCAGTTTCTGCTTTTGCTGGACAATTAATAAACCAATAGTTAAACTATTATTTGATCTCATGTTTTTAATGGTAATTTATAATTGTCAAATGTTCCCTTTTCTAGGGACAGGGTACATTTCACAGACCAACACACCGATTTACTTCAATTATATTGATAAGATAAGATAAGATAAGATAAGATAAGATAAGATAAGATAAGATAAGATAAGATAAGATAAGATGAGATGAGATAAGATGAGATAAGAAAGTCCTTCATTAGTCCCACAACAGGAAAATTAGCTGTGTTATAGCAACAAAGAGGATTGTCAAAAATAGACATTAGTAAAGTAATAACAAGTAAACATGCAAAACCTATAAATGCAAGAGAACATACAACTATACAAAATATATAAATGGAATAGAACAAACAAAAACCTCACTTTCAACAAAAAGATACCTCGAGCAGCAAGAAAACTAAAAAAAATATTAGTAAAAATCAATTGACAAAAAGAAAATTGTCTTTTACAATAATTACGGTAGACCAGCTTCCCGCACCGTAAACATCCTGCGCATGTTGCAGTGTGTACGGTAAGTGTGAAGGAAATCCCGACCTGTGATTGGTCGAGCCTCCTTCTCTCCTCCTCACCAGCGCTCCGCTGCATCCGCGGCCGCTGACAGACGCTCAGACCTCCGCGGAGAACACAGCGAACCACACCGGGTGTAAACATGCTCAGTAAAGTCTGACCTTTCCACCGGAAGCAGCCGCAGTGTGTTCATATCCAAGAGCAGGTGAGTGGAGCCGCTATTCTCCTTTTAAAATGAACCGTCCAGAAAGTTTCCTGTTTCAGAATGAATGACAACATGTCAGTCATGGGGCTTAAAGGGGGTTTTCCTCCGGGTTGGGATCGTGTGTCACTTTAGTAAAGAGTTAAATAACCAGTGGGTGTTCATGTCGTTCACTTGTTACCGGGTCTAATAGGCACACAGCCGGGTTTATTACGTCTGCGCCACCCTGGTGTTAGCTTGTCGCAGGTTGTTAGCCGCTTGTCGCTTGTGGCTGGTGATGGTGCAGGAGATTGCTAGGCTAACTCGTTAGCTTGCCACTGCAGGGACTTGAACACATGCCCATGAGGTTTTTTCTGTGTGAACCTATTCGTCATCTGTTCACACTCAGCAGTGATGAGTTCAACTTCCGCCTCTGAACAGAAGATGGACGCAGTGACAGAGGGATAAACTCTCTGTTGGTTTATTAGTGATGCACATTGAAAACATCAAGATACAAGTGATGGAACCAAATGTTTTGCTGTCCTTGTTTTATCAGCATATGAAGTTTTTTACAGAATACATCAGAATAACAGCATTGATTATTAATACACAAATTTGATTAAACACTTCAATGTAAAGAAAAACACATCCACAACACTAGAGGATGTGAATTGTGAATCAATGTCAGCTTCTGTACTCCTCTAACTGGAACAACCTGTTAATGCCTGCTTTGTATTTTACACATGGGCTTTGGTTTTTATAAGCCAGACACTATTACTATTGAAGCATGTTAATATCTGTAGGACTATTTGATGTGCCATGTGAGTAGCTTTTTTATTTACTGATCTTGTCACATTAACTGGCTCTAGGTTTGTTTGTTTTGCCACCTGAGCTCAGCCTCATGTTGATCCAGGCCATGAAATAATTCAAAGCCTTTTTTCTCAGCAGTTGATTGTTGTTTCCTTCATGAATCCTGCATTTCAAATGCAGTGCTTCTTTTTTCGAGATCCGCTAACCTCAGTCACTAAAGGAACAAATATAGAAACGGCTGGTCCCCTCGTAATAATTGCTTACAGGTCCAGTTGAATTTCCTCTGGCTTGGGTCTTGATGTTGAGCAAGGCTGAAAAGAATTTGAGCAGAGTAATAAAATGAATAGGACAAAATGTGAAAACTGTTTATATAGAGTGAAGTTTAGCACGTATGACTGTAGGGTTGAGATAATGTTTGACTACACCTCTGGTCTGCTCTGTAACACGACATTAACATTTAAACTACGTGATATATCTATATCACAAGTGGCAATTTAATTTTGTTCTTTCAGTATTTCCGTATTGTACAGTACATTGGTTTTATAGCCCGACTGATTCATTGGTTGGCAGTTAAAATCAGCCGCTATGAGCCTCTTTGCTTATATGTGTCGTTATGAATATTCTCATTTTACAGAATAGTAAAGTAGTTGCTGTAGTTTTTTATGATACAGTTTCTGGTTAAACTATATAACATCAATTACATTTCTTTTTTGCGTGCAAAGGGTGTGCCAATTTTTATTTTAAGATATGTATATCGACCAATATGTCTCTTTCGAAAATCGACATCCAAACCCCAAATTCCAGATGGGTCAGGCTCGAATTGGTTCTCCAATTTTATTGGGAGGGCAGCACTTTCTAGAGTCATAGTCGGGGATGACCCTTTACTCCAGGAACTATCATCAGGGAGAACAAGGCTGCTGTCTATAACACACAAAGGTGTATGAGAGGAGCTGTAAGTGGTCTCTTTGTGCCCCCAATGCAACACAACACAACACAACACAATAGCAGGTCACATGCATGACATGGCTCTTACAATGAGGATAATATTCCTGGATACCAGCTGAAAGTAGGATAGGGGCCCTTGAATAAAGTGAGTGTGCAGAAATTTGCTTCTTTATCTGCCATCATGGTCGAGTAATTCTGCCATCAGATAACATATCTATTTTTTATAAAGGTTTCACATATGATTTTTGAGATTGCTGCGATACATGTTATCAGCTCGTCTTCCCTATGTGCAGGCTGATGTCAGCCTGATTCTGCTTGTTCTCTGTCTTCATGCTGAGCTCTTTGAAAAGGATTATGACAATCTTTCAAGGCTTTGTTTCTCAGATCACGGACTAAATCACTTCTGTCCACATCCAGATTAATGACTGGCCACTGTCGTCAGCGTGTGTAATCCGTGATTTTGCGACTGTCTGTGCACACTACAGTAAACTCGTGGGTTTCTCTGAATATGCCTGTGTCAGGCAGTCTTCATTGCTGAAGTTTCATATTCTGCCAAGGTGTCGTGTGTAAAGGTCATGTTAGGGGTTCAAGGTCTTGATTGTAGGAAGCAATGACTTTAACAACCCATTGGCACCTAGGACTTTCACATTCAGACAATAAAACTTCAGATTGACATGGGTGGGTTTATCTTTGATCTCAGGCCAAGCCAACTTTAATAGAAGGTGATAACAAGTTTGTTTTACAGTTAGGAGCTCTGTAAGTTGTCCTCGCACTTATTGTACAACCACTCAAGTGTAAAAACTGTCACAAACCTGGTAACGTTCAGAAACCTCGTCTGGCATTTGCAGTTAAGTTTTTAACTCAGTTTCTTTTTTCCTCTCTCAGCAGCTTTCTACCAGTGCACCTTCCAGACCAGTGGACATTCACCATGTTGTCCAGGTTGAGGACAGCCTGGTCCCTGAGGCCCTGTGTCTCCGTTTGCAGATGGGCACACACCAAAGAGAAGGGCAAGCCCCTCATGCTCAACCCTCGCACCAACAAAGTGAGTGGATTCATGAAATGTGTTTGTGTGTCAGCATCTATACAGATGTGGCTGTTTAAACAGATGGTGGCTTGAACACGACTTGCAGCATAGATCCATGCCAATGATGAGGTGTAATAGCATTCACATGTAATGATCACCAAATTAAAAACAGTTGCACCCATTGCATGTACAAGGAGTTACACTGAGCAGTGTGAACTAGACACAGACTAACCAGAAAAACTTGCTGTCAGAGCCACAGATTTGTTGTATCAGCTGGTTGGTGCTGTTTGTGTTCCTCTGCTGTCTGACTCAGCCTCGCCTCTCACACTTGGTTTGAATTGATTCCTGATGCTCTGGCCTTTATGAGACTGAACAAATTAATTATGTCATTTTAATCTGTTCAGCTGTACTTGCTGGAAGCAGAATTCAAACTAAAAATCTACGTTCCTGTTTCTAGATAGTTTCTTGACTTGTGCCATAATTACTGAGAAGAAGAACCTAACAAGATTTTTGTTCTGAACTCTTTGCCTTACAAAATGATTGCCTCTTACTGCTGGGGTGACCACATTTTACAAATTTTCATGGAACAACTGAATTTGTTAACTTAACTGAAAAGCTGAATTGTCTTTTGGGTTTCTGAGCAAATCTAGCATCCCAGTTGGGTGTGGTCAGAAAGGTCTGGGAAATAATCGCTTGGTGCTTTTTATTTCTGCCACAAAAAAAGTGCTTTGTCTTTAAACATGTTATATTTCATTTTGCTCTTAATATTTAACACCCTTTACAGATGAGTCTCATTGTCTCATTGTTTGGTAGCTTAATTTGGCATTTTTGATTCATGCTATGTGTTCTTTAGATAGAAGGACTTTCATATCAGTTCATATCTCATGACTTTAAGTAACAAATTACATTTGTAAGACGAGCCTGTGGCTGCTAGAAGTGACAGGATCTCACACTGTGCAGGTTTTGCTAAATTTAGTGTCCTGACATTTTGTGCTAATTATAGACATGCCATGCTCCATGTAAACTGGTCACATGCCAGCTGGACCTTGGTCCTAGAAACACTGTACACACAGCATCTACTTTCACGTTGCATTTCCTGTTGTGCTAATTTTGTTTTGTTTGCATCATAGTGACTCACATGCTCACCCGCTCACTTAATCATCAAAGGTCACAGTGTTTCAGAAATACATTATTTACATTGTAGACATGTAAGAATTCAGAAACTGGGACCAAATCTGTGACACAAATGTCCACAACGTGGTATCACGATAACAGATGACATGAACCCTGACATCCCTCGCTGCTTCCACCAGCTGTCATTACTTTATTAATGTAATAAAACTCATTTTCATTTCACAGTTAAAGGTTCAGTGTGTAAGATTTAGGTGAAAGGGATCTATTCGCACTAATTGAATATAAAATAATCCTAGTGATGTTTTGACTAGTGTGTTTCACCTTAATTGGAAGAACCGTTTTTTTCTTTACCCTAGAGCCTAGAACTTGAGAGCAGGTCCACTCTACGGAGGCTGCCATGTTTTTTGCAGTAGTCCAGACTGGACAAACTAAAAACAGTTTTTACGACAGGTTCTCTTTCATCTCTTTCAACATGCAACTTCACCACTAGACCTCACTAAGTTCTACTTTTCTTCTATTTTAAGTAAATAAATATCACACATGATATGTGACTATTTTGGTCCAAACTCCGACGAGACTTCTTTGGATGATTTAATTAACACATTATAAATATTTAAGTACGATAACTCAAACCAAACATTTCTTGTCCAGAAATTAAGCAGTTTTAAAACACGATTCAAGTGTTTTGTCTTTTAGAAAGTAAAAAGTGTTTTAATTAACTTCTGACAGATGGAAGCACAAAGCAGATAATTGCATAAAGAGATTTATTTAAGACAAATATTCTCAAATATTACACATAACAACCTTTCATGAAATACATTGCTTAGTTTATACATGAGGCCAATTTGTCAGACCAGTTGAGCACTGAAGATAAACGCTAAACAGAAATCTGAGCAAACCAAGTTTCTAACTGTCGTTTAAGGCTAAAAAGGGGGGAACAGAAACTGGATGTCAGAGGTTTGCAGCATGTTGCACGTATTAAGAGGAATTGAGTACCAGAGATGGGTGAAAGCAAAGGCTGCATCAGCATGACTCAGCATTTTGCTTTGGGAGCCCCCAGCTTTCATATCTCACACAAAGTAATCAGCCCCTTCCCCAGCCCCAGAAGTAATGGCTTCCATGTGTTCCGCCCGTACATCAGTCAGGGCTGGACTGGTTAACCCACATGCACGCTCAGGAACATGAAAACCCTTTACTGCCCTCGCTCAACGCCCCCATCCTCTATTTTACAAATGGGTGTTTCTGCCTACAGTGTTCTTCATTGGCTTCTTAGAGGCTACTCCCCTCACTCAACTCCTTTTCCTCCTTTACCCTGCTGCAGTTTGTTTCCTCCTGGTCTCCTTCCTTTCACACAGCTGTCAGTTTCTCATGACAAGTGTCAATAGGTCAGATCTGTCTCAGGGCTCAGACGCCCTCTTGTGACAAAACACAGTATGTGATTGAGTATGTTCTGGCCCAGTTAAAAATTGGTTCAGTGATTAAACTGTCGTTGTGATGAGGGATATTTTAAGTATAAAACCTTAAAGTCTGCATATTTACTTATGAGGAGTTGCACCAAAGAGCTTTATAGTCATGAGAAAGGAAAAATAACACTATATGAATAAAAATAAAGGAAAACAATTCAAGAGGAAAATGCAGTAAAATAAAGCAAATAAGATAGAAGTAAACAAGATTAAAAAAGGCAGCAAATAAAAGAACAATGAGAGAATCAGGCCTGATTTAAATCAAGAATTTGCATTACATTACACAATTACATTTAGAATTTGGAATTATATCAATATAAAAACCAAGAAACCGCTCTTTTGCCATCGTCAAACAGAGATTGTGTTTTTAAATGGTCTTTTCCCACAGACAGTGAGGTTTACATGTCAACGCCTTAATTCAATATTGACAATTATGTGGAATGAAAATGAGACCTGTTTAGAAATAACAGGCTACAATAACAGTGCGATGACATAACAGCCTCTTTCCACTTGGTGTTTATGCACAACCACAGTACACTCAAACTAAATGAAGTTGCCAACTTGACTTCAGATTATTCTCTGAGAATGAGAGGTAAATGAATACATTCTCTGGTCTCTCCCACTCACACCTCTCTCTGTTTCTATGTGTTCCTCCCCAGGGCATGGCCTTCTCTCTACAGGAGCGTCAGATGTTAGGGATACATGGTCTGTTGCCGCCGAAAGTTGAGACCCAGGACATTCAGGCCATGCGTTTTCAGAAAAACCTCAAGAAAATGACTGATCCCCTCGAGAAGTAAGGCCATATTTTGTTGGAAAGTTAGACTGTAGCCACAAAATACTTTTCTTTGAAGTAATTGTTAATAATATATTAATGTTAAAATTCCTAAATTATCATTTGTTTCCATACAGGTACATCTACTTGATGGGCATCCAGGAGAGAAATGAGAGGCTCTTCTATAGAGTGTTGATGGAAGACATAGAGGATCTGATGCCAATAGTTTACACTCCCACCGTGGGCCTGGCCTGCACACAATATGGACACATCTTTCGAAGACCCAAGTAAGGATGCAGTAAACAATTCAAAAATCTACTCCAGATAAAAGCAAAATGGGTTCTGCTGAATTAAGCAAAAGCTTTGATTGGAGCAGTTGACATTTTATTATAAAGCTGAAATAGATCTATATTTTACCTTTTTTTTTATTTAGAGGTTTGTTCATCTCTATTCTGGACAAAGGACACATCCGCTCCATCCTGGACAACTGGCCAGAGACTAATGTCTCAGTGAGTAACTAAAAAACCTCATTCACTGTGGATTTTGAGATGGTCACTTATACACATTGTAGAGATATGATAATGACTAGATAGAAATCCTATACCTGTCCTTATTTTCTACATTACCCTGGTTAACGTCCAGTGTAGTATTTAACCACACAGCTGTGCATTTGCAGAATTAGCTGACTAACGCACTTCCTCTCTCTCTCTCTCTCTGTGTCCCTACACTGCAGGCAGTAGTAGTTACTGATGGGGAGCGTATTTTAGGATTAGGGGACCTTGGCGTTTATGGAATGGGTATCCCTGTTGGAAAACTTTGCCTATACACCGCCTGTGCTGGCATTAGACCTGAGAAGTGTCTGCCTGTGACGATAGATGTTGGCACAAACAATGAGGTAGGAAGGCTGTGTTTACTGATAAGTGTGTGTGTGTACGTTTTTAGTGAGAGTACGAAAACCTGCTCATCCTTCTCTTATTTGTTCCCATCAGACTCTCCTGAGAGATCCACTGTACATGGGCCTGTACCAGAAGAGAGACCAGACTCAAGCCTACGATGATTTGATCGATGAGTTCATGGAAGCTGTGGTGGAAAAATACGGACAGGACACGCTGATCCAATTTGAGGACTTTGGGAACCACAATGCCTTCCGCTTCCTCAGGAAGTACAGAGAGAAATACTGCACCTTCAATGACGACATCCAAGGTTCACACATAACCACTCACACAGATTTACAAGTTGTACTTTGTAATGTTATGTGTTTTAGATTTTTTCTCTGAGCACATATTTTAGGGAAACCGAATGAAATATTTGATTTGCATTATTTATAGTTTTCCATTCAGGTAAAATCAACATTTGAATTACGTTGAGTGCAGTCCTCATGGTGGTGCTTGTGGGCTCATACTATAGATCTTGCATGTGTCAGCCAATCCCTACAATTTCATTTCATTTTAACTGTTTACTGTTCTGTATTTGCATATTTCCAGGCACTGCTGCTGTAGCTCTCGCTGGTCTGTTAGCAGCTCAGAGAGCTGTTGGCAAACCCATCACTGAACACCGGGTGCTCTTCTTGGGAGCTGGAGAGGTAAGATAACATTTAATTGTCAATCTTGTTTGTCTTGGTTCTGCTTTGTTTCTTAACTTTTTTCCCGTTTATTTTGATCTGCAATTTAGAAAACAAAATCCCATGTGTCAGAAAAATAGGTCCATTTGTAAGAGTGATACTGCCCACTACTGACCAGAGCTGGAGAAACAAATGAGAAATAGTTGTCCAACATTAAGAATTTTGAAGGATCAAAACTGTGCTCAGCATTCAACAGAACATTTAATGGAAAATGAGGATTTCTTAAGTCATTCTCTAATTGAAATATAAGGGTTGGATTCACTGTCTAAACACTTAATGAGGTTATTTTCTCTACAGGCCGCCCTTGGTATTGCCAATCTGATTGTCATGTCCATGATGGAGTCAGGAGTGTCCCAAGCTGAAGCCAGAAACAAGATCTGGATGTATGACAAACATGGCTTACTAGTAAAGGTTAGTGTTTGTGGCATAGACATTGAGCAGAACACAGATGTCTGTATGGCTTCCTGTCTGGCTCCTCACTGTTTGTACAACGTGTAATTGGCCTACAGTGGTATTGATTTATTGTCACCATTGCTGTACTGTATGTGTCTCTAGGACAGACCGGAAACAGACTCCAATCAGGAGGCGTTTCTCCACGACAGTCCAGGAGACATACAGAGCTTCCTAGATGCCGTCAACACCATTAAACCCACAGCTATCATTGGTAAGGAACTTTGTCTTTTCTGCATTCATGTAACTTTAAAGCTTCTTAGTGCAGTCTGCATTATAAGGATTTAAATTTAAGAGCTGTTAATCAAGAATCGTAAAATGTATGTTTTTACTTAGTACATGCAATCAAATCTGGTTAACTGAATAATTAGATGTTTATTATTTTTATTTATGCAGAATCAAGCTGTTAAGACTTACTTGTTGTAATTTTGGGATTGTTATCCCCTATTGCAAGTATACTGTCTATATGTTGGTGCTTTTATTAGTAGATGATAAGTCTACAGCAATTATTGTTTCCCTCGCCCACATTCAGGTGTCTCAGGAGCTGGACGTCTCTTCACCCACGATGTCATCAAGTCCATGGCCGCCCTGAACGAACGACCAATCATCTTTGCCCTGAGTAACCCAACCACTAGAGCAGAGTGCACAGCAGAGGATGCCTACACTCTCACTGATGTACACAGTTCTTTCTTTCTGTTTGTATAACGCGTAAACCAAGAATGAATCGTTCCTGTCAAACCACTGTTTGTCTTTTTGTTCTTTTCTTCGTCCCCTGTCATCACTCTTCCTCTTTGTTTTCTGTCCCACAGGGCAGATGTCTTTTTGCCAGTGGGAGCCCATTTGGTCCAGTGACTCTGAGCGATGGCCGTGTCTTCACTCCTGGACAAGGGAACAATGCTTACATCTTCCCAGGTGAAAAGACAGTTGAAGTGATATGACGACTTGCAGTGGTCTATAGTGTGAAGAATGACCAAAGCCAAGTGTTTAAGTTTTCACAGTTGATTATACTGATGGACAATATTCACTGCAGTGTTGTTAAAGTACATGCTGTGTGTACGTTGCAGGTGTGGCCTTGGCTGTGATCCTGAGTGGAGTGAGACACATCAGTGACACCGTGTTCCTAGAGGCTGCCAAGGTCTGAAGTAGTGTGACGTATCTGTCCATCCCATCTTTGAACTTGCCCTCTCCCCATTCTGCATTCTTGTCGTCTCTGTCTTGTATGCATTTGCTTCGTAAACTCCTCTAAATCCTGTTTTAACCCTTTGCTGTCTCCTCCTCTCTCTCTTTCTAGACTCTGGCCTAACAGCTAACGGATGAGAATCCTGCTTTGCACTTTTTCCATCTGTGTTCTTCCCCCTTTTGCTGAAATGATAAAAATTACAACAGTCTGTTTTTTGCGAGTGCTAAACATGTATATTAATGACACTTTCATTTGCATGGTGTTAATATTAGTAGCAGTGATTTGGTCATTTCTGTCACTTGAGCTAACAATTTTTATTTTTCATAAATCTTATTATCCTTATTCTTGTTTCATATCTCTCAAACAGCAGGCTGTAGATATATCATAGCGGTAGTGGTCATGTCTGTGATGTTAAAACCACCAAAGAAATGTATCTTGTGACTAAAATTGATTTCATACTCCTTCCAGACTCTTGCAGAGCAGCTGACGGATGAAGAGCTGCAAGAAGGTCGACTGTATCCACCTCTTTCCAACATCAGAGAGGTTTCTGTCCAGATGGCTGTCAAGGTACGTCTCTGGAAAATGATCAGACCTTAACTGTCCCTGGCTTACGTTACCCTCTTCATCTGATTATCTGAATCCATGACCCTGACAAACTCAGCAAGCCCAAACATTAACATGCTTTTAACAACTTCTCAAGACAACATTTTGATAACACGACTCTGCTTCCCAGTCGGACTTTGTTGTAGTTGCTTTTCTGTTTCCCTCGGTCACTCTAAACGCTCTCTTTCTTGCTACAGGTGGTGGAGTTTGTCTATGCTAAAGGCATGGCATTCCGCTACCCTGAGCCCGAGGACAAGAACAGCTTTGTACGAGCTACTGTCTGGGACATCAACTACGACTCCTTCCTGCCAGACACCTATGACTGGCCCGCTGTCAGCTTCAGCCCCAAGACCAAGTAGAAACAGAAGAAATCCTCATTGTTACCATGTCATAATGTCACTATCTTTCTTTGTCTTCCATTTTATTCTTTATCACAGATCTTCTGAGATGATCATAGTTATGTTAGTGCCATTGAAAAAAGAGCAGTAGTAACTCCTTATTGCTCTCATGTCACTGAATTTGCACTGACTCAGTCTTATAAGATCTGTGAAAAGCTTGAGTGGGAGGTGCTACTCGGAAAGATTGGGACATTTGAATGGGAACAGCCACAGAACAAGAGGGCCATCTGGTGGTGGAAAAAGGCACGGTGGAAATCTGGTTTCGATGTTAAATCTTGTACATTTTACACACACAACACAATCACTAGGTAAATAACATAATGCTTTATCGTAATTCAAACACTGTCCCTACAGTGTTTGAATACTCAGCGTACACTCCTTTTGTTAAGAAATGCCGATAATATCTTTAACCTATATTAAGAGGTAGTATTTCACTCCAGGGTTATTTATTTTAGTTGTGTTCACTCCTAATTCAACCCCATTGTTTATTTCTAGTCCCCTTCTGATTAAATGTGTCTACCTAGATACTGCCAAACTTAGTACACTGGTTTAAACATGAAGAATGCCTTTCCACATTGTTTCACATCAGGTGGTCCTCTGGTCTAAGACACAAAGACCATGTTTATATTATGCTTCACTGATCATCAGTAAGAGTCCAGTTGAACAGAATGCTAAAGAGAAGAGGGAGAAAGAGAGAAAACAGTATAACTGAAAGAAGGAATTAGACATGAAGACACTTTAATGGAAGATTTTCCGATTTTATGGAGGAAAATTAAATGAAATTTATATCTTAAGAACGCATCCACTCCAATATCTTTTTTTCTTCAAACATTCTCTCCTAGAAATTATTTTGTTTCATTTTTGTGGGATCATCGGATGTTTTTGCAAAGTCATCACCACTATTTTGCTTCAGTGTGAAATACAAATGGATCTAATCTATATCTGAAATATCTAAACAAACAGTGTGCAGTATCAAATAATTGGATAAACATTATTTTCTACCTAAACTATATTTTACTTACTGTACAATGCACTTTTGCAGAAACTAAGACTGTCCGCTGAAAGTGTATTTATAAAGCTGTGTGCGTGCGTGCGTGCGTGCGTGCGTGCGTGCGTGCGCGCGTGCGCTCGTTCGTGTGTGTTCGTGTGTTCGTTCGTGTGTGTGTTCGTGTCTGTGTGTGCAGGTTGTGTGCGAGTTCTGCTCAAGTCAACACACTTCTGTTCACTGTTGTGGTCGACCATGATCTAGAAGAAACTGTGACATAAAAGTGGTTAAAGCTTTGCTCATGTATCAAGTTATGAATTTGTTTTTCTACATTTAGAAATGGAAATTGTTGCTTGCTGGTCATCTCCGCTGCAAGCTTCTCAAAAATCATATAACTGTCATGAAAACATAGCGACCAAATAGCGGTGCTAAGAAAGGTCACAGACCATATTAAAAGGACCTTTTGAATATGGTTTTCATTCTCAATCCATTATGATAAAAACAGTTTCTGCACTCGTCCATACCTTAAACTCATGCACTGTTTTGATGCAAAGGGGTACTGATGCCTAAAAGATGGATTGTTAGTCAATATGTATTTGTATGAAGTAACAGATTACAATAAAACAGCTAAGTAGTCGATTTCAGTTGTACACACTGTTGTCAAGGGCATTACAGAATCTGCAATATGTAAACATATATATATATACTCCTCCAGGATGCTGTTTAGGACCTCCCTGCACTGAAGTGCCTGCACAGAGTTCAGTGTCTATTCAGTCACTCCATGTTCCACACTGTAGACAAGATGAGGTCATTTTGTAGTATTCAACGTGCAGCTTCTCCTCACACTCAACTTATGTAATAGTTTTATTTTTATGAAACTCTATGTAGAAACTGTTACACCCCATCAAGTGTTGACTTGGTCGGTTTAGCTGTTGTTGTTCTAAAGTGTGTAATGAGCTGTTACTGTGTGACTGGTCGGCTCATGTCATTCCTGTCGTCCCTCCATATTTCATATGTGCATTAGTTTTGTGCAGCGTCCGCAGTGTTCCTGAAGTTTGTTTTTGTTAAATTACATCAGTGTTTGTATGCAGAGAGCGGCTTGTTAGTGATGTTAAAGTGCAGAATAAAACCTATTTTACACTGACTCCCTTGTCTGCTGTATTTATTTAAGTTTTTGGGGGCGGATTTATTCAGATTTTACTTTTTGTGTGAAAAACTAGACTAAGTAACAAAAAGTAACAAAGTAACGAAACGTAAAGCAACGTAAAGTAACGTAAAGTTACGTAACGTGAAGTAACGTAACGTGAAGTAACTAAAGGTAACGAAAAGTAACAGTAACGAAAACTAACTAAGTAACAAAAACTAACGAAAAGTAAGTAAGTAACGAAAAGTAACAAAGTAACGAAAAGTAACTAAAAGTTACAAAGTAACTAGAAGTAACGTAACGTGAAGTAACAAAGTAACAAAAAGTAACGTAACGTAACGTGAAGTAACGTAAAGTAACGAAAAGTAACAAAGTAACGAAAAGTAATGTAAAGTAACGTAAAGTAACATAAAGTAAGGTAAAGTAAAGTAACTAAAAGTAACGAAAAGTAAAAAAAGTAACTAAAGTAACTAAAAGTACGAAAGTAACTAAAAGTACAAAAGTAACTAAAAAGTAACTAAAAGTACAAAAGTAACTAAAAGTACAAAAGTAACTAAAAGTACAAAAGTAACTAAAAAGTAACTAAAAGTACAAAAGTAACTAAAAAGCAACTAAAAGTACGAAGGTAACTAAAAAGTAACTAAAGTAAAAAAGTAACTAAAAGTACAAAAGTAACTAAAAGTACAAAAGTAACTAAAAAGTAACTAAAAGTAACTAAAAAGTAACTAAAAGTACAAAAGTAACTAAAAAGTAACTAAAAGTACCAGCAGTCACAGTGCACAGCTGCAGATGGCTGACGTCCGTAGAATCTCTGTGATGACATGTAGGCCAGAGAGAACAGCGCCAGAGTGAGGAAGAAGAGGGTGTGTCTCCTCTTGCGGTGCGTGGCGTAGTAGTACCAGAGGACCAGGCTGGGCAGAGCTGTCAGGATGATGATGCCCAGCAGGTAGTGCAGCGCTGCAGCCCGGAGCAGCAGAGGCAGCAGCACCAGGGCCGGGATCATGGAGATCTCCAGGTTGTCAATCAGGGCCCCGAGAACAGGAGAGTGACATCCGCTGTGAGGGGGTTTGTGTCTCAGCCACCTGCAGCGCACACATTCAGGCAGAGTTACAAACACTTGAAAATAAAAAAACTTAATTAGGAATGATGCTAATACACTTTCATTGATCAAACTAATAAGATGATATGAGGAAAAATCACATGTTGTTTTCTTATTAGAAGGGTCAGACCCTGTAATTTTAATATTGTGCTTTGGTGTGATGTCACACGTGTTTGGTTTTAAATAAACTGTAAAAAGATAAATAAATGGATAAAATAAAATGAATTTATGATTAAATACATTGATACATCATGAAGTCTCAGAAGGATCTGGGGCCCTGGGACATTTCTTCACTCGGCCTGAAGTTTATTGTACTAAAGCAGGGATTCCAAAACCTTTGAGTCCTTGATGCCCATTATCCCAAAGGATATTTTAGCTGAGCTTGTTCACAAAAAATCTCACATGTGCAATGTTTCCTGTGGTGCTGTAAACTGACCTGCTGCAACTGATGCTGTCACTCATCTGTCATAATCACCATGCATGGTTATTTACATGGTTTTATTCTAACAAGTACTTTTTTTAGCTTTTGGAACAATTATGGCTAAAATATGATATTGAGAATTGCCTCTAAATTGTATTTGATGTCTGTAAATCACCTTGTGACCCTTTTGTGTCTCATTAAAGGTCATACTTCTTCTAACCTGTCAGAAGAAGTATGGCCTCGTCCAGATCTTCACAGTCACAGCAGCATCCGTACTGGTAGATATCACACTCGCAGCAGCACATGGGATCATCTGGCTCCGGAGGCTTTAACTTCTCCCATTTCATTATGGCTTCCTGAAGTTCACAGGGCAACTTCGTTCTCTGGAGCGATGCACAAATGAACTACACCATTAAAACAACCTATTAGTGCAGGGAACATATCTATGGAAATGTACTGACAGAATCTATAACACAAAAACACACACATACGATCTATAACTTTGAAAAAAGCACATATATACATACATATCAACATATATATAGGAGCAATTATCGTAATTATACTTTACATCTGAATTGGCAGCAATATTTCATCTATTTTACTGTCTATAATGATATAAAACCATGCCTGTGCTCGGGCCCGTTAGTGCTACAACGTAGCCCTAGTAATCCTTACAATTTCAATAGGGCCTCCCACCGTTCGGTGCTCGGGCCCTAAATATCTTAATGGAGAAATTTCGGTGCCATCAGACCTGACTTGAACGCCTCAACGTCGCTCCTCTGACGTCATCACTGTGCGACTGTGTTTACAGCCAGCACGGCGCTCTCCTGCCTCAGTACGAGGATCATTTGAAAACAGTTTTCCAGCAGGTTTCCCTGTAACTTCCGGGGAGGATGACCATGGATGTGACTTTCCTCGGGACCGGCTCGGCCTACCCGTCCCCTCACCGCGGGGCCTCGGCTCTGGTGCTGCGGACAGAGGGGGACTGTTGGCTGTTCGACTGCGGGGAGGGGACCCAGACTCAGCTGATGAGGAGCCCGCTCAGAGCCGGTGAGTCCCCGCGGCTCCAGTCCCTCAGCAGCCCCGCCCCCAATTTACTGCTTCTCAGATAAAGTCTTAAATGTACTTAAAAAAAGATCTAATAGGAATGAATGAACTCGTGTTGTACTCTTGTTTTATACATGATCAAAAACTCGAGTTATCTGAGTAATTGACATTTTAAAATAAGATTGATATTGCAGTGATTTCTTGGTCCTGAAACTTTCCCATGTAAATGTTTAACATAATCATGATAGTTTTCATTCTAGTACAGTCAATGTAAAAATTAAAGCAATTTAACCTTCTTTATTTCATCTATATAGTACAGTATAGTATTTTTTTAATATTGAACTTTTGTTTACTTTATTCTACTTTCTATTCTCTGACTATTTCTCTTATTGCTCTGCTGAGCTGACCTCTCCTTGTCCAACACCATTGACCCTGTGCAAACTTGAAACTTGTATTTTACTACATTAACATTAACAGGAGAAATAACATAGAAACCTGAGAGAGCCACATGTGAGGGATCCCTCTCCCAGGACGGACAGAAGTTCAATAGATGTAACTGAACACATACAGTATTTACAACATTGATTAGAAGAAACACTTTGTAACATAATGGTAGTATTTATATATGTATATATATTTATATGAGAATGTCTAATAGAGATGAAGGGAGCAGCAATGACAAATGAATTGAGGATATATTGTCAGTATTATTAGAATATGTGAGTAGATGTATTGTATATATATCAAGCAGTCTTGATCATAGTCCCTGATCAGCTGCCACCACGATCATTATAATGTGTCATGTTTTCTACCCAGGGCGAATCTCCAAGGTTTTCATCTCCCACTTGCATGGAGACCACCTGTTCGGTCTGCCCGGTCTGCTCTGCACCATCAGCCTCAACACCAACCCCGACCCTCAGCAGAACCTGAACTGTGTGGACATCTACGGGCCCCGGGGCCTCCGGCACTTTCTCAGGGTGACACTCGGCCTCACGGGGTCACAGCTGCTCTTCCCTTATGCAGGCAGGTTTGAAATATCAATCTGACCAACATGCATGATGATTTTTAAAACTGTAGTTCAACTCTTTCACATAAATAGAAAATAGCTGTGTTTCATTAAAAACAATAAACTTCATTTATATCTTTTACCACCTGCAACTTAATCCACTAATTTAGTAAGTGTTTTCATTGTACTTTCAATTGCACTTTACATTGTAGGGTCAAGACGCTTCAATGTCATATCATATTAAATCTGCTCTGACGTTCACCTACATGTGTTTGTTGCTGCAGTTCATGAGCTGGAGCCCACCGCTGACCAGAGTCCAGAGGAGGGACAGCTCAGTCTGGAGGTAAGTGACTGGTTGTGGTGTTTTCATGTGTGGTAAAAATCATACTTCACCACTCACTGTTAAAACAGCACAGTACGCTACACTACACTTCAAGGGACTGGAAATATGACAATGATTTTAGACATTCTTAAAAGGCCACTAGCTTTTATCCAAAGATTTGGCCCCTCGCCCAAAAAAGCTCAATCAAGCCTGGATTCTGTTTACACCAAACCCCAGAATAGCGTAAACCACAGAATATACTGAGCCCAAACATACAGTTTATTACCTCTGAAAATTGATTGTGATTATTCTCTCTTTCCAGATGACAGCAGAGAGCGGACCTCTGCACCCGCAGGAGCGACCGGGCAGAATGATCCCTCTGGACGTCTCTAGTGACTCCTACCTCCTGTTTGAAGACAAGAAGTTTGTGGTCAAAGCGTTCAGGCTGTTCCACCGTGTCCCTTCCTTTGGTTTTTGCATTAAGGAGCATGATCGTCCCGGAAGACTGAAAACTGAAATGCTGAAGGAACTGGGTAAGAATCTCTCTGTGTCGTTTTTGACAAAGATATAAACTGTATGTGAATTGTGTCTATTTAATTCAGTTGATTTTCTATTCTGTATTGAAAATAATGTTGAGTTCCTGTAGTTTTTGGATTCCGAATTACACACAGTTCACTCAGACTATTACAGAAAGGTGACTGGTCTCTCCTTGTGTCTGTCAGGCCTGAAACCAGGGCCTCTCTACGGCCGTCTCAAAGCTGGCGAGTCTGTAACTTTGGGAAGTGGGCGTGTGGTGCTGCCTACTGACGTACAGGAGGAATCCATTCCAGGCAGGAAAGTCTGCATTTTCGGAGACTGCAGCTCAGTTCTCGGGGAAGGAGCGCTGAGTCTGTGCAATGGAGCGGACGTTCTGGTTCACGAGGCAACTCTGGGGAACGAGCACCGGGAGAAAGCAGTGGACCACGGACACAGCACGCCCGAGATGGCAGCGGCGGTGGCATGTGCCTGCAGTGCACGGAAGCTGGTGCTGTACCACTTCAGTCAGAGGTACAAACCCAGCTCCCTGCAGAAAGAGGGAGACGAGGACGACGTGTCAGAGCTGAAGCGACAGGCTGAAGAGGCTCTGCTGGACAGTGGTGTAGAAGTGACTCTGGCTGAGGACTTGCTGACTCTGCCCATTCCTGTCAGGAGACCAAGATGAGGAATAACCAGTTGTCAGCACTAGGGAGGCCATGGTGTGGAAATGTTCCCACTGGGTAATAAACTCGTGACAACACCAGTTTTACTGATTACACTGGACATTTAACAAGAAAAGACGTGTGTTGGCTCAGTGTCTCTACAGCGTTCCCTGAGTGAGATTTAAGGAAAATGAAAAGCATTGGAATCAGAACAAAGGCTTTTTAAATATAGGCGTCAGTAGTGATTCAGTCAGAAATGTTTGTCTGTCATTTCTATCATAATACACCCAGTTCTGCAATGTTGAGCTCAGCTTTGCTGCCTCCCTCAGCTTTCTCTCTCTTCTGACTTCTTGTCTTTCTGGAAGAAATTTCAATGTTTACACCCAAAACATGAATTATATTTTAGCCATTTTGAACATTAAAAGTTATCATCTCATAACAAAACATGAGGCAACTTTTTACTTGATGTTACTTTTTAAAACATTTTAGTTAAGTTTGCTGAATATTCTTGAATATTTTCTGAAAAATGCCCCATAAATTCCTGGAATTTTTTCTGAAACTTACCAGAAACTTTCCTATATATTCCTGTACAATTCAAATAAATTACGAATAGCATGATTTTAGAAGCGGGGAGGTATTGAGGATGACTGAGTGTCTGTAGTCAGCCATACAAGCCAGTAGCCAGTCGGATTTATCTTTAGCCTTTGCGTTCGTTACTATTTTTTTGTTTATTGTTTTGCTGGCTGTTTGGATTGGCTCCCAAGGGTTTGGATCTCGATCTCGCTCTCTCACAAACCTGGATCATGTTAAACATGCAGCTTTTATAAATGTCTCTCTCGAACAGGCAGCAAGCACGAGGCATTTCTTGGCAGGAGGAATTTTCTAGTTATTTTGAATTATTCAAATCAGAAAATACTCATCAGAAAAAATAAGGCAAATTCTTACTTTAAATCAGAAATATTTAATTTCCAACAAAAATCAGTGGAAAAATTCTGCCATTTGCTGAAGAAACTTTCCCCCCAATTTTGAACAAAATGTCTTAAACTTTTCCAGAACATTTTCCAAAATATCCCCTTCCTGTCTCCATGTCCTCACTTTCTGTTGCTGTCTGAGTCCTGTCTGTTAATCTTCAAGTCATTTTTTAAGTTTCTTGAATTCCCTGACATTCTCTGAAATATTCTTGGAAATTTTACAAAAAAAAATAAAATCCCTAATCAGATTTCTATGAAACTTGGCCAAAGGATGGGACATGGGCCAAGAAAGTGTGAGAAATTTTGTGTAGATCCAAATAAAGATTTAAATTTGTGCCTTGGCACAGTAATGTGCTATTGAGTGCCATTCTAGATACATCAGTTTTGAGTCTTTGCATCTGTTCATGTGAGCTTGTAAATAAAATCACATCTTTTCACAACTTCCTCATGATAAAAGAACATGCGTTCATCTCTGAACATTTTCCAGAGCTTTATTTCTGGATCTGTACACAAGGTATTAAAGTACAACAGAAAATACAAAATAATGTTTAACAAAAGAAAAAAAAAAACAACTCAATGTTTATGTACAATTCTTATAAACAATAAAGATAGCTTCTTGAACAATTCTCATAGTGAAGTTTTTGATTGTCTATATTTCTGGATATACATTTTTAAGTTTTGTAGGTTTTTATTCACAAAGGTGTTTTTGTTTTCGTCAAAGGACTGGAGTTTTCTTTTTCAAAACAACTGCTATATTTTGTCTTTTTAAACTTCAAAACACAATACAAAATATAAAATAAATTTGTTTAGTGCTTGCTTGCGCACACAAGTCTCATATCAATAAAATATCACATTTTTGAGAGTTCACAGGGTGGTGAAAAACCTACTTCTACTACTTAATGGCCTTAACATTCTGACAGGTTTTCTGAGTCTTTGTACAAACCACAGGTGAAATAAATATCACTGCACTGCTAAAGCTAGAAGAGCTTGGAGGACCTACTGCATTATGCACATTGCATTCAAAGAGAAATGAGCTCTCCACATACATTAAGAGCAGCAGCCATCCCTTTACCATCAAGACAAATAGACGACATGTAAAAAGAGTTTTTTCAAGGAAAGAAGAAGATGAGCGTCTTTTACACACGGCTGCAAGTTTCAAACGCAAAACTGCAACACTGAGTAATATCAATAGGTCTTCGGGTAAAGCCGTTTTGAGTGGTACACTTGAGAAGCGGACGCAGCTGGCATGCGTGGTTTCAGCCATGTCCTAGTGTGTGGGTATCATGACTTTTCCAGAGAGAAAGAAAATAAAATTCAAACACCAAGTCAACCGGTAAAATGCGGAACTCAAAATATATCTGTACATATCTACAAATTATTGCCTTTTTGACAAGGAATCAAATTAAAAACTTTGTATCAACACAGATTCACAAGTGTAAGAGGTCAGTTAATAGACTTTTAAAGGCTATTTGCTAATTATTTACATGAAACGCGAACGTGAATATCTTCTCTGATGATGCTGGGCTTGGAAACTGAATTTACTTGAGCGAACCTAAAAGATGACGTAGAGGCGTGAATCATGTCTGTACATACAAAACGGTGAAATACTACAACTATGGGCACGACGAACATGATGAACCCCTGAAACAAACTAATTTGTCATAGCACAATGCATAGATAAATTAAGTAAACACTACTACTGCATCCAACTCAATGACAATGACCCGCTAAACATTTTACAGTTCACAATTATGGACTCAAGTCAAGATAAATACGGCTCCATCTCTGCTACTAGACTCCGAGAAATTGTAGACCCGATTATACGAGGTGTTCTACACTCAGTACATGTTAGGCAGAGGTTGAATACAAAAATCAGAAGTGGCTTTAAATAAAGAGATAATACTGCTAGCTGGCTTACCTAAGACTGCTAAGTGGTCTGAAAGGGGCGCTATGTGATTCAGGAACATAATCTAACATTTAACTTAAGAACATATACAGCTCAAGTTGCCTAAGAATGAAAACATGAGCTGAAAGGATTTAATTAAATCTCAAAAGGTAAAAGTACTTTACTGTGCCAGTTGATGTCGGTGTTTAAACCCAACTAATATGCTTGCATTGCAGTATTGCCATTATGGTTTGTCGGACCAATAGCCTCCAAGGAAGAGGCAGGATTTATATTTAAAAAAAGAACTTGATATCCAACAGTAAAACAAGATGACTTCCATTTTTACTCTGGACAAGTAATTTTTCACCCGTTTAGAATAGAAAATATATAAAATCGTTGACTATAATTTGGGTTTGACTAGAAGGATTAATAATATGAACTGTAGCAAACATTCAAATGTTCCAATTTGGCCACTTTAAACGATTTAAAAAATAAACTAAAGAAAAGCTTCCACAGGAGATAAGAAAAAAGAAAAAAGAAGGAAAACCAAGTTGGAACGTCTCAGCAGCTGAAGCCAAAAACATCCTGGTCTTCAAGCTAATCTCTGTGCTAGTGTTGTTCTTCATACAATATCTAGCCATTTTATTTGGAGACAAATAAAATAATTAGGACTAGTCTGGTTACTGAAAAGTACCTGTAAACCGAACACTAATTTAAAAAGGAAAAGAAAGTACCACTTCAAAAAACAAAGCAGGCAACTACATGCTAAAAACTAGAGGCAGAGAACTAAGCCAGTTTTGGCAGCTGGAAAGAATGGCAGGATAACATACTGTAGCTGTGAAGACGTGTGTAGATGTCAGGGAGGAAGATACACAACTCTCCGACTGCAGCCGCTGGGCCCAACTGTACATGGACGTTCCACATCTCAAGACCGCAAAAAAATAAAATAAATGGCTATATAAACTCTTGAGAGAAATCAAGATTTTAGTTCTATATGATAGACATCACTGATGTCATATTACACAAAAAATGAAAACAAAGTATATTCATATACATATATATAGATATATATATATATAATAGAATTTAAACAAATTGGATTCTCCAGTGAGGTCAGTCTTATGTACAAGCAAGATAAGGGGTTTCAAAAGGGAAGAGCAAGGGAGGAAGATCACTCTGATTGAAGTGCTGCAGTGTGCTGTGTGTGATGCCGTGCGTGTGCTCCCAGAAACCCATTGGGCTCGCCGTTGCCAGCCAAGCTCCCAAAGTCTGTGACGGATACTGCCATTTTGGCGCCGGTGATTCGGTGGTGGTGCGTCGTTGTCCGTCGCGCCTCGAAGTCAACTCCGAGGTTACCCACAGACACGTCATTGATAAAGGAGTCAGGCAGCGCCATCTTGAGTCTCTTTGAGGGCCGCTCGCAGTCCTTGTTGACGCACACTCCTCCTAGCTGGCCCAGGTCGGTGTGGTAGAAGCCGGCGTCGAGCATGTTGAGGCAGTCGGTGTCTGCACCGTTGGAAGGGAACCCGAGGGATTCGTCGTGGTTAAGGGACCCACGATGGAGACTTTCCAATGGAGGGAAGCTGTAGGAGTCGAGACAGCTAACCTCGGCAGGACTGCACACTGTGGCTACACTGTTACTCAAAGCTGCAAGGAGACAGGACACTCAATTAACACTCAAGAAGTGGAAGACGTTTGGCAAGAAACACATTGACTCCCGTGAAACGTTATCTGACAAAGGAGGAAAATGAATGCAATAGTTTCAAGTATCTCTAGCTTTTGAAGTTTGTCCCATGACTGACCTGTGAGATCGCTGGCAGTGATGGAGTTGAGCAGGCTCAGCTGGTCGGTGGTCGTCTCCAGTCTTCCTCCTCCACCAGCTCCCGAACACACTGAGGAACTGTCCACTGCCAGTCCCTCTGCTTCATCCACCAGCCTGTCCATCAGGTCACTGAACGTAACAGAACATTTATTAAAACAAGTTCCTTGACAGTGACTCTCACACAGTATGACATGCATACAAATAGTCTAAAAGTCTAAAAGTACAAAAGAGAAATTTCCAATGCAACGGCATAAGACATGTAATGAGTTGAGGGGTTACATTCATATTCCAAAGTGCCCAAAAAAATACTACAAATAGATACAATATGTTCACTTTGCTAAATACCTTATGACAGACCACCATCTCTCTAAATAAATGTCCATCCGGAATTGTAGTTTCGCTGTTATATTTCACATACAGTTTACAACCTAGAGTCTTTGGGTCCATTGGTCCAAGGTAGGGGGCTGAGGTACGGGGAGCATCCCCCATCTTTCTAGGTCATTTTTTTATCTGAGAAATGAGTTTATCATAATTAGCTTTGTATAATTGAGAAGAGTTAGGACTCAGAATGACCCCCAAGTACTTAAAGCCCTTTTTTGGCCATCTGAATTTCGTCTCTCTGTTTGGGCCAGTCTCCTGTGATCATCATTGCTTCCGATTTCGCCTCATTGACCTTGTACCCTGAGATTTCCCCAAAGTTCCTCAGACATTGCATGAGAGCAGTGTTTTTTCAAAGCTCATTGTATTAAACATGGGCACAAATATGAACCTAACACAGATGGGTGTCTTCCCCTGTCACTTACGTTACACCGGGATAGCTGCTGTATTTTTTCTTTCCAAACCGATTCTGCTGCACAAAGAAGTCAAAGCGCTCCGACTTCTTCCACATGTAATAAAACGCCACACATTCTGCTACAGTTCGTGTTGGGACCTAAGGGGGGAAAGGAAATCAATAAAAAAGGAATGAGAAACTCTCACAGCTTTATATGCATCGACATGCATTAAGAAATCAGGTAGTAACTCAAACTCACTTTGTGTTTCTGTATGAGGTGGAAATTTTTGTCATACATCTGTAGTGCATGTTCAAAGTTCTTGCATTCCTCTTCCGACCAAGGAGGAGATTTTCCTGAAAGGAAACCAGAAAACCATTTATATATTGATGCACAATCGTGTGATGCAAAACAAAACATTAACAACATCAGGAAAATTATATTCAATCTATATTATCCCCAAACTGTCTTTTTATACAAAGAAAAACTAATTTACCAAAGTCTTCCTTGTGATGTCTGAGGATCAACATGTTCTTGTAGTATAACAACAAAATCCAAGGAACCCCCTGGGTCTCAATCAAGTATTTTCTGATCATCATTGCAAAATCACACGTCAAAGAATGAGGAGGTGAAAACTGTTACATGTGACTGAAGGATTTCCAAGTAGTCTTCCAGTGGGATGAGATTTTCCTATTGTTATAAAAAGGTCACCAATTAAAATTGTACAAATTCGATTGCGGACCCATTGCCATGGACCTAATACGTATTATATTCAGGAGTGCACAATCTCAAAAAGAATAGAAATAACATAAAATCTGAAATTAAAAGATGACTGGGTGTTAGACACAAGTACTAAAGGGGATTTGTGTCATAACATTTTCTTAATTTAAATATTAAGTGTATTTTACTTACTGATTTAATTTTTCTCATTTTCCTTGAATCAAGATGATTAAGAATATGAAATAAAAATCCGTTCTAAATTCTCGCTCCATCTCAGCTCATGTGACTGACAAATCCTGACAAATAATCATTGGATGAGTCTGATGCTTGCTGTGGACATTTATGATCCAAAGGTAACGAGTGAGCATAGAAAACTCCCGAAACTTCACCAAGTGGTCACTCAAATCTACTTCTATTGTCATCTACCCAGTACAATGTTGACTGTTAAAGTGATTGATCTACACAAGACCCATGATACCACCATTTTCTTCTCTTACCTTTCGAGGACTTAATGCGGCTGCAGTATCTCTCTAGTGCTTCGCGTGTGTTGTAGTTGCACTTGAAAAGCTCATGCAATGCCTATGAGGAAAGAGTCGAGTGGTCAAAACCGAAATATTGTGTGTACCTTAGAAACAAATAATCTGCAGAACTCAGAACAAATGGGAAGAATTCAAAATCAAATTGATACAGGACATGGTAACTGGCTTAATGATAAAACGATGTCGACACTCACATACATTGTTTATCTGCTCATCACTAAGGTTAAACAGGAAAGGTTTGATAATGACATGACTGACCTGTTCATCGTCTCGAACGTGCATCCCTGGTTTGTCAAATCCTATCTTTTCATCTGTTGTTCGTGACAACACTTCAGACAGAAAACCCCTGACCTTGTTTTCTGCCATTGTACCTGGGCTCCACAATAACTCATCTTCATCATCATAAACTGCAAAAGAAAGTACATCACAGTGAGATTAGTCACATTGTGTTGTTACATTAAACAACATATTAGGCGTAAGCTCTAAAAACAGAAATGCGGAAGTTACCTTTCTCCCCATCTTTGTAGTGACAGATGCAATAAGGAACCTCTGCTTGGTACTGTGTTCCCACCATTATTTCCTTTAATAGAAAGACAAAAACATTATATTTGAACCCACAACTAAACTGGTACAGAATCAGCATGAAAGATGAAGTTAACTTAGCCCTAAGGCTTTAGGAGATTATATTCAAACAATACTTTGGTTTTAGATGCTTTTTACAAGGGTCCTTAGGTTTTCATGGATAAATGTGTTCCAAGTTGAAATGTGTGGTTTACATTCATGACACTAGGGGGAAAGTAGAGCTATATGTCAACATTTTCTTTGATGATTTGGTAAAGATTAGGGGTAGGACAATCATGTTGGTTGGTTTGGATGGAAAATGAAATATGAATCCACTTTAATTTATGTTACTGAATATGGTTATTTTTAACAAATGTACTTTATTTGACTTTTTAAAAAACGTTCTGAATAATCTGAAGTAAACCATGTAATTTCAGATTTCATGGATAAATGTGTTTCAAATTGAAACGTGTTGTTTACCTTTCTGGAGTCTTCTGGGCTTGGGCCATCTTCATCACACTCCGACTCTTTGTCACCATCCGAGATGGCATTGGCTGTACAATAAAATATAAACAACGTCAGGTGAATAACTTTACACACAAAGGGGCACAACTCGGACTGGGTGGCCTGATGTTTTAACTGTCAAATGTAGTACTGTAACAGTTGATCTTGCCATTTCCACTTCTATAATAAAAATCCCTGACACATTAACTACTTTTAAATCTCTACTTCCTAAATCAAATTAAGACATATCTGAAATAAGACTGGGCCATTTTGTGCAGTGACACATCGTTGCACAGCATTTTTTAGCCCGCCCAAAAATTGTCAGCTCATAAATTGAATGCAGCTCTTTGTGCATGACTATACTTTGGCGAGTTCAGAAATAATTAAAAACGCAATTTAAAAAGTGGAATTCAGAAGTCTTGAGACCACTTTCCCCTTCACTTGAATTCAATCGTTGGATCCGGTTTCAAATAATTCAAGTTTGCAGGGTTTTTCCTGCATAGAGAATACGGAGGCACCTCCGTCAAATTTCGTGCTCGGTCAGGAAAAACCCTGAGTTTGTGAACGTTAAACTTAGCTAAAATAGTTCTAATTGCAGAGTTTACTAGTTCACAAAAGGTATTAAGATGTATAGATATTACATTTTCATATATATAAAATATAAAGAATTGAGTTTAACTAATTTTAAAACAGGTTCTGCATTACAAGATTTAATCTGGCAAAGCAACAGACAACAAGTACTTCTTTAGTTTGTGTAACCTATCACTTACATCGAAGTGTTCTTGGGAAGAAATCAGTGGCCTCATGGGAGGTGACTGAAGGGGTCAGATCATCAGCTGAGGACTGGGTCTCCTCCTCGTAGTCTCCAGACAGCAAGTCTTTAGCTATTTCTTCCTAAAGAGAAAAAAGAATATCCACTGTAAACAGAGGGAACGTATGTCTACAAAATATCTAAATTACAACTATGAAAATTTAATCAGTTTTCTTCTCATATTTCCCCCCAAAACTCTTTTAATGGCTGGGTAACATTACAGTAGAACAGCAGAAGTTCACCTTGTCCAAAGTCATGTCAGGCAGCTCATCAGTGATGTCTCCTGAGGAGCTGTCTATACTGGAGCCTGCTGATGCCTCGTAGCGATAGATGGCCAATAGTTCTTCCAAAGGCATGGTCCCCTCCTGGTGGGGAGAGAGGCAAAATCATGTTTACTTAATATACTTCATAAATTAAGTAAACATATCACAGAATCATCCATCACAATATAAATTACTATACAACATTCATATTGAAAACTATTACATATTTCACTTAAACGGACCCAAAGGTTAAGGACTGTTAAAAACTTTGAGAAAAACAAGATATCTTTTTATTCCAAATGTAAATATATCACAATAAGACAAATATATGAGTATTACCGAGTAATATATATTTTTTAACTTAGTTGACATTTAGTGATTGTACTATCAGCAGCTATGAATCTGACGAGTTCCCCTTGTCCTCATAAAAGCCACAAAAGCAATTGTCACAGTCTTAAAATATTAACCTTTTTTCCTTGTGACAACTCAGCATCAATATTTACAGCCCTACGTACACGACAGAGCACTCTGGCTTCCACTCAAATTAAATGATACATACACAACTTTCATAAGCACAAAAATGCAAATTCAAATGCTTAAATGTACACGTGTTGCATTTACACAGGTAAAAAACTGTTAAGGGCATTTTGAAGTTCACCTTTTCTAGATCTGCAATCTCAGATCTGAAGTTCCTCCCTCCATCTAAAGACTCTTCCTCCTCCAGAGTCCTCTCATCATCGTACTCATGAACTAACATGTCTGCTGTTGGGTCAAAGTCATGGTCCTCTGACGATAAAGAGCCAACTGAGTGAGAGAAAAGGGGGAAAAGAAAAGAATAATCAATGTCTCGCTCTTATTACAGCGTCAATTCACAAGTTAGATTACTTTAACCTTTAGTCAATTTCAAAGCCATTTCCTTAGACAACATACTCCATGTGCAAACACCATCATGTCATCTTGAAATCTCTTAATTAAAATAAACTTGAGTAGATAATCAAAGTTAATTAAATACGTTTGCAGATTCAGTTTATAGCAGAGGTTTCCTTACCTGGACTTGAACTCCCTAGGGAAGCCTGCAAAAGAAGAAGACCAGAGCATAAATGAGCGCTGTGGTTGAAACATGAGTTCAACTGTAAATCAGGAGGTTCAACAGGATACATGAAAACCAGGAGAAGCTAAAATGCCTCTAATGTCCGGCACTACGATCAGGGACACTACTACTAGGAAGGCAGGTTCCACCGCTAACGTTACCTGCAATAGGTGGCGGCTAGTGTGTTGAGTCGCTAATAAACGCTCCACACAAGAGGACAACTGTGACCGAAACATGGTTTAAAACCCCGGCATTGAGCTGATCACAATGTGTGGGACTCGATCCGAGGCAACACACAGAGATACTTTCAGGCAGTGCGATTTAAAGCGGTGTCGGCTCCACAAACTGTTAGCTAGCCTGCATGCTAACCCCTCCACCAGAGCCTGCTGTTAACGCTATCCGTCGAAAAATGTAAACACTAATTTCGTTTGCGCGGCACCGCGGTCCACGGAGCCGGCTCGTCCTGACAATACAGGAGTCGCCGGTTGAGCCCAGCGAGAGAAAACACAGTTTTAATTCATCACACACGAGACGTAGCCGGTTGTTTCCTACAACCCAGCGCGGCTAACGTTAAATTTACGTATCAATTTACACCGCCGCTACACCGGAGCAGCTGAGAGAGCGAAGGCGCAGCGGCCTGGTAGTGAAGGATCAGCCCGGACATTCAAGCAGATTTTAGAGGAATAAAACTGACATTCCGGACGCGACACACGCTCCACGGACGGCAAAAAGCGCCGTGGCCCCAATCGACGGCACAAAAGTGAAAAATACCCGACAGAATTTTCACAAATATCGATTTAAGATCGATTGCTTCTCCCCTGTTTTCCCTCTTACCTCCGCCATATTGGTACCTTTAGCTAATGGGCTCGTTCTAGCGCAGTACCCGGATCTGCGCTCTCAGCCAATCAGAGCTCCAGGTGTCCGCTCGAGTCGTGACGCCGTTCAAACCAGCCACTGCTCACACTATAGAAGCAGATCATCGATATGTAAGCGTGAGAATAAACCATGCAGCAGTGGAACAAGACAATCTACAGTATATCCTCTGTTTATGGTAGTTTTTCCATCATTATTGTTGAAGGTTAAGCACATTGTTGAGCTCTATGACACGAATTGTAATTTGGGAATATGGGCTTTAAAGATAATATGTGATCGATTGATTATCAGTGTATCACACAGTGACATTGTGCTTGAGTGTATGAACGTAACAGCTGGATTTATGTATGCAGCTGTGTCTCATTTAACCCTTTGATACACAACATGGGTCAAAAGTCAGTTTTTATTTTCTGTATCTTTGCAGTGAATGCATTTCATCATTCAGTATTTCAGGAATTCATCAATTAACTTGTGTTTGATCATCACAAATCCTTATTCAAATGTTTCCTTTGCTACTTTTTGAATAAGAACCTTTGTTGTATCACTAAGATTGTATTTGAGTGTTTCTTTGCTATATTTTCGAAATAAATTTATTTTATCATTTAATTTTCTAAGTATTCATTAAATATCGTGTTTTTGCCAAAAATGATTACCAATAATCATTATTTTCCTTTATGATTTAAATAATTAAAATTTAGCAGACACATATATTTTTACCATTAGAGATACATATATTTTTACCATTATAAACAAACACAACAATCACTTTTACACACAGAAATGACCCATACAGTATATATTCACTCGTGCCATTCGTTTCACACAGCTGCTTTTGTACATCTGATGCACGTAAGTCTTATTTTACAAACCATAGTGAGAAAGAGAAAAATGTACAATACTAACAGCCAGTTTTTACCCTTGTTGTGCATTAAAAGGGGTTTGCATACCTTTTTTTTTATCAAGGATTAAAGCTGTGTTGTGTCCACACCAACATTTTGTCTTTGTATGTTCCTGTAATAATGGTCACAGCACCTTCAAATAAAAAATTGCTGCCCTCTAAAAATGGAATCACAATAATTCCATTTTTAGAGTGCAGCCATTTTTTTTTTATCAATTAATCGATTTGTCATATATAAATAAATACAACTATAAAGCTTAAGCTTTGTAATTGTTATTCATGGATGTGGAAATTACAAAAAAAATTGGGATAATTAGTTTGGTCTGCTACAGGCCACCAGAGGGCAAAAGAACACTTCAAAAGTAGTCCTACACTCCCAACAACATTCATACTGCTCCCTCCCTTCCTGTTTTTGATGACTGTGTAACTTATTTTGATATGTTATCATCAACTGTCATTGGAAAACAGGTTTGCAGCTTTGGCTGGAATTGCAAGAAGTAAAAGTGGAATAGAGGCACAGTTGCAGTTATTATTATGAAAAAGATTTACTGTAACTTATCGCTGTGAGCAGCAGAGGTTGAGGATTTGTGTTACCACCAGTTCAAGGCAGGTCAGCTGTTTCTTCCTGCAGACCTGCACACGTTTGTGCACAAGGTGCTGGTGATAAATAGTTTTCTGAGGCTGGGAGGTGGACATACTTCCTGCAGTAATAACTAGAACTGTAATCCATTTGATTTGAGTTTGTTTTGTTGGATGATTTTATGTATGGGGAGCAACATTGTGGTTTGTCCTCAAGCAGATTTTCTCTTTGTCCGGATGGGCATTCAGCTTGAAATATAAAATCTAGGTTGATATAAGACTTGCTAGAATGACGTCTAATTTCTGCGGTATTACAATAAAAAGTTTATTTCAGATTTTTCAAAGAAAATTAAGAATTATAACTCGACTTTCCTCCTGGTGTTCATCCTTCCACAACATCATTATTGTCTTGTCCTCTTACATATGTTCTTTTCATTCCTCTTATTGTTTTTTGTACCATATTTCAACCCCCCTCTCTGTCAAATAGTAACATTAGATATAGCAGAGGGTCAGACAGTAGTGTAGTGCAGGGTATACGCAGGTACACGGCGTATAACTACTTATTTCTAAATCAGCATAGCGTATACCCACTTCTAAATCGCCTGTTGTGTGCATCATTAATTCGTGTCCTGCAAGCCATTTCTAGGTAAACAAAAAATGCAAGAGTACACGTCACTGTTTATAACACTGTTTACATCCTTTGCCGGACTGCCTGAAAAAAATGAAAATAAGAAGTATAGAGTATACCACTTGCACAACTACACCACTAGGTTCAGACAACTTGACTGCCTGTGTTTAATTTCATCTGGTGAGTTGTAATTGTCATATAAGTTTGTTAGATTTGACTTAAAACCTCATATTTATAGGAACACACGTTAATTTACATCAAAAACTACAGCCACACCAGTGGAGTTCACTCAAACTAATTCAGAACCTTTGTGGTACTGTGTAATCTTTACACACTTCTTGCATAAACACATCATATCTCCTGATGTTGACTTGACAGAGCAGTTTAACTATTAGCCATGATGACTGATGGGTTTCAAATGGTGGGTGTTTAACTCTTCAACTATAACAAAGAGTCACAGGGTTTTGTTGTTGTTTACTTATTGGTCAAAATTTGTTATTTTATTTGTCACTGCAATTAAACCCTTGTGCGAATTCCCCATAAAGTGTAGGAAGGGCAGCGTGGGCTTCTTCTGGAGGACTCTGCAAACAAATGAGTCACTATCATCAGATGGTCCGGAAGCAAGAAGTAACTTCTCTGGTTGGACCGCAATAAGGACCATAAACTGGACCAGAGTAAGATTCAAGATTAGACTACGCAGCTATAATAATCCTTAATGAGGAAACTCATTTGCCACCTAAACAAATTATAAACAGGTTACAATACAGTACACAACCATACTGTACAAACTAATCTAAAAATGTCTAATGTCTAAAAAAGTCAAATTGCTGTCCCAACAACACTATTGCTTCTTCTTCTCCTTCTATTTCTTCTCATCATTAGAAGTTCTTCACTTTTTACTGTGGTTGTGGAGGCTGTGTTTGTGTGTACAAGTCCATCCATTACTTTCTCCGTCTCTCCTCTCTCTGTGGTTTATTTAGGATTACCACACTCATTGGAAAGTCCACTTAAAAGCCCACTTTTGCAGAACAATGCATTCAGGAAGATGTGGGCCCTCACCTAAGGAGTGAAGCTGTCAGGTCATCGTGTTATCCTCTGACGTTGGTTGTGGAGAGGCGGCTGCCAGAGAGTCACAATCCATTGTTGGAGTGTAAAACGGATGTGGCTGATTAACACTGGCCCACACCTACACTGGGTTCCGCTATTGTCCAGTAACTGCCCACTCAGCTGATGTGGCATCGGAGGCAGAAGAGAAATTGGAAAACTGACAATTTACTCATAACTATCAATCGTATTTGAGGCCAAATGGACTCATACGCTGCATATCTATTGATCTTGATATGTGGGACACGTCACCACACAACATCTGCAGGTCTGAGGCATTTAGTATTGTTAACATCTGCAGTTGATGGTGTCAGGGCAGGAATAAAGCATTATCTCACCTTGCACATAGAGTACTTTACATTGTTCTGAAAATCCTTATTGGAAAACACTTGTCAGTATAAGGGGAATTGACGTGTTCATACTAAAACAGGATAATGAGAGATGTCATCATGAAGCTGGACTATTGATAATTCCTCAAGTTGCACAAAGGAACGATCACAGTGAAGTTTTTTTACTTTAACACAAAATATCCATGGCACGTTGTGAGACAGGCTTGAACCTTCCGGCCGACGAGAGCTTTCTGCGTTGGTTTTCTCCAAGTTTATCAAAGGAAAAGCAAGTACACATATTCAAAGCACATAAAAATAAACATAAATTCATATCATAGTGAGCTTACACTGTCGCAACTGTAGCAATGTCAGATGAAATTATTCACTATACACACATTCACTTCTCAGTTTATTAGAAACACTTAGCTGAAATACTGATTAATAACTACCTTACCATACCTTCATGAAGTGTATAATGTTCATTTTTTGTTGAAACTTTGTTAAATAACTGTATATAAACATATATATCTACACAAACCACATCCTCTGACATTGTATTAGCCTATCTTCTGATTTGAATGTACATAATATTGCAGTTTGATAGAACCACAGGCTGCAGCCTCCGAATCGATCATACATATGAATCAACATGTCTCTACAACAACTTCAACACAAACTGCACATTGATGTAACCATCATGAAGTCTGGAATAATTGCTGTTAAACTGACAACTTCTTATATATGTATATAAATCAATTTGTAGAGAACAAATTGATTTCACTCCTTTACATGGTATACAAACCACTAGGTGGCACTGTGTGACAGCTGTGGCTTCTTCATGACTCAGCTTTAGCACTGTCCATGTCCTCTATGCTCTGAGCACCACCATCAGTCAGGCTGCAACAATGACTGCGAGTAAACCCACTGCCTGTTGTGTTGATATTCTTGGGAGAATCATGTAAAACTCCACCACGTGCTTTGACACAGATTTGTATGTGTTTACATGGAGCCGACAGTATTTATCCCCACATGCGGCTCACTAAAACAGTAAAGCAGCTGCACAGCAAGTCCTACACAGTCAACAAACCTTTCTGAAGGACTTCGTCATTTAACAGTTTATGTTACTGGTGAGTAACATAAACAGGCTGTTGATTGTTAAGCTGGATAATGCAATTTCAAGGAATTCCCAGAAAACCGATTGCACACATCAACATCTATGTGACACTATGACATGTAGTGATGCAAGTAAATATTCTGCCGCTGTAAAATGTATTATTAATGACAAAGAGTCATTTCCTGGAATAAACGCAGTTTTAGGTTTTCAGTAAAAGTAAAATGAACACATAAATAGACACAAATATACTCAAGTAAAATGAAAAGTACCAGTCAAAGTAAGTACTTGCTTTTAAATATACTTTTAAAGTAGTAAAAGTAAAAGTACTAGACGAGTGTATCATATTCCTAATGTAATAGTTTACTACATCATTATGGCTGAGTCTCAATGGAGGTCTCTTCCTTCATTGAAGGAGGCGGGGTCAAATGTTACCTGTCCATTAGATCAGTGGACGGAGTCCCCTCTCGTTATTGATTATTAAAAAACAAACAAAAAAACCAATGTGAGTGTAATGCAATGCTTTTTAAAAATGTAGTGGAGTATTTACTGATAAATGTGGTGGAGATGAAAAGTACCTGAAAAAAATCTATTCCAGTATAGATACATGAAACCTTTACTTAAATATAGTGAAAAAATACTTTGTTACAGCGAACACTGCAAAATTGCTACAATTTAGAAGACAGAATGGAGAAGTGAGACTTTCCATGAAAGGTCTTTGCTCTAGAAAAAAATCATATAAATCCCATCATGGTCATAAGAGAAGCACGAATAAGCATTTGTTTTAAAACATCCTTGACACACTGAAAATCCCAGCAATACAAATTATTTTGTGCAGTTGCATTCAAAGAAAATGTATTTGTGCATTAAACAAAGTGTGTGACACTCAGAAAACAGGAGAGTAAGCCCTGATGCTCAGGCATAAACATCTCCTTCGCCTCTTTCGAGTCGCTGAGTGTTTGATTTATTTTTAGGCTTAAAATTGAGTCAGGGTTTCTCTAATATAACAGCAAGAATCATCAGCCTCTCCATGATTCAAAGATGTTGATTACAGAATAATGTTCAGCAGACAGTCTTAGAGTCACAGTTCTTTGAGTATTTGGAAATTCAGGCTTCAACCTCAATATTTAACGTGTTGCAGCACAAAAATCTGCTCATTCAAATGGGCTGTTTGACTTCACCCTTTTCCTCCATCACACATTTGTCAAAATTAACTTTAATGTGAGACGGCTTTGTGTAAAAATAGAATGCGACGTGAAGTCTCCCAAAATAATTATTTGTTTAAATTTAACTGCACCCTTTCAGCTCTGTAGAGGGTTTTCTGATGTATTAAGGGCACATCAGCAGTAGGTACGTACATGAAGGATATTACTGTAAAAGCTGCATTGGACACTTTCTGCTGGATGTTAATCAGGTTTTCTTAGAAACAGGACAATATCTCCTTACTCTAACTGGCTCTCAAGTCTGCCTAGGTCCTTGCAAAACACCTAAACCATTACACAAATTACATCCTAATGTTGTGCTTTTTTAGTGAATGAATATTTCTGAGAACTTGAATTGTTCTGGGAACTAAGGTGGTTTGTTTCGGTGCAGGTTAAAAGCACAGAAACCACAGAAGAAGAATATTAGGTTATGTTTTCACCTGTCTGTTGGTTTGTTTATTTGTTTGTTGGTTCATTTATTTGTTGTCAAACCAATTTCCACCAAATTTAGTTGAGGGATGACACTTGGGTCTGGAAGCACCTATGACATTTTGGTGCAGTTGTGGAATAAGGGGCAGGATTTTCATTGTTTTTTCTGGAAATAATGCACAGATTTAGATTTTCTATTATTCAGGGTTATGGTTCATGACAAATAAACCATTCACATTATCACACCACTTCCTGTTTTCTTTGATATTTAAGAACCAGACGATAATTTGTAGGTTTGTTCAGCCTTGGTGGAGGTATGTGATCCATTGTCTTCACATTTCTAATTTGGAAATGTGATGATTGGTTTTCTGTTTTTTTTAAGTTGGTTGAACAGCTGCTTTGGCCTCTGTTACAGAACTGTCAGATTGGGGTGATCAGGGATGGATGGTTCATTGCCTGTTAATGCATTTTGAGTCTGGTCTGGACTCACAATGACCATATTAAGAATTCTGAAGTAGCATGAGTATGGTCATGGACACTGCTAATGAATGCTTGCAGCTGTATTCCTTTTATCATTATTCACATTAGTCAGTCAACCACAAAAAATATACAACTGTATAAAATAATAATAAGTAATATTATTCCATTCCATCCTTTGCCAAATACACTGACTAACAGTGTAGCTTGACTGAGAGCTTATTCATCAGCCTGTAGAGCAGCTGCCACAGTTCGTTCTAATGCAGCAATTATGAAGCTTGTGTTGAACTGTTGTGGTTCTGTAGTGTCTCCTCAGGTGATGCTGGGGTTAGTGAGTTTGAGGACCTGCAATAACCAAGAGGTCGGCTCCTTACTGAGCTCATCACAGCACAGCAGGTGCCACCTTTCACTGATGGATGGATGGATGGATGGATGACTGTATACTGGACAGATACTAGAAAGATGATAACTAGATACATGGATACTGGATGTATACTAACCAGATAGATACAAACTATACTACGTAGCTACTAGAAATATACTAAGTAGATAGATACTAGAAAGATACTAACAAGTTAGATACTAGATACATACTTACCTGATGGATATATATTCTGACTAAATAGATACTAGATGCATTCTAACTAGATACTAGAAAGATACTAACTAGATAGAAACAAGATAGATACTAAGTAGATACTAGAAAAATGTGAACTAGATAGATAGATAGATAGATAGATAGATAGATAGATAGATAGATAGATAGATAGATAGATAGATAGATAGATAGATACTAACTACAGAGATACTAATTAAATACTAGATACGTACTAAGATAGATAGATACTAACTAGATGCTGGATAGATAGATGGATGCTTGATGAATGTGTTTTTTTTTATCCATCCCACTACACTGTTTATCTGTGCATAACTGCTGTGAGAGGCCGGAAATGTTGTAGAAATCCTGTAGTAAAAACTTGGCAGTTCAGCTCTGTTCATTTTTTTTTCTACATGCTTGGAACACTGAGAGGCGAGAGCTCACTTCAAGGCGGAGTAACAGTGAGTGGGCACAGCAATTTCCTGTCTTGCTGTAGTCAGACGCACTATCTACTTGTGTAGGTGTTTGTATATATCCATAACCTGCGTCATGCAGTGGGCTCGCGTTTAACATGAGACTCGTCCACTTCCTGGAAATGACTTGTTTTAAACGGCAGCTGTGTTGAAAATGACGCAGGGTGAAAGTTGTGTACAGTTTTTGAAGTGTTTTAAATCAGGGAAATAACAAATCGTCTCCCACAACTTTGTCCAGAATAGGAATCATCTTAAAGACCTATTTAATCTCCAAACAGGTAAACAAAATGAGATGCAAGGTGGTTCCAGCTCCTGTAGCAATAAACCTTTATACTACTTTATCTACATGAGAGGCCACCATGAGCATGTAGATGAATCGCTCAACACCAGGTGACCAGTCATCAGAACCACTTATCATAGTAGCAGTGGTGAAGGTCTTTGAGCAGTTACATGGGGGGTGTGGAGCTCTGAAGCTCTTGTGATTCCACGATTTTGCAGAATATGCAAAGTGATGAGCCCAGCACCAAATGTGAAATAGCGGAAACAGCTGTGTTGTCATGGATAAGAGGCTCCTCATGACAAGACATGTGGGTGATTCTGTCTCCATGGTAACCTACGCTCCTACCACAGGAACAGTTTGTGGAGAGGACAGAAGATGTAGAGGCTGAAAACTTCTCACTTTTTTTCCCCTCTTGATCACACATGATTTCAGATGTCACACATCCGACTCCCCCTTCTTACACTGACATTCTTGCTGTTGGCAAATAACAAAGGAGTGCTGTCGCTCTGAGCCACCTACACACCGGCTCCCGAAACAATTAGAGGGATTAGAGAGACTGTGGTTTTCAATAATGAGTTCATACAATATTAAAAGAGCATGGATTGTCTCCTGTTTAATACAGTGCTGGTTTTCTGACAGAGGAGACAAAAGATACAATTGGAGTTATTAACCATTATAGATCATTAGATGAACAAGACTTGTGCAGTTTGTCTACACTGATCAGTTTTAGTTTTTAATAGCTGCCTGAAAAAACAATAATTAGACTTCGGGCTTAGATTAATTAAAAGATGAGAAGTTCCAGTTAAAGTTCCCACCAATTTTTTTCTTTAAATTTTACTTCCAGGTAACGTTTCAGGCACAGGCCCTTTGTTAGACATGCCCGAAACATTATCTCCCGGAGAGGTAAAATAAAATTTTCAGGAGAATTAAATGGTGTATGGACATTTCTCTTCTTGTGGTTTTTATGTCACATCTGTCCAGCACTTATTCTTTATCAAGGTTTGGATGTGCATGCGTTTGTATACTTTCTGAATAACTTAATTCAAATGTAAAAGCCATGCAGGTAAACCCTCTATAGATCAACATATGAAGGGAGGCAGAATCATTTTAGCCTGAAGATCTGACGCTGGGAAAACACCAGACTTAATGGACTCTATTTTAACACTTTGACTTTCAAAGCTGCACTAATTCATAATTTTATGATGGAAAAAATTACTATATAACATGGATGGGGTTCTTTGTTGTGATTATTGCCTGGCCCTGTGGTTCCCATGTGGCTGTATGCTGCTTATTAGCATCTTTGTGCTCATTGTTTTGGTTTTACAACCAGTAACTTTACTGTTTTGGTTCAGTGTCACGGAATAGTCACAAGTGACTAGCTATAGTTAACAAGGCAAAGTTTCCAGAAAGCTAAATAACCAGATCTGTGATGATGTGTTTTTTTTTTAGAGCAAAGTAAACAGACAAAAGAAGAAAAAGAATTAATACAAACAAGCATAATACATAATGACCATAACACATCCCACGTATTAACAGTCGCCACACACTGTAATTAAGTTAAGTGCAAGGCAGTTTTTCTTCTAAAAAAACTCACTAAAAATACATAGTAAATATAAAAAGTAGTATACTCAGCGAAAGGGCTCTACATTGGACAACACATATTAAAACCTACTGTGACAACATGTCCGTAGAGGGTCTCAGATCTTATCGAACACCCCCCATTTTTCATACTTACCGGTGAGGCTATAGAACAGAACATAGTATTTCCATCTGTTGACCAGAATTTGTTAGAATTTTACTTTCAATATGCAACAATGAAATGAGGAAACCATGAAAATCTCCAAATCATTAGTGTATATTTTCAGTGTCTGGCTCTGGAGGCTCTTTGCCAAGCTCAAGCTAGGTCTGGTTGATTTAAACCAGTAGTTTTTAAAAAATGTTCTTACATTACAGACTGATACTCCAACAGTAAAGCAGTGATCGTAATTCCGGTTTATGTGTTGTTATATGCATAGCTTCCAGATTAGATATGTGATTATGTGTTCCTGTTAACATTTTCCTTGTGCATTTTCTTTTCTGCTGTCTTACATCATGTGGTTTCTTAGAACCACCTTCACGGCTGGCCTCCCAATGACTGGAATCATCAATATCACTCACATCATTAGCGTTTAGATATAGATCTATTTTACCTGGAAGAAGATGGGGGGGGGGGGGTTATAAAAGCACCAGCTTTAAACATCCCTTTTTGGTTTAGAGAGACAGGGGCATGAGCTAACATTAGTTTATTATGGAAATTGCATTCGTCTAATGTTGTAGCAAGAAATATTCAGCTCTCAAGTGGGTTTTGTGGAAAACAAGATAAATCTTTTTCGTGGGGTAGAGCAGCCTCCAAATATCCACTAAATTATAGGATTTGAAGAGAATTATTCTGATGTTGAAAGAGCTGGCTTCAGGGCTCTGAGATGGTGTTGAAAAGACGATGGGATCATCATTGTCAAAAAGTCTGCAGCATTCACTGATGTTAATCCTAAAGTTTAATGTTCCACTGACTCTTAAATATCTAGTAATAAATGGTATTGTTTTCCTTATCAGTATTGCAACACTATCTAGTTTTAGTGGACCCATAGATGTATATAAAAATAAACTCCACTTCTCCACAGCGATCATGGGATGGAGCTGAAGAAGCAATGTCCCGATATATGTGCTCAACCAATAGCATCAAATTACTAAATAAAACCAAATTTACCATAACAATGAACGTTTGAACATCAGTGTGGAATTATGAAGGCTAAAAAATCTACTTTTTTACACAGATAGGTCTTCATCACTTACACTTTTCTTATTTCAGGGGACTATTTATCCTCTGTATATTCCATTAGTTTCATAGCCATATATCTCGATGTTTAGGGAGTATTGGACTTAAATTTGGAAACAAACTGAATTTCAAATGAATGCCAATGTTTTTATGTAAATAAGGTAGCCTGATGTTTATATGCTAATGTTAACATATACGCCCAAACACCTCATGGTGATGACCATTGTGTTTGCAGCTTGTGGTGCTGCCACAAAGTGTCTAAAAGATAATTCTATGCGTATGACACTCCATATTAGTTTAAAACAGCAAATTAAAGTGTTCATTTACAGGATATGATCTTAGTATTAAAGGTGGGTTCTTGTCTTGAATGAAACCAGTGCATTAATACACATTTGTCCTTACATTTGTCGTATTGTGCTTGTATTCATTTTGCAGGGTGCAATCTGCACATATAATGTACATGTGTCTGCATGACGCAAGGCTGAATTAATCAGGTTGATGCGAGTTAAAAGCAGAGAATGAAAACAAGCCGTGCCTTTGCCCCCTTTGTTCTTTCCTTCCTCTCCCAGGATGCATTCCTACCTGCAGGCATCATAATAACTCTTCCAAAGAGGGTGATTTTGGAACCGAAAGATTTTGGAAAGCGAAAAGTTGACTGTATTATTCAGTCATTTTGTGTTTCATGCAGAGTGTTCTCATTTCAAACGGTTATCTTTATTTCTGTTTGGGACCTGCGGTCACGTCTCTTCTTTCATCACAACATAACCTATAAAATGACCAAAAAAAGAGGTTAGATAAATAAACACGTTACTGCAAAGTCATGTTCATGATGAAGATAAACTTATTTGCACGGCATGAAAGCTTCTTTCGGTTTGTAACATGTCAAAGTAAGAACACTGAGAAATGATTTAATGATATAAAACAGCTGTGTTGTTCTATAACACCATGAAACAAATGTAGGATGGTGTTAAGCAACATGAACAGCTGAAGAGAACATTAGGACCTAATTTCCACCAGATAATTAGTTCTGGTTGACTGTAAGTTTTGATGTCTGCCCATCTGGCTCTGTTTCTGTACGCGATGACCTTTCCTTAAAAGTAAACTTTTATTACAGCTCCCAGTATCTAATAATGTCTCATTGCTGCCAGTTGAACGGATGTGGATGAATTGAGTTGCTTGGTGAATTTGAAAAATTTAAGAATTTGCCTTTAAATGAGGCAGAGGTAATTTTTCCTATCTCCTCAGCCATGCGTTCTACATTCAAATCCCACTTATCTGCACTGAGGGGGCTGCCTTTCATCATTTTTTCTTTTGTGTGCCAAATAGGGGGCCAGTTATATAAAGAGAAAGCTCCGAGGTGTCCATAGGTGTGTGTGGAAGTTAAAACCATCTGTGAACTATGATAAGGACAAAAAAAAAAAAAGTGTCTATAACTACAGCACTTCCTCTACTAGAAAATGTTACTCCCTGGGCTTCTCAGCCAAGAGAGACAGTCCATTATTCTGATGTCTGATCGGGACAATTCTGCAGATTTCTGATTATTAATATGACGAAATGCATTATCGCTGCATCCTTTAGTAGTTTATCTCTGTCACTATGGTTATTTTTATATCTTGTAAACCTTCAAAGAGGAGGACAGAGTAAAAAATATGACATGGACTTATTTTTGCAACATTAGCTCCTGGGAAATTTGGCTCCAAACGTGTGGGAGTAAAACCAGAGTGTCCCTGAACTCTTTGCACTGTAGTGGACCAAGAGACACTATCACAAAAAGTCCAAAATTTCCAGCATTTCATTGGCAAATCAGTGATAACACTCAAGACTGGAGTCTTTAAAGATAAACACAGTGTCCAAAAAGAGCAATCTCCCTCAGAGTCTTCTAATCCTGGCTTTATCACACCTCAGACTTATGTTTGAGGCCATTATCAGGAGGCCATAGGTGGTCAGATCGGAAAAAAAGGGGGAAAAAGTCCATGGAAATCTCTGGTGGAGTAGAATGATATAACTCAAAGCGGTGAAGTAACTTGGCCAATATACCTCCATTGTCTAAAATTTCCCACTGCCTCCATCACTAATGCACCACTGGAAATAAGGAGGTATAATTAAGCTTTGAATTTGGCACTTAAATGCCAAATCTCCTTTCCAATTACTATTAATGTCGGTTATTTGAGAACAAGGCTCCGGCCAGTCAGAGAACAGTGGCAGGGACATCTCACAACAGAAGATACAAAACAGGCACAAAGCAGATTATAATATCTCTAACGGACTAAATATAGTTCCTGTGTAACATCCTGAAAACAAAGACGAAGCTGTAAACTTCCACCCCCCCCGTGCTATTCTGATCAGTTTTGAAACGTGAGAATGCTCATGACAAAAGTCTTTTTTTGGCCGAGAGCCTGAATTCTCTGTGACACAGAACGGCCGTGGAAGGAAAATGTGAGTGAATGTGTGTGATTGTTCTCTGGCCGCTTCATTATTTTGTTGGCTAGCAAGAATGTAGATATATGCTCTTTGTTTTGGTCACAGCAGGAGTTAAAAGTGGCTCAAAAGTCTGTTAGGTAAGTTTAAAGGTAAGGCCAATGCCACAACGTGCAGGAATGCTCAGACAACTTTTGCCTCTTTGTATAATAATAACTGGCTGTTATTAGTTTAAATGGCTTTTTGCGCATTGTTTTGGCTTCATTGTAATCTTATAGACCTGTATGACAAATTTTAGATTAGATGTTCCCAAATTTTCAGCCCGGACCCCCAAAATAACTATAATCCTAGAGAGGATATGGATTAAAGCTGGTTCACGAAAAATCTAAATTTCTTCACATTTTGTGGTGATATAAATGAACCCACTGTCACTAATGCTATGAATAATCTGTCACATTACCTCAAGGGTCATCAGGGGACAAAGAAAATCACATTGTTAATGTAATTTTTCATTTCTTAAGTTTAACTACTTTTCTTACAATTATTGCAAAGATATGCAAAATATGAAATCATTTCACAACCACCCCTTTATGTCTCACGACCCTTTAAGATCTCCCAGTCCCTAGTTTGGGAACCAGTGATTTGGACAGAGCAGTTTCGTACTATACTTTCTGTTTGTATTTGCACTGGCAGCTTAGAATCTAAATAATATCTAAATATTCAAACATCAATTCTTTTAATGTTATTTGGTTAACATTAAGTTTGATATTTTTCCAACATTAATAGCAAAATATTTAAAACCTGTCTTGAAACACCTGGAGTTTCACTTTGGATCTTTACCTGCAGTGGAAACTGTCTTGTTTGAATTGGACACAAAGGCCTCTGCAGGGAGGGTTTATTCCCACATGTGGTTCCTGCAGCAGTAGTGGGACGTGCTCTGCTCACCTTTCTGCCCCGTGTTTCACAAGCAGCTCGCTCTCCTAACCTGGGTGGTGGCTGACTTTCACAGCATTGTTCCAGGCCTCCCATTCTCCGCCATTTTGTTTCCTGTGCAGAACAGGAAGTCCTGCCTGCAGCTGTTCCCAGCACTGTGAACTAAAGAGCTTTTGCAGACGCTTGCACATACACACACAGAAAAAAAAACGCAGTAGAAACACATCCTTTTCCTTCGTGCTTCCCCTCAGCCTGAGTTGAGGATGCCCCTCTCAGATGTGAAGATGACCTCCAGGGATGATGGGATGAAGCCAAGAGCACGTCTGCTTTCCTTTCCAAGACAAAACGCCCCTGCCCGTGTCTAACCTGCACGTGCACTGAACTATTCCTCAAAGGATATTGCAACACACAGGTAATTTTGTACAAGCTCAGAGATCAGAAACATTTACAGTTATAAAGCAATATAACAGAACTAGTGTAACATAAAGCACAAGCTCAACTAATCGCATTAAAATCATATTAGTATTCAGGGGATTTTGTAGCTTAACTGCTTTTTAAGCTGCATCGACTCTTAATGTATCCAGTGTAGTGGACACATGTGATAGACAGAATTCACCAAAGACATCTTATTCTCACAAACATTACTACTTTTAGTTTTTCGTGCAGGTGGCCTGGAACAAACAGGTAGTCTGTTTGTTTCCATGTCGACAAAGCAGGGATATAAGTGAAAGTATGTTTCTCATCCATAGTTTGTAGGACAGATCCTCACATGACGGCACTTACACAATCGTGGGAAACCACTTAATGACCTCCGCGTGGAGAAAGGGTCTTGAGAATGGATGTTGACATTGTTTGGGCAACACACATAATAGAATACAGACATCTTATCTTCTCCGGTTATTGTTTCTTTGCAGTGATCCTGATAGTCCTTTGCCCATTTAGCAGATATGAAGACCACTTAATAGCCAAGCAGTCTGCAAGTACCCACAAGAGGGTGGTCGATTGTGTAAATTGTTTCATGCAGATGAATGTTAATCAATCACAAAGTATTTTCCTTTCAATTCAGAGAACGTCGAAGCAAAAAGGCAGTAATGGACACTGGTGCTAATCTGCTGCGTATTAACACTCACGTAGCAAATTTTCCAGAGACATATCAGTTGCTCACAGTTTGCTGGAGCCGAGTGGAGCTGTATTATTAAAATGCTGTGTTGATCATTGTGCTCTGGTCCTCCCTCTGTTCACCCGAGGTCACAGTTGACAGGAGATTATCCCTGAGTGTTTCAGGTGGGAGGCTGGAAAATACCCAGCACAACTTTGTGCAAACATACACCTTCTCATTCACCTGTGGGCATTTTAGAGAGCAGTCCATCTGATGGCGTGTGGGTGGACGAGAAACGATTTAGTGGAAACCCATGAAAACACAAGGACAATTATGAAATACTGTACAAGGGATTTTTTTAAGATTACATAACTTTTAAAGATCCCCACTGAACATTTCAGAAGGAGTTTTGATGTGAATTAACTCTGGCATTATTCTGTCCCAGAAGAACATGGATGATTACTCACGCACCTCAGACATAAGCTGTAGAAAATACATTATTCACATTAACCAGCCCCTGGTGGTTGCAGTATATGCTGAGCAGTGCAAGGAGCTAATGTACAGGAGCGTTTCGAGGCCCTGTGGGGGCCCAATGCGGGCAAAAGGGACTTGGGGGCCCCGATACCGACACATGATACTAAACCACACAATTCAAATCTTCTAACAATTCTTTTATAATAAAAAACTATAAACAAATTGCACCTGTGTGTAAAAAAAATTGAAAAGTAGTAAAGTGCAAACCTCCACCACCATCACAGAAACATACACATGCATTTACACATTGTTGTTTTTAACCAAACCTCTAAAATTACAAAGCGTATGGAATAAAGTTACAGTGGCATGGGGCCTCATTGGTGTCTCCTGTACGCAGCCAATCAGAATTTAAGGGGTTCTTACAAAATTGGCATTGCTGTAGACTAACATTATCAACCGTTCTCAGGGGCCCTCTCTCACCTTGGGGCCCCAGACAATGGGCTGCTTTGCCTACCCTGTTGCAACGCCTCTGCTATTGTAATGAACTGAAAGGGTAAAGCTATTTAATATTTCTCTAAGATGCTTCCCATTTAAATACACTGTCTTTAAGATACCGACCCATAGAATGTAAATAAATCTCTCACATTCCTGTAATTAATTACGCTTCCTCTCCACATCCTTTGCTCCACCCTCCAGAGGAGCTGGTTTCCTTTCTGCAACCATCCATATGCTTCCTTTAAGGAAGGATGCCATCACACCTCCTCCACTCGAAAGGGAGCCACCCTTTCCTCACTTTAAACCCAGTCAAGTTCAACTGTGATGTCCGGATTGGGTGTGCAGGGTTAATGCGCTGCTACGTACACTAAGTCTCAGCACAAAGGGGTTTGCACGTATGTGCAGTTTTCTGTGTGCGTGGACACTGTAGTGATTTCTGTGTGTGAAAGGCCGTGGGAAGAGAACCGGAACCTCAGAATTATTAAAAGCAAATTACCTCTGAGACAAAGCAGTGTCTCTGTATTGTTCCCGACTAATGTTATGCAACACAGCCTGAATTTTATGCTGTTTCACCATAGTCCAGGGACCAGGAGATTTAATCTGTGCATTGGTGTATGAAATTACACCTGTAAAACAATTTCTTGTTTGTTGACAGACACAAGAACATAAAAACTTATGGTATTGCAGACAATCCACGTTAAACATATTTCAGTTTCCATCAGGAGAGTGTGGGGGTGCTTTCCTGGATGAGCCTCGTAGATGCAATAACAGCAGTTGAGCACGGGGGGCACCATCCACCCACACAGGCCAGCTATATCTGTGGACTGGATTGTGACTCACTGAGGAAAGAAGCGACGGCTCTCTGACTCAGGGGGGAAGAGGAGGTGGAGTGTGAAATCTTGTTCGGCTCAGGCAGAGAGAGGAGAAGTTGCTCGAGAGCGAGCAAGCTCAGTGAATCATTGTTGGAATTCCTTGAACCCACAGGGTGGTGAAGCCTCCCCCTTAACAGGTCCAGAGGAAGCCTATCCCACAAAGTGAACAGGTTAGAAGCCAGGAGAACTTCCTGCAGCACGGGAACATTCACCCGTACAGAGGGACATTGGGAAATCCGGATTTAAGAAAAGGTGTGCACCAAAATGGGGCATCTCTCATCAAGCAGGACCACAATACGTAATAAATTGCCCAAAGGTGAAATACATTTGAATTTTGGTCGATGAAAATCAGTGGCCTTCAAAAAAACGTGTAGCTTTTAACAGAAAAAACCCCCCATTACCAACCCACATTTTCACCATTTTTCAGCAGCTATGACAAAATTTCTGGCATATTTGAGACATTACTTCATATTCTCTGCAGGCTTACGCTGATTCTTCACACTTGTGTGGGAATGTCCCTGTGAATGCGCCTTGGCTTGCACAGCCTTCATATGTGTGAACACATAGTTCTCACATACCTTTATATGTCTGTGTCGCAAGCCAGAATTTGTAAAAAAAAAAAAAGGTTTTATGTCATTGGCAGCTTCAGCTAAACATGACAGCAGCGGATGTCGGAAGAGGAGTGAAGACGTCTGTTAATGTCAAAGACTGTGTGAATGGATTATTCAACAGGGACATGCAGCCGGAAGTAGCAGCACACACATAAAAGGAGTAGAAATAACCTAATGGTCGTATGAAAGAAGAATGAAATCATCAGTATTTTGGCGAATAGGGCCGTATGAACTGCTTCTCGTTTGCAAAGAATGCTCCATTCTACTTTTTGAATGAGTGTCAGGTGTTACAGGTGTACCAGTGACCAGCATTGCATTGCATTGCATAAATGGAGGGAGAGTCCCCTTTGTATTGCATGAAGATTGTGTCACTCTATTGGCGCGGATACAGTGACATTCTTAAGGCTGCAGAATGTTGAGCCGCCTGTTTGGTCTGAACAGGTGGTGCATCCTCCTCTGATTCACAAGTTTCGTCCGAGGTAACTGCCCTGCTGGTGCGGTAAATAAACTTACTGTGTAAATCTGGGAAAATGGTGCACATGTACTGTAGAGTTTTCGAATGACCCACAATCAAATTGAATTGTATTTTCCACAGCATGTACATTATATAACCACATGATAACCTGTTGTGTTACCTTGTAGGACAAAAAGAAAATGTGAGCAAGGGAATGATGTCAAGCACAGTTTTCATTACAGCTTATGCTAGAATTTGAATGGGACACTATACAGGAAGTGATGAAGTGCTTTCCTGTGATCTCTATCCTCAACTCAAGCAAACTTTAAATGTATATTTATATAGCTAAGACACTGTTCTCAATCCCAACCATAGACTGTATATGAAGATGGACAGCTCCCAAAAATGAAGACAAATTGTCCCCTGGTGGCTGGTTGAGGTTGAGGTCATAATTCCCATATCCTCCATGTTAGTGGATGAGACATGGGCCACACTAAAGATTCAAATAAAAATACATTTCTCTCAATGGTGGTTTTAGGTGGTTCATGTCACATGGATGTTTGTCCAAGTGCAAATTTTCTGGTCAGTTGATGCAATAAAAATGGGGTGAAATGTCATGATTGACAGCTCAGAGAGGCTAGCGATTGGTCGAGCACGTGTACCGGTGGGATCGTGCTACCACGGCTCCATCCCCTGGTTGCTAAAGCATTATCCCAGATACACTCGCTCAAGGGATATGAAGGATATTTTGGCGACATTTCTTGATAATGAGACCAAGTGGAAACGCGTCACCCATCTTCATATACAGACTACGATTCCAACACCGACTGATGACTTAATGTCTGATCCTATCTTTGTTATTGTTCCTTTATATTTCCTCTGCATGACATGGTTACATTCAGGAGGAATCGTGTAGAAGGGATATCAAAATATGAGCAACGCTGATCAACTGCAACTGTTCAACTACAGTGTTTTGTGTTGTTTAAGGGAATTTGCTATTCCGGGCATCAAACACACAATCCAAACACAAAAAAGATAAGATATCAGTTTAATCTTGCAGCACAGAGGCTGGGTCAGGATGTGGTTAGCCCAATCTAAAATCAACAGCTAGCCAGTGTTAATGTGAAAAATCCCCCTAACACTCCACAACGGTTATTTGCAGGCAGTATCTTGTACATTAACAAGCAGTGGTAGAAAATAACACACTCTGGTTGAAGGAGAATTTAGTCTTTTGCATTATGCTGCATCTCATGACCAAGAGCAGTAAGGTCCAATGACTGCCACAGTGTCTCTGGGTTTATTTCCACATAGCGAGACTGCCAGGTTTGTAAAGCCCCACTACGAACCTCAACCTTTGCTTCAGAAAGTCCCTATAACTCCTGGATGACAGGTTAGATGAGAGAGAAACTGAAAATATAGAGATAGTGTTGTTATGTTTTTTAAAACAGAAACCAAAGGGGCTTACAGTCTCTAAAGACGGGCAAAAGAACAAAGGAGGGCTAAAACCCAAACAAGAAGGAGGCCAACTGAACAGAGTAGAAGCACAAGGTGAATCCAGTGTAAATAGACAAACTGACACAGAGGACTGGGAGCTCAGAGACAGTTCATACTGTATATATGGGAGGAAGAGATACACAGGTGAAACACAGGTACAGCAAATAATATAAGAGACACACAAGGAATGCAATTTCATAATAAAACCCGAAAAGAAGAACTAAAAGTCCAAACACAAAGAAACTGCAAGTCCACAACACAAATCAATATGTGCAGCTAACAGAGGGAGCAAATCTCACATTTCAATGATTTATATTCAGAGTTTATGGGCCTGAGCCTTTGCCAGCAAACATTGGATGGAGGACTAGGCTGCATCGTGGATAGTTTGAGAATCAAAGTGCATTTAATTTTTCCTGTATACATCTCTTACCACACATTAAGATGGTGACCCACATTTATTTCTCTGGTTTTTCTCCACGCACCAATTCCCAGTTCCTTCTGATAAATGCTTTGAATTTATGTGCATGCATCATTCACAGTTTGCCTCACCACCCAAAAGTGTCCAGTGGTGAAGTGGTAATAAAACAAACATGTTGATGGTGTGCTGTACTCTTCAATGCAGAGTTTTCTGTCAACCAACACTGTGGGTTTTCTCTCCTGTTTACAAGCCACAGTCTGAGGTAGACGTCATCTAGTGTGTCATTGTTTAACGGTGTTGTAGCATTAAGCCTGGAAAACAATGGATGAGGTAAGGATTAGAGGCAGAAATCGCCTTTCTTCTAGGGATGTTTTGACACAGAGGAAGGGGGCTGGTACCAGACAAAAAAGAGTAGATGGAGGAAAGGAAGGGGAGGAAGGGGCGGACCTTTCAGACCCTGGTTCCCACTGACTGTGTGCAGCTGGAGGAGCTAAACAATAATGTGAAACAAACAGTGAAAGGAATAAACAGGACCACACCCCCAGGAAAGTCCCCAGAGATACCTGCAGGGTAATATGACAGCCTGTGTTTAAGCACAACTATCACTTGAGCCTGTCATGACATCAGAAATCATAAACTTCAAAGTGTGTTATTATTAAAGAGCTGAGTTCACAGTGCAGCCCCTGGAGGCCATTTGTACTGCCGAAAGAGGAAAGATGTGCATTTTTAGCCATGAGGCACAGATCTGGGTCATGTCAGTCATTCAGTTGATCTGTCTACTACAATGGTCCAGACTGAAATAACTATCCAAATAAGCCATCAAAATAAGAATAGTAAAAACGCATAATCATCCTTCCAGTCATGCATTTCAGTGTCTGAAATATATTGCTGATGAAAAACACAAGCATGTTTTGGGTCCTCTGCGTGTCACTCAAGCAGCAGATCTACTTCACATTAGTTTGGCACATGTGGATTTTTTTGTGAGCGCTACAAAGAAAGAGAGAGAGGACACACCAGTAACTTGTCCTTGTCGGCGGGCGCATGGCGAGTGAGCTCATTCACTGAGGCCAGATTTGAAGGATGTGGATATAAGAGGCTTTTTCAACAAGAAAAAAGAATGAAGGTAATCAGTGGAAGTGAGGCTGCTGCTGCAGCACTAAATGAGTCAGGACGTGAGAACACAGGGTGGTGAAAAAGTTAGGAGTACCTAGCCAGTGTAGCACAGTGGCTCTCAAACATCAAACATACACCATACATGTATATGAAAACAAGTATGGCGCATCTTTACATATGACTGAGAACCATCATAAATAAATAAGTAACAAATTCAAAGTAACACCAGTGTATGATAGAAGAGACCAGCGATGTTAACTGACACAATGGATAGAGAAGGGTAACCGGACGGTTGCTGGTTCGATCCCCTGCACCGCCAGCATTTCCGAAGTGTCGTTGGGCAAGATACTGAACCCCAAATTGCTCCTGACTGCCGTGCCGATGGTGATGGAATGATGTCAATTTGAGAGGTTGATTGGTCTGAAAGAACATGATATAAATACAGTCCATTTAGCATCTACTTGACAGAGCAACAAGGAAGTGATGATGCTATAAAATGTTATGGAAGACAGATGTTATCAGAACACATAATCCCCTGATTACACTGTAGTAGTGGGGAAATATAAAGCTGCATCTGCTGCTCCATTGAGTATCGGCCTGTAGCCAGTGCAGGAGTGTTGCTGGGTTGTTGGACTCATATGGAATAATGAGCACTCAATAATTATTAAGACAGATATTTTGTATAATCGAATGATTAAGTCTACATCTATCTAATAATTCTATAAATCTGTGTCTGTCTGTCTATGTGGCTGGAGAACTGTTCATCTTATCGGCTTCTCTCTAAGCTTGTATATAGTTAAGAGCCCAAGGAAGTGCATTGTTGAATTTGGTGATTTGGACTCACAATTCAATATTAATAAACGTTGAATATACAGGGAACCAGCGCGCTGTAACATCAGCGGCTGGGACTCATCAACATAAGTGATGAATTCAGATTAACAGGTGCGTTCACAATAACGGCAACGACAACTGATTCTCTTGTTCTTGGTTCACCGAACTTTTAACAAACACTTGAACAGCTCTTTGTGCAGCAGCGGAGGTGCAGCTTCAGGGTTCTTTGGAGTGAGTGCCACAGTATGTCTTTACTTGCCATGGCTAAATTACTTTAGATCACTGTTACAGTTTCAAAAAGAAAGCTGCAACCAGCATCACCACGGGCCAAGCAAACAGCCCATTCCAAACAGATATGTTTAGAACAGGCACTGCACTAGTATAAAGTCAATTTAGCGAGTTCGTACCTCTGCCAAGGCTAATGCCCTATATCGTTAAAGAAATAATAAAAAAATAATAACTGGATCCATCCCTTTATCCAGATCCACTCCAAATGTTTAAGAATTATTTTTTAAGTCATGCCTGACAAAATTTCATTGCAATTTTTTTAAGTACTTTTTGTGTAACCCTGCAATCAAACAAACAAATTCTGATCGCGGTAATAATATATGTTTATCATTTGAAAAAATTTGATTTAATTACATTTGGTTGGAATATATTGATAGCAATCCTTTCATGGTGAGGAGCGAGGACAAGAGAACAGCAGTAGAGAGCAGAGGCGATGAGACAGATAGATGAAAGAGAGACTGTAGAGGTGAAGAAGAGGAGGGTTACACATTCGTCACCGTTCAAAAGGAGCCCTTTGTCACAAAATAGATGCAGGAACCATTAAAACTCTAGAGACAGTCAATTTTCTAAATTGAGCGAGGCCTCTGGTAACATACAATTTAGCAAATGACAGTTTCATCAGCATGGGGGCTATTTTTGTTTCTCAGTTTTCTACTCCTGCTGCTGGAAATAAACCCAATAATAATGTTGAATGGGAGCTCAGATTGCGCTCATTCTGTCTATTTTGGTTTCATGTTGTGAAAGCCGGCCTACACACCTGACTGGAAACTTTTTGGCAGTGCGCAGTGTCTCGTCTCATATAATCAATTTTCTCTGAATATTGAGACTGGGCTGAAACCCTGGTCTGTCAAGATCCCCCCCCCCCCCTGAAAAAAACACCTTGGCTAGTCAGAAATCACCAGCAGCTGAAGTGACCCTTATTAATAGCCATTGTTCTCGTTATTATCTGTCAGTATCCAGCGGAGCTTCCGGTGCGCTGTGAGTCATCAGGCATAACGATCGTGGAGAGGGAAAGAGAGAGAGAGAGAGAGAGAGAGAGAGAGAGAGAGAGAGAGAGAGAGAGAGAGAGAGAGAGAGGAGGGGGGGGGGTGTTGTTATTTTAATAATATCACAACCTGCCTCTATTCTACATAGACTATAATACCAATTAATAAGCAGGACATGTCTTTAAAAAGGCATTTGAGTTACCAAAGAAAAATGTAATTAATCCAACACCTAACTGCAACATGGCATCACCTTTGAGATGACTGGAGGTGAGAGGATACTTTTTTTTTTTTAAGGCAAAGAGGCCAAATAATGTTGCATCATCTACTTAGATGATTAATATAACTATTACACCAGAATTAGCAGGTATACGTAGGTTAAAAGGCAATTAACTCCTTTCCCGCTGTCAGTGGGGGAGTTTCTCTTTCTGTTTCTTTCTTCAGTGAGTCATGTTCAACGTCACAGACATGAAGGAAGCTGAGGAGCTTTGTCCCCTTTTGGTCTTGCCTGTGTTGCATTTTGCACCATACGCGGAAAAGAATCACTATTACACATTGTTCCCAAAAGAATAAGCACACAAACGTTCATGGTTATTTAAGTTATTTAAGTGCCAACCCCCAGAATTTCAATGCATCTCATAACATCAAAAAGTGCAGCGGCAGCATCTAGACTGCCATAATAAAGAAGAGGCGTCCTTTTTCCATCACTGCAGATCAGATAAAAACTGCAGTGTCTACTGCAGAGTCATTTGGCCCATTGCAGAAAAAAGCCAGATGTAGGTGGATTGTTTGACCAGTGAAAAAGGGGCTTAATTTGCATATTGAAACCATCAATATCTGCTGATATAATCCCCAAAATGTTCAGATATCTCCACAATCAGACATAGCAGTGTAAGTACCTCTGCCAAGAGGTTGGGATGTGATATGTGTTTGTTTATTTGTTACGTAAAATCTACAGGAGCACAAAATGTGGTGGTAGGATGTGGTTTGGGTCAGGAAAGAACCCATTACATTTTGGTGCAGATCCGGATCAGGGGGCAGATCCATGATTGTTTATTAACATCTTTAAAAAAAGCTTGATAGGGTGTTTTTCAACATTTCCGTTGATTTTCAAGATAATTATCAGTTAATCTTGATGAAAACATTCAGACATATTTGTGCGGTTGGTATCGACAAGCCTTTGCAATTTTGTGCAGATAAAAAAAAACAGTGGTTTCAATGTGAAGCTGAGAAAAATAATACGACCTTAGCTATAACGATTGTTTCAATATAAGCAAAGACTATTGGGCTTAGGCAGAGGTATAATCTCTTCTACTAATTCTACTTCTTACCGTGCGATTGTATTCTCTTTGATTAATGACACAATCAATATTTGAGTAAATATTTGTCCCTAACAGTGCCTGGTCTAGCCTGCACTATCCAGACCTGCTCCCCCCAGCATGTTTACCCACGCACTAGAAAGAAAGAGCCGCCTCTGTGCCTTTAACCCATCATCTGGCTCGCACCTCTGTTTACTGAACTACATGTGTCCTCATTAAAACGTGAAGTGCAGCTGGCGAGTCAACACACAGGGGCTTGTTGTCCCGAGCCCTGTGGTTAGTGGAGGAAAGTTCACCACGTCAGAAAGCCCCTGGCTCAGTCAAGGACCGCTGATAGATAACCACGCAGCAGTTTGATAGTGAAAAGCACATGCAGTACTTAATGTAGGAAGTTAAAGGTTCAGTGTGTAGAATTGATTGAAATCTGGTGGTGAAGTTGCTGCAGCTGAACACCCCTCACCTCACCCTCCCCTTCCAGACATGAAAGAGAACCTGTGGCAGCCTTCAGTTGTCATAAAAACTCAAAAGATGTTTAGTTTGTCCAGTTTGGGCTACTGTAAAAAGCATGTCGGCCTCCGTAGAGATGACCCACTCCCAATGTAAATATAAAGTATTTATATATAATAAAGGGACCATTTTAGGGTGAAGAAAACAAAAATTTGTACAATTAAGATGAAACATACTAGTGAAAACATCACAAGGATTATTTTATATAAAATTTCTGCAGATAGATCCCTTTCACCTAAATCGTACACACTAAACCTTTAACTCTTACTCTACCTTGTTTGTAATTTGGTTGTTAACAAAAAGATCATTTGATTCTACGAATGAAAACAGATGCATCGTCAAACGGCCTCTGTCCGTCTGCTTTTACTATGCAGGATGTGTGCTCGACAGACAGGTGTGGCGAGGACAAAAGCAACGAAGATGGAAGAGAGAGAGAGAGAGAGAGAAGACAGGAAGACGGAGTGTGTGACCTTTCATAGACAAACTACGGTTGGAAAGAGCAGCACAATCTTTTCAGGCTCTCTTTAGTCAGAGAGGATTCTGGGAAGCTTAACTGGTTGTAATTACATGTTATTTGATCTGGATGAGAGCACAGTGCCGCCAGCAAGGGTATAGGGTGAGGGGGGGGACTGGCACTGCTGTGTTTGCACGTATGCAGCTGTTGTAAAACACAAACAAATTCTGCAGGAAAATTCTGTCTGAAACCCTAATTTCCTCCAGGATTAGAGAAAAGTTGCTGTTGAATCTATGTATCAATCAGTCAATCATGTTTTAAAATATGATTTTATTCTAATAAACATCCTGAAAGATTAATGTAATGTCAGATATGCAGTACATTTCCTCCTGAATTGTAGTTGAGTGAAAGTGCCAGTACCTCAAGCCTGTGTGGAAATACAGTACTTGAGTAAATGCACTTCCCACCTCGGTTTGTGAGTGTATATTTCTGTGTGTAGGCGCAAGAGAAAGAAAAAGAGAGGGAGAAGGACACACTGTGAATGTGTGTGAGCGCATGTTCACACATGTGTACGTGTGTTTGCGCGTGTCAACTGAATGTGTTAAGTAACGGCCACATGGGACAAGGGCGTCTGGTGTTGCTTGGTGGCTGGACATGATGAATCTGGACAAAATGTCTATGTCTGTTTGTGTGTTTCTGCGTGTGCATCTGAGTGTGTTTGTGTGCAGCTGTGGGGACCGAGTGAGGGCGACAGTGGGAGCAGACAATAACTGCAGGCGTCAGGCTGAACTTTACCCCCCGGCGCCAGTCGACGTATTTGCACCAACATGTAAACACTGGCAACCACAAAGAGTTTTCTTTTCTGTGACAGTTAAAGGAACTGGGTTACTTTTCCACTTAAACAAATTGGCATGTTACTACTTGTATTTGTTTTTTATATTTCTCACATACGAAATACATAAATATCCAACGACTGGCAGGTAGCAGCTTATAATAATGAAATAAATAGGCATATCTTCATCTTTATAATCTTTATGATGATCATTCTTTAGACATTTTCATGTTACCATTAAACTACATTCAATAATTGTCATCATAATAATCAGTACTTCACAGCTGCAGTCTGAGACTTTCAGATCAACTGTTGTTTTTATTATCATCATTTTGCCTGGAAACATTTCATTGTTGATTATATTTTTTATTCAAATAACATTGTCATTATAATCATCATGGTCTTCTTCATTCCATTAGCAGAGTATAATTTGAGTTTTGTCAAGCATGTATTTCATTTCATTTCATTTTTTGTGTTAAAATGTTGCAGCACCAGCAGCTATGACTTATATAAGCATGCAAAGCTAGAGTTGACAGAGGTGACGACAAGAATAAAGGGATCCTTGATACGTCATCTGTCGGTGTGTGTCACCATGGATACAGCGACAGGAAGCCAAGTCACATCAGAGTCTCGAAGATCTGTAAACACACCGCAGCCTTCTCTTTGCTTGTAATTGATTTGATTAAAACGCTGCAGCAGAAGAGCAAATGTTGACCTTGTATTGGGAACATTTGTTCTTTGCTTCCTGACGTATTTCTCTCTTTACTTTGAAAACTGGGACTGTGTTGTAATGCAGAAATCTTTAAAGTGCTACTTCAGGCCCTCAGAGTCAAAGAGCAGGAATTTACAGCAGCCGCACCCGAAGAAATGCATTATAGAGATTCCAGTTTCTCCACTGATGATAGCCTTAAATAACCACAAAGCCATAAGCCTTCTCTTAGCACGGATTACTGAACAGGACGACCAGACACAGGCCCGGCGGTCTACGGTCTCATGGGGCCCCACAACCAGACTTCTGTTTGAAGTGACGGTTATTAATACTCCTCGTTCACATTTTTCACTTCCTAAACATTTAATGGACTATAAGCTGATATGATGCACAATCTGATTTTTGTTATCATATTTATTGTTCTTTGATCTTTACAGCTACAGTGACCGTTGTGTCCCATTGTAACCTCTGATGCTCATGTTCACCAAACAGTCATTTTGATTGATTTGTCGTCATGCATTATATTGTTTTATCACGAATTTAAAAGAGATCAGCGGTACAACAGTGACGTCAGCCTCCAACAGTGATGAATAACTAAAAGATGAAACCCTCGTGGTTCAAGGGGATCATTGGTTACTGTGCATTTGAATTTCAAAGCTTAGTCCGGACTCTGGGAAAGACAGCAACAAACAGATCAAGAGGAAGAGCGAATCTTTGCGGTTGCGTAACGTCTGCCACAGCAATGTGACCCGGGGCCCACTGATCATCACAAGAGGTGCTACACGACTCAGACAGGGGCCAGAATACAGGGATGAGCTGAGGACAAATCATAGATCACTTTAATGGAAAGTGAAGGACAGTGTTTTGTAATAGGGCATAAAATGTCAGGGCAGCCAGAGAATGAAACTCAAAAAACATCCAGCATACATATTTCTGTGAAAACTCCCTGCATGGGAATGGCAGCAATGTTTAAAAAACCATTAGCAACAGAAAGTACCTGCTTTGGTATTCGGGTAATGCAGCTCAACTACTTCATACTGTGTCCTGAGAATGAATGGCATGCTAATGGTCCACAAGTATCATGTGGTGGGAGCAGTGAGCATGATGTCATCTTTGCTCCTTTATATGCAACCATCCTCACTACTTGGACTAATTGAAATGACCTAAACAATCCATTACTTTGTTTAGATATTAAATTCTGAACATGAAATGTGTTCAGTTGTTGTTCGCAGGGGAGACGGAAAATATTCAGCATGATACACTTATCTCTTCTCTCTGTCTGTTGTTGGACTTTTAACGGCATGTGTGTTTTTTGGTATATTTTTCTTCTTGTACATCGAATACCAACATCTTTCATCTGCCGTGGCAGCTTTCACAGAATCACATCTATCTTGTCCTTGACAAATACTGTAAAGCAGATATTTAAAATGGTATTTGTTATCATTTAAAGCTGTTAAAGTTCAAAGTAAAGACGTTTTCACACCTGAAAGTATGGACCACTGTTTGCATTTGTTCCAGCTAGTTTCGGTTCCACACTGTAATTTGGGGAGCGCACTTAAGACTTTTGTATGACATACATACGTCCTGTCATCATCCCCTATGTGGGCTGTGTCTACCTGATTTGTTGAATTAGCAAAATTTATTTGAATAAGGTGCACAGAGAAAAAGTAGTCTGTATGTTTGAATTAAGAAAATGAATGAACTGGTTCCTTTAGTTAATTTAATGGCCACTGTAATATCGTTATGTTTTTACGACCAGAAAAATGAATGTCCGAAGGTCTGGACCAAAGAACAAGGTTGGACCAACTAAACCAGAACAATGACACAAGACCCACAGAGAGCCATACATGTTCCATTAACTCATTGACTCTAAGCTGTACGCACACGATTTAGGCTGATGCAGTTTAGTGAGCTGTAATATTGGTATTTGTCACGATGTTTTTAAGACAGACGTAGCCTTTGTGAGCAGATCTCAACGTTGCGTCAATTCGCTGCAGGATTCTCCGATAATCTCTTTACTTACTCATCTGTGGTATTTTATCTCTTCCGTGAGTCATGCTTCACCTTCACGACCCCCACACTTCACCATTTCTTTTTATTTATTCTTCTCAGGATTTCTTATCACACCTTCACGCATTAATACTCCTCTCTGTGTTTTTCCTCTCCTACTGTACTGACTTCCTCTTCCTCCTTCCCTCCCTGCTCCCTTCATCCCTTCGTCTCACCTCTCTTTCTCACTCTCTCTGACTCCTGTTCACATTAGTATTCTGTTCAGTCCCAGTCCATCTAAGCAGGGAGTCTGTGGCTGTCTGCTCCTCTGGTTTGAAGCCACTGGAGTGAGGCACCCCAGCAGCACAGCAGAGTGCTTTATACATCAGTGTATAATTACTCAAACAGACGTACACACACACCCGCACACACAGGCACAGACTCTCTGCTAAATCTCTCTCCATCTCTGTATCTGCACCGTGCCCTCTGATATCCCACCCTCTCTTCCCCTCTCCGGTGCAGCGGTAAATACTGCAGCGGCACTGCGAGCCGAGCTGCTGCCCCTGAGTGCAGTCGGCGCTGACAGATTTCATTAGAGCCGTAACGCAGCCTGTCTCGGCGTCTGCCTCGATAAGTCCTTCAGGGTTACACAGACCTGAGACATCACGACACAGCACAACACACTACACAGCACAACATGGCACGGCATGACACAGCAAGAAACTAGAAAACACGCCAACATGGCAACATCTTGACGCTGAATGTGTGTCATGCAAGTACTCCAGTGTCCCAGAGGATTGAGATGCACTGTGTTTTGAATTGAAAAGCTGCTGTATCTTAGTAACCCAGATGGCATGTGCAAAGACATTCAAATATCCAGTGGAGCAGAATATGCTAATTCTCACTTCAATGCCAACCAAAGCAAATCAGGATGCTTCAGCTCCTGCTTGGGACGCATGTCAACTTTAGTGCTGCTGCAGCAGACTGGCCTCTTATGGTTTTCACTCTCTTGTATTCATGACATCAACAGCATCCAAGGATAGAGATCTGACCCTCCGGCCTTTTCCTTGAAGGGTATCAAAGCTTTGATGTTATCACCGAGATCTGTCCTGACGGGTGTGTGGACTTGCTGTACAAGCATGGGACACACACCACTTTGTTCAGTGTTCTTGTCGTCCAATGAGGCACAAGTGCACCACTTTGCAATTTTTCAGACGTCACATTTGTCACCACACAAACTGTGTGAACTCGGTCTGCTACGCAACACTTTCACTACAGTTGTCAAATGTAATTTGCCAGTCGCCTGCTGCTCAGAGATGACTTTTCCGTTGAGTCATTTTGATGGATTATAGTCCTGAAATTCAAGGAAGTGAAAGAAGTAATTCTGAAAGGTTTTTAACTTCAAAATAGCAACAATTATGTTCTATGTTACCAATACACTGAATTTGTTGAGCATTCTGCTAGTTGTGGTTGGTCGTTTTTTTGTTCTATCTCAAGTAAACTGGATAACATTCACTTGTACTGATTGAGTGTTTAGTGGCCAATTTCACTGGACTCAAATGAATGGAGAGTGGAGTTATGTCTTAAGGGCGGCCAACAAAGAATTACTTTGGCTCAAGATGCAACACCCATAGTCTTCTAGATGTGGCATGTAGTGTCTGTCTTCTACCAGAGACCTGGGAGTGTTCTGTGCAGTCTATCCATCTGTTCCATGGACTGAACTCTTCTGGGCGCAGGGACCAATTTTGGGCTTCACCTTCCACCTCTGGTCTACTTGTCCTTCCAGCTCCTGGTACATCTCGATTTTCTCCTTCTTAATGATGCTACTGTCGGCTGGGATTGCCACCACTGCCCTCCTCTGCTCCTTGTCTGGTTCTGCCTGCTACATGTTTTTAGATCAATGCACCTACTCAGCTAGGCCGGTCGTTCAAAGATGTTGTTAAGATCTACAAAGGTCTCTTCCAATGACGGGAGTGGGTACCGTCGAGGTTCCTCTACTGGGGTCAGTGCAGTATCTCTATGCTGCACTGATGTGTTCCCATTGTGTTGGAGCCTCTCAATATTCAGCTTCAGCTCCAAATAGCAGCTTCCTTCCATTCATCCAGTAGTGTGGGGTGAGTGATAGTTATTTGCTCACCTGTAGTTACTCTGGGTGACATCCAAGTCGTGCCCATATTCCATGTATATAGGTATATACATGTATATGCATTGAATATATATATATATCTTTTATATTGATGAAGAGGCCAATAATATCTTTCCTTTTTACATAATTACTTTCCCACACACAGCTTTACTGTGCCCCAGTGTGAGAAATTGGTGTTGTGCGACCAACTCATGGTAGCTGCATGTCCGCACACACTGTGCACACAGCGAGCACGCCGGCCGTGCATGTCCCAAACAAACTTGGTCACACGCTGTTTTTTCTAACCTGTTTCATGTTGCTCAACCAAATATAAAAGAAAGTGTGTTTCTGTCAGTTGTGACTCACAGACTCAGAGATGTGTTTCTGTTCACTTCCTGTCGGTAATCCAACACCAACAAATTTTGATTCAACAAACATCTCATGGATTATAAGTTAATAAGAATATTAACAATTACTAATTATAACTTGATGATATCTTTGGCTTAAGTTTTAATTTTTTTCGGCTCTCTTTTATGCTTTCTGCTCATGCAACACTGTTATCAGACCAAACTCATCAATTATCTGTCACTCTTTGAACGTCCCTCTCTGCAGATGAATCAGGGATGAACCGGGTAAACTTTGTTGCTTATCTACTCAGAAATGTTGCTGCTTTCCTGCACTCATCTTGTGTCAAAAAGTTCAAGTGGAGTGCTTCTGCGACTGTATGTGCATGTTGTCCTTCTCTCTTTACCTGGAGAGGCATGCACTGTAACACACGAGCAAGACCGAGCACAGACGACAGAAACACTCACATCACCAGCCCAATCCCAACGGCTGTACAAACGTCTCCCGTTTGAGATTTTCTTTTAAAAACCTCCATCTGCTTATCTGTTAGAGAACAAACAAATCAAACCACCTGCTCAGATAAAGACTCTCTGTCACATTCTTACCTGCATGAAGGTCATGGTGTTCTCACTAAGACATTCAAGCTGTGGTCCCGTGAGAGCGAAGGCAGTGACAGTGTAGGACGAATCATCCAGATTGTCCTCTGCATGAAAGCAACACTTTACATTGCAAAATAAAAAAGTGAATTTGACAGTTTGTGTTTCTATTTGTTGCAGAAACACACATTTTAACTTTATACTAAAAGCTGGTGCAGCCTCACCTTAATTCTCATTTATCTGTCGGGCATAAACAAGTGAGGTATTTTTGGTATGCCATTGAGCAAGTGATGACTGGTATGAACAAGCTAAAAGCATTTAAGACGGTAATGATGATACAGGAAACACAATGCAATGCTTGTGTGGGAATGTAACTGCACTCTCATGCTTCACAAAGACATCTGCAGCTCAGGCAGCGAACTCGAGCTGCGCTGCTCCAATCATGTGACATACATCATGTGACATACCTCACTCTCCACAACCATCTACCATACACACCCACCTTATCAGGTGGTCTATTTAAGCAGAGAAAAATTTCCCAGCATCCCCTTTGCTCGCACTGCTGCTGCAGTATTGCTACCAGTTGCTTCAGCGCCTCCACCACCCCAGCATCCACCTGTAGGCTCCGACAGGGGGTTACAAGTATTTGCACATCACTCCCATCATTCCTGTGTAATCATATGGGGGAGTTATTAAGTTGGAGCCTAGACGCCAAACACTAAACCTGTTCTAATGCTGCAATAAATCTTTGAACGTGAGTTGTCTGACTGAACTTAAATAATTGCTTGCTGAGTTTGGAAATAATTGTCTGTATATTGCATTTTTAATACATTTTTAATTTTCAGTTTGAACCTGCAGCATATTTTGACTCTGACTGTATAAAGTGGAGGTTGTCAGCAGGACAATAAACATAACTTCTGAGCTGCCTATCAATTAGTTGAGGAATTCATTGTTGATTTTACTGCTGGATATTCTCTTATACTCGCAGGGCACTTCAGACGTGCCCAGACATTCTCTGTAGCTGCAGATCAAAATGAAGCCTCAGCCGAGGCAGTTAACCGAAACCTGCTCCAACACAAGAACAAACACAAAGATTACACGTGTAACTATTACATCTCAAACATCAGTGTTCCAACTCCTGATGTGTTGGAACAGCACTTACACTAACAGACATTTCAACTTTCAACACTAACAGACATTTTGATCTGATTTTAACACCATTACATTTTTTACATATGTTTAGGTATAATTCATATTTTAACTCAATAGTCACTAAAGGCACAGAAAAGGGGAGCCCAGTCAAAATAGAATGTGAATATGTGAAACACTGCAAGCTTTTAAAAGGTGTTGGATAAATTAAAATACCACACACACACTTACTATATTCTTGAGATAGTAGGCACAGGCACACTTCATTTATTGATGGCTATCGGGACGTGAAGAGGATTTCAACAAGTAAGATGAAAAGTGTTTCAGAAACAAACAACCAATTCTACCTTTATTTGTTTTTGTGCATAAAATGTTCACGATTTGCACTTGAGGTGAATTTCTGATTACGACTGTTTCCTGTTTGCTGTCAGCTCTAAGAAAACATACTCTGATCCAATCAAATCACATTTTATCTTTATTTAAAAACACACAGCGATATGTGAGGGGGGCAGAATTTCACGAAGATCAATGCAATCTGTTCAAAGTAGCAAGGACAACAGCAGCAGTCAGTGTTGTCAGCGATGTTTCATGTTGCTTTGCCAAGAGTTCTGTTCTGAAACAGTAATGATGGTTTTGTACACACAGTAAAACCTGTCCACACCAAAATAGTCTTTTTAAAAACAAACAGAAAATCAACTGCACTATGTTTGTTATCCTGCTAGAAAGGCTCATGTGCACCTGTTGAGGAAAGCAGAGACAATGGGGCAAAAGAGTTCATCCATCAACTCCTCTGTGCCCTTCCCATCTCTCTTCCCCTGCTCTCTGCTTCCTGTTGTGCAGGAAGCGAAGCTAAATCCGCTCCACCCACTGGTCGCAGAGTAAACTCTGCATGGGATGGTGACACGAGATAGAGAGCGGGGATCGAGTGAGTGAATAATAAATATACCAAGGCTCATGATAACCAAGGGGAGCTGAGTGAACAAGTGAACTAAAGTCAAAAGCAAAAATAAAAAAACGGTGGATCAAAGCTGACGTAAATGTAACACAAAGTCTCTGCAGCTGCACAGTTCAATTGTGAGAGGCCTGCAATGGCTCATTACCACAGGAAGCAGTGTGACAGGAAAAGAACTATACACCGGGTTAATTTGGGCTGCAGGAAGCCGTGTGCTTAGACAGCCACACTCTTTCCTGCTGGAAGGAAAGGTGTGATTGCTTACGCACTCACTGATCTGCAGCTGCAGCCTCTTTATGCACCACCAACAGTCCTGTTACACATATGAGTGGAAGTGGAGTAATAAACTTCAAACCGTATTTTATGTATCACTTTGCATAATGCATATGTTCATAAATGTTAGTATTATGTAAGTAAATCTTGTTGTTGTAGGAACACAACAAACGTTTCCAAGCTGAGCCCAAGTAAGAGCAGGGCTGAGATCAAGAGTAGTTAATAGTATTCCCATCTTGGTGGCATATGGTTTCTGCTCTTATGTTACTGATGCACTTAAACAGCATATCACTGGAAGATACCACTTAAAACCAGTTTACTGTGTATATCAAATTGCACAACCATACTGACCATGCTATGGCACCACTCTGATTTATGGTCTGTCCATTGCTTTTTCACTGGCATATGGGACAAAATGGGATATTGATCATGTTCCACTGCACTCCAACAACAAAATCTATCCTTTTATATGGTTTGCTGCTGGAGAAAAGTTATATCAATAAATAAAACATAAAGTGGTATGCTCTTAAGTGACACACCACAGTGGCATACCGAAACCTGGCAGAGGCATATGTCAGTTCCTGGCAGGGTGTCTGTTCCTGGCAGGGTGTCTACAGCTATACACAACTTTGTCATACCACTTGAAATGAAATTTAGGACCATACTTGTGCTAGAAATACACACAAAAAGTGAAAATATATTTGTTCCTATAGTAAACACACTGATAGCCATTAGCATTCATCCCCATTGTCCCCAGACTTTTGACTTGTCTTTGAATTTGGCCTCCACAAATGCTTATAATTCTCAAGCCACTTATGAATAAGCATGCATTTCTTTAGTTTATAAACTATCTAGAATGGATGTCAGTATAAAGCATAAACTTTACCAGAAAAAGAAAAACGATGCAGCATAAAGGAACTAATAATTTATCTTCGGTCTGGGACGTGTCCAAAAAAATGTAAAACCCATCCAATCAGAAAGGACCTGAAGCCGCCCTGCAGTAGATCAGCAGCACATCAATAGTCAAAGGTGGCATCTGACAAGAAATGGCACATACAGAAATATGGTGGTGGAATGGTACCAGAGAAACATGGCTTGCATGCTGCATTTAATTTGTTACTTGTACAGAGCAGCAACCTACCACAGTCACCAATAACACATGCCACAGAACCACGTGAACCAACAGCGGCAAACTATTAAACAATTTTCAATTCAAGGGTCACTACCAGTGATTTTTTTTAAATATACATAACTTTTCCTCTTTGTCTTGCTCTACCAGCTGGGTGTTCCGTTTAGTTCAGTTTGGACATTGAAAGCAGGACACAGGCACAGAGGCAATAAGCTGTAATAAGGCTAATAAACGGTTCTATTACAGCTTGAGTTGAAGGTAATTAGAGCAGTGGCAGGCTAAGAGATGGGAGCGAGGAAAAGGCATGTCTCACACACAGGAGCACAAGGGGGGTGCTTGGTCTTTGTAAAGCACCAAAAAATATATTCTTTTTGTGATTGATTCTGCACAAAGAGATGTTTCCCCTCAATTACCACCTGACTACCCAAAAGTTATTTGACCAAATATAGAAGTTTGAATATGTTTATTTAGACTTTCCCCCTCCATACTCAAATGGCACTTTCTTCACGTGCTTGAGAAAGTGCTGCAGAAAATGTCCTTATCAATTGGCTGTTTATTCAGTCCCCACCCGATTCCTGTGCAGTCAAAATGATTCAGCATAAACATGACAAACAGCCATTGTTGACGTTGTGCAGAAGAGTTGAACAGCAGTCCAACAGCTGAATAATGAGCTGTCAATTCTGCTGACGTCTTTCAGGGCCTCGCACAGGCTGTTCGCAGCTGCACTTCTTCTGAACCTGTACTTCTCGTTCTCCCCTCTGATTCAAAAACTTCATTATGTAATGAGTCCCCACTGGAGTGGAAGTTTAACACATGCAAGTGGCAGCTCTCTGGTCATTTGGCTGTGCTGTCAGCATCTTAATCTGCCATGAATGAGATCGAGAGCAGGGTGGTGTTTCTTAGGAATCAGTAAACTATTAAAACCTCCTCTCAGTAATTTCCCTTTGTGCAAATGTCACATAAAATCAATTTACTTCCTGAACACTGAGAATTGTGGAAGCAGCTTGTTTCTTTTCACGTGCAGAAACAGTGCATACACACACACAAACACTTTGCATAGCTTGCGGTTTCCCCCATTGCTCTGACAGTTGATTGCGAACAGCCAGAAATCACAGTTGCTGCTGTGCAGCTCTTGCGTCAACTCTTCGTCACTCCGGTCCCCTGTCGAGTCCCAGCTAATCCCCATCCCCCGACCCAGACCCCATTCTTTTCATCTTCTAATTCCACCTGCAGTCTCACATTTTCTTCGTAGCTAAAACAACACTTTTATGAACTTAGCCCCCCCCATGTTCTATTTTTCTCTCTTGCTGTGACTGTGACTGTGACTCAGACGCTAATCAAAGAAAACCGTGGCCACCTTGCTCTGTGAAGTCATGGCTCAGGCATTCAGCGTGAATATGAAGCAGTGCATTCAGGTATTTCATTCAAATGCCACCTTCAAAGAGATTGACATTACACAGTTTGCCAAATGTTGCAGTTGCTTCAAAAGAGGACAGGTGTAAATAATATAACCACTACATCCTTATTGATTATTCACATCAACCAATTCTTCTTTTCCTAGAGGTAGTTTTAAACTTAACATTTCTCCTCTTGTTTTCCTCTTTTATGTGAACGGTGTGTTTTATGTAAGTAAAGAACATTTTCCTCTACACCACCAAACAAAAACACAAATCTAAAGGTAAAATGGAGCAGAGAACAAAATCACTGCAATACTTGCTTTGGATCAAAACAAAAATGTGTTTTTACCACTTTTGTATTTGTGCTATCATCAGTATGTATTATTTAGTGAGGACCAAATACTACACATAACAATGTAAACTGATGTTGTGACTGGATCGTACTTTTTAATTTAACATAATACATGTTTTTCTCGTTGCTAAAAATATTTTTCTGACATCCTCTGGCACTATTTCAAGTCAACTATGGAACAAAATATGTTTCATGTATGTTTCATAACACTTATCATAGTACAAATTCTGTTCAGGACTGGACTAGAGCAGAAGACCAAAGTAAATCTAACAAAAAACTGCAGCTCGGCCTCTGGGAGTGAGCTTCCACCTCCACGTGTTCTCTGAATATTACAATCCCAACTGTGAGTGAACCCATGCAGACATATAATCGATCACACACACTCACAGTAAATGCACTCAGGAAGTGAACTGTCCATCTCACTGTCTTTCAGAGCAGCTTAAATGATGCTGGTGTTGTTTTACATCTCGTGGACTCCAACAACACAGTGCAATTCTGTTACTAAACGCAAGCTGTATGTATCTTTTAAGACATCCGTCCCCCAAGGACCCGAGCAGAAACATGTCTCTGGTCGAGCCTGATGCTGAAGTCAGTCTAGTCGTATAACGACATCAAGCTGGTGCGTCAGAGGGGAGACTTCATGTATTTTGAGTAACAAAGAGGGAGGAGAGAGAAACACATTAGAGACAAACCGTCATATGCCTACAATTACAAGTCTGACTTTTACTGCCCGGCTGAAAAATAAGAACAAGACATGTGTGCGGCTGACTTGGTGATTGAATGAGTGATGTCATTTTGTCCGCCCCCTCGGAGTGCACATGTAAACATGTCACTTCATCTTGTGTGTGTCTTATGGCTGACAAGCAATGACATCATCTTCATGCAGGAGATGAGGAGGATGAGAGCGACTGTTCTTCCAGCTTTATCGTGCCATCAGACTTTCCGAGATAAGTGCCTGAGGGCTGAAAAAGGCAGAGAACGATAAAAATACCTGACAGAATCTTTCAGTGAACTGAATGAGAATTTGCACCGTGACAGAGATAACATCACTGAGAATCCTCATTATCCTCTATTCTTGGTATTCTGCTTGACTGTCCCTGACAGACACAGAAATAAAACAATGATTACTTTGCTCATTCCGTTTTTATATTGAGCTGATGCTAGATGGTGACGTTTGGAACGGTGCACATGTGTCGCTAGGTGTATATACATATACATTTCTCTCGGTGTGTGTATATTGTCTGCATGTTGAAACAAATGCATCAGCTGTTAGAGATCAAATCCCTCATGTTTCTAGATTGCTGGCGCCCACCTCCTGACCTTAGATACAAACACACACGCTGCATGTCCACATGGAATCTGGGTTTCATTAACTTCCTGGGGTTTTGGACAATGGATCCTCACATTAAGAAACACGGGGAACAATGAACAACAGCTTCTTCTGCTGAGAGACTGCAAAGCAAATAGCAGATAAAAACCCTGTCATGCCCAACGACATCAAGTATCTTCCTCATTCTTGATATGGGAGGTTCGCGTGTTGGACTGAGGCGTGTCTGGACTTGTTCTTACTTCAATTGTTTCTTCAATGTGCTCTAGGTTGGATCCCACAAAACCACAGGCTGGTAATGGACATAAATTCCTTCTCCTGTTTACCACAGTTACTGATTACTCATTGGGATAATGGGTGGTCGAGCTCAGCATGTGCGTGTATGGTGAAGGAAGACAGAGAGGTGAGCTGTCGTTTCGAAACTGTCTCTCATCACGCCCAGTTCACCAGAAACTCCCACCCTCTCTCAGTACAGTCATTCCTGTGTGGATACACAATCATTATACTCAGCGGTGGATGTAGTATTCACACTCTATACTTAGGTAAAAGTAAAAGTACCACACTATAAATATACCAAATAGATAAACAGTCGTGCTCTTAACATGTTTCCACGTACAGCTACATTTCAAGTTTAGTACAGGTATAGAGGCAATATCAAATGGTAAAATGCTAAATGGTCTGTATTTATATAGCACTTTTCTAGTCTTGAGTCAAAAGCACTGTACAGTGCAGTTTGTATGTTTTTTAGCATTCACCCATTCACACACATTCATACAGTGCATATATGTGCAGCATTTTCTCTATCATACATCACCCGGCACAGCTGTCAGAGGCAATTTGGGGTTCAGCATCATATCAATAGCAAAATGAACTCAAGTATTTAAAAGTTAATATATTCATAAGGCAGAAAGGCTCTTTCAGAAAGTTATGACATGTGTTATATTATTATATCATCATATTATTACTAATGCACATAGATATGCAGCATTTACTGCTGTTGCTGGAGATAATTGCATATAATTTATGTTACGGTTGAGCTTAATCTACAATGATAGATTCTAATCGCTCAATTTATGCTTTATCCATCCATCCATCAACCCATCCTTCCATCCATCCATCCATCCTTCCTTCCTTCCTTCCTTCCTTCCTTCCTTCCTTCCTTCTTTCCTTCCTTCCTTCCTTCCTTCCTTCCTTCCTTCCTTCCTTCCTTCCTTCCTTCCTACCTTCCTTCCTTCCTTCCTACCACCCATCCATCCATTCATCCATTTATCCATCCATCCATCCACTAATCCATCCATCAACTATACTGTTTATCCTCTAAGGGTCATTGGGAGGCTGGGGTCAAACTTATATTATATAATATGGAAAGTATAAAGGTAAAGGCAGTGGATTTAAAAAGTAGAACAGTTCTTCTGACATGTTGTTGGTGGGTGGAAGGATAAAAGAGCAGGAAATGTAAATATTCAAATACAAATCCTGCAAGTTTGCACTTGAAAAATATACTTTGTTATTCTTCAAAACTCAAGAATAATTCTTAAGAATTAAATTACACTCACATCTGTTCTTTGAGTCTTTTGTTCACATTGGCTGCAGAACAAAGCTTTTAGGGGAACTCCACACTGACGAGGCTGAGGTTGTTATCCACTCAGTCACAGTGACACTGTAAACATGTACAAGGTGTTAGTCAGGCCTGGATGTGGGTCTGCAGGTGGGCTTTTAGCTGACACACGCACAGATGTACAGAAACACTTTTACGATCACAGGCCGTCATCCCTTGACTTTGAACTGAAGGTGAGTAAAGCTGTTTTGTCTGAGTTGCTGCACCGAGCCGGGGGTAGTCACACAGGTGAAAGCAGAAGAGCCTCACGGAGCATGATGACACCTGCTCCTCAGCACCGAAACCAAGCTCGTCTGGAACAGCAGACAGTCAGTCCTTATATGGAGATAAAAACAGACTCTGCAAAACCAAAACACAGGCTTCTGCTTCTCTTTTATGCCCCTTAAACATCTGCATACATATATACTGTATAGAGGAAAGTTATTTTCACTGACTGTTCCAGAGACCTGGTTAAAAACTAAAGGAGAGAGAGCCTTGGCAGTGATGGCCCTGAAGCTCTGAAAGAACCTGCACGTTAGTCCCTTCTTTAAAAAAATGTTACTAGAAACCCTTTTCTGATTTTATCTTGAGTTGTTATTTTAATTATTTTAATCAAAGTGGCTCTGATAGGAGAACCTCAAAACGTTCTTCCACTGATCCACTGTTTTACACCGTGACATCAGACATGACATCAGCTGTATAACATCACCAATGCCACCTAATAAAATAAATATAAATAATGTATGACATGATAAATGTTGTTTTATCTTCTATTTGTTAATTTCAATTTAAGGATGTGTAGCTTATCAGCCTGTCTTTTATTTCAAACCCTTGTAATATGACACTTATTAGCAGACCAGGCTTCTTCTGGAGATAGTTGTACACATCCTCCTGCTCCTTTCAAACCTAAATACATTAAGCTTATTGTTCCCATCTCATGCCCTGAGCCAAACAGAGGATATCCAGAAGGATGTGTTCCTGTCCACTTCCCTTGAGGGGAATACAAACAGGGACAGCAGCTTTTGTCCTGTCGCACTGGTTAACTTTTTTTTTTTTACATTTCATTTAGCTGACGCTTTTATCCAAAAAGACTTACAATAAGTGCATCAACCATGAGGGTACAAACCCAGAACAACAAGAATCAAGAAAGTACAATTTCTTCAAGAAAGCCAAACTACAAAGTGCTATAAGTAAGTGCCATTTAAGTAATACTAAATCGTTAGTTTAAACTTTTATTCAAGGTATAGTCGGAAGAGGTGTGTTTTTAGTTTGCGACTGAAGATGTATAGACTTTCTGCTGTCCTGATGTCATTGGGGAGCTCATTCCACTATTTAGGAGCCAGGACAGCAAACAGTCGTGATTTTGTTGAGTGTTTAGCTCGCAGTGAGGGAGCAACAAGCCGATTGGCAGATGCAGAGCGGAGTGAACGGGCTGGGGTGTAAGGTTTGACCATGTCCTGGATGTAGACTGGACCCGATCCGTTCGCAGCACGGTACCCAAGTACTAATGTTTTGAAACGGATGCGGGCAGCCACCGGTAACCAGTGAAGGGAGCGGAGGAGCGGAGTAGTGTGAGTGAATTTAGGTAGGTTAAAGACCAGTCGAGCTGCTGCATTCTGGATGAGCTGCAGAGGTCGGATGGTACTAGCAGGTAGACCTGCCAGGAGGGAGTTACAATAGTCTAGGCGTGAGATGACCAGAGCCTGGACCAGAACCTGCGCCGCCTTCTGAGTGGGAAGGGGGCGTATTCTCCGTATGTTGTGCAGCATGAATCTACAGGAACGTGATGTTGGCAGTAAGGGAGAGTTGACTGTCGAGTGTCACACCCAGGTTCCTAGCAGTCTGAGTGGGAGCTAACACGGAGTTGGCAAAGGTAATAGTCAGGTCGTGGGTGGGAGAGCCTTTCCCTGGAAGGAAAAGTTGTTCAGTCTTGTCAAGGTTAATTTTCAGGTGGTGTGCAGACATCCACTGAGAGATGTCAGTCAGACAGGCAGAGATTCGTGCTGCTAAATGTGTTTCAGATTGGGGAAAAGAGAGGATTAGTTGGGTGTCATCAGCATAGCTATGGTAGGAAAAGCCATGTGAGTGAATGACAGAGCCGAGAGAGTTGGTGTAAAGAGAGAAGAGGAGGGGACCCAGTACGGAACCTTGAGGGACCCCAGTAGTGAGAGGACAAGGTTCAGACACAGATCCTCTCCAAGTTACCTGGTAAGTGCGGTCATTGAGGTAGGATGAGAGCAGGGAGAGAACAGAGCCTGAGACACCCAGAGCCTGAAGGGAGGAAATAAGGATCTGGTGGTTCACTCTGGTGGTTTTAACAGCTATTGTGTCACACTGGGCCGGTTGAAGGTTTAGTCGTAAATGCAAGGGGCCGTGGAGGCTGTCACTGTTTGTCCCGCGTCATTTTCATTCATTTATTCATTAGTGCCCTCAACTAGTTTCAACCAGTTTCTATTACTTTCTATAACTTATAACCTATAACTTAACTTTCTCATTTGTAAAGATTATGAATTATTGCATTGTCCTGCTAAAAATAATCAAATTTAACTCAAATAACGCTGTTTGCAAGATTTGTCACTAAACACTGAGTAGTTTAAATTTCTTTTTATGTTATTTGGCTGTTTCTCAGTCCTCATATTTTTGGCTACTCTTAAAATGCTGGATGATTGTTGTTGCGTGAGCTGCTATCAAATAGTCAAAGTAAACTCTGCAGCAACATGTTTTTGTAAAGGTTTTATCTGGGTGGATACTTCCTGGAGGTATCAGGGGAATAACAATAAAGACAGAGGGAGAGAGGGAGACGGGGTGAGAAGGAGAAAGACAGAGAGCAAAAAACTTTGTTTTGTAATATGCAAAAATGCAAAGTTCATCCTAAAGAGGGAAATAAGATTCAATACCCCAAACATTTCTAAAGCACTAGAAATGCAATCAAAAAGGAGCAGTTATGAGCACAAAGTTGAAATATAACTATACTATCCTCTCAAATCAGATTATAGACAAACATCACAGCTACAAACAAGGTGGTGAAGGATTTAAATGATGTACATCTGGTCGGAGGACCAGATGTGTAAAGTGCGGGACAAATTTTTATGAAAATGTTATATTATTAAATAATATGATGAAAACGTTTTTGGAGTGTGCACGCAAACCAGGATGACTAACAGGCAGCAGCCAAATGAATTGCAGCTGGATGTTTACGTGCGGGCGAGGTTGAGAACACCAGTTGCTATAGAAACAGCAGTGTGTCTCCCACTCAGCTCAATGGCAGAGCAAGTGGAGACTGCCGATCTATTATCAGAGATGATGCATTGATTGGCTCATTGATGGGCCTCGGAAACGCACCCCTGACCGTGTTAACCTTATGCTCCCGTTTCCTCTCCGTCCTGGCATTTTACTTTTACTTTTCAACGGATGTGAGCCACCAGGCGCTCAGAGGGCAGGAATATGTTAAACACAAAACTGGAGCTGCTGTCTGCGTTGATTCGAAAGAACTTTTCATTTATTCAGTCAGTCTTAAAGCATTTTCAGCTCAGTAATGAGAGGAGGTGAATGGATCCTCTGCACGGCCAGATGGTTACATCATAGAGGAGGCAGATGTGAGTGTTAATCTGCAGAAGAAAACTTTGCTGAGCATAAATTGCTCTCTAACAAAAAAACAAAACAACTAAAAATGAAAGTCTTTTATGTCTGTGTCCTGAAAAGCTCTGAAACGTTATCTGAATTTCAAGAGTCGGCCCTGTGTGGAGATTCATCTTCCTCCGGCCGACATCATAAAGCCAATCCACCTCCTCCTCCATGCAGCGCCACAGTCCATTCGTCCGCCCCTGCATCTGTCCAGTGCGTGCCGGGAGAGCAGCAATTTGGATAACGTGGCATTTAACCGAGGAGGGCTTCTTACCGTGGGCTCAGTGAAATGCCAAAGGTGCACAGGTTGTGTCACTGACCTTTCGGCTCGAATCTCAGAAAAAACTTTATCACTGACTCAGTTTTGTCCAAACTTTCTTGAACTCTACGAGGGTGCAGATTAAATAAGTGATGACACCAAATCCACCAACAGCAAAGGACGAGAGCATCTGCAGAGTATAGGATTACACAGACTAACTTTTTTAATGCGGCACGGTGTTATAGCGGCAATCACTCACAGCAGGAAGCCCCTTGGTTCAAATCCCAGTTGGGATTGGGCTCGGATTTCCATGTGTCAGGTTTGTGTGCAGGGTTCGGTTAATTGGAGACTTTAAATTTACTGTAGGTGTAAATGTGAGCGGGAAAGGTAGTTCGTCTCTGGATGTTTGCTCTGATTCGCTGATGACATGTCCAGGGTGAAACCCGCCTCTCTCCCAAGGTTAGCTCGGATGGACTCCCGCCCTCGTCTCAACCCTCAAAAGTGGTAAGCTACAGATAATGGAGTGATGGAACTCGTTTCATTAGCACGACGTGTGGGCAACTAACTGTGCAGCGCTGAACCAAAGCAGTAACACTGTATTTTGCATATCACAGCAATGAGTTTGGTATGAAAATACATTGTTTATATATTGTATGATCATTACATTTGAACATATCCACTGGTGACTAGTTATTAAAGCTCCAGCATGAACCTAGAAATAAACATTCATTTCCTAACTTGCTGAGCAACTCAGCCCCAATTAAATCCAAAGGGAGATGTTGTGCGCCTGTGTGTTTGTGTGTGTGTGTGTGCGCGTGTGTGCAGGCGTGTGCGCGTGTGTGTGCGTGTTGCGTAGGATTTGCTTTGTCTTCCTGGCTGTGCTCTGAGTCACTGGATTGATATGCTGCTTTGAAGCCTCTGGAGTTCCCTCCCTCCATGAGGCAGAGCTGTATTTAAACACTTGCCACACTTCACAGATCCTTGCTAAACGCCTTTGCTTTCCACATGTAGTGACACCGACAACTGTTCATCCTTAACCGCCTCTGAACCACGGTGGGAGTAATGTGGTGTCAAGAGGATCAAGCATTAACTTGCACATCAAGTTTACTTATTATTTGATACAGTCAAAAAATGTATGACGTTCACTGCTCGGATGCTGAAGAAACATGTAGCACTGTATTATTGAGCAAAAACTCCTGTAGACATTTCTGTGGCATAGCTTTACAGCTTTAAGTGATGAAATAAAATGTGAGCTAAAGCATCAAACTCTCAGACTGGTTGAAACGCTGCAGAGGGGAATTTCAGAATACAACACACCCTCTCGTTTGCTGGTATGGACGGAATGCTGCTTCCACTTTGTTGCAGCTACTTTTAAAGAAGAGCTAACACAGAAGTCATCCCCCAGCCCAGTTCATCTCATCTGGAGAACTACTCTGCTGTACTAACAGGATGGTAATGAGGCGGATGCTGCAGGACCTTTGAACAAGATTTATTTCCTACACAAAACTACAGGCGAAAAAAATCAAATGCAATGTCTTGAAGTACGAATTTACAAATTAAATAATACATTTATTTATTAAATTTAAATTACCATTGGTCCCATATCACTGGATTGCCTGAGAAAACTTTGTAAAAAAGGGCAAAGGTTTCCACAGAGGAAGTGTCGGATATCTGTGTATTCGGTATCACTGGATTTATTTTTATTTTTGTGGAAACCTTTGGCAAAGTTCATTCATCCCTCTTTCTCTCCTTTTCAGTTTTATCTTTGCTCTTTGTCTGAAGGCTGCCCACACACTGCCATGTGATGTGTTTATCAAAGGAGTCAGGAGGCCATTACAGGCCCATACTCAGGAAGTCACATTTTCTACTGACATCATGGAGGAGGAGGGTGGTGATGTTGGTGGAGCAGTCAGATAAGAGACGACGCTCGGTCAGTTATTATGGAAACTGAGGCATAAAAATAATGATTATCCTGTGACGCTCATCCAACTTTTGCAACAGCCCAACGACAACGTGACGCAGGCCGTCTGCAACGGTTCATCTCAGTTCACTCCAGCTGAGTTAATCTGACACATTTGATTAAGGTCTGATTAAAGACAACCTCCAAGGAATCACGTGGTAATTGCATGCATCCAAGACACAGAGGTATTGATTGGAGGTTTGTGCAAATTGTAAATTGTGTTTAGATATTTTCAGTGAGGATATTTAAAATTCTAATCATTACAGCAATAATATGTATTTAAGTTTTTCTGATTGGATCGACCCTTAAGAATAACCAGTAATGGATGGATGGATGATTAAGTGATAGGTAGATGGATGGATGATTAAGTGATAGGTGGATGGATTGATTATTAAGTGATAGATGGATGGATGGATGGATGATTAAGTGATAGGTAGATGGATGGATGGATGGATAGACTCACAACCTTTCTGACATGGCCATAACCTTTAAAGGACATGAACACATATTAAAATATAAAAAAATACTGCATATAGATACAGTAAACAGAGGGAGATAGAGGATGTGGAACTGCTGAGAAAATGCACTAGAGTAATTGCAGTGATAAACTGCTAGAGACAGAATGAGCGTCAAATGTTAACACGAACCCCCCCGATGTCGTGACACTGATATGCAACATGTAATTGAGCTGCCTGTTTGAAAGACGTTAGACACCGACCTGCCGGCACACTTCGATCCACAATTACACCAAAAAGCGACGATACCACAGGGGCCTAGTTTCAGCCAGGAGAGGATAAAAAGACCTTTTAGGCGAGCTGATTGTAGCAAATTACAGGATTCAGACGAGAGAGCACGAACGCCACAATACTGAGCGAGTAAGTGGCCACTGCATCTCACCGTGGTGACTCATTTGCGATTTTATGTGTATTTAAACACCAGGAAGGAAACCAAGTCATGCAGAGGCAAACACACACCTGCTTACACACAGTCAAGAGAAACCTTTTTTTTTTAGTAAGACGATTAAGTCTGACTGCTGTGCATTGCTCATCTCTCACATTACTGACACTGCAGAGAACAGCCGAAGCTACACTCATCTCCGTCCTCAGTACATCTGTTCTCGTGCACATGGATGGAGGAGGAGCGCTGACATTTGATAAGCAAAGGCCTCCTAACCCCCTTAGTGCATCCCAGTGTGTGTGTACGCATATCAAAGCACGTTTTTATGTTTCTAGCAGAATGTGCCGACTATCACTTTGACTCACTCTTCTGCCCGCAGAGAACTTCACGGCAGAACCCGAAGTATAATGATCCACCGTGTCACACCAGCTTAGACTCACTCCACAGCTAATCCGGCCTGCATGCACAACACTTTCCCCACTGTGGATGTGACAGCAGCAGAGCCACAGCTTTGTTTGGGCCATCCAGAAAACCAGACGTGTCAGAAGCATTTCTCTTCTTTCTGCATGACAGTGAAATTAAGAGGATGAAGTGAACTTGCACTCAAAGGGTTTTTGGAGTTTATCTTGACGTCACGCTCACAGAGGTGTAGGAAGTTCCCATGAGGCCAATAAAGCCGATCTGCTGACTCACAGAAGGGATCCTTGATTTCCACTCATCATTACAGGAGCTGAATCTATGTTGGATGCTACAAACACTCGGATGCTAGAAACGCTCTTGAAATGCCAGAAAACAACGGAATCTATTTCTGTCTCACTGAAGCATCCATTCCAGGGCCTATTACTGTCAAAGGCTCTGCACTCAGACCTGGAGGTGTCGTCATGAATAATTCCTGCTTCTTCCTCTCGTCGGCTACTTCCTGTTCGGCTTCTGTCTGTGTGGGTATGTTTATGCATGAGCCATTCATTATTGAACTCACAGATATTCCGAGCGAAACATCTGAAGGGATGACTCAAACATCTTTGTTCAGCTTCCATCATGACATAAGCTGGGAAGGTGAAGAGGTGTCGGACAAGACGGATCAAACAATCGGGTGAAGAGCAATTAAAGTGTGTCAGGACATGAAGCATGTGACGTCAGATGTCTCTTTACGCAGCCCCGGCTCATTTCCGACTCGCACCAAATTGGGCAGTGGTTGCTAGTTTCCATGGTTACAGTCAGGAAATGTGCAAATATGTCCAAGAATGACTGTAGCCACTTTACCTCAAAAGCCCCTGACGCAATCAGTGACATATTGTGACTGAGTGTCATTGTATTCGTCTGTTTTCTTTTACCTGCATGTCACTGATTGGCTTTTTACTTCCATGTTTTCTAATCACACAAACTGACCCTTCTGTTCATAAGCTGTCTGTGCGTTAGGTGATGTGCATGTTTGTATGAGACAAGGTTAGACCCATTCCGCAGTCATCTTTGAAAACCTCTATTCATTCACTCTGGGATAAAACCTCAGCAAAGTCCTTGAACCAGATTATAAACATGCATCTGTGTAAACACTCAACACTATCGTGCACGCATCTTGATCTGAGCACATTTCCTGTTGCAAACAAAGTTTAGAGATAAAATGGTAGCTTTGACTCGGGCCGAGCGCAGAGATACGAGGGTAATTAGGGTGAATTGGACATTTTGATCTGCACCGCATTGTGCAGGACATAAGCAGGGAAGCTGCTTTACAAGGACACAGGTCGTTTTCCATTTGTTTAAATGCACTAAGAAAACTAGGAGAGTGAATACCGCTGCCGAGGCCCAACAGTCCCTTCAAATTCAATCTACCAGCACCAGATCTGACGCACTCTTAAACATCATGTGACCTGTAAACCTGTCGGATTTCTTTCATCGAGATCCATGAATTATTCCCTGGTAAACAATTGAAAATGTTGACCACCCCCCCACACAACATACTCAGGATTAGACTTCATTTTTTTAGAAAATGCTCTTTATTATTAAATAAATAAATACTGCACTTTTTAAAACACAATAATTTAGATTACATTTTCATCTCCCCCTCCCAGCTCAATGTGCTGAGTCCATCTGTCAGTACGGAGAACAAATCACAGTTTTAAAAGTTATGTGATATTACACCCATCCCACTCGCACACACAAGCACTCGCACACACAAACACACACACAAACAGGTGAACTCTGGAGCATCCACACACAAACGGTTTCTTTGCACTGCTGAGTTGGCTGTGACATACACTGTACAACATTTACAATAGTCCACAGTCTAGCTCTGGTTACATTCAGAGCATCAGTTTACTGAGATTTCCTCGAACAAACAGCTTCAACTATTCTATACACGATGAAGCTGGAGCCAGCCCAACTTTTGTCTTTACTTCCCAAATATCCATCTTTTTCCCCCAAACATCGGGGGTTCACACTCGTACCGACATCCTCGGCCTTTCCTCTCCTACAACAATTGACATACAAATCAGCCCTTTTCCATCCACAGTCATTGTGCTACATTTCATTTTCTCAATCTCTTTCAGCATTGTCCGTGCTATTTTTTCCACCTGCACCTCTGCTGAGTCACGTAGGTGCAGCGCTGTAGGAATGTTAATTAACTTTGCACAACTCCATCTTTGGTCCTCCGGTCTCTAACGAGATCCTCTCTGAATCATCCTTCCACTGCGGCAGCACTGGCGCTCGACTTGTTTCACACTGTCCTGGAACAGGTTGTCCCGGGTTTAGCTGCATCTCTGCAGGAGCATGTTGAGCGAGTACACCATGCGTTCGCGCAGGTCGGTGGGGCAGCCGGACGTGAGCAGGGAGCTGAGTTTGAAGGTTTTCGAGACGCGGTCCTCGTTGATGTACGTCAGCATGTACTCGTCTCTCTGGCAGCACAGGATGATCTTGGTGTGGTCGTGATAAAAGTTGACCTTTGGAGAAAGAAAGTCTTTTGTTAGACAATTGCAAGTTGCTCCTTTCTTCCTTTGTTGATCTGAATGCTGTGTTATGCAAAGCACCATAATGACGTTCTTCTAAGCGTGCCCAGCAACCCCTATGTTTTCCTTGGTGGTTTGTGTGTTTACCTGAAAAGTGCCGTCATTAAAGAGCATCATGAGGGCGCGGTCGGACTTGAGCCACTGCAGCAGGTAGAGTCTGGGCATGTGTGCGTCTGTCATGCTACCCAGGTCCCCGCCCTGAGAAAGCAAAGGAGCAACACATCAGAATTTAGACAGGCTGCGACATGAGAGATGCCACTTCTAATGCTTCAGGGGGTGGAGAGACCAAAGTAACACAACAGCAAGAGGGATGGATACATTACAGGAATGCAAAAAGGGAGCGGGGGAGCTGAGATATTTGCTTACATCCATGAGATTCTCCTCCATGTAGTGGGAGAAGTACTTGAGCACAGTGACTTGGCCGACAAAGTGTTCGGGAACCTCGCAGGTGGGGAAAACAGAGCACTGGCCCAACTCTGCATAGTAATGGATGGTCCTAAAAACATGGAGGGAAGGAGATAGAGTTATTAAACCGCTCACATGACAAAAACAAAACATACAATATATTGATTTCAGTGTCATGACAGCCTAAAATCTAACCTGACAAATTAATCTACTCTAATTAAAGTCGTTAATTATTTACTTAAACCACTAACAGCTCCCTGAGAGAATTTGCACGCACTACAGCAAGCTTAAACAAGCCATCCCCATTATATGTGGTGACTAATAACTTTCAATGAGAAGGCGGAGTGTTGTGAAAGCGCAGGGCAGTGCTTACTTTCTGTCAGGCAGGAGGCTCATGTGAGTGCCGTTGTTGAAGAGAACTCCCACGGTGTGATCAGACAACTGGTAGCCGAAGCCGTACTTGTTGGAGTAGTCCACCCATTTAGTCACCCACTGGAGACTGCAGCTTGTTGAGCCCTGAGGAACGTTGTCTGCTGCGGGTGGGGAGGGGGACACAAAGGAGGAGAGGATTAGATGAAGCTGCAGGGACGATTTAAAAGAGGAATGAAAAACCTTATCTGTGCAACCTTGTTCACTTTGTTAAAGCACTCAAGGGTAGGAGTGTACTCAAAATGTCCTCCCAGTTCACTGAAGTGAAACTATCAAGTGTGCTGAGGCTTTAAGCATCAGTAATGGGCTGGGAGGAAATGTGTATATATTTGATTTACATATATATATATATATATATCTGAAGTACAGATAAAGAGCTGTATCTCTGCAATGAAACGTGCAGTACATGGGTCAAGACGTTTCAAAGAGTCCACTCACCTTTGGGCATATTCTCCAAACATCCCCTCAACACACTTGCGACCGTTTCAGCCACACATCCGGTTGTGTTGTCTTCCAGACCTGCAGGAACAACAACAGCAGGTCATTTAGTTTGGTGTCACATTGAGGCAGCACGAGAAATTACTTTGCACTCGAGCCATCACAAATCTCTTTATAATTCAGTCATTTGCATCGACGTTGGTGTTACAGAAGATCAATTCACACCATGCTGGCATCGCTGTGTGTGTGTGTGTGTGTATGTGTGTGTGAAACTTACATTCACTGCTGCTGCTGCAGCTCCCCAGACTCCCCCTGACGATCAGACGGATGGTATCTCGCGTCGCTGGGGACTGGCTCTCTGTTGCCAAGGCGACGGGGCTCTCTGCAGATGGCGGAAGTAGACTTCCATTCTGAGGTGAGAATCAGTGACGACAGAATTCAGAATCTGCGAGTTTAGAGCACTTCCTCCTACTATGACTCAGCAGCTACCCACAGATGTAAAGTGGTCGGCTTTAAGGATAAAAATAAGTGATTGCTTGTTTTTTCATTTCATTTCAGTAGAGCACTGGAGTGACTCATTCGACTGTGAATATCTCTGTGTAATTACTGTATGAAAAAAGTAATCATCACCTACAATCTTGTAAACATCTTGGCTGGAGTTGAATAAATTGTCTCTTACCTCAGAAATATTTTTGCACTGTTGTTGGCTGATGACAGTTCTCTCCAGGTCGTGCTGCAGTTTGTAGATCTCCTCTTCCTCTTTGGTTAACTTGTCTATTGAAGACAATAACCGCACATTAAAAAACTGAGCGTGGCCTTTTTCCACCAGCAGCCACATGAGATAACATGTGGCTGCTGGTTTAATAATACTTCTTAGTACTGAAAGATCATAGTTGGTAGATCTGATACTCACTCAGAGTCTCGTAGTATTTGACCTTGTCTCTCTTCCCACCGAAGAGCGCAGCAGCAGCTTTCTTGAAGAAGCTCTTGGCTGGACTGGAGACGTGGAAATCTGGTGCCGAGTGGCAACAGCTCGCCGACAGACGCTCTGGACTGAAGCCCTGTGGGGAAGGGAAAAGTGGGTCAGTGTGTGGCTGGTGGGAAGGGGCTCACTGCTCTACTCCCACATGGTGACATTTAGAGAAAGACTGACAGTGAGTGGAACAGACAGAGAGAGAGATTAGTGTAGCATCCAACCTGTGTGAAGAAGTCGTGCCTCAGAATGTGGTCCAGGTTGGGCCTGTCCTCTGGGATCTTGGCGAGCAGGCTGGCGATTAACTGCTTGGCCTGTGGCGACAGGGACGAGGGCAGGGAGTACCTCGCCTCGCGGATGCACCTGTAGGTCTCTTTCAGGTTGGTGGTTTCAAACGGTGGTCGGCCCAACAACATGGTGTACCTGGAACAGGATGGAGGTCAAACGTGAGCCGGTTTCCATCATTAACCACTAATAACAAGTTTCTATATGACGAGGCGAGCCCAATTTGTATATTTGTTCATGCTATTACACTGTTTTTAGTTAATAATTCATAATAACGACAAATAATATTAAATCTTTTGAAGTTCCCTAACGATGGATTGATCGTTATCGTACTCACATTACGCAGCCGAGGGCCCAGATGTCTGATTCACAGCCGTGGCCCTGCTTGTTGAGCACCTCAGGGGACAGGTAGTTGGGAGTCCCACAGATCGTCTTCCTCCGGTTTCCTGCCGGCTCCAACTTGGCAGCCAGACCAAAGTCCCCGACCTTCAGCTCCATCGACTCGCTGACAAAGAAGTTACCTGCAGGGGGGGGGAGGAAAGGGGAGCGAGATGGTGAGCACCTGATATTCAACCCAGCATCAAAGAGCGTGTGTCCCCTTGATGAATTGATTAAAAAGACAAACTAGAGGACAAAGGTAAAGTAAAGTATAAAAAAGAATAAAACAATGATATCCTCGCTGCACAGGAGGCATCTTTACACTAGGGCACAAAGTGTCTCAGCAGCAAAAAAAAAAAATTCTTACCAAGTTTCAGGTCTCTGTGGAGGATCTCTTGTTCGTGCAGATACTTCAGTCCAGAGACAATCTGCCTTAGATAGTAACGCACCTCTGGCTCAGTAAGCACCTTGCGAGCCTTGAGGATATGAGCTAACGACTGCAAAGACACAAAACATATAGAGAAGAGAATTATAAGAACTGCTTCCTACAGAATAAGCAATAGGATTTTTAATGTCACAAAACTGCAGTGAGTGATTCATATTTGCAGAAAGACAAAATGCATTTTCACATTAGAGCTATTGTATAGTGGGGGCAGACTCTGAATATGATATATGTGCTGCCTCGTTGGTTTTGGGTGCAATGCAGGTGTGATCCACAGCATTAGTAAGGAGTTGTATAGACTTGCACTTACTTTTCTGCTGCAGTATTCCAACAGGATGTAGATGTTCTCCTTGTCCTCAAAATGATGATAGAAGTGCACTATGTGTTTGTGGTGCAGTGCTCTGTGCAGCTCTATCTCTCTGTCAATCTGTCAGGAGGGAGAAAACAAAAAGGTCAGAGACTGTAACTGGGAGTTTGGTTGTTTTTTTAACACTTGCCCTGTGGAACCAGTGCACCCAGGCACCGGAGCTGCGCGCTTACCTTCTCCCGCTGGTGCGGTTTGGAGACGCGCGAATGTGGGATGATTTTGGCTGCGTAAACTTTGCTGGTGGAGAGGTCTGTCATCTCGTAGCATTTTGCGAACCCTCCCTGGAAAAAACAAAAAAGGAAAACACTGTTAACATACTTCGTCTTGCAGGTAAATCCCAATTTTTAAAAAAGTGTTTTAAAAAGACTAGAAGCTGACGGTACCTTTCCCAAAACTTTCCCACGGCAGTAACACTTCCCCGTGGCAGGGTCGGTGATGATCCTCGCCATCTCCGAGGGCGCACTGCGCTCCTCCGTCCTCTTCCTGCGCGGCTCGCAGGACCTCTGCGTCGCCTCACACATGCTGCTGCTGTTCGTCTGTTGGGACCCGATATTCCTCTGTACTTCCATGAGCTGGGCTTTGACTCGTCTCTCACTCTGAATGCAGAGTCTCCGTCTGGGAGGATTTATAGTCTGGCATCCTCCCCACCCCCTGTCTGCCGCCCTCCCTCTGACGTCACGGTGTGAAACGAGAGCATGAGGTCCGCCTGATATCGACTATCCACTGGTGGTGATGATGATGATGATGATGATGGTGATGATGACACCAATATGAAATCTAAGAGGATAAAGCAACGTGTGTTTTCTGTCTTATCTGATGTAATTTATGATGATTAATGATGATTTGCACCACTTGCTTTAACAACAAAAACAGAAATGTTATCTTTGCCAGTTTCATTCATACAGAAACCCAGAAAGTTGAATGGAGCTTTTTAATTTTCGTTGCAATATGTTATTAAAGGTGGTGTTGGTCTGGTGCATTTGACTGATGGAATACCCACAATGCAGAGGATGCATGTTCTCTGTATTCTGCTCAGGTTCATCTCATCCGGTGTCTGTGCAACAAGCTCAGTTTGGAGCACTAGCACCCTCAGGTGGAGCGTTTGGATATCAGACCTGTTGTACCCTTGACATTATGTTCACCAAAAAAAAAACCTTTGTATGGCATATAGGACCCTGACATGTGAGGTTGTGAGCGGTGGTTTGAGGAGAAAGGTTGCAGAGATGTCAGTTTGCAGAGGCAGGTATTTATAATAGAAAGATTTGTATCATCCTGTTGTTTACTGCAGGTGCCACAATGAGACGGCAAATTGCAGGTGCCACAATGAGACGGCAAATTGCTCCCTCATGGCTGCACAATCCATGGAAATATCTTTATCAATTTAACAATGGAGCCAACAACTTAATTTTCATGCTGATCAGTAGGTGGCGCTATGACCCTGAGATAATATTAACATATGGAGCTGTTCAGGCTGGGACTCTTTGATCATAGGTGAGAATTTTGTTGCTGACTGGACAATGTATAGTGGAGCCATAGGGCCTTCACATGGTCGGTGCTTGGGCCCTAGTAAGCGATATCAAACGAAAGTTAATTGCGCAACGCAGATCTTAAGGTAATTTCACAAAAATGTTATAATTTGTTTTACTTTATTGTTTCATTACTTTCCCTGAGTACCCGTACCTCCTTTATTAACTTGTTATTTCTTCCCGTCAAAAGCCCTACTTCCCTGTTGCACAACCTTTTTTTAATTGTTAGATTTTTTCTGGCGTGTTTTTAATGCAATATTGGCTAATCAAAGGCAAGATCAATGCAAAATTAAGATTTAATGACACGCCACTGATCTTGGCTGTGAAATTATTATCTATTATGTAAAGAAGAAGAACAGTCATTGCAGACATAGTTAATTTGGGCATAATGCACCTTAAAAAGAGTAATTTGCTACTAATATTTTCTGTGTTAATCACTTTTACACTATTCAGGCTTCTATTCCTCGAGAAAATAGAGCAAACCAGTTAACAATGTTGGGATTATTATACTTTAAGCAGTATTTAAACCGCCTGTAAGGTGGTGGCACAAAAGCAGAGACCCACAGTATGATTTTAGAACAGCAATGCGCTGCAGTGGTTTTTATAATGGTTAATATAATTATGCATCTAACTCCAAACCAACAAAGCAGAAGAAAACTATGAACTAACAAACAACAGCACTAAACGCACAATCCCCCCTGTAGCAAGCCACCAAGAAGGTTTATTAGTGTTAATGTGGAAATTAATTTTAGTGGAAGAATTCTTATGCAGCCACCAGAAATATGGCAGACTCCATTTTCTCTATAAGTGGCGAGGCTGAACAAACACTGTGGGGATAAGTGCTGTAGAAATCCCGTCTACTTCTTGTCTAATCAGAGTCCCTTTCATTCTTGTTATGTTCAGACGTCAGAAAAGAATCAATGCTGATCAGTGTGCGCAACTGACTTAAATCAGCAATTTCCCAAAACTCACAGTGGTTTTCCTTTAAACATCACAATTTGTAGTCTAGTAAAATGTGTCTGGAGGATTTGTTGCTTGTGAGACCAAGAGACTGTGACTTATCACACCGCTGTGTCTGGTACGTTTCTCAGGTGTGAGCGCACTGTGCCCATGTCATATGAAAAAGTCTTGTCAAGACCGGAGCCGACGGACGATCGATGAGGCCAGTTGGGGAAAGGAAAACGACAAGCGATGACACGCGTGTCATCTGCAAGCTCTTTCAACAGCTTCTCCCCCAGATCCTCCATCTGTAAACAGAAAAGCCTGAATCAGTCACGCTTAGCAATAAAAACGCTTGAAATACAGTTTGACTTATACATCATAAACAGGAAGGTAGAGAAATAATTCTTCATGGACATAAATTTCCAGCTCACCACTCCTGGAGCAAGGAAAGCAGTCAGATTGTTGTACAAAGACAAATCAGTCTGTAAAAGAAGAGAGACACAAACGTGGTGATGTAACAACTCAGATCAATGAGAACAGCAGTACTTTCTGTTAGTGTCTCACCTTCCAGAAGTCTTTGTTAACAAAGGTTGCTTGGCCGGGGGGCACTCCTGTCCAGCGGGCCTTGCTCCTGGCATACGCCACTAATATGGAGTTAATCTCAAAGCCTGTGCACTGGAAGCCAGCAGAAGAGGCTGCAAACACCTGGGAACCAAAAAGCTTTGTGTAACCTGAGATCAACAGCAAGCATTAAAAAAAACTCATATTTAAACTCCAGCGTGATACAAATATTATTCATTCAGTGCAGATCACTAACCAGGCGTCCGTCTCCTGATCCCAGATCTGCAAGGTGACCTGTTCGTCCCTCAAGCAGCTTCATAATGTTCAGTGTCTGATCTTTGCTGGAGGGCAAATAAGGGACCTGGAGCACAGTGCAAACACACAGTGAGTAGACACATGTGACAGGTGATGTGGTATTTTTATTATTACAAAACTTTCTTGCTATCAAGTTGGTAAATCAGAGCTGGAACATGACACAGTGTCTTATCTATCCCTCTATGATAGATGCCTCTATTAATGTCCACTAAAAAGGAGAATAACAGCCTGAAGATGTTTTTTTCGTGTGAAAACATCTCTGGATATGCTTCATTTTAAGCATATTAAATGGTCCATTCTCCTGAGTGCTGTGCCTGCAAACTCAGATCTGATCTCCCACTCTCTTTGTCTGAATGATAAATACAGCACTGTCTGGTGTATCTAAAGTAAACTGGGTTTAATCTGTCATAATGTATAACTCCAGCTGTTTCCTATGATAAACATAGAATAAAAGATAGACAAAGCATCATATAGTTTAAAAGAAAAAGACAGTGCAGCTTGATAGATTTAAGTATTTGCATCAGCTATAAACAGCCTATATTGTTTTGCTGCATCTTTTCTGATTCATCTTACACAGACGGTAAAAGAAATAGTGCATTATTGTTAATGTGCAAGAGAGTTCCGTCTCGTACTCTTTTCTTTGGTTTCACGGAAATTTGCAGCATTTAATGCTTGAAAGAAAGACGGCAAAGCAGGCAGATGAAAAGATAAAAAACAAGAAAGGTAATCTCAAGCACCTTGAGTCTCCGGGGGATTTGACGAAAGCCGGGCAACGAAAAGAGATTCCAGACTCCATACAGGCCGGTGAGCAGAGCACCTGTGCAGGCCGTGAGCACAATGCTGGTGGGGAGGACGCTGCTGTGCTCCTGAAGAATCACCTCAATGGAGTCCTCCATTGTAAACTGTCATCAACGTGGGTAGAAATACAGCAAATGAAAGAAATTTCTCCTCTAACACAACAGATACTGTGATCAAGAGAAAATCTGATTTTAAAAAATCCAATGATATTTTGTTTGGGTTTGGTTTTTTGAGAGTCAACCAATCAGAGTTTATTGGGTGGTAGAATGGAGATTTTAATATTTTACAGAGCTAACTAACAGGCTGTTGTAATGTTGCCTTGCAGAAATAAAAAAACTTATCTATAAACATGTCCTTAATCAACTTGAAAAATATTTACTTACCTGCTCCAGGCAACAACTGAGAATGACGCCATAAACTATAAACGAATAACTGAAGTAAAAACAAATAGAAATTCAGTCTGATTATTTGGATAAATAATCTCTTCAGTGCTGCCTGGTGGGCAAACTATGTAATTGAGACAGTTTTTCAAAATCAAACATAACATTGGCCCTTCTGTAGTTTCTGATTACCCACTGGCCAACATGTGATACTGATCAATATATCAGAGCATCCATATTATTGGTCGACCCCTAAAATGGTTTGGCAGCACATTAGATGAAGTGTTTTTGCCTGGATGCAAACCATGTACGAGTGAAGAATATATTTTGTTTTTAGGAAGAATAAAGTATTGCAAAGTTGAGGTCTTCAAACCACCCAGTCCATTTGAGGGCATTAACTTAAATGGACTGGATACAAACTGAAGGTTTATTTTCTTTAATGCCATTAACGGCTGAATCTCATTTGGAGCACACGTGGTATTTAAACAGGTTAAGGTCACTCAGGTTAAAACTAACTCTGTAACAGGTCACTTCAGAAGGTCAGTGAGTGGAGTTATAAAGCAACACTTACTTTATTTCTACCAATATAGCTTTTGTTAAATATTACTCAATATCACCAGAGCATATTTTTCAACAGCAGGGGGTGCTATAGATGATTTACTAATGGAGACTTCTAGAAAGTTGTGTTTGTTTACCACCTTTTTTGGTTTATGTAGAGACACTACGTGAGACAGCAGCTCTGTCAACATGAAGCACAGCAGAAGACTGGATCAGAGGAGCAACAAGGTCACGTTATTCCAAAGCAGAGTTGAGTCGGACGATCGGTGCGAAACCTTAAAAAGTGATCGAACTAAAACGTACTTAACTTTCTGATGAGCAAGAAACACAAATGTATAAAAATATCTGTCAGTGCATTTGTGAAGTAGCGACACAAAACCTTGAAAATCTGCAGAGACAAACACAAACGTGCAGCCTACCTGGCACGCCCCCTCCAGTCTGCTGCTGCGCACTCAGCAACGCACGCGCACACGCACACACAAACGTCAAAGGGCAGTTACCTTTATACACACGCCATATCAAATGTCTGCCAGAGCCTTTATATCTACTTCACGATTATGTAACAGCCTCGATGTGATTGTGTCTGTGTACTGGTCTATTAGTAGCAACGTTCCCTTCAGGGGCAAGATAGGAAATAGGAATTATACCGAGTAAAAATGCTCAACTGCTCATTTCCTTTTCGCAGTTTCCCCATTAAGGATGTTGGGTTTATAATCCACCTAAAATAGGGGTTGATGAGATTTCAGGTGCAAAGATGTCTTTTTTTCCACTTCCTCATCCTGCTCCCATTGAAAGGCCCATAATAATAACAACACTACTAACAACAACAACAATGAATAATAATAATAGCCACTCAGGCCTGTGTTTACTCAGCCCCCTGTGAAGCGGAGCTGACTGCAGCCTGCAGGGCGGGGAGGGGGACGAGAGCAGGGCCGAGCGAGAGTGACGCACAAGGAGAGGAGGCCATTATATCTGCTTCCTGAAAAGAAGAGAACAAAATAATAGTTCATGCTGCCCAGCTGGGAGTTTGGTTCGTCTCTGGAGTGAATTACCAACACAAGCAGGGGCCCATATTGCTGAAATGGATTTGTATGGGAAGGTAAGATGCATCATTGTACTAGAAGGCTAGAGCTATAGGAAAAGCAGCTGGTAACGTCAGATGTGCACGGACATTATAGAGATTGTGCACAAGGATTTCTGCAAGAATATGAATAGAATTACAGCTGTGAACATCTGGGCTGCGCTGCATGCCGAGTAATGTAGTCGACTCTGCACTTCGGATGTCGCCCTCCGCCTCTGCGGGGACACCGAGCAAAAACTACAACCCCCATATTCTCGACCCCCTTCACCCCCACCCCTATGATAACGTCAGAGACCCTCAACGTAACGCACTTCGCTCGTGCTCGTCATCTCACGCGAGCCAGCCAGCACGCGTGCCAGATCCGAGGCGGAGGGGACAGCTCCCAGGTGCTGAAACCGGTGCGCGCTCCGAACAGAGACACGGAGGGGGGAACATCAACTGCATTAGACATCAAGATATTCAGAAAGACCGTGTTCTGCAAAACAGAGGCAGATAAAGATCAGAGCCGAGGCCTTCAAATCAGGTTTGTCACCACAATATCCTCAACGCGTCTCGGGTGTAGTTTAATGTGCAAGAATTTCCTCCAGAGATAAAAAAAAGAAAAGAAAATAAGACCGCTTGCTCAAATGTCCTGGTTTTATATTCTCCATGCATGCGGCTGCCTTTCTCCTCCATGTGCGGGTTTATATCAGATCGAACGGGTTTGGTCGTGTTTTGTGTGCTGATGCCAGCAGTGCACTGATGTTTCGGCGGTGTCCTTGCAAACGCTGCCTCAATGGTGATTTTTCTTTTTCCGGAAATCCAGCGCAGGCTGTGCAGGATGGATGTCCGGCATCTTTTATAACCGCATAACCGGGCGACAGGGAGAGCTCGGCCGCACATGTTTGACATATAAGTGCAGTGGCTTTGTCAAAAAAATAGAATCACCTTGGAGCTAAAGATGACTGTGCTCTTGTCATCCTGCAGATTGTAGAGCACTTGTCCTCTTGCACGGAAATGCTCAGTGTATGTGCGTCGTTGGAGGTGAAAGATGCACTCTTTATCAAATATTAGCATTTGTAAAACAGTGAGGTAAAGCCGTTTTAATGTAGATGTAGATTTCATGTTTGATTAAAATGGATGGTGGAGTCTTTGTACCGTCAAATGAAAACAGAAATGTCAACAGAATATATTTGAATGGGAGAGAAGAGGGAACCTTGACATGTTTTTTCTCCAGTACAATATAGATCCACTTCTACCAGCACATAAAATACTAACATAATACTACTGTATTTATGAGCTTTATGTTGCTCTTAAGGTAATAACGGTAATAATAGTAAATTCCGTTAATGGAACCCTAGTGTAAAGAAATAACAGGTTTCGATAAAACAAGCTCAGCTATTGTAAAAAAATCAATACAACAGTGAGGTAAAGCAGTTTCACCATGGACAAAGATTTCATGTCTGGACAAATTTGATGTTAAACTCTTTAGAATGTAAAATTAAAACATCACACACTCAGAAATGTCAAAATATTGTAAAAAATGTTGCACTACCTTTAAAAGAAGAGTGAAGGTTGACATGTTTTTCACCAGCACATAAAATACTAACTGACGTATTTATTGCAGTCATTTTCGTTAATGGAATCGGGAAAAAACAAAGACGTTGGAGAAAACAAACTCAGCATTTAAAAAATCCTTGTAATCGTACACTCATCAATACCACAGCATGCTGTGTTGGTCATGCTGCGTTGCCTGACACAGCCTTCTGTCACCTCTGATCTGTGGCCTGTATAACAAGCTCTCACTGCTCTCTGTACATCCAGCTCTTCCTCTTACCTTCACTTCCTGGCCTGTGTTCATATAGACTAGATTGTTATCTTATTGAGAACTGAAAAAACGAACGTCTCACATTAAGGTTCGTATTTTTTCTTGTGCGTAACAGTTTTGAAAAGCTTCCTATTAACTCTCAAGGTGACGCTCTTGATGTATTCTTTTCAACGTCTCTTGTTTTGTCTTTTGCAGATGGCTGCCACTCAGGATGCGAAAGGGAAGGGGGAGGGAGGGGACCAAAACTTTGACTACATGTTCAAGCTGCTGATCATCGGCAACAGCAGCGTGGGCAAAACGTCTTTCCTCTTCCGCTACGCTGACGATGCTTTCACCTCGGCTTTCGTCAGCACGGTGGGCATCGACTTCAAAGTGAAGACCGTGTACAAGAACGACAAGAGGATCAAACTGCAGATCTGGGTAAGTGATATACACATCCAAGCATTGAAGATTTAGAAGCGAGCCACAAAATGTTTGATCCCAGAACAAACAAGTAGAACACAGCATGAAAGATGAGTTAATTCTGCTAATCATGTTTTCCTTAGCCGGTCAACACCAGATAATAACTTACTTTCCTCCTATAAATCCATCTATTTAGGACGCTAAACTCGGATTAGCATATGACCGAACAAAAGTAATTTTATGGAAGAAAGAAAACGCGTTTGTAGACAAAGCTGCAGCGTTACGTTTTCCTTTCACAGTTTCTTTGTCATTCCATTCATGCACAAATTTCCATCTAATCCACTTCAATCCTGGACATTTGCATGTTAAAACACAGTTCATGTCTGGGAGAAATCAGTTTTCTGTTGTCCTCCAAGGTCTCCTGGAGGACTTGCCATGCTCTACAAGGGGGAAGGGGCTCTTCAGAGACGCCCTGCCCCCTTGTTACTCCTGTGCTTTTCATCTCTGGTGTTCCCGCAGAGAGACTCCTGTCCATAAAGGGCTGTCAATCTTTTGCCCAGAGACCCACTTTCTCCTGACCTCTGCCCATGTCCTTCGATGTTGATCAATACAATTCAAGGACTGTGATAGGCTGCGACATGATGGCGATGTGCTCTGCTGTAGAAACAAGTCCTGCACACATGGGATCACCTATGGGTTTATTCAATTTGTAGTCAGTGGTTTGGCTCTTAGGTCGGAGCATGCTTGCTTGGTATGCTTGGACACTCTTCCCCCTGCATCTGTTGTTGCAGAAAAGATGTGATGGATACTTATGTCAAGGTATCTTTGGAGTCAAACCTACTTCTTTCAGTGTATTAGCTGTGCAGGTATGGATAGAAAATAATAAGGGATGTTCATGTCATTAAAAGTAATCTTTAAAGATCATTTCAGACAAAAATGGGGATTCAACTCATGAAGTATGGATGAATACAGATTCCTGGAATTATTTGATAGACGAGTGTTTGAATCTCAATTAGCAACAACAATATATTCAGTGATTTGTTCCTCAGTCTTTGAAAAGCATGTGGCACCTCAGCTTGCATGCTTAATTTATAGAAGAAAGCTCCAGGAAAGGCTCTATTGTGTTTTCGAGGTTTAACACTCGACGATGCAAGGACGGAGACAGATGGAAGTCTCAACATTACTGACAGGAGACTAGTAAGTGTTAGTTTGGCACGCGGTGGGGAGGAACAAAGAAGCAACACCTTCCTCCCAACGTGTGGGAAAGTGAAGAACGTCTACGGCTGTTTAATTAGGAGTTCATCTGAGCTGTTGAGGCAGATTGCCTCATAATACCTCTGAGATACTGAGGAGGAGGATTTCTTTCTTTCCTTCTCCCCGTCAGTCTCCACTGTAATACACCAAATGCCAGTTCTACTTAGAAGCTTCTGCTCTCTTGTCATAGTAGTTGTCTCTTGCCGCAATGGGCCGTCCCCAGATATTTGGTTGTTTGCTAATCACACAAAAAGATAAAGAAGAAGGGCCGGCAGGATTTGAAAACTGAGTTTGAGCAGTCAAATGACTGGCTAATCGGGATAATGTGTTTTCATCATTAGCAAAGACAAGCATATTCAGAGGTAAAAAGGATTGGCCTTGCCTCTAGTTAATTGGCCTGTCTTTTGTAATTGGGCTCAGGCAGAACTGGGTCTACACTAAGTGGCCATTTAAGGTGATGGCTGTTGGTTCATGTCACTGTGGCCGTCGCACCATTTATCTCCTGAGAGATAAAAGCGTCCTAATGCAAGTGAGACACAGTGCAGCCAGTCTCCGGCTTGTGCAAAACCCAAACTCACTTTACTGAATGAAGAAGAGTTCTGTCAAGTGTCAGCCCTCACTCACGGCCGCTGCCCTCGAGGTAGTCAGCTTCTTGCATCGATTTCTGCTCAGCTGCGGACTACAAGCGAAGCTTTTCAAGCAGCTCCAATTCTCGGGACTCAGCAGATTGCCTTTCTTTTCTGTCCCACCGTCTTTTTAATGGAGAACAAGCAAAGAGATTCACTAAAATAGCCTGGAAATGCAGAGGTCAGGGTCAAGCGCACAGCCCAGGATCGATAAGCTACTAAAATGTACAAGATTTAGAATTGAGACTGGAAGACAAGGCTCTGGAGCATAGGTTCTACTACATCAGGACATGGTGCATCCACAGAATCGGGTAAAAACACAAAATGTGCCATGTATAAAACACTCACCGGCTGCCGTCATTAAAAAATGCACACATTTACTTTGTTGTGCGATTATGTTGCCTTCTGTTTCTTTAGAATACAGCAGAAGTCAAGTCACACAATCAGATTGGACTTGATATTCTTTCAGCTATAGGATTGTGTAATATGGTCAAAAAACTATATCAAGATTAAAAAAAAAATCAAATCAGTCAAGATCGATAATTATCACGATAAATGTCACATTGTTTGTTTAAATTCAAAGACTGAAGGTTGTGGTTTTAAATTCTTTATGGGCAAATGATGACAAACACTTGATACAGAGCAAAACATATTGATTGTTGTCATACCTCCTCTCTGTGCTACACAATACATAAGCAATATATATTTCATATATATTAAATATATTAATTTTTTATTTTTGCTTTATTGCGATGGATCAAAATTATATTGAGAGAATTGTTGTTATTGATCACTGAGCTCTACTTTCAGCCGTTGAAGAGGCGTACTGAAGGTTACCTACCAGCTCCTTAGCTTCAGATGAAGCTGGAAATCTAACCCTAGCTAACAAACCTCATTTGAAGAGGGTGCTTGTTTCGATTTGCACCATATGGGAAATATATGTTTAATTAATTAGTTAATAATTAGGCATTAACAGCTAAATCCCAGATAAGAGATAATAGATAGAGCTGTGATATTAATTAAGAATTTCTAGTAAGTTATTTAAACAATGTACATTTATCAGTTTTTGAGATATGACCATTCCTCCTCCTCCTCACTCGGTGGTACCAGTGTGCATTATCAACACAATTTTAACCAAATGAAATGAAACGTGACGATGTCATCACAAGCAGAAACATAGAGGCTTTAGCTAGCATATTCTTTATTTTGCTAAAAGAAATAAAGAGGTTTAACTCCACCTGGTGACTTTGTGCTCTGTGATGAGCCTGTAGCGGCCTATATATACACACACACACACACACACACCATAATATTGTGTATCATGTATTTTAGTCTGATAGTGAACTGACAACAGGTCAGAGCTAGCTGTGGTGTGTGTGTGTGTGTGTGTGTGTGTGTGTGTGTGTGTGTGTGTGTGTGTGTGTGTGTGTAGGCTTGGCAGGCTATGAGCTCTGTGTGGAGTGAAGGTCAGAGCCGTCCTCTGGCTATAATGGGCACACTGTTGAAGCCATGTGCAGAATGACACAAAGCAGCAGAACCACTGCGGCAGATAACAATCCAGTGCTGCCTGTCGGGCTTGTGTTGAACAAGACTAAAGCAGGGCTGTGAATAAAAAGCTTGGCCCAACATTAGAGCAGCATCCGTGGGCTAAATCCCTCTTGATCCATCGCTCAGATGCATCTTTTGATTGTTTCTCTTAAACAAATTATTGAGCGGAGGCGGTACTCGTGGAGCTGTAGTGATTATTAGAGCAGTGACTAATGAACTACAGCATTTAAACAAGTAATCTGGGTTTTCTAACCCCTCACACTATAGGACAACTGAACTGAGTCATATTTTATTTGTAGAAACTAAATGAAGCCACTTTCCAACCAGAATGTCGAGGTGGAGCTCATACCTTCTCCAAGGCCTAACGGTCCACGTAAATTCAAGAGCCACTACAATATCACACTCAGATATCAGTCTTTTAAATGTAGCTGATTTCTTTCATCAAGATGCATGAATGACAAATAAGGGCAAATATTAAAAAAACACAAAGCAAATGTTTTTAAGAGCTATGCTTCGAATAAGATGATCAATCGGGAAAAATGTGAAGTTTGTCTCAGTTCTATCTAGAACCGACAGAGAGGATGCTGGAGTTTTTCAAAGTGAATATGCACTGATGGGTTTTCATTTTTGCTAAATCCCTAAAAGTGGTTTTGAACTGGCAGGAGTGCAGGACTGTCCAGTCTATTCTGGGACCAGTTTCAGTTTTCTAAAAGCCTGTTCAAACCAACAGCAAAAGTCACATGTGTGGGCAGAAAAAAACATCAAACAAACAAATCCAGCATTTTCTTTTCAGCTGTGACATCTTTGTGGTGTTTTCTGTCAGTGCACAGCGTGAGTCCTTCAATCATATCTGACACTCTCACACGATTTAACCATATAAAAGTTATTGAGACATATTGATCACCATGATCTCCAAACTAGAATTATTCTCCTCCTTTGTTCTTGGCCTACTTTTAACATTTCTGCTCTGCTTTTGAAGGCCATTGCCGGCTGAGTTTTTGAGCTGATGGAATCATATTGATCTTGACACTTACAATGAATCTGTTGATACCAAACACGTTATGCTAGCTCACATAGAAAGAGACTAATAATCGTTCCAGAGCTCCACATCTCAGTGCAAAAATGTTTGCTTGCAGTAACTTTTCCTCAAAACTTCATGAACTCACCTTGATTCACGTCCTCAGCAACAAATGAGGCACCAGCCGTTAAACTCTCAGGGGCTGTTCCTGAAACCGAGGAGCAGGTGTTTCATGACGTTGAGCTTTGCCAGGTAATATAGATAAATAGACCATATTGAAACTGTTAGTAATGCTCACCTCTCCTTTGAGAGACACCTGTTAAAGCTGTTGTCTTTCTTTCCTTTCCCATTTATTTTCCCACCTCCTGTGTTATCTCTATTTGCTTGGAGAAGACATGACAATGGCACAGGTGCTGCAGCCTCAGGCCCTGAGGCCTCACTCTGCTCATGAGCTGTGTTCAGCAGTGCTCAGGTGGACTAAACCATTGTCCCTCTTTTGTAGGGGGGGGGGGGGGGGGGGGTGAAAGGGAACACAGAGAGCCTCCATTTTGGAAAGGGTCGATTTCTCAACTGATTTACCCAGTTAGTTTTATTTTACATGTGAGAGTAATTTTCTTAGATATCAAAATACTTGCAAACAAAACAATCTTTTAATATTTTATTTTTAATTTATTTATTCTGAAGGTCCCATTGAGATATCAATGAAAAATAGAAATAAAAACAAATAAAAGAATAAAACATATACAAAGCAAACAGACTCAGACAGAACAGACACAGGGACATACAGGAATCAATGGCAAAAAACTAATTATTGAGAATACAAAGCAGATTTGAAAAGTGATGACATCGTTCTATAAAAACGAAAAGTTTTTAAAACATGCAAAAGAAGGTAACAAGTCCCATTTGGTCCAGGTTTGTTAGGGGCCCTCCACCATTAGGGCCCCTCGGTAGTCAGTCCCACCTTTCCTCTCACTATGATGCCCCCTGAAGACAAGTCTGGAGTTTACAAAGGCCTGAAACAACAGCACAGTAAAAACACAGTACAAACAGAATGCATGTCAGTGGGATTTATTATTATGTGTCTTATCATAAAATTGCACATCTACACAACAATTACAGGAAGGTTTATAGAAAACCTGCAGGTTAGAGATCAAACCAACTGATGCATTTTCTCCTCCACATTAAAACACACTCGCTGTAGAAAAGCTTCATCTGTCTGTGCCGGGATCCATTAGCATTTTCATTGACATCTTGCAGCGCTGCAGTGGGCACTTGTTTCCAGGGTGATCTGCACGTGTTTGCAATGTACCACTCCTCCAGCGCTGTGTAATCACCCGCTTGTTTCGCCTTTCAGTGATTTGTTCAGCCTTATCATGAACAGTGAGCAGATTCCTAGTGTTTACACCATTTGACTTCTATTTTTAGACCTTCTCCTATAAGGCGCACGTCATAAAAGCTACTGATCTCTGAATGCTGCAGCCCAGAGCCGAGTGGAGGAGAGAATCTATCACATCAGCCAAAACTGAACTGCTGGTTTTGGCACCTTATCAATGCGAAGCCAGAGAGGCAATTAGCATAATGATTATTTTCACATCACGAACATAGTAAATGAAGCCACAAGGAAATGAAGAAATCCAAAATCAACCCTTATTCATTTACCGTTAAAGTGCGGAGTTGTGTTGATGCTGCTCAGCATGACAGTGCACATATCAGTCAGCTGGCTAACAAGTAATGCTGTATCATGTTCTCTGTGTGTGCAGGACACAGCAGGCCAGGAGCGATACAGGACCATCACCACCGCCTACTACCGCGGGGCCATGGGCTTCATTCTCATGTACGACATCACCAATGAAGAGTCGTTCGGTGCCGTGCAGGACTGGTGAGTCATCTTGGTCTGTTTCTGACCGTTTTGCATGAAAAGGCCTGTTTGAGTTATCCTGGTATGAGCTCCAGATCATGTCCAGAGAACTTCCTGTTTGTCTCCATAATGCTGCAGTCAGTTGATGTCCTGCCCGCTTGATGTTAAACATTTTGAACAGCTCCCCACGTCCCTATATCATCCTAACAGACACAGATTCTCTCTCTGTGTTTGTGTTTGTGACCAAGAACAGGTTTGCAGGAACTGTCGACATATACACAGGATATTTATTACCACAATAAGTGCAGAGATGTATAAACAAAAAAATATGTGCAATGAGGAAATATGAAGATATGAAGTGCAAGTGAATAAAGGATCAAAGGGGTAGGGGACTCCAGTGTCCAGGGGCAGAGAGTCCAGTAAGGGAGAGGGGTGAGGAGGGGGATATCTGGGGAGCAGGGTGGCTGATTGAGTTGGCTGAGGGAAGCAGGTATAAGCCGGTGATCCTGCGGCAAGAGGAGGAGAAGATTGAGTTAGTGAAGAGTATAGGCAGGAATACAAAAATCACAACAAAAAAAATTCTGAACAGGACTGGTAAAGTTCAGCTGGAGAGCAACACCACAAGGTGAGAAGATGTTATGGCAAGGAGGTGAAGATCGGGTCTTTATATAGCAGGAGGCAGTGGCCTCCTTATCCCATTTTACTTCAGTAAAAGTACAAATAAGTTGTCAAAAGACATCTCAATTAAAAGTATTAACTTTTCTACTTGAGTGAAACTAAGCTTTTGCTTTGAACAAAAGGCTAAAAGTATTCTAAGTAAAAGCACTTGCCGAGTGTAGCCTATTCCCTAATGCAATAATCTACCACTTCAGTAACTGTGCCTGCTGTATGTTTTCTTATAATCGACTCTATCACATTCAATATCAATGCTGCAGATGATACTACTGTCATATTAATTAATGGCTGAGTCTGGAATCCATCCCAGGTGTTTCTTCACCAATGAGCTGCTGCAGGAGGCGGGGTCTAATGTTACCTGCCAGCTCTGATTGGATCAATGGACCATTTCCCCTCGTTATTGATTACTTAAAAAAAATATATAAAAACAAATGTGAAAATGTTACGCAATGCATTGTAAAAATTAACGTGAAAAGTACATGAAAATAAATCTACTTACAGATACTCTGTAGAAAATGTACAGTTATAAAGTAAATGTACTTTGCTAAATCCCACCAATGGTAAGAGGTGAGTAGTTAGTTTCCAGTGATTGGTGGGAGGAGCAGGGAAGTGATGGTGAAGCCTGGACAGCAGCTTAGACTGAGGAGAGTTCAAACAGAGCAGGGACAAACAAAAACATGGCACGTACCAACCAAGCATCAGTGGACCAGAACACCAAGCCACATCTCATAATCCCAACAGTCTGTCTCTAATATTTGTTTGACAGACTTGTTACGTAGTGTGTTTGTGTGTGAATCTACTCCAGACGTGAGGGGTCTAGGGGGAACTTGCAAAGGTCATGGCTGTGGTCCATTGAGTCACCCCAGCGTCTGTGGGCTGAACAGTGACCCTGAGCCCGAGTCCAACTGTTCGGTGAATTACGATGATGCATTCGTGTCTAAACATGGCTTAGTAGGTGGCGCTCGATCAGCTGCGAAAACTGGGTTTCTGGGTTCGATTTCTCACCGTAAAAAACAAGTATGCTCTCATCAGAACAACCAGGACAGCACAACAGCTTTGTAGAAACAAAGTTCTGCCATATAGAGATCCTACACCAGGACCCTGCACAGGACTTGTGGTGAAAAACTGCCATTTCCCATTTTATTTACACCCTGCCACCATCCTGCAGTAATCCCCCACCCCCCCTGCTGCAGAGAGATTATCGAAGCACCGAATGAGAGAGGAAAGATTTTCTGAATCATCATCTGCAAACTACAGGGAAATAATGATATGACTCATCCAGGCTCAATGGAGAAAGTGGTATTTTTTCTCCACCTGCATGTCACTGAGTTTGCTTCCGATTGTTGGACAGTGGCAAAGGCGATTAAGGCCAGTGTCTGCTCAGCCTCCGTCACTTTGCTTAGCAGCATTTGACAGCTGCTTAAACAAGCCCCTGACACGGCCGGAGCTGCATTTACCCCAACTGAGCACACACTTAAAGCCCTGTATTCTGAAATAAGGAATGCAATGTTTAACTCAATACTGGTACAGGGATCCTGCAAAAAAGGTTTTGTGCAACAAAGCAGTGCAGCGGACCAGAGAGCAGATACAGTTCACACTGAAGACATTAGGGGTAAAAATAGCCATCAGTTAATATACATGAATTTTATTTTAGGCTCAGCTTAACATGAAACCAGACGTGTTCCCATGTCTCAGTTGCACTTCCCTTGTCTCAGTTGCACTTCGCTCATAATAAAATTTTTTTCATCAATCTTCATGTGATGAAATCTTAATCATTTCATTAATCTAATCTTTTACCGTTAGACATTTTTTCCAGCTTTCAATCTTAAAACACTGAATTTACTATCTGTTGTATTCGGTCTCATTGGACTCCTTGACATTAGCAGCCTTATTTGTAATGAAATGAATTTATAAGTGAGAAAAACGGTGCTTTCTGGTGAAAAGAGGTCGCTGCCAGACACAGCTAATATAATATAAGACCCATTTGACACTTTAATGGAATACTGCCGTCTGTGAGGGGGATGTTAATTAATGGAGCCAAGTGTGTCACTGGCAGCAACAATCCTGGAGCTTTACCTGTGAGCATTTCAACACACAGTCACGTCTTTTTACCCTTCATATAAACCAAAATCCTTATTTTTGTGGGTTTTTTGCCACAGGCTTTAATTCCACTTTCTCTTTCCCTTGTTCCTTGTGACAAGGTTGGAGCAAAAAAAAAAAAAAAGGGTTTCCATGGCAACGGCTCCTTCCTCGACTGTGGCTGGATTAAGCTTGTGACGTGCTCATTTCCTGCCTGTGACAGAGTCGAGACAGGGAAATATGATAACGCTGGCATTTAAAGGGGGAAACAAATCTATCAAATCATTTGCAAAAAGATTAATTTCATTACGACAACAATGTTAAAGGATCTGCTTCTTTTTAATTCACCATCTGTCATTTTACCACTGGTAAACACAGACCCACTACACCCTGCATGTGGAGCGTGTTGTGAGATGTGACACAAGAGGCTTCCTGTCAGTTTATATTATCTGAAGTGATCCACATGATCCACATCTGACCTGCTACAACAAGACAGAACTGGACAGAGAGAGGAGCGCTAACCTCATGCTGTTCTCCCCCCCCCCCCCCCCTCACTCTCTGAGACATTGTTTTTTCTCCTCTTTCTTTCCTCCCCTTTTCAGCCCGTAGTATGTTCACTGCCCTACTTTCAAACTGCAACACCACGGGAGGAAAATGTGTTCCTTAAATTCCTTCCCATATTGTGTGTGCAGACGGCAAAGCAAAGTGTGAAGTGCAAACCCTTTGTGTGTGTTAAATTTTAGTGCATCCATCCAGTAGCTTTCGTGTAAAGCTGATGAATAACAGACAAAATATTGAGCTGCTTGTTGTTAGTGCATCCTCTGTATCATTAGTTATTATCAGGATTATGTTGCCCATGTCTCACTAATGATGCCAATAAGCTGTGCAGCAACAATATCTGATAATATATAGGCTAACAAGCTTCCTTCCCTTGTACAGTTTACAGAGGTCATAAAACTAGTGTAGAAAATAGAGCCTTATAATTCAAGGGCTCTGGAATGTGTGATAAATATCAGAGTCACAAAATAGAAATACCAACCTACATCAGAGCAGTGATTTCATATTTTCAGTACACAGAGACAGCTGACCCACTTTCCCACCGCTGCCATCAGTGACTCAAATATTACACAATGATGAAATGACTCTGGTCCAAATGGCCGACAAACTTTACATCATGTCCTCCCATCTGCCATCTTCCATGTCTGTGTCCAAAGACTCCCGTCCAATTAGAGGTGGCAGGAAGTTTTGTGACACTTTCAATCAAACAGAGCAGCAGTGTTAATTTGACAGTTTTTTTTGGTGTGTGTGTGTGTGTGTGTGTGTGTGTTTCTGATTCCCTGCAGGTCGACCCAGATAAAAACCTACTCATGGGATAATGCACAGGTGGTGCTGGCTGGGAATAAATGTGACATGGAGGAGGAGAGAGTGGTCTCGGTTGATAGTGGCAGACTGCTGGCAGAACAGCTGGGTAAGAGCAACATCCACCCCCCTGTGTGGTTTTCATATCGGACATTTTGGGGGCCTAAGGCTTAAAGGGCCTTGGATCGCTTGGTGACGTTGTAACCTTGGTATTCTTGATATGATAGAGAACACACAAAAGAATGAAAGGGAATTAAAAGTGTCCAAGTTTACTTGCAGAATAAGGTGCTGAACAAAAACTGACAGTTCAACAATGCAGATGAGCAACAGGCAAAAAACAGGATGAAAAAAGTCCAAAGAAGGAAACAAAACTCACAAACCATCAGGACTCGGACGATAATTAAGACAATATCTTGTCTTAATCATATCTATCCTATTATTATTGTTGTTTTTTGGCTTTTCATATGTCTTCATCTTCTCACGTTACTCGCTCTTCCTCCTCCCCAGGTTTTGAGTTCTTCGAGACGAGCGCCAAGGACAACGTCAACGTGAAGCAGACCTTCGAGCGTCTCGTCGACCTAATCTGTGACAAGATGTCCGAGAGCTTGGACACGGACCCGGCCGTCACCACGGGAGCGCCCACTGCCAAACTCACAGACACTGCTCCGCCCATGCAGCAGCCCGGATGCAACTGTTAGTAACGTTCTCTGGACTGCCGCTCAAACCCAGTTTAGTAGTAGAATAACAAAACGCTGTCGTATTATCTCTCAACTTTATCACCTTATATCAAGAGAAAAATAAACAGACAAACACACATGGCTGTTACAAAATGTGTAACACTACAGGATATCTAGAATATAGAGACACTATTGTCATTCTTTGGCTAGTTAGTACGATTATAAGCCAAGTATGTTTGATAAGGCTGGATATAGTTCATAGTCCTACTGTACAGTTAATCCAGAAAACCTTTAAAAATCTTTAAGACCTAAAATAATTATAATATGAGGGATAAAATCAATGAGTGCTTTAATAATGATTTCATTTTTATTTTTTGTACAGTATTTTTCCTTTTTCCTTTTCTAGGATTATTTTCTCCTAAAGCTGCCAAATCAGTGATTTAGTGCACGATAGGACGTAGCGGATTTGTTGTGTGTAGCGAGTGTGTGTTCTTGTGAGTGAGTGTGGGGTTTGCATGAGTGTGTGTTATCGTGTCTGAGTCACAAACGAGTGGAACTTGGCCATCTTAAAAATCATCTACCTTGGAATTTAAAAAAGTGGCCTTTTAGCATCTCCAACACGGCCTCTGTAAGTCCCTCTGTTAGCCTCTTACTTTTCGGGAATTAGTCCAGTATGTGTAATGTTGATGTAAGTACTACTCCATGTTTTGCTGTCCGTAGGTGTGTGATATCTCTGGTAAGTAAAATGTGCTTAGCCTCCAAGACGACCCCTTTATACTTTGATGCGATGAGCATGCCGCCAAAAAGTCACTCACACTGTCTGTGCTGTTTCATCTGAAGATAAGCCTTACCCCGAATCTAACCATCCTCAACTCCACGTGATAGCAATGATCCAGCATTTAAATAAAAAATAAATCTCACACTGCACAAGACAGTGCAGTGTGAGATACATAAATCAGCTCTGGCATGGAATAAACAGCCATATATTTAAAAAGCATTATTTCATTGTTCCGTCCGCATGCTAAAGTTTCCTGTCTGTGCTGTTAAAGTCCCTCCTGAAAGAAAAATCTCACTAAGCTGCTTAGAAACAATGATTCAGTATTAAGGCCAATTAAAGGGAAAAAATCAGAGATTTCTAGAATAAAGTCATTTTTGGCTTCGTGTCATGTTGGATGGGGAATATGAGAAGATCCAAATGAGAAGGTGGAGCATCTAGTTACGTTGTACTTTACATCTGTGGGATATTCAAAGAGATTTTGTCTTTTCCCAAGAAACAATGAGACTAATCAACATTTTGGATCCAGAATGAGTGAAACTCTCCTTGCTGGTTATTTCCTAAAAGATATTTAATATTTTTTTCTTTATTTTTGCAGTATTCAGAATTTGTTCTCATAAAATCACAACTTTATTCTCCTAATATTACCACTATATTTTCGAAATCACAGGTTATTTCCCCTATAATATGGTCTTAATACTCTGCTACACAAAAATAGCTCTGACATACAGTAGTTTAAAATTGGAAGCTTCAATGGAGAAGATACTATTGAGATCTTAATAACTTAAGTCTGTATAGTAAAACTCTATAGTTTAATTTAAAATCCAGAATGTCTTTTTAGGTCAGCAATAAAAAAGATAATAGTGCCAAATCATTACAGTTCCTTTAGCATCATTGGTTGTTTGTTGCATAGTTGAATAAAAGCTAAAAAAAAATTGCATGAAGTCAGTCCTGACTTATCTATGTAGATTTATATAATAATAATAATAATAACAATAATAATAATAATAAGATAGTGTATATACATCACTCTATGTTACAGATCTTAGGAGCATTGTCATGGCAATAGCTGTGAGATGCAATGGGCCAATAAGTGCAATATTTTATGAATTAAAACCCTGTACATAGTCTCTCCCGTCCGAGAGTACAATGACTCTGTGTGCAGGATGTGAGTGAGTGGCTCTGAAACTGATGTACAATCTCTCTAAGAATAAAGGAGTGTGTGCTTCAGCCACTGAATGTGTGACTGTGTGACTGTGTGTGTGTGTGTGTGTGTGTGTGTGTGTGTGTGTGTGTCTTGCGTGTGTGTACCTGCCATATTGAAGAGACAAATTACGTAATATATTGTATTGTTTTGTGTATACCTTTTGTACAAATGTATTCACGTACTAAATGCTGTTCCTGCTAACTGTTGGGTGTTGATTGAAGTTGTATTATCATGTCAAAAATGCAGTGTTGTTGTGAAAGGTAACTTAGTCAGGAGGAAAAACTTAGTCCATGCCATATGCCATACTGATGTAATAATAATAAAGAAAACAAAAAAACAAGGGGATGCACATTAACTAGTTCAGAGATCCTGCGCATATGTGTGTACACGTGCTCGGTGCGTGTGCATCTGTGTACGTGTGTGTGTGTGATATTATCATTTTGTGAAAATAGCCATGAAATGAATTATCGTGTTGATCAAAAGTCAAGATTCATTTCATAGAGGAAGAGTTCACGTAGCTGTGCAGAAAAATGTCACAAATGTCATGTTAGAAAACTAAGACTTCACATGTAACTGAGTATATTTGTTTCTTGGAGTGCAAGCAAAGTAAGAAGTATGTTTTTGAGATTATAGGAAATAAATCAGATTCTATCAGCGGCTCCCTGTCTGATCTCTCTCACCCTCTGCTGACTGGAAACAGAAAGGAGGGATTCAGTGTCTCAGTGCCTCAACAGTGTGTGTTGTGTTTCTGCTGATGTAGCACAGGAGTCTTGTTCCACTTCTACAGGGATTGTACGCCACCTAGTGTGCCATCGATGTGCCTACAACAACGAGATGTGATGGTGGCTGATGAATGAACATTACAGTATTTTTACTTAAATATTAGTGAGGCATTTCCAGTGGTGTAATGTTACTAAGTACTGTAGTGAAATTTTGAGGTACTTTTTCACTTTTCTCGACTACACCACTACTACAACTACTACTACTAGAATTTCTGTGGAAAATATGATCCTTTCTATGCCACTACATTAATGTTACTTTGCATATTAACGTTTTAAATGTAAGACTTGATGCACTGTTTCAAATAAATATGCCCAACAGTAATATTTAATGACACGACACCATAAGTGTGTTTGCTCAAGCACTGTATTCAAGTACTTTCAGGTATTTTATGTTACTTTACACTTCTATCACATTTCAGAGCCAATATTTGTACTTTTTAAGTATTTATCTGAAAGATGCTTGTTCATGGAAGATTTAGAATTGACCTATAACACACTTGTTGAGTTTGTGATGCCCTGTTGAATAATTAATAACTAATTTAAAGTCGTAACAGAGATGAGGTAGTTAATAGTATCGTCAACGGCTACAATATGAAATGCTGCTTACAAGGTAAAGGGATCAGGGATAATTATCGGAAATATAGTACTGAGAGTGCATACTGCTGCTTTTTCGGCATTTTTACATTCTCCCCACTAACATAGCTGTACTTTTACTTCAGTAACATTTTAAATGTATGATTTGGGTATTTTTACTTTGGGAAGCTTTGTACTATTACTTTTGCTATCAAAAACAACACCTACTCTATAAATACACTAAAACACCTATTCTAATTTTAGTCAATGTACCAAATTTATACTGTTGTTTATCAACCTGAATATTTACGCTACTATTGAGGAACTAAATCAATCTTTGGTGGGAAAACTATGATTAAAAGCTCTTTTGATATCCAGTTCTAGCTGAGATCCACAGATTTACTGCTCATGTCACTCAGCTGTTGCAGTAGATTGAAAGTTATGCAGAGGTTCACAAACAGTGTCGTTTTTCATGGACGTTACAGTTATTTGCAAACGAAGTGTAAGAAATTAGGCATAACATACACATACGGTACATGAATATGGTTTTGTTAAAGGAAAAATATTTCAAGCAGAAAAAGTACAAACCTCACACACTGGAGTATTCTGTGTGGACAAATTAAAACGCCAAATATAGAAACTACAATCAGGATTTTGGTCTCCTCATGGTGTCGTCTCTTTAAGCAATAAAACAACAAAACAGACTGCATATTAGTCTCTGTATCAAAGACAACAAGCCAGTGATTAGGCAGAATCAACCCATGCTTTTATTTAATCCATTGCATATAAAAACTGTTTTTTTTCCTTTTTCATTTGTTTTTTACATAAAGTTGTATGATCTACAGTGCTATCCAATAGACTGCAATTAACAAGGAATCCATTAAAATAACATTTTAATTGTCCTGTGAAACTTCCAGACAAGTTGGCATTCTAAAGACATAACCCAAAAAATAATTGTCCTGAAGACCTTTTTAAGTTACAGTTTGTGTTTTTCCTTTCATACCATAAAAAAATAGAACACATAATGAGAAAAAAACCCACTGTTTCCATTGGTCCAGGGCTGTTTAGAATCTACAGTATGTGTGTCAAAATAAGAGTCCCTCTCTTTGTGGGACAATGATGTCACTCACCCTCCCAAATCCCACCCTCCAGACCCCTTCACTACACAAATATACTAAACCCTTCTCCTGCCCAGGCAGAAGGATGTCAGTGGTTTTGGATATTGCAAGTTATGCGAGTGGAAGTGTGGGCCGAGCACAGATAAGCAACACACCGTCAGTGTTTCAGCCATAATTAATGCAGCAGTGGCTGAACATGCAGATGCGTCTCAAAGCCTCGGTGCTTCACGGTCCAACTGCACACTCCTGTAGCACCCCATTCAGTGTTTGTAGCTGTGACACAACCGGGGCGGATGTGGACAACGCTGCAGCAACTTCACACACACACACACACACACAATCGACGAAAGAGGCAAAGTTACTCCCACGTTGTCCACATCCAACCTGCGGAGTCACGTCTTTGAGCGTATAGTGGCGGGGTGTAAAGGAGGCGTGAGTTGTTGCGACCAGGTCTACAGCAAACGGGACTCTTCCACATCCAGCTATCGGCCACACGTCACTCAAGTAGTAAATCTCTGACTTGCAGTTGACCTGGATCTCTGCACCGACGACGTGTTTTTCCCACCCAGTGCCACACTTTTTGATGCAAAATTGTGTTTGGCTGCAACGGTAAAAGGCAACTTTTTTTTTTTTTCACCCCCACACACAACAGGAGATCAGGCCAACCCAAGCCAGGAGATTCACTAATGCAGCAAAAAGAGAGAACTAGAAAATAAAAAGAAATCAAAAGCTTAAGTAAATTACATGCGTTGAATTTAAGGCACAGCCCATGGGCCAAGGAACAGCTTCTTTTTTTAAAAAACAATTTGGCTTTCCCCCTCTCTTCACCGAGCTAGCTCTCAGATAAGCAACATGTCGATGGATCATTTTTTTTTACACTGAAGCTCATGTGTAATAAACATTCTCTCAACAAGAGGTACGTAAATACAGCCACACCATCACCAAAAGGGATGATAAGAATCAACCATTTACAACAAACGGCATTATGATAGTAATAACATTAATAATTATATATTATATACAGCACAATAAATATATGTTTGTAAACAGCGATAAAACCAGATTTTTTTTTTATTACAGGTAAGGGCATCGGGTGAGGATGAAAAAAAAGAGAAAAAAAAAATCTTGGCACAAAATAAAAGATTAAATAAAAAGTTTTGAAATGACACAAAATAAAAACAAGCACTCGTTAAAAAAAAAGAAGCAGTGTGCAGATTTTCAAGTGGTTTTTTTTTTCTTTTCGTTTTTTATCCTTTTGTTGATTTTCTATATTTTATGTACAAGTGAGAAAGAAAAGTATATTTGGGTATTGTAACTGGTAAGCCTGTACTGGTCTATGCTACAGTGAGATATTTACTGTACCAACTTTATATTGCAAAAAAACAAACAAACAAACAAACAAAACAATTCGACAAATAGAAAAATATAGCAATAAATAATAGCATCAGGTGTAAAGTGAAAAAATGATAAAAACATGAGAAAGAATGAAGAGTCACTTGGCCGAGGTGTAAGACAGCATTGCTCAAGAATGCATGAGTGAGTGTTTTGGCGTGTTTAAACGTATAAAAAGAATGAAAGTGGTGATATATGAATATATCAGTGCATTAGAGTATCTACGTAGAGGATAGACTCGTGTGACGACCACGCAATGAAGCTGATTGTCTTGTCGAGAACAAAGACAGCCATTGAGTTTAATGTTGTGATGGCAAAATTAAACGTAAAATGAAAATAAAATGAATGGAGATTAAGGAAAAACGAGGAGGCTGAAGACGAGCGGGTGTGAGGCTGTTGGTGACACGCACGTCAAATAAAATGTGCAAGAGAAATAAAAGAAAGGAGAATAAAAGGCTTTGATAGCATTGGTATAAAATCACCAAGTAATCTTTTTTTCTATTATTATGTTACTATTTCTGTATACTCGGAGCACTAATCAAGCGTCTAAAAAGAAGGTGCTTTTTGTATCGACTACAAAGCATTGCATTGTCTCAAAATGTGTTCAAAAAGAACTGCAGGCAACGATAAGGAAAAATTTAAAGGCGTCATCCACATCATAAAACAATTTCAATGAGAGCAAAGCACGGGACTTCGGGTCTCTGCTTCCTCACCAAAAGTAAATCCAAATTTCCGCACACAGGACTAAACCAAATATGAGTACAGTGGTACAGGGAGAGTATAAATGCTATTGGAGCACCTCAGATCACTCCTAATGTAACCCGGCTGGAAAGACACCCCCCTTTCAGAAACACTGGATGTATGCGACTCATTTCTCCCCGGAAATAAAATTCCTCGCTAACAAAAGAAAAACCAAGGACTTGCAAAAGTAAATTCTAGAAAATATCTGACTCTTACATACAGTACAATAAAAAATGAAAGAGGTCTAGGACAGCGTCGATGGCTGTTTAGATTTGAGCTTTGTGTCAGTCAGGTTTTCAAGGAAGACAACCACATCAGAGATGTGTCTTGAAAAGCTCCCCCAGTGTGCTGCAGCTTTCGTCTCCGCGGCGTCCCGTCGGCTTTTCAGCAAGAACGCCAGGAGTGCGCCTCCTAATTTGTAGCGCGGAGGAAATGACCTAATCGAGAGGGAGATTCTCCTTGAACACACCGGTAACGTCCGTGTGGAGTATGGGCACTTGATAAAAAACACTGCTAAACAGGCAAGGCTGAGACGAAGCGGAGGGAAGGAAGAGGTGATGTCATGTATCTGAACTGTTCATCCGTGTGCTAAACGTAAAGATTGTAAAAGGGGAGGGGGGGGGTGTAGAATTGAAATACAGACACACCACTTCAGTACGAATGGGAATGGAAAGGTGTTTTCCTGAGTGCAAAAAAACTTGAAGAAGTACCGGTGGGCGTGTCTGAACAAAGCTGACGGGAGGAGTGGCCAAGGTGGAGAGCAGCGAACGCTTTGGAACCATAAACATAGATGTATAAAAAACACAGACAGACTCCACAAAACCCAAAAAATATTCTATAAATAATCATCTGTAATTACTAAGAAGAACAGTTAATCAGGTGCTGTCTATAAACTGCTATGTGTCGGGGGATTTCTCCTTGTCCTCCTCGTCCACCTCTGCTACCTCTTCCTCCTCCACGCACGGTTGCGAGCAAGGTGTTTTCTCCTTTTCCGCCACCTCCTCCTCCTCCTCTACGTCCTCCCCCACCTGTTCGTCCAAAGGAATCTCAGTGGATTCAGAGTCCTGCGTGCAGAGTGTTTTAGAGTCAGTACAGCTGTTGTCCTCCTCTTCCTCCTCCTCCTCATCCTCTTCTTCTTCTTCCTCCTCCTCCTCCTCCTCCTCCTCATCCTCCTCCTCCTCCGGCTGGCTGCCACTGTCTTTCTCAGTGTCCGACTCCCCGTCCTCCTCCAGGGTGAGCTCAAACTGGAACTTGTCCCCTCCTGGGGGTCGACTGCCGTCCTCAGGATCGTCCAGCACAGGAGACGGACTCTGGGGGATGGTGCTTTGGTACCACTCCCTGTTGTCTTCCAACGTGTCCAGGATGTCCTGGGCGTCCGGGTGGACCAGGTCAGCCCACGTCTCCCACAAAGGGTGAACGATATAGTCTATGAAACCAACCTACAAGAAGCAAAACAGATCATTCAGTGCTTGTCTGAGCGCAGTTGGCATAAGCATGAACAGCACATCTGTGTGTCCGTGGGCACTACCTGGCTCTTTTCTACTGAGGCGTTGTGTTTGTCACACATAGGGCTGATCTCCATGCCCCGGTCCCTCTCCCGGTCACCCTGGGTGAAGAACTCCTCCATGATGCGGTCCGTCCACTGCCGGTACAGCTGCAGGGGCTTGGTGGGGTTGCTCAGGTCCGCACAGTGCACCATGTTCTGGAGAACCTGAGTATAACAGACAGCAAAGGTGTAAAACACAGAACCAAGGGACGCCACTTGTTCCATTATGTAAGGTATGCTGAAGCACGAGGGTTCGGTCGAAGCATCATTTATATTAGAGGGTGGCTCAGGACGCAATTATCTGTCCGAACCCGATGACTAACCAATGACAACCCGAAAGGTCTTCAGTTTTTACTGTCCAATCCAGAGACCGACATTTTCAGTGATTACAGGCGTTTGTGGTGTAAAAAATCAAGTAGATAACCTGGCAGATGTGACCATTTCAAAATTGCAGTAATTGCCCAACAGGTCTCGACGGGTGCAAAATATCAAGCTAAACTTCTGCAAGTAGTTAGTGTCACTAGATGCTTCTGCACCATACGGATTTTGCTGTGAGTTTCTGCAGTTACCAAGTGCAAACTTTTGTATACATGTATACAACTTTCAAAAATGATGCCGAAAGGTGTAAATGTGCAAGAGAATCAAAAACAAAGTGATATGGAACTTGGTGCAGATTTATTCCAGCAGCTTTATTCTGACCTGTATCCTGTCAGAGTAGTTGTCCAGCAGCAAAACACCCGAGCTGGTCACCTTCTTAGTTTCCACCATCGTTTTCAGATCGGCCAGTAGATTCATGTGCTTCGACATGTCTGTTGCTAGAACCTTCGAACACCAAGAAATACGACATTAGCGTATAGAGTCTTTAATGTTCCACTTTACAGTATCACTAGTTCCCTCCCCTATAAACCTCACAGAGGAGGCGTTCAATCGTTTTACTTACGATGTCAATGACCATCTTTCTTAGTGATTGTCTTTGTTTTTTGGTCAGGTTTTGGAAGATGTCACAGTTCTCATCTTGTAGGAGCTTGAAACCGACTGCTAGGTGGTGGTTCTCCAACACGGACGAGTCGTTGTACATCAGGGCTAGTTCCGAATCTGCAGGGAAAAGACGAGAGGGGTCGTTTTAGTTTGAGGAATAGTGGTTTTCTTCAGGTTTTTAAAAGGGTACAGCTCTTCAACAGAACCAGGAGCTAATTTTCTCTGCCAATAACCCTGTCCTCATTTTTACATGTGCTGCAGTTACACATGACGCATCCAGCCCTCGCAGGAGAAAGCCCCAGCATGTTTTCCACGGAGAGGTTTCCCCCACTCTGGGTCATTTGAAGGTCCTCTAGCTGTATTTAGATTTTCCATTAAGATGCATTAGTCTTGGCCGCTGTGGAACAGAAGCAGCAGAGAGGAGAAAGGTGATCCTGCTCTGTTGCTCTGTGGCTGTCTGAATATCTGTCTGGTGGCTCCGTCCTAACCAGGATGACTCACACTGCCCCCACTTCAGGGATTCCCCATTTGGTCTAATGGGAACAGCCACACACACACACTCAAATATTTTGTGTGTTCAGTGTGTGAGACTGTGCAGTGTCTGTTTTCTGTTCTTATAAGGTTTTACTAAGTCTCTTATGTAACACTCACATTTGTAGTGTTCTCCTGTTGAAGGTGAAACCCAGCGGTCGTGTGAACTCTTGTTTAGTTTCCTCTAAATGACCAAAGAGAGGAGAGATGTGAATCCCCTCCAGCCACGACTGAGTCAGTCAGTTAGAGCAGATATAGAAGGGGTTCACTCTCTGGCTTGAGGACACTGTAGTTACTGAAACACCATTAACATAGTTAAAGGCTCGGTTCACCCACTTCTACCACTCGTCCTGCAGACAGTTTTGATGGTGTTTTTCAAGGTTTTGAGAGATCTGTCTGTGAATTCTACCTCCACTTTACAATGGGGGTGCAGAGACAATGCAAAAATCACATTTCAATCACATCTTTCTATCTCAGCCCTCATGATTCTATAAAAAAAACAAGGTCTGTGGCTGATCCTGAGTAACAGGGACACTGATTCTGGAAAGAGATGTTGCTGCTGATTTTATTTAAATGTGACTTTAATGCAATTGGCATTTTATCACACCCTGGTTCTACACCTAGGATTTTTGATTTGTTTTGTTTCATAATTTTTGTTACTGCCATGTTATTTGATAGCCACGGTGAAGGACAGACAGGAAATGAGAAGAGAGAGTAGGGGAATGATGGGCAGTCGCTGTTCCAGGAGTCAAACAGGAGACTTATGGTTTGCACACTAACCCTTCAGCCCCCGGGTCACCCACCCTCTATCTTAACTTTTTCAGCAGTAAAATAAGTCTCGTCATATGTTTCCCAGTTGGAAAAACAACTGAGCCAATCAGAGTTTGTGAGCAGGATTATATGGACATTTCTTCTTTCTGTGCCAAACTCAGACAAACTGACAAAATGTCACGGATGAAACAAATATTGACCGACGTGACGGACATTGTTAGCTGCTCTGGGCATGAGGAGTCTTCTTAACTGCAATATAGTGACCTGAATGATGCTCTGTTACGGGGAACGAGTCCTATTAAGACCACTATTGATCTCCTCTTTGAACTCCTCTGTCTTGAATTCACATGTCACGGCCGTCATACGTGACTAAAAGCGCATGCTGGTGAAGATGTGGCTTTGTGCATGAACATAATCTCTCTATATATATTTATGCCTGTAGAGTATGTTCTAAATATGCATAAGAGTTGTGTTCAGATACAATTTAAATTGTCTGCAAAATACCACTGTGTGTGTGTGTGTGTGTGTGTGTGTGTGTGTGTGTGTGTGTGTGTGTGTGTGTGTGTGTGTGTGTGTGTGTGTGTTTGTGTTTGTGTGTGTGTTTGTGTGTGTGTATGTGCGTGCATGTGTGCCAGTGAGGCAGAGGCTATAGTGTGCATGTTCCCACCTGCATATCAGCCTGGGAGTGTGTGTTCCTGTTTGTGAGTACGCACTGATAGCACCGCTGAGCCACTGACGTAGCTGTCAACGCGGCACCGAATTTAGACTCACTGGTGTTGATGAGGAACTGGTTGGAGACTCCAGGATGGTCCACGTCGTGAATTGCACTGGCAAAGATGGCAGCTAAGATCTCGAGGTCTGTGAACACAGCCTGGAGGAAAAAGGACCAAAGAAGCAAGCACAGAGGGGAGGGGAGGAAAGGAGGGCATTGATGAGAGAATCAGATCGCCGGACAAAAATATCCTTGCAAGTAAGAGCCATTGATTGGACTTGGAGCAAGAGTTTGATTGAAGCTGATTGTGGAGGCGTGGGTATGTGTATATGTCAGTGCATGTGTGTGTGTGTGTGCGCACGTGCGTGCGTGCGTGTGTGTGTGCGGACCTCACCTCAAGGGCAGGGGTGGATAGCAGCACATGAGTCGACTGGGTGACGTCAGCAGCATGGATGTTGTTATGGTAGGCCACATCGCCATGATAATGGTCTTCTAAGGTCATCAGGTAAGTTATAAAGGTGTCGAGTGGAATTTTAAAAGTTTTTAACATGTCCCTCTCCTAAAAAAAAAACAGAAAATACGAGAGGGAGTTTACAGTCAAAACAGATTCAGGATTCAACAAGAATTTATCTGGAGTGAAAGTGACGATCGTTACCTGGAATATCGTGTACATCATGACTGTTAGCGGCCGATTCCCAGAGAACTCTGAGATTTTAAAAACATTAAGGCCCCATTTATTCACATGCTCCAGCTCCTGAAAAAGGGAATAAGAAACACAATTTCAGACAACACATACTTTTTCCTTTGACTTCCATCTTTTCCTTCAACAGGGACACACAAACGTACCTTAGCGAGTTCATCCTCGGTCTCAGTCTTCACTCCAAAGCGAGGGATGTTGGAGTTTGTGAGGCTGGAGGAGTGTTGCAGCTTTTTCACCCCGCTGATTTGAGACATGGGCTTGTTCGCCTTCTCCTTCTCCTTGTCCTTCTGGTTCTGAGGGTTTGGCATCTCCACTTCGTGTTGCTTGTCTGGAGAGACGCAGAAAGACATTTTTGGAAAGTGAATATGAGGACGTCTGTTTGTGTTGCACTTCATTTTTGGTTCATGCTGTAGTCGTCCAACCAGGAATAAAAATATCTGGTTTTGTTAACGTGAACAGTGGCTAGTGGGATATCATCCTGTGTCGTCACTCACCCAAGAAAGTGCTGGAGATGAACTCGGACACCTGGTTCCCAGAGCGGCTCATCTCTGACAGGTGAGTCAGCTCCCTGTTCAACATCCTCTTGAACTGGAAAAGGGACAAACACACACGCAGATGATGGTTTAACAGTTTGTAATACAGGGCAAAAAAAAAGAACATTGACTGAGTTTACATGGACGGCAATATTCCAACAATTATTCTGAATGAGAACAACAGTCTTTATCAGAGATGATGTTTTCCCCCCTGCCTTGTTGCCTTGGTGGTTTGTGTGTTTGTTTGTCAGACTACACAAAAACAAGTGAACAGATTTACATGAAACCTGGTGAATGGATGTGGGATGGAACAGGGAAGAACTCATTCAATTATGGGGTGGCTTTTTATTTTCCACTTTCTTTAACATTGAAAGATTTTTTGTTTTTACATTTTTTTCCAGGGAATAATTCACAGATCTTCAAGGAAAAATATATATATTTAGGAGACTGATTTCTATGAGTGTGTGCAATTTAATGCAACTTGATTGAATTTGAGGGGACTATAGGGCGCTGGCGGAGGTATGTGCTCTACTGACTTGAGCACATACGAGTATGACCTTAATTGGGTTAAAGTAATACAAAAATGCTGTTTATTCAGACTATTGTCTTAATCGGGTTAATATTGCTGTCCATGTAAAGACTGTCAATTACTTGTTTTTACAGCTGGTTCTCAGAGACACCATGTATCTATACAACTCATTAAATAAATCATATTTAAAGAAAGACATTAAAGGGCAAACAGACATCAAGAGCCAAATAAACTTCATTCATTTTAAATGATCTCTGAGGCAAAACAAAGTGAGATACCAACATTGGGAGGTCGGTAAAACAGAAGCATCGATTTGATTAGAAATACATAATTTTAACAACATGGATCGTCCTGCTAGATGAGGCCTGTCTAGTCACATCTCAGAAGCTGTTCCCCAGGAAAGTCACCATTTTTAGTGCAACACACACAAACACACACACAGAGCAGTTCAGAGGGCTACTGCCAGAAATGTACGCAATCAGAAACCCAGTGTCTTTGTTATTTTCCATTTCAGTTTTCCTCTGACACGCCGTCTGCCCCTCTCTCCCTCCCACCCCTGTACCTAATTGGAGTGGCAGACCCAAATTTAGCTTCAGCTTTTGATTTCAAAACCCGAACTGATTGATGTGGAGAAGAACACTTGAAATCAGGGATTTTCTCGAGTGGTTGCAAAACAACAAGTGTTGTAAAAGCCTATTGAGAAACAAAAACCTCTTGAACAAAGCCGCTGCATTGTCTGAATCCCTCCGCCTAAAGGTCCAAATGCATAATGTACATCTATTGATTAATCATACAGATCAATAGAGACCACTTGAAATAGACCATTACAACACTGCAGAGTGCTTACTGCGCTGTTGTGTATTGACATGCTATTGAATAACACCCACAGGTATTCACTGCGAGGCTTTTTAAAATGGAGACACATTAGGCAAACAGCCATTTGTAGTGTGCTATTGTCAGGTAATAAGAGCCAGACACGTGGAAGAGTGACGCAAGTCCGGTACAGATATTATGAAAGATGTTATTTTAAAACTAATAAGTGTTGTTTATATAAGAAAACCACTTAAAGAAAAAAAATTATATATTTGTTTTTTTTTATTAAAAAATGTGGGATGGCAAAACAATTAAACGAACTAAAAAGATCCATCATTCCATTAAGAATACAGAGTGACCCAACGACTCAGACGATTGTTGATCTAACAAAGTATTCACAGAGCTCTAACAATTTCTGCTTTATTCCATGTCAGAGATCCAGTGTGGAAAAACCTTAAAAAACTGACCTTTGAATCCAAACTCACTCAAAAATACATAAAATATAATAACCTGCATATGTTTTTCTGTGCAGTGAAAGCACCAGGTCAACATGATTGTAATTTCAACGTAGGCACCATCATCTCTTCCCAACACAGTTTCATCTAATGATTAACGGATCCAGAAATGTCGCACCTACGATGCACGGCCCCATGGGCGGCATGTTGTCAATGACATATACACAGTTTTTCTTTCTATTTGTGGTCATAAAATCCTGCCTCCGCATATATGTCAACACCACTGATACACTGAGTTACAAAAAACCCTTCTGCTGCTGGTAATTCATTTTAACAGTCCAAGTTAACAAGAAACACAAGAAAATACCTGAATAATGAATTATAAAACACTGATCTGATACCACATCTTACCTTTATATATCCCCAGGACACAGAGAGCAGATAATTTGCTTCAGGCATTTTGATAAATCAACAAACGAGACCCCCCAAAAAATACAGTTCAGGTGACAAAAGCCTTCGTCAGCTAGCAAAAACAAAAACAATCCGCAGCTCTGTTCGATAAAAAAACCTCAACCCGAAGAGGATTCAGAGCTCAGTTCAGTGTAAATCAGCATTAGCAGCGCTGTAGTCCAGAAATGAAGCATTGTGTTCCTTTTCTGCAAATATCCACGGAAACGAGCCCATGTCCCAGGAAGCCGAGAGGAGTTGCAGGAATGAGACTCTCCAAAGATCCGGCGAGAGTATATCGTGACCACACACACTGGGACACACAGTGACATGTGCACGCGCTCACACACTCACACAGTCAGATACAGGAACACACTGCTGAGGTTGTGAATAATTGATGATGGAGCGGATGCTTGGTAGATGCCAAAGCACCAGGACAGCAAAAAGAAATGTTTTCCCCCAATCAACAGCTCCCAAATAGGGCTGGCTGCCCGACTGCCTGCCTGCTTCTGTGGCTATGACACAAGCTCCCATGTGAAGCGCACAGGCTGCTTCCATCGCCGTGTCACACAACAGCAGCAAATCAGGGCCAAGCAATGGCAGAAGTGTGAGCTCATCATAACCTCTGATTGGCTGGGCCTGAAGTCAGTTGAACCCCCCCTCCTTTTCCTTCAATTCCTGCAGTGCAGCGGGATATGACGTTGTGTGTGTGCATGTGCATGTGCACAGAGTACATGCATGTTTGTGTGTGCGCCAGATACATTTATATAGGATGTGTGTGTGTGCTTTTGTGTGGAGTGACCTAACCTTCTGTACAATATGGTTACCTCATCCAACACGACACAATATTAAAAAGCTGAGGTCAGCTGTCTCACTATTCATGGAAGGGTTGAGTCACAGATGATGCTAATACATGAAAAGCCCAATCACCTTGTAAAAATAATGAGCGTCACAATCATCCGATGAGGGCTGCGATAGAAAGAAGCCGTCCACACAGGCTGCTGCGTGTGTCACTGAGCTCAGGAGGTTGTTGCTTTAGTTGAAAACAACGATCAATACCTCACTGAAGGAAGAATCTTAATTTTCCCCATCAGTAACGGCACAGATGTTCCTACTGAAAACACTGGAAACAGCCATTTCTAAAGCTACTAATTTAACTATATTTAACCATATCCTGCTTTAATGTAATCTTAATTGACCAAGTGACAAAAATAAAAAGAATTAAGTTTGTCTTTAGTGATAAAGCATAAACTGTGTGATCCACAGGGTTCAACTGATTAATGAGGAGGCAGCATGGCAACAAAGACTATAGAATTACATGTACAGGTGAAAATGGGAATATTTTTAGGTTATCATTTGTGAGGGATTATTTTTTCTATGCTTTTCACTCAATAGAGAACACATACTTTAATATTGATAGGTGACTCTTGATCACAGGCAGCTTCTACACTAGAGGAGGTCTCTTCTCTCTCTCTCTCTCTCTGCATGTGAGGGAACATGTGCACGTCTGTGATGGTCCAGTGGATTCATGGATTGAAAAGGGACCAAATCTGTCTCTTCCTACTTTACACCCCCCCCTGCAGCCAGCCTGGCACTGCGTGTAATTTACAGCTACGCTGAAGCAGATGAGACCACTGGCTAACTGAGATCCAGTGGCTTTGATTGACTCCGAGCCAAGCAGGACAGCACAGGCCCCCCCACACACAGAGAGAGAGAGAGAGAGAGAGAGAGAGAGAGAGAGAGAGAGAGAGAGACCCTTCCTATCCACACAAACTCCCTCTTACTGTCACACAAATATTGATGGCTTAGCCAAGAGGTGTGAACACAAACTCTTGGGTAAAAATTGGAAAGTGTCACACCAAGTATAGCTGTGACTTGTGTGTAATTTGTTGTTCGGCAGAATGACCAAAAATATCCCCTCCCTGCTGTATATAGCCCACGACGCCTCCACATCTCTGCTGCAGTTGTGTCTTTTCTCACTTTGCACATTTATTCAGGCAGCAGACACCCCCTCTCTGCAGAACACAGAGAGCTAATGGCCTCGACTGTTTTCAATGAATGTACTGCTGACTGCGAACAGTATGTAAGTCTGCTGTCCATTCAACAAAATGTGGAGAAGGAAATACTAGAACACATGAACAGTAAACGGGTCAGACACCAGTGTGATACACTGTATAAACTAATGATGAAAAACACTGGAGGGGCCTGTGAGCTTTATATAATCCAATGGATTATATACAATGCAATGCAATTTTATTAATACCATTTAATAATGAGGTCATCAAGATGTCATTCATAACATATGATGGTGAATGATTATTTATAACCTGTAGATTGTGTCTCCAAAGTAACAGGTTGCAAAAGTGAATGCATTATTACACTATATGACGTCATTCTATGACTTCATAGTGAAGTCATAATGATGCCACTATGATTCCTACCTTTTGTCCATTAATTACCTTCAATGTATATGCGCGTTAGGTTTCTGTAGGATGAAGAGATTCCTGTTTGAATTATGTTTGAATTAAAACAATATCCTGCTCCCGGCTATGCTGGCACACAAGGTAATCAAAAAAGACAGTGAGATATAAAGATAAAAAGACAAGCTACAACATACACAAAGAGCCACTCTCATTAGTGGGGGAAGTGACATACAGCCTAATACTAGAATAAAAAAAAGACAAACCCTACAAGCAACTTGTTCAGTTAGTAAACAGGGACTTTGTCCTACATGTGTTAGACTATCAACTGAAGTACCAAAGAACACAAACAACCTGTAAAACCTGAAAACAACTACAAAATGTTGTTTTTTTTTAAGCCTGATATTCCAACAGATTTCAAACGCCTACTACATTTTAGCAGCATTTGATCAGGATGAATATTAACCAAATAAACTGAATAACAAAGTCCACTTTTATCCAGAATGAAGTGAGGTGGGTGGTGGATTGGATGCTGAGATTCAACACTCACATTCAGAAAAAGCCACTTCTTCAACAGATGTAAATGAGATCAACACATACAGTTTTAGTAATACCTATTGACCTATTGCCCCGGAGATCCTTTAGTAAGAAAATAAATAATCAGGCATTTTATAAATCAAAAGCCGCTGAAGTCCATTAGTCTTCTGTTAAAGAATCGTACCGGTGTGGCTAAAAAGTCAGTGAAGTATCTGTAATGATCATGAGCGGATCATATCTATTTTCAAACCAATTCCTGGATGGACTTTATGAGTGCAACAGTGTGCACAGCCAGGAAATCCACTTTCAAAGGCAGATGCACGTATGTCCTGGATGACTCACAAATGGATACAACACACATCTGACTGTGGACAACAATATATATGATGTCATGATTATGCCATTAAGAACTCGCACAATGAACCACAATGCATTTATTTGATGTCAAACTTTCAGAAACAGTTGAGTAAAATTAAAAGTGACATCATGCAAGGCGAACTATCCTGATTCTTTTTACCACATCATTCCTTGTGCAACATGAATCTGCTCAACCGGAATGACGATACCAAGAGGACTGAGATCTATGACCTTTACCTGGTTCTATGTGATACCACAGCCAGATACACCTTAATTAGAAGCAGCTTAACAAACTGGATCAGAAAGCAACTAAAATGTTGAGAAGTTTTTTTCTGGGAAATAAACCCTTCAATAAAAAACTAAATTCAAATCAATACAATTTATTTCTAAACAAGAAGCCAAGGTATCTCACATCCTTTGTCTCCCAGGTGTAATTTCAGAAGATGGTCAAACCATGAGGAGACCATAGAACTCAAACCTGACTGGCACATATTCTTCCTAAAGCGGAGTCGGAGCTGCTGAGTCCAGGAACATCTACACCCACACAAAGATTTGCGGTGTAAACACACTTGCGTCCTAAACTAGAAACCATGAGCCGTCAGTGCAACAATCAGCTCAAGAGAGGTGTCTCCATCTCAAAGACACTGTTAGAATGAACTTTATTGGCACCACATTCAGAGGTGACATGCATAAACTACACAATGTGACTGCTAAGGGACACTACAGGAGCACTATAGTGGTGCTGACTGTCACATGACTGCATTTATATTCATTTTACTTCAAGAGAATTCCATGTTATAGTTTCTTCCCTTGATTGATGAATTCAGGCTGATAAACGAAAGGCTGCAAGATACAGACACCAAATACTGGCTGTGTGGCAGATGTAGTGACTGTATTACCTATGATGCGAGTATGTGCGTGTGTGTGTGTTCCTGGAGTGAAATAGCGGGGCTGGTTGGGCCCGTGGCTGTTGCCATAGCAACCAGAGATAGCTGTCCTGGTGAGCGATGGTGAGACGGAGCACGTTACAGGTCCTTTTTTTCTTTTTTGAAAAATCTTTTCACTTTAAATGAGGTGGATGTTCCGGTCATGCATGTGACTGTGGTAGCGGTGAGTGTGTGTGATTCCTTTGTCTGTCTGTCCTCCCTGCCGCTCCTCCTGGTCCATCCCCCCTCTTGTGACATCACAGTGTGTGACATCACCAGAGGCCAGAGCTGATCAGCATTCAGAGCAGCACAGCAGCTTCCCTCCAAACACACACACGATAGGTAATATATGATATATGATATATATATATATATACACACACACAAACGCACGCACACACACACTGGAGGCGACTGAGCGTGCTCACGGCACATCTTTTTCCCTGCATGACGATACTATCGCTAAATTAAATGGACAATACAACAGTCCAGAGTGTGATTTAATGGCTGAGGGGTGAACAGGTGTCACAGCACATTGTATATATACATATACTCATATGCTCCTCAGGCTCAAATACAGATGAATAAGGAGCGAGACTCGTTGGCAAAGGTTCAGGTCACAAACCCAGGAATTTGGGGGGGGATAATATATAATATTATACTACAGACATTAAAATCAGTCAAATCATAAAGGTTATCTATGTGCGACCGGTGATTTTTACAAGGTTATGCTGCACATCAGCTTGATAATATACTCAAGCTGAATTTAAATACTCCCAGAACATCACGTTTATTCCTTATTAGGATTAATGGAAATGTGGTTGCACACATGGATTCATTTAAAAAGGCTGTTAAAATGGTAAATTTATCGGCAACTTATTAAAAAATGACCTTTCTTTCGTAAAGTGAACCTGTGAATTTAATACTGTTTGCAGCAAATTCCTGTGTCAGATGTTGAAACAACCTCAGATACTTGCTGTAACCTGTAACAAACAGTGTATGATGTATTTAATAGTGTCAGTAGATATATTGCATCATATACACTATATGTACCTCTGGCACTGGACTACACTTTAAATCCTTGAATTAAGGTTTAATTGCAAACCCCGATGACATGAGCCACAAAAAACCCACCACAGTGAATCCTGGGTAACAGCTTCAGTATGTTTCAATATAGAACACAGACAACGCAGTTCTACTAACTCCACAGTAAAACTTCTTTAAGATGAAAGCTTTGTCTCAACAAGTTGGTGTGAACGGTGTAGTTCTTCTTACCTTGTTGGAGGCCATCTCGCTGACTGAGTGTCTTGTCTGCAGCGTCTCCAGCTGGTCCAGGCACCAGTCCAGCTCCTCCAGGGTCTCAGTGGCCAGTTTCTGGTAGGCCTCCTCTGCAGGGGCAAGACAGGAGGGCAAGGGGTCAGTAAGGGCCCGCTTCAGAGGGCTAGTGGACGGTCCAGGCCCGGGGTCTCCCACCCCACAAACTGCTAAGCTGGGATACCCCGAGTAGACACATGGGTGACTCTTCATACTGGACAGCTGGGCCAGCTGTGCGGGCCTGGGAGTTGGGCCTTGTTGTCCTGTATCCTAACCCACAGATGATCAGCTGTCGCAAAACTCCCTTGGTGAAAAGACGCCTCCTGTGCAGCGCTAAAGTTCAAATCCTGGTAAGAATAAACCAGATATAATCCCAGGGAGTACAGTTGCAGGTGGCGGATGGCAAGCGGCCACCTGGAGTCAGTTCTGGGCGTCCAGATGAGTGTTAACAGTGAGGAGACCACAGCAGAAAATACAGAGGGGGAAACCACAGAGTGAAAAAAGCAGAAAATCTCACACAGACAAACTCACGCAGACAGATTCCCTCTCTATCCCTCCTGCACAGCACACAACATTCAGTGGTCTCGGTGTATGAGCTTTACTCTGTCATTCATAAGAGACGTGTAATTCCAGTCATGTAGTAGGATGAACAACAGTCTGCTTAGCAGGCCCATGTCTGCCATAGGAGGGATGCAGGGAATAGAGGGTCGGAGGAAAAGAGGATCCAGTGAGAGGCTCAGAACCGGTGAAGATCCATGTCAGTGGTGCCGGGCACGGAGCAAACATGAGACTGTTCACAGCATCCTGACATGGTTAACAAATACACACACACACACACACACACACACACAGACGCAAACACACACACACAGACACACAGACACACAGACACACACACACACACACACTAACACACACTCAAAATGCTAACCATAACACATCATGGTTTTGTCTCCACAGCCCCTCTGCCAATAAAAACATCCATGGTATCCGGGAGGCAAAAGTATAATCCCGTGCTGGCCAGTGTTTCCTATAGATGCTGTGTGTGTGTATAGGGGGTGGGCTGCTGTTGCTTTGGCGTCCCTGGTAGCCAAACGTGCTGCTCTCCCCAAGCTGTACCTAAAGCCTGAGAGGACTGCACTATGGATGGGGAAGAGGGAGTGACAAGACGTGGACTGGAGTGATGGAGGAGGAGGAAGGGGAGCCAGGGCTGAGAGCTCCCCTATACTGTGTGCATGCATGCAGATATGTGTTCAGCATACAAATACAACACCCAGGTAAACAAAACAGATGGCTACAGATAGGGTGAAGATAGCAGAGCTGTAAGCCCCTCGCTTTCTTTAAATCTGAAATTGAAAAGACATGCCTCTCTCGGAGACGGGCCCCTATACATAGACAGAAAATGTCACCTTGTCAGAAGCCGATTAATATTGATGCCCTGACTAATTTGGGAAAGCACGGGGCTCTTAATGCTATGTGATCTGTGATCCTGGAGGGAGGGGCTGGGCTGGGTGGAGGGCACACTTTAGCTCTAATTCAATTACACAGAAAACAGTGGCTGATTATAATACAGGAGGAGCAAATGTAATCACATGACACCCCCCTAAACAAGAAGTTAGTATTTAGATGATTAAGATTCTGCAACACATTCCTCATTTAAGTTTAAATCCAGCTTGGCCACTTTAAGTTCACTGTGGGGTGTTTTAATTTGAAAGTAAATGATGCAAAGTTTAGGTTGCACGAGCTCCTGCATCTTTCAAAGGTCTTTCACAGTTTCATGGTGATGGATTATAATATTTGAATTGTGTAGTAGGTTTGGAAACATGCAGGTGCCTTCTGTTACCATGCAGGTCATCCTACTGTACGAGCCCAACCTCTAACAATCTCTTAACTTCTTTTGTCCCCTCATATTCTCAACAGTATCCCCTCCTCTCTCTCTCTCTCTCTCTCTCTCTCTCTCTCTCTCTCTCTCTCTCTCTCTCTCTCTCTCTCTATCCTCATTGTCTTTGACAAATCTCTCCGTCCCTCCTTCCATTAGTCCCCCTCCACTCCCACACGCTTCATCTCCTTCCTCCTCCTCCTTCCTCCTCCTCCTCCTCCTGCCTCTTTTGTCTCCTTTCTGTCTCTCCCCTCTTTGCTTTCTCCGTCTCCCTTTCTCTCTCTGTCTCTCTCCCTGGTGTGGTGTCAGTGGCTGGGGTGCTACTCTTTCTGACAGCAACTGCACTGACGTCAATGACATTCTTCTCATGCTTAGTGCGACATCAGACACCGGCGCTCGGAGAGGCCACTCTGCTGCACAGACGCACGGCTGCAGCCAAACTACGTTCCGGAGCAGCTCGACACTGAAGTCGGACTCTGAGCGGGAGAGGACGAGAGCAGAAGGAGGAGGAGGAGGAGGAGGAGGAGGAGGAGGAGGGAGGGTAGAAAGGCAGATAGATGCAGAAAGGAGAAGAAAGGAGAGCTTGCACTTCTAGAAAAATAATAACACTATTGTTATTCCATTACTTATGATTCTTATGCTATTTCTTAATGCCCTGATGTTAAAGTAGCTTGAATTTGAGCACAGTTTAAGATTTAATTACCTGGCAAATATATATAGTTGAATAAACTAAAGGTGTATAATATTACTCATGCATTGTGACTATTATTGTTTTGATTGTCATTAATCTAAATGTGATGTTATGGCATATACAATACATTGTCTTGTGTTAAAGGTACAATATGTAACTTTGGCCGCTCGGGAGTCCCTCAATCAAAACAATATCAAAATGTTTGTTTGATGATGCTGTGAAGCAGCGTAGGATCATGGGAGTTGTTGTCCTAACCTCCATTGCCAACGTGACTCAGGCGCTAGTCATGTCCATGGACGACGTAACATGTATTAAGGGTTAATCACGCTTCACAGCAAACGGCAATGAATAATTCTGACCCATTACGAGTGACTGATACAAACAGTGGAAGGAAAAACCTGACTGGCTTATTTGCTAACTGGCTAGCAGTGAGGTTTCCTTCCTCATACGTTGTTGATCCCAGAAGTTATAACAGAGACAAGCAAAGCCACTGCCAAAGCTGAAATGACACAATTAAAAGGCAACAAAAATGAAATGTCCCATTATATTGAGTAAAATTGGGGATTTCTCTGGGTTTGAAATTTGTCGGAAACATTTTGGATAATTCTACAAATATATACAACATAGGTCTAGTAAATTGTATATATTTCAATGAATTATTACATATTATGTCTTTAACTTACACTTTATAAATATTTTGGGTTGCTCCAAAAAGATAGCATGTCCAGTCTGCCCCATATGGAGAGAGACAGAACTGTCAATGTCTTTAAAGCCCTCTTAGCAGATACTAAGAGCACCATTTAAATAAAAGATATTATTGCTTAGTAACCAGTGGCCTCATAATTAAAATTTGTATCCAGATTACAAAAGTATGAAAAACCGTTTGGATTGAGTCTACAGGATGTTAGATGTTGAAAAGAAGAGTATTGAGTTACTATTATTTAAACTTCCTTTATTGTCTTTCTCTGCATTGCTTTGCCACAGTACGTCCTTGCATTACCAGCGGTCAATATTCTCAAACAATCCAATGACCCCCAGCTGTCACCTGTTTATGCCAGGGCCCATTATGGCTGTGCAACCAGTATGATTGTGTTCTAAATTTAGCACAATGTCCCCACTTCCTCATCATATACAGTATCTGTAGGTTGTGTATCAGGAATGTGATTCTTGGGAGGAATATCTGGGAACATCTACCTCAAATTGGGAAGAACGTAAATCTGCACGTTAAAAAGCAAAGTAACTGTCAAGGACAATTCTTTTTGATCCATTGAAGACTGTCTGTGCCACGTCCTTCTCAGAACAACTTCAGCTAGACTGTGCAGTCTTCACTTATTGTCTGGTGATTTACAGCACATCAGAATCAAAGTCACGTATGACTATGACTATATATATATATATATATATATATATATATATATATATATATATATATATATATATATATATATATATAGGGCCTGAATAAACATAACTGAAGTATTGATAAATCTATGGTTATGATTAAAGTGCTAAAACATGGCATCATGAAAGATGACTTGTCTCCCTCACAAAGATAATATTGATTCATGGAATTCAAAACTTTAGAAAACAGTAAAACAAGAGCTACTGACAAGGAAACATTTTGTCATGTTTATCATTTACTGTCACTTCCTCTCTTGTCCATTCATTCACGCGACTGAACCAATTCTCTGTAAGATATGTTCAAACCATGTTTGTATTCTGACCACGTTGGATATTATCTTCATGTTGTTTGGCTTTGGCTGCATCTCCCCCACACGTCACAATACACAAACACATCACTATGACAACATGGAGATCTTTAGTTTTAAGTTTATACGACTACTACTACTACAGCTATTTGCAATACTTCTACTGTAGTAACTTGAACACTCCCTGTTTGGGATACACAATGCAATAAAATGAAGCTGTGTACAGATTTAAGAATGTTTATAAGTATTTATTAGTGTAACACCTCTGCAGTTATAACTTCTCCTATGATGAGATACTTTACATTATAAATGTTTCCCTATATTGTCATTGATACTCCAGCCTCCATGTATGGGTGCCCACAGTTGGAGATATATTTATTGTAAAAAAACAACAACAAAACTTAAATGCTAACAATACTAATAATGTTAACATCAGCTACAGTATGAGAAAAGTTATCGCTTTCCCCGATCACACATCACATCTCACACACACACACACGCAGGTAAGCATGTGTGGATGCAATAACCATAACACATGTTTGCTTTGGTCATTGTTGGGGACATCACCCCTCCTGTCATCCATGTCCTGAAGACTTACCCTTCCACTAATAACTATAACCACCTCTTCCCTACACCTAACGTAACCTTAACCCCTCAACCAAGCATCAACTCTTCTGAATTGGGGACGCAGCACGTTCGATAAACCAACTGGAGCAGTAACCCCCACTCAACTAGTCTTTAGTCTGAGATATGTCCGAAAATGTAGACATAGACCCACACACACAACCACACACATTGAGGACGCACGTCATTGTTCCACTCTGGCTGTCCACATACCTGTGAAGGTGGTCTTGGGGATGGGGGGTTGGTTACACATGGGTGATCTCCTGTCATGATTGAAACAGAAACACAAACTGAGACATTTTCTTTCACTAAAACAAAACAATCAATACTTTACCCTCAAATATCTGGTTTTAAACTCAAGCAGTGAGGAGGCACCATAAGGAGCACCACGCTTCTACTTAACTTCTGTTGTTGTAGTACAAAATATGAACAGCAGGGGGCGAGCAAAGCCAAACTCTGAGTATTATGTGAATGACCTGAACTCACTGCCTCTCATTCAGGAGAACGCCTCAGTCATGAAGTGGAAAACTTACTTATTGGATGCTCTGTCTTGCTGTATATTCGTTAATGCACCAAAGTTGTTCCGTACGGTTCTTAAACTGGCAAGAACCTGCAGGGATCACAATGAGGACAGAATCATACAGAGTCCAGTCATCAATGACAATACAAAACACGGAAGACAGAACTGGGGCAAGAGCTCACCTGTGCAAATGGCGTTACAATCATATCGTCACCATGACTGAAAGATAAGAAAGAGAGTGGCGTTAATATTAGATGCAGGTTAATGTGACGCTGACATTCGACAACAGAGAAGTGTGCTCATCTTCTGCAAAGGTCAAAGAGGGAGAGGGGGGGTGAGGGGAGCAGGGGTCATCCCTGGCTCTGATGCTCTTAGTCACAGTGACGTGTTTACTCAAAACATCAGGTCCAACGTCACAAGGTGGAATAGTTTCACGCTCTTTCCAAATTTAATGTTGGATCTGTTTATGTACAAGTAACAAAGTTGTGTTCAGGCTTCAGGGATTTTAAGAGTAAGCTTTGACTCAGATTGCTGCCGAGATGTTATGACTGCAAACCCTGTGGACATTTACTCAGGTGACAGGAGTGTGCGAGTGTCACCCAGTCTCCGGTTATGTTGTACAAGACCACAGCCACGTAATGCACACACCCACTGACATGTGGCACGACAGGCCTGGCATGTGTCCTGTCACAAGACAAACATGTTCACAGTAAAGGTCTACACTGTATATCTGAGAGGGACAACAAGACAGATAAGACCATGTGTTCGGTAATGGCTGCTCATATTTTATCCAAATCCAACTGTCTTTTAGGGGCACAAACATGTACATTCTTGTAATTCATTTCCTCTGAGATATTGCTAGACTATATTCCTCTTTGTTGAATGCATTAATGTAATTTCAATGTTGATTATGAAGCTGTATACTAATTCCAGATGACTGTCCGTCAGTCTGTGGAACGCATATCTCAAGAACCATTCATCTTATGGGCTTCATAAGTGTTTCGCTAACACCCCATGGAAGTGCAGCATTGAATTTGGTGCGATTTGGATACGTAGCAGCGGTGGTGGCTGGGACTCGATCATGACAAAAGTGTGTTCACAACAACGTCAACTGATTCTCAGGGTTCTGATCTTCACTAATCAATTACTACTTTTACAGTTTCAGAGAGAAAGCTGCAACAAGGGTCACCACAGGTCAAGCACACAGCCCATTCCAAACACGCAGGATTAGAACAAGCCCTGCACTAGTTATCAAGAACGTCATAAAGAGAGCTGTTAAGACAGTTGCCTCATATCTCAGGTTTACTTGTGTATAAAATTGAGCAGGAAGAAAAAGATGCGTAAGGGGAATGAATGAAAACTTGCAGTAATGGTTTTTAACACGGTAACTGGATCGTGGGTGTAGGTCAATAAAGGGTCACTGGTTTATTACTACAGAGCAAAAAGCAGCAGCAGTGAGGAGGAAGTCTAAGGTTACTGCAGGACGTTATTTTTCAGCCTTTTGTCTATTTGTCTTGTCTTCCTGCAGCACGCTGGATCGAAATGCCAGGATTTCAGTCAATATTTTATTTCCTGTAGCACTCAGTATACAGTGGAGGTAACTGGATAGCCTCCACTGGGTGGGCTGCCATCGTACACACTGACCCAGAAGATGCCTGCTATGTTCACATTTGAAATCAGAATTTACACAAATCAAAGGCAGCGCAAAAATACACTTAATTTCCCTGATGAGTGATACTGACGTAAGCAACAAATTGGAAAATATCACAGACACATGACCTTTGCTTGTTGATACTTTGTCACTGACCCCCTCATTTGTGATCCTGGATGTGGCTAAGAATAGCTCTTACACTACACAATCAGCTGTTGGTCATGCACACTTCCCACCAGGGCCAAGGCAATCAGCGTAGCAGCTTCAACAGCGGGTGTGATAAACATCCAGCTATGACACACCCCAGAGAGGCAGAAAAACAGCAGAATCCATATTCGGCACAACAGGGATGCGTCTGTGTGCGTTTTATGAAGGTTCAGGTGGAAGCAACAAACGTGGTGCACTCACATGTCACTGGCAATGGAGGAGTTTCGGGACATAGACTTGGGCGAGAGGTCGTAGTCACTGTCGGAGCGGTAGAGGAACGACTCTCTCCGTTGGCTGTGGACAAAGTTGGCCTGCAGGATGAGGCCTGAGCCCGGGCTGGCCATCGGGTCCAGGGGGCTGCGACCTGATGACGTGCCATTGTCCACATCGAAACTGCACATGCGGAGAAAGAGAAAGAGGGAGGTGCGCAGTTGAAAATAGAGTTAAAACATTGTTTTGATGATATTTGACAGGTCGAGTAACATTTGTGATCATGATGACTTGAAGAACCTGATGCTAAAGAGTCAGAGAATATGATACAGCATGTCTGCTTTTCTTTTAACAGTAAAAATAAAAGGGGAATGATACAGCTGCCATGTTTACTGAGCCTTAATTTCAATTTGAGTTTCCCCAGGGTATTTTAAAGATGCAACCCCTCCAGATTTACTTTTTACATGTCTCAGTGCACCCCATGCATGAATTAATGCTTCAACATCATTAACTAAATGAGGTCTGCAATGGATCGCACTGTGATGTGATGTAGCTCATTCGTTCATGCCAAAGTAAATCACAGGTTTTATGCAAACATTAATCACATATCAAAGGTCTTGATGATGCCACAGCACAGGCTTCATCTTGCAGTTCCATATGTTGCTGTGATTTTGCTCCATGCTCACGAGCAGTGAAATCCACAGCACAGCATGAGCCGCCCATGTTGTGCATGACGTGCACAGCTTGTGGGCCCAATACTTGGCTCCAGGCACTGCTCGGCTGACGTAAACTTGCTCATAAACTCGATGCATTAAAATTATAAATCAGCCACTCGCTCATTATCTGGCCGATTATTTTATGATTATGAGTGGCGGTGTATTAATTGGCACATCATCAACAATCAGAGCGAATGCAGGAATATTCATATTTATCGATGTAGCCGTTGTGCTGTACGTTGATGTCAAAGCGGCGCACAGGATCCACAGGGAATACCTCTGCTGGGACAACACCACTGAGTCACGGCTGAAACTTGTCTCTAAACCACTGACACCATTTCCCACTGTGATGTCACGATGAGCTCCTTAGTCTCCTAGGTGATGGTTCGCTCAGGTGATGACTAATGCCTGTCACCAGGGATATCTGCCTCATTGCTAGAGCTCCTGAGCAATCCTCTAATCCCGTCTGGTGGAGGACGCTAAGGTCAGGGGTATTCCCCTCAGCGGGACGCGTAATACTCACGGGGATGACGTCCCCTTTCCCGTCATCCTCCTGACTATAGCCACACATTTAATAGTGTTATCTATGACACCCTGCTCATTGTCTGTATGTTAATGAGAATGAAAAATGAGAGGCAGCTGGACAGTGGAGGTGAACATACGCGTGAAGAAGACACTGTCAAACTAAAACATCCAATTAAACACAGTCATTACACAATGAGAAATTACTCAACTTGCTTTCTGTTCCATTGCTTTTCTCCATCTTGAGTTTGTATGTTTTCTACAGGGTATTTCACATTCACAGACGACCACTGACAGGTGCAAGTTATTATCACTTTAAAATGTGTTTCGCAAGTTTGATTTGTGTGAAAATAAGAGATTTTGCTCATGGTTTTTGAACGTGAATGTTATGTGAGAGCGATTTGAAGAGGAAGAAGTCGTTGTGCAGAGTTTTCCGTCCCCATGGCCATATCGCTGACACAGTCCTCGGCTCAGCTTTACACACCCCGAGCTACGAGCATGTATTATGGATGGGATCTATCATTACCACACTCATCATCCCATCCATCTGTGTGAGTCAGTGTATCAATGATGTCCATTCAACGCAGTCTAGTTTCGTCCTAGTTTCAGTTTTGGTTTCGACCAAGTTTTGGGATCTGAGGTCATTGTTCCTCCATCCTGTGTCACAATATCGCAGTTTCAAGTCCTAATGCCTTAATTTAAAGGATATATATTGTGCTCTCTTTTTTTGTGTAAATGTTAAAGTTCTGCAAAGTTAAAAAGCCTAAGGTGTGTGGTAAAAGGAGCTCCTGTTTCCCAGAATAATCACTGCTCATAAAGCTCCTGAAACTCCTCGTCAGTAACACGACAGTACTCAACATTTTCAAAATTTATGCCTAGCAGCTAGTCTGACACACCCCCTCACAAAGCCAGGTAGAGTGAGAGTGGAGCTGGAAGCTGTTGACCAATCACAACAGAGTGGGAGAACTGGCCATCATAGCAGACTGGGCTTTATAGAGAGGGGGGCCTTAAAGAGACGGGAGCAAAAACCAAGGGTTTCAGACAGAGGCTGAAAAGAGGAGCTGCAGCAATGGACAGTCTGATGAAAGTGATGTGTATTTTCTCAACATTAGAGCATTTAAAGCAAATTAAAATTATGAACCTGAATGTGCATAGTATGTTCCTATTAAAATATTAAACCTGTTAACCCCGAGTTAACTACAGCATAAACAATCCAGAAAAGAGAAACAACTTCTAACTGCTTACTCTACTCTATAGTGCGGTTTCTTCTCCTCACATCAGAAACAAAAGGTTTGCCCTGAGCATCTCACACAGCTACGATGATAAACACAGGACATGCCAGGCATATTTTCCCAGAACAAATAATTGGCTAAACTCTGTGCTATCTCTCTCTGTGATCTCAGAGTAGCAGGACCCAAGTGAGGGAGTGTGAGCTTCAGTTGTGGAACGGGATAGTTTGGCCGTCTGCCTGATGACTGAGGAAAGGGCAATCGTATTGTCTTCATCCTTCTCTTTGACTAGCTCTTAGAAACACACACACAGACAGAGAGAGAGAGAGAGAGGTAATGTGTTACAATGACTCCAGCGACTTTTCTCCATCTATAACCTCTAACCAACTTAATCTTGCTCCTGTCGGTTCATTCGGTAAATACTTTCCCCAATGCCTGCATTCACGAACTATCGGGTTTCTGCTATGTTCATTGAGCAGCGGAGGCCCAGGTACCTTGTACCGTGCTGTATTATCCTGCCACATGTCCTCCCTCCTCACTCCCCTGCTGATGTGTGCTTAATTTACACGTTAACAATAAACACAGACAACAATCACAGGTCATTAGGACACATACAGTACTGAAGTATACTTTGTGTTCGTTTTGGTTTGCTCAAGAGTTTATGAGATATTTAAACACATTGAAAAAAAGCGCAACAGTTTGTGCGCACGCAGTTAACACACAACACGAGACGAAAGGTGGCGCGATGGGAACGATCCAACCTCATTGAATAATAACTAAAGAAATTTGAGCGACAGAGACAAGCACACCCACACACACTCATCCAGACAGGAGAGAAAGTTCTTCCCGCAGATTATGATGCAACGCGATGCTTTAACTTCATTGTTGCACAAGAAGCGACGCCCTGTTTATCCATGAACATAAATTTGAATTCAGCAGGTTTTTATAAAGATCAATTCTACATTTGAGTGATTAGAAAAGAGCAGAGGAGCAGAATCCCTTGTTGACCAACGCTGAGTAAAAATAATCGTTCATTAATCGCAATCGAGGTATTGATTTGACGTCATATCACCCGGCTCTGTCTGACACACATCACGACAATCCCTGTCCCCCGAGTCCCCTCTATATTTAGCACAAGATCAAAAACATGTCACTGTCAACCAGTTTCATCTTCACACACACGGACACACACTCATAAACAACCACCAATCCATACCCTCTTATCACTTGTTGTGATTCATCTGTTACAGTTACTGCAGGTGTGAAAGCCCACAATAACACAAATCATGTATAAGTTGACGTTCCAAGCGTAGGTTAGTTGGTTCTACTGCAGTTATGTGGGATGGGTGCAGGTCTGGACGTGTGCATTATGTTTGCGAGCAGAAAGATATGGAGAGAGAAAGTGAAAGTGCAGAATAATTAAATCGAGCATATGTTTAACAACTGATTCATTGTCACACTTACTCCGACGTCACGACTGACACTGAATCTCTGACAAACCTCGGACACGTAAATCCCCTCACAGTGCGTGTGCATGTGCGACACACCCTTTTTGGGAAAGACACGAACAATCGTTGCCTCTAGCATATTGCACCAGCGCTGACATCACAGCGGGAGGGAAAAAAGTGTGAAAACGTCAACACCCCGATGGCTGTGTGTGGTGAGAGTCAACAAAAAGCACGAGTATAACTCACAAGAGGATTTATGGTTGGGATTGGGAGGTACACCCCAGGATCACTTAAAGGAATAGTTCACCCAGAAATGAAAATTCACTCATAATCTACTCACCCCTATATGCTGATGTAGGGGTAGGTGAAGTACACAAGCAGTATGGAGGCATGTTGTGTTTTTTCTGTTGTTTTATTGCGTCTGAAGATAGGTCACTAATGTCTTCAATCTTATTGGATTTGGCTGCTACACTGCTTACCCCTGAAACTTGTTTTGTGGACTCAAACACTTCACCCAACCCTCCATCGGCTTAGGGGTGAGTAGATGATGAGTGAACTTTCATTTCTGTGTGAACTATCCCTTTAAAGGCAGAGATAATGAGGAACAGTTTACCCAAAACACAGTTTACCCAAAAAGGGAATGATCCTGAACCGAGATATAACTGACAAAGGAAGGAAATATTTGATGTGCAAACACTGGACAGATGACGGAGAGCTCTGCCAAGCTGCTCCAGATATCCCATCTGCTGAAGATTACAGCGAACACTTGTCCTCTATACGTCTTCTTCGTCATCAGGATGATTCACACCAACTATTGCTAGTTTCACAACCCCATCTCCATATTTGTTCATACTAGAGCAACAAAGTGGAGTTTACACTTGGATATAATATTTGTAGATATGGTCAAATGAATCTGGATTACCAAATATAATGGACTTGAAATACAAATAAAACATTTTTTAAACCAACTCCAGCTGCCAAATTACTTTTTCAGATTATTTTCTGCATAAATTTTGACATAATTCTTGAAAAAACTAAGAACGAATAGCATTTTACTTCACTTACATCCATAAACTGCAATGTAATTATTACCTCAGCCAAGGAGAATGTTCGTCTGTCTGACTCAGCGGATTTACGCAAGAACTATTCAAACGATTCCCATGAAATTGTGTGGAAGGATGGAACATGACTCAGGGAAAACCTGTGTACATTTTGGAGCAGATCCAGATAAAGTGATGGATCCGGAATAATTTTTTTTTAACATGGCAAGATAGAGCGTGAGCATGTTTATAACACTAAATATTTCACAGGTAAACATAACCACGTTTAATTCAGTTGAACTAAAGAAACTGATCCTGCTATGCTTGTAAGTTTGATCATGATAGCCATTCAAATTAATTTCCTTTTATAACCTTCTGTACTTGTAAGTTTGGACTGTAAGCTTCCTGCATTTAGTGTTAAACCTATATATTCAACTTGAATATTCTATGCAGCGAGAGTATTTCCTCTGTACACTTTGCAGACCATTATGTTAGAGGACTTGAAGAGCTGATAACTATCTAACTACTGTAATCAAAGCTGGCTCTCTGGGAAATGAAAACTAGGGTACAGGTAAACTGAAAAAAGGCAGACAGAAGTACGTGGTTTTAACTATAATAGACTGGGTGAACAGAGAGGAGGACCTACAGGGACAGAGTTTCCCACAAGAGTAGAGTTTCATGTTTGAGTTTGAGCAGCTGGAAAATAAAGGGGATGGTTCGTTGGCAGAAAACCTTTCAGATCCACTGTAACACAGCAGTGTTGTGTTTTTCAACACTGATGAGAAGTGGCTGATGTGACTTTAAACTGTAGGACGCTGCAGGGTCACATACAGTATGTGCCTACGGACATTGCACAACTTGAACTCGCTCTCTCTCTCTCTCTCTCTCTCTCTCTCTCTCTCTCTCTCTCCCCCCCCCCCCCCCTATAACTTCTATCTCCATCTACTCTCTTCTTCTCCATCTGTCTGGCTCACACACACAGGCGCATATACACGCTCACCCAACCTAGATGACATAGATCAATGACTCATTCATTTACATTCCTGGGTCACCCAAGCAATTATACCCACTGGAGGAGTTGACGTGACAGAGATGTTAGGAGACGTACTGGAGAAAGAGGTCACGGCACAAGCGTCTTTGATAAATAATCAGCTGAGGGCCGAATAGTGAGTCTCTGTTTTCCAGCGCTCATTCAGAGCTGCTGTACCAGAAAATTTCCATCAGTGCCACCACAATACGTCATGTTTGTGTCTGTTTCCGAAGAGGTGCAGAGTGTCGCCAAACATTTCTTCTTCACCTTGAAGTAAAACTGGGATCAAACTGAGGAAAGATTTAGAAAAAGCTACGAGAAGCACTTTGTCCAAAGCTGAGCTGAAGCAGACAGAGGGAAGACGACACTAGATTTATTTTGGAAGGCTGCTAGGACACAGAGGGGAACAGTTAGAGGAAGGACAAGAAGAGGCATGTCTGAGCAGTGTCTGTGTGTGTATGTGTGTGTGTGTGTTTGTGTGTATGTGCGTCTATTGGGAGGAGTGTGTTCACCCTGGATGCAGGCACGTCGGTACGTGATCCTGAACATATATGTAGTAACCTTGACCACGTTCCAAATGCAAACCAGCAACTCGTGACTTGAGAAAGGAAAGAGACCAAAGGTGACACGCACACACACACACACACACACACACACACGTCAGAGCAGATGACACATTCAGCGCATAGCAGCTAGGTTGATTTAGTGACGTTAATAGAGTAAATATTTCTGCTTTACACGCTTATATGTCTCGAAGAATGTGTAAAACGTAGATGGAAAGTTGGTGTCCCATGATTGATTATTTACTCCTTCATGCTGACATGTTGGAAAACTTCCTTGTACTGATGGACTGAAACAATTTAGTTTTGGTTTTGATACTGAAACTAACTTATTTTAATAAAGTTAAATAAATACCCAAGTCTGCATCATATTTGTGTAATGCAGACTTCAAGATAAAAATTTAAGTGGTAAAAATGTCATAGTAACAAAGCCTTGATATCAGGGTGAGATTATACTGATGTGTATCTTAGTTATAGTTGTAAAGAAACTTTTGACAAATAAGTAACCAGGTAGGAATCAAATATCTGAAAAATCATGTGTTTTTCAATGTGCAGTTCACCCAGCGATACTAGGTGTATTTTTCATGGTACTTTAATGAAAAGATTTACTATTGAATTTAGAGGATATTGTCTCACATTATACACTTGTAATATCCCCAAGCTTAAAGTGTCATATGAGCAGAAGAAAAAGTCTAAAAATGATTGAAAATTAAATTCATATGGTTACATGACTATTAACTGTAATGTATGTAAAGAAGCAATTCCATGGTCTAAATCTCTCTTTAATATTCACATAAATAAATCCTTCACGTTCATAAACTTTTAGTTATCACCACTGCCCTGAGCATATGACAAGTCAGCAGGGCAAAACAATGTCCAAATGTCCGACAACACAAGTAACAGAAAAACAACTTGTGAAGAGGCCAGCAGCCACAGGACAGTTAGGCCGAGCAGATAAGTGACCGACCACTCGCTGATAACTGAAGCACTCCATCTATCTGGCTCATATACTCACATACACCCCTTCACTGTCACACGTTCACACGTGAGCAGAAGCACCCGAATACACACAAGTGAAAACTGACACCCGCCAGGCAGCAAACGGTACGAAAATCGATCCATGGCAGAATAATCGAAAAGGGATCTAATTCCAAATGGGACAGACAATTTTAGAGATGTTACCGTTTCAAAGTGCAGCTACTAATTAACACACAGGACGTAAAAGAGAGGAAAGTACACATTTTCCTTTCTGTTAATAAATGATTCCCTCTTTTCCTTGCTTTTTCTCTCCTTCTGGTTTTTCTTGCCCTGCTAGGTATGAGCAAAGTGAATCCGTCCCTTCAGTCTTTACACAGTTTTTTGTCCGTGTTGTCACTGTACCATTCAGAAAACTCAGTCAATCGTGAGACATGTCGAAAAGAGGTCACCATGGCGATGCAGCGTCACATCTCGGATCCCGTGGTTCAAAAGCAAAGCAAAGTGACCCAGCTCTGTTCCCACATATCCATACAGGTCCACTTAACCATGAAGCTATATTTAGTCTTTTTCATCTTCTTAGGTCTGCATTACTTAAAGGTCTCATCTGGTAAAATATGTTGAATAACTTTGCTGGAGCCCTATGAGAGGCCAGATTAAAGTGTAACCTTCAAGATTTACTGCCTGTCTCAAAGAGCCAGCTGAGGAGCGACAAAGGCCAGATGCGACCACTCGAGTTCAAAGTCACACACTCCTCACTTCTCCGCGCTTTATCTCAGCGCACCTCAACGTCACTCGGGTTTGAAGTGAGGACGAGTTCTCCGACGCTGACACAGTGCTTGCCGCGGAGATATATACGTCCTCAAGTGCAACTACTAATAGGTGTGGAGGCAACAGGATTTCGCTAAACATTCCGATTCCCCATCCTCTTCAAAAGTCGAGCCATATTTACGGAGCTAACATTCTGATGGACGCTTTAAAGTCTCCGTACACAGACACTGCATTTACACAATTGGGTGGAGTGGGGTCTGTTTGAGTTTGAACGGCCTAGGGGACACGTCGCACACCCGCCGACCACGTCACCGCCTTATAGACACACACCGGGGCAGCCGTGCACTCTAATATGCATTAGCACACAAACAACGCAAAAACAAATACACACACGCGCACACACGGAGATTAACTTGTGTGTTTAGTGTACTTATTTTGATGAGAATTAGCTCATCGAGGGAGGGAGATAACACTCCTGCATTACACATGCACACACTGCACAAACACACCCACCCCAACACAAACAGCTGCGTCAACAGGCTCTTTTAAAGGACAGCAACTGTCACACATTTTTACGTAAAACTCTCGACAATCCTGAAAGACAAAGCGGTGATGAGAAGTAGTGAGAGAACCCTTGATAAAACAGTAAATAACATCAGCGAGGAGGGCAGGACAGATGGAGGAGGCGGTTTGCTTTGTCCAGCTGAGCACTTGCTTTTGGTAGCCATTCAAAAAAGATGCCTCACACAAACCTAACGCTGTCAGATTCTCAGCTTTTTAACACAAAGGGAAAAAAGCCACATTCTGCAGTCGATGGTTTACAGCTTTTTACAGCATCGAACCACACCACGTACTGTCTGTCATCAGAGAAACCACGACCCTCAGAGACCTAATTAATACGTCTTCATTTCACACCAGCGTCACTTCCTGCTGGGGACGTCGCAGAGCAGATTAACACACTGACAACGTGAGAACACGGCCCGCCCTACAGGGAGGTCTGATAGGGTTCAAGCACACGCTGCTGGTCAGTCTCCCCACCACCACCTCACGGACACGGCGTTTCTGTCCAGGGTTGTTCGGAGCCATTTGCAGCTCTGCCTGAGAGGGCCACGAAAGAAGACGTGTGAATATTAACTTTGAATGTTAAAGCTACAGGGAAGTTTTATGAGTGATGACAGGCGAGGGCAAGTTGAGACACGAGGGGAGGCCGGGGCGAGCTGTGCCCCTGGCAGTGCACCCTTGTATCCAGCATTAATCTGGAGCTCCCATGTGCAGACACGAGAACGTGCGGAGCGACACACCACACATCCCCCAAGAGATGTTTGACAAGCGTTTGAAACTATTTGACTACCTGAAAAGACCGAGAGTTCTCATGAAAGCACAACGAGGGTTCACCACATATGTCATGTCGTTACTGAAGTGAGGGACAGAGGTAATCTACTCTCCTGACCTCAGAACATGCTTTGCACAGAAATACTGACTCAAAAAACACAAACTAAACATATCTACAGGCGGCACAATGTTTTTTGCGACAAAATCAAGGAAGAGGTTTTGATTGGAGAAGAAGAGGGACAGCAGGAAGATGCACAAACGAAGAGGGACAGAATTGAGAAGGGCTGTGCCTGAAGTTGGGATGAAGCTGGTGAGTATGAGGAGAAGAAAGCAACAAGCAGGCAGATGGAGAACAATAGAACAACACACACACACACACACACGCATGCAAACACAACAGGATTTACATGCCCATGTTGCCAACAGGACAAAGTTTCCCCGTCTATTTACCATATTCCCTCCGTGTTCTTCAATGAGCTGGTGGAGCGCGACCGTGGCTTTAGAATGATACTCATGGTCTGGCTTGTCTGTCCTCATCCACACACACTGCATGTGCACACTGCAGGCGTACACACACACACACATAAAGCCCCCACACACACACCCTCTATGCCACCTGGAGCCCTCTCTGCTGTGGTGATCCAGTGGCAGCTTCCTCTCCTCAGCACGGTGGAGCTACTCCAGAGCTAACCTGAGTTTAGTCAGATCAAACTGTGTGTCTGACAGTTCTCCTCACTGCTGCTCCCCCCCTCGGTTGACAGTAGGAGGTTCTTAACCCTGCTCTCTCTCTCTCTCTCTCTCTCTCCCTGTCTCTCTCTCACTTGCACTTATCTTTCTCTCCAGCTCAGCGTGTGATCTTCCTCTTTCCTCATCCAGCTCTGCACTCACTCTGTTATTCTTTCGCACCTCTATATTTCTTCCTGACTGCCGGAAATAGGATCTCCTCTTTCTCCTGCATACCTTCCCCTCCCTCCCTCCTTACCTCTGTCTCTTTTTGCCCGGTTTCTTTTTTTTTTTTTTTACAACTGCGTCCCTCTCTCTCTCTGTGCTACACGACTCTCGTATCCTCTCTCTGTCTCGTTGTTTCCCCAGGCTTCAGCTTAGATATGGCTGGAGTGGGAGGGGTTGTTTTGGTTGTAGTAATTCCTTGAAAAGGGTGGGACTTGTATCACCAAGCGACCCTAACAAAAGTTGATGGTGTCAATCACTCGGCTGCCACAGTAACCCGAGCACAACAGCTAAAGCAAGCAGCTGATCTGGAGAGTGTGCAAAGACAGTGATCAATGAGTTTCAGAAGCAACAAACTGAGAAAACACAGAGTTTACTGAAAAGCTTTTGTTCTGTTTTTTAGGTCTGAGTTAGAACTACAGTAAATAAGGGATACAAATGTATAAATGGAAGTAGTATTGTTAAAACTGAGAATGTGTGGAAGTAGGTGTTTGTACATGAAGCTACATAAAAAATGAGATAAAATATCAGGGCATCTTTACTAAATAAACTATCTTGACAGGTTTCTGAACTGTGAAGCAACAAAGCTTTATTTTTGATTGCATTAAAAAAGGTATTTGTTTTTCCACTTTATTTAACATTGTGATGTTTGGAAGTTTTTTTGTTTGGGAGTTTTTTTTCACTGAAAAACACTTTCACCAATTTCCAAGGAAATAATTCATGGATCTAGATAGAAAAAAATCCGGCATATTTAGGGAACTGATTTCTATGAGTGTGTACATTTTGGTGCGGCTTGATTGAATTTAAGGAGACTGTTGGACCTTGGCAGAGGTATGAACTCTACTAACTGGTCGTTATCAATACCTGAATATCATTTCTATCATTATAACAAATGTTCAATAGGCTGTATGTTGATATATTGCTTTCACATTGTGTAGGCAAAGTGAGGAGGTTATTGATCTGTACCTCAGACCTATTAGCTTGATCCCCTGTTGTAGCTTCAAGAAGACATAAACCTCCGACAGGGACAAACAGAAACACACAGAAGCATCAGCATGCACATTACTGCAGCCTTTTCGCCGTGAAAGCAGTGAGAATATTTCCATGTCATCAATAATTCAACTGGCTGTAGATGAACATTACAAAAAGCTCTTTAGTTCCGCAAAGGTGAAAGAAACAGAAAGCAGCAGCAGAGAAGACGCATCCATCTCTAGTTCTCATGAGGAAGAATAAGTTGCTCGTTGGACCTTTAGACTGTGATACGTTTGTCATGCATGGGACACCTGTGGCCACTAGGAGGCCCCACGAGAGACTGAAATGTCCCAGAAGAAAGTTTTCATATTATGTCAATCGTAATCGCACCAGAACACAATGTTGTGTCATGTTAAAGCACTCTCTAGCTTATTCTACTGGTTTGATCAAGTCCTGCTGCCTCCGTCAGAACAACACAGGCCCGGGCCCGGAAACAGCTAGGAAACACGTCTGTGTGTCAGGTGATCAAAGTGAGTTAGGCTAAGGTAAGTAGACACATCTACTTCTCTGAGGGTAACGCCTCGGTCAAAGTGGTGAAACTAATCCTATTACCAGTCTGCACATTCCACAGGGTCCAGGAAAGAAAAACACAAGACGACAGACGAAGGAAAACTGAGGGAAGTGTTTCTTCTACTCGAAACCACATCCCGTCACAAATGAAAACAGAACAGACAACATTACGCCAAGAACAAACAATGTAAACCCTGTGTCACTGTGTTCAGTTCAGTATTTAAGGAACGGAACACATTCTGGTTGAAGTGTTAACATAGAAGCAATCAGCAGTGATTTCAATAATAAACAAAGCTCCCAACTTACAATTAACTTAGGCTGCAGTGAGGCAGCTCAGTATTGGTTCATGTTTACATCTATTCACATAAAAACGGAGAGCAGTATTCAGTTACACTATACTGACGTTTTCACGACACTGAGGTATAAGACACAGAAAATGCAGAACCTGCTCAACAGTGATTCAATTTGCAGGAAAAAAATAATAAAACATTATGTAAAAAACTGAAGAAACCCCAGTAACATTCAGCATACAATTAATTTTGCAAGAATAACTGAACTATATGTATCCGATACAAAATAATCTGTTAGAGGTGATATAATATATCTTATTGAAAAACATTATTGTTAAATATTTCATCTACAATAAAAATTTTCAGCATTTAGATTTTGCATACATTTGCACAAAGGGCAGGTATAATACAAAGATCAGCTGCAAGTCCATGGACGTTAAAATATTTTCTAACCCCCTAACCCTAACTCATTTCAAATATAAACTAAAATCAACCTTTTCAGTAAGTATAATAAACACCCAACACACAACTGAATGAATTTAAGAATGACTTGAATGGGTGAATATATATATTTTATCTGCATTTATTGTCAGGTAAATTCATTACGTATAACAGTATATGTTATAAATACACGTTTAAAACACATTGGACATAATCCTATGCAATTCTGCACAACTCAGAGACAACACTCCCACCTACTGGTTGAAACAAGTACTACGTTTGTCATAAAAAAAAGCTGCATATAGAGAGTCAGTGACCAGAGTCATTGACAAAAGTATTGATTTTGTTTTAAAAAAGAAATAAAAAAAAGAGCTCTTCCATGAAGCAGGTTGAGTATACAATGCAGATAAACCTACTTAGTGAATGTTGATATAAATAGCACTTAAGTGAGGAGCAGGTAGAGAGGACAGATGGTTGGACCACAGTATTGACAAGGCTCTGTGTATATCTATATGTCTACAGCCATTACCTTTGCTCATATTCAAACAGGCATACACAACTGAACTTCATTCCCCACACACACATAAAGCCGACAAGTGGGCAGAGATGCACATCAGATGATCGCACATCTTGGTTTTGACTGAGGTCGCAGGGGACAAATTAATCAGAGAGACGTCGTATGAAAATGGGTCCGACAAGGTTTTTAAAATTTTTCTGTGTGAGCTTTAATGGACAGAGAGTGCAGTGATGATTAGTTTGCACTCTGCTCTGGTTAGTGAGCGGACCTGTCCTCCTCTACACCCTGATGTTTGAGATGATGACTGCACGGAACCTGATTATTAATAATTTACCTCGCTCTTAACCATGTTTTGTAAAAAGCATAATAACTGCTGCTCGTGGAACACACACACACACACACACACACACACACACACACACACACACACACACACACACACACACACACACACACACACACACACACACACACACACACACACACACACACACACACACACACACACACACACACTTCTGGCAGAGTAAACAGCAGAACTACAGCTTCGACAAAGCTCAACCAACACAACCGGCCACCAAGCAACGGCCCTTTACACAGACCCAGTTCAGTGTTGTCCAGACGAAGCTATTCATCGGCTAATGCTCTGATAAGAGAGAACACAAGTCCTACAAACAGGTAAATCCACACACATGCACAGTTGACACAGAAGGAGTCAGGTCAAAGACGACTTTTAACCCCGACTGACGTGAAATTTCCACAAATCTTCACCCTGCGATGTCTTACTACGTCTAAATTCACGCCATCTCAACTTTTCGAAAGAAAGCAACGGTTGGAAGTTGAAGACAGCGCAACAAAAGCAGAAGCTGACAGCTACATTTTTTAAATTTTAAGTAAATTAAAAAAGAAAACAAGTAGTAGAAATCCAGAAAAAGTAGGTCCCTTCCCTGAGGCGCCCTCCCACAAACAGTTCCGGGCATACCCTCTCTTGCCGCGAGGTTTGATGTCAATGGGCTTGTTGGTGGCGTACGGCGAGCCGTTGGAGCAGGCGTGGCGGTAGCGGGCTATCCTCTCCAGAGACAGAAAATCTGAGTTCACCGGCAAACTCATATTGGCGAGAGGCTCTTCAGCGGCACCACTCATTCACTTGTGTCAGGACAGATAAAGAAAGAGAAAGAGAGGATGGAGAGAGTGACAAGCCTGATAAAGCTATGTCTTGGTGGGAGGGAGGAGGGAGGTGTGTGAGAGGAGAGGGATCAGCATGGGTGTGATTTGAATGGGGGAAAAGGATGGAGAGAGAGAGAGAGAGAGAGAGAGAGAGAGAGAGAGAGAGAGAGAGAGAGAGAGAGAGAGATGCAGGAGAGGGAGGAGCAAACTAATGTCCCTTTTCTCTCAGATAAAAAGAGTCAGTGTTGATGGCAACAGGAGCAGACTCACTGAAGACTTACTACAAAGTTACATAATCATAAAGCAAACTGCTTCACCTAATTTATGAGGTGTAATGTAAAGATGACGACTGGCGATCGGTGCTGAATTCATCTTGTGGAGACGTCACAATCTCGTGGTTTCACCGCATGTTCAAATTCCTTCAGCGGTCTTGGGTGAGTTGTGTGTACATGGAATTTATTTGCTTGTTAAAAAACTAGATACCACAAAGAACACATTATAAAATAATCAGAAATATAAGTTTTTCTCTTTTTTCTCTAACCTTCTACACATTATCTCTGTCTTTAAATCACCTGAGCTTTAATAAAAAGTGTAAGAAAGTAAGAAAAGTAGAGCGGCCATTTCCCAGTCTGATCGAACAAAGTACATTCTCCAAGTATTCAACAGGTATTAAGTTAATTAGAATCACACTCAGAGTGCATACGCCCAATAGTCAATATGCAACAAATTGCACGAACTCAGAGATATTAGTCCCCTAAACAGACATCCACAGGAACAACCCCCTAATCCAGAACTCCTCAAAGGTTCCGTCTCAGGTTTTGTCTATAACAAAAGCCCCTAAAACGTATCTAGAATCTCAGATACACGTCCGATGTATTTAGACCAGGTTTGGAGGACCGAGTTTGCAAAATGGAGTGGGAAGGGCATCATTTATCAAAGAGATGTTTTTATTAATGACCACATTTCCTCTTTCAGCTCCCATCTTCCCATTTCTCAGTTTTCTTCAACAGTGATTAAAGATAAACTGCACAGTGGAACATCTACTTTACCTTAGAAATATGAATGAGGACAAAACCAAAAAGAAAAGTTCCTCTCATGTCGGGCATTTTTTCTACCTTTATGTTCATTGGACAGTATGCTGATTCAAACTTGTAATTGCTACTTTCCACCATCAGGGGGAAGCAGAGTACCACACTACAACCAGCAGTGTAATGTCTAATAAAATAAATAATAAATATGACATATATATATATATATATCAAACTGCAGTAAATGCAATTTGACCCCTCACATTTTCAAGAGTTATTAGAGCAGATATGTGTATTATATTACATTTAGATAATGAAGCGTACAGATATGGTGTCAGAGCTATGAGAGCTATGAGTGGAGCAGGATCGACTGAAGATCTGTCGGCTTTAAACTGACATTACTGTCGTTTTTTGTCATGTTGCATCATTTTCAGACACTTCACCACCATCAAGATAAATTCGAAATCACCCCAGCTGATAATTTCCCCCCAAATGTTCTGTACCACCCAGCAGGGGGCAGTCTCCTCTACAGGGAAACTGCAGGCACCTGAGCAGGACAATCACACAGACCCATGAATCCCTGCGGAGCGACGCCTTCTGCTCGGCTCCGACAGAGGCAGCCAGCATGTGACAACAGCTCCTGGGTGGACGGGAAGGCTGTCAAAGTCACACAGACGCAACCATAGACACACACTGAGCATCACCACAAGTGCACACCCACACACACACACACACAGACGCACACATTAGATCTGGTTCCAGGCCCAAACATCACAGCGTGCACAGGTAAGATGAGATGCACTCAGATCAACAGGGCATCAGAGACCTTCACTTCATCTGCTCCCTCTCAGAAACCACACCAACCTGTAACACAAAGCGTGTGTTTGCCTAGCTGCCGAGTCGGACACACACCGTCAGAGGCAGCGACGAGCTGTGACAGAGCGCCAGGTGACGATGGGACTGTCGTCACTCGCTGTCCCTGAGGCACAACGCCATAACAGCAGAACCACTGTATTTGAATACTGAAACGTGCACATACAAGCTGCGTCTTCTCTTCAACTGCAGGGTGTGGGTTACACACTTCACGTATGTTCTTTGTCCTCACATGTTGCAAAATTCAATTTCAAAGGGAGGTGATTTAATTATGATTCAACCGTGGAATGAAAATGCAAATTAGGCTAATAAACATTAAAAGATCCTTTTGTTGCGTAGGCATGAGAAGTATCTTTCACACACTGTACATGTCTTCACCTGCAGGACAAGACTAAGACAAGTAATCAGTGATAGAAACGAGCAGACTCCACAGGTTAAGTGCAACAGTGCATAAACCAATAACTGATTGGCTGTGAGCCAGAGAGACGGAGATAGCTTCATGAAGCAGCGCTCTCCTCTCGTGACTGGCAGGGTCAGCGGGCTGGTTAGGGACCAAGCAGCCTGACAGACAGACACAGGGAGGATGGAAACAGGGATAATGGGTAATTTACAGTGGAGATTGGAGAAGTTGACTGGTGAGTTAAGTCAGTAAAAGATTTCTTGTGAAAGACAAATGAAAGTGATTTGATGGAGAGGCAAAGGTGTCATACGGCATGAGGAACAATGAAGCAGTTCCTCATAACACGATGAGAGCTGGAGCGATACATCCGATAGTCGATAATATCAGTCAATATGAGCCTTTCAGAGACAAATTGGTATCAGCATTTTTGTATGCTGATATACACAAATATGAAAACTTAAATTATACAAAATAAACTATGCAGAATATATATATATATATATATATATATATATATATATATATATATATATATATATATATATATATATATATTTTCATTAAAAGCAATACAACAAAAGTCTAAAACATATCGTTGGCACTGTGCAAATAAAGTGAGAGGGTAAAACACATCATTGATCTACCTGAGATTTGTAAAATCTTAAGTGTTTGTCATTCTCTGCCCAGGAAGAAAATCTTAAAATGCCAACCTTCACTCAGGAGCAAAAATGAGACTGTAAACCTAAAAGAAACAATAATGTGACAATTGTGACAACTATCGACATTGACTGATATGAACTTTTGTTATTTTGATTCATTCACTCCCTAATACAGAAGACGGCCACTAAAACTCTGCTCATTATCTTGATGTAATTTTATTCAATAGTAATAGAACAGTCTAAATAATGTTGAGGCATCAAGCACAGCGAGAGACACAAAATAAGGTTTTGAATGTTCTTCCAAGTGTTTGTAATTTTCTTCCTATAGAGTTTAAAACCACAATGAACTGTCTCTGTTCTTGTAACAGTCATTCACATTTAAACCGTGATAAGATTTTGGCCATATCGGCGTATTACAATGAAGTAAAACCGGGGGTTTGAAGCTGCTGTTGCAGTTTAGTGTCATGAAAGCTGCCCCTCCACTGCTGTCACTAAAAAAACACATGATTGCAATGATTGGATATGTGTTTTCAAATATGTAAATCAGCACAGGTAATGTAATTAAGCGACGACAATAGCATGGTGATTAAGATTCATGTAGTTGGGGAAATGGAATGGCTCTCAGCCAGTCGTGCCGCTTGAAAACAGCTGTTGTTATGTGTGTCAAGGACCGACTCCTGCGCCTCATTTTCTGCCTGCCTTTACAGTCCCCCCGCTGCATTCATGTTTATAATGGGGTTGCCATGGTGACCCGGCAGAATTCAACAAGGACAGGTAGGTCCTGACAGCCAATCAGCCTTCAGTTGCTGAGCACACGCCGGCAGATTGTGTAAAGAGAAAATGAAAATGACAGCGATGGCTTGTCAGGGGGTCAAGGCTGGAAGTGAAGACTAATTTTGAAGGGTGCTCGACACAAATCCTCAGAATGATCAGCCCAAACACTCCAGTGAGGGAAGTGACTGTGGCTCAGGCGAAGAAATTAGCCATTCACAGCAGCCACTTAATATTTCACAGCAGCCATGCATGAGTTACCTGTGCTCTATTTATATCCCCAGCTGACTCACCGACCGGAGAGGGGATTTGTGCTGCTGAACTATTGTTTGTCTCTGAGACTCAGAGCACAAAGGAGAATAGAAAACATCCCCCAGCGCCAAATTAAAGAAAAGGGCCCAGGGATGTGTGACTATTGGAGATAAGACCAACAACTGTCCTACTTGTGCTCTTCATTTATGTACTGTGTGTGTGTGTGTGTGTGTGTGTGTGTGTGTCTTGTGATGTGTTAAGGCTGAGTGATTATGGACAGTGTGAGTGTGAAAACAATGTAATGGGGATTTTAAAATGTCAGAGTACAAGAAAATGTTTTTCTTGATGAGCCAATGATTCTTAACCCAGTTAAGCCATCGTTATTGTGTGAGCAGAGGATTTTCCCCCCACACTATATAGTAGCTGTAATTGTGAAAATGTTTTTATATATATTAGGTGGATCACGTCTCTACTTCTTCCCACTATCTACAAATAAGGCCAAAATATCGTAAATACGAACGCCACCCACTTGCGCATTTGGAGCCAAAAAAGGTACAAAACGTGTACTTTGACACTTCTGTTTTTCCCATGTCCCATCCATTAACATGGATTAGGCAGGGTTCATGACAAATACTGCAGCCAGCCACCAGGTGGTAAATAAGATACAATGGCGCGCACACACACACACACACACACACACACACACACACACACACACACACACACACACACACACACACACACACACACACACACACACACACACACACACACACACACACACACACACACCAGACCACTGAAAATAAAATGCAAAAAGGAATTCTTGATGCTATTTGGGGGATTTATAGTAATATAATTATTCAGTAGCCTGTGTGAGTGTCCGAGCCAAACGTGTTAACAGTGTTGATCTCAGAAGTGATTGATTAAATTAAATTTGTTTTCCCAGGTTAGGCACAACAATAACCTCACGTCAAAGGTTTGAACTTTGCCATGGTGACCAACTGCAAAAATTTGTATTCGAATTCTGCAAATCTAGTTTGACTAACCTCCTAAAAAATACAATAGAAACAGCTCAAAAGTAAAAGTGAAAGGCTCCAAAAATGGGACCCTAGTATTGAGTATCCCCTTCATGATACTGCGAGTGTCTGTGTGTGTGTGTCTTTGGGCATTATACAAGTGTGTACTGATGAGTAATAATATCATGCTTTGGGTCTTTGGCAGCTTCTCATTATCAAGGCTGTCGTCCAGCACCACACAGAGCACCATCAGATGAGGACATCAGACATCGCCTTGGCCGGCAAACAGACCGTTTTCTGATGGACACATTCATTGAGAAATGAAAGGACGGATGGTAAGTGGATACAGACGTCCATTGACTGCACAGCTTTCTCAAATGTGCTCAGCCTATTACACATCACACATGGACGCACACACACTTCTAGATGTAGTGCACCGCAAGCACATGGGGAAACTAATAGGTTTAACTTGGCAGCAGCCCCAGTGATGTCAGAGTAATCCCTCATTAAAACTCTGGTGACATCACCACACACTGGTGAGACTGTGTGAGAGCTGAGGCCATATGCTTATGGAGAAGTGTGTGTGTGTGTTCATGTGCGTGTGCGTGTGTGTTTGAGGGATACCCTGCCAGTAAGCACCAAGGGTGTCATCGCCACAGGCCAGATAATCCAGGTTAAGCTGTTCCTCAAAACACACATAGGGAACATCGGCATCCCAGTCACACAAACTTGAAGAAAAGCATCGGTTGTGCATGTGCTGTATACAAACCAATCAGACAATGATAACTTGTTTATATCGTAATAATCATAATCTTAATATGAATAATACCACATGATGACAAATGATTGGTTAATCAAAATAAGATGGGGATTGTATCTCTATTATGTTATTGGTTGCAAAAGTTAACGCATCACTATGCTATGTGATAATTTTTGACTTACGAAGCCACTTTCAAACATGGACTGAACTCTGAACATGATCCTGAAATTATCTGTATGTGAGAACTCAAATGTTCCTGCCAGGCCCCTGGTGAAATGTCCAGAGAATGTCGGAGTGAGCCCCTGTGAGAATACAGCACATGACAGATGTGAAGAAGAGGTGCCAAACACAAAGAAGACGCTACCAGAGCTTTTGGCGATAAAAGCAGATGCTGCTGTTCATGTCCTGTGATGTTGGCTGCATAATTTATACGTAATGTCCTGCTTCCTGCATTAGGCACAACCCCCTCGCCGAATGCTGCGGACATTTTTCTGTTGTTGTGAACGTGTCTGACCCGGACAAGCTCCCTCTGTGTTCTTCATATATGAAAAGGCAAACAGACCTAATTATCCAGTTCATCATCTGGAGATTCCCTCCCGAGAAACACTCCTACCAGAGTGGTGAAAATCAAGTGTCAACTATTTCAGACTATTAAACACAACAGTAACACAACTGGAATCTTGCAAAGTCTTAAAAAGCTGAAACCTCGAACTCAAGTTAAAGAAACAGACAGAAAATCTCTGCACTAAGATGCATAAAGTTAAGAGATTTATTTACTCTCTTGGGATTTCACAGCCCAGCAACATCTAGATATCGCCACAACCAGTGAAATATTCCCAAAAATCTATATATAAGAGCAAAAAACTGTGTTGCTTAAAGGTCAGGACAGAAATGACACATCACGACTGATAAACAAATATACGAATAAAAGTGCAGCAATAAACCAGTGGAACAGCGAGGGGCATTTCAGAGCAGCTTTTTCTAGTTGGGTGAAGAGGAAGATGATCAAGTGGGCCCATTAGGAACATGACCAAAATGGGACGACTGCAGAGTGAATCACCTGGTCTGAGGATGTGGATGCCAGCGTCTGAATTTGGCATCAGAAGCATGAATCTATCCTGTCAGGTGTCAAAATTACAGATTGGTTGCAGTGTTGATGGAAATGCATAGGGCCTTTTCCTATTTACATTATTGAGATAGTGCAGGAAACTCCAGCGTCCTGCAGAACAATCCACCGAGTCCCCCAGTCTCTAATAAAAGGCATTTGGGAGGACAGAACACAGACAGAAAACCAGTGGAGTGCTCAACAAAAGGGGATATTAAGTGTACTTAATCTGTGTTGTCACAAGTGCATCGTCGTTGTCTTCCTGTCCTGCTGAGACAGTGTTATTCTACACCCTGCAATGCGAGAGTCTGTCTTACCGGATGGATGAGAAGTGTAGCAGTTGGGGTTGTGCAAGTAGGAGCGTGTTTCCTGTAAGGAAGCGCTGTACAATTGCATTTACAATATGCCAGCGCATGCACAAAATACAGAGGAAGGTGAAATATATATAGATTAAACACTGGTCATGAAAGGAGCGTGGAGTCCAAGTGTTTGGAGAGGAAGTCTGACGAGGCACCAGTGCAGTAACAAACAGCTTATCAGGGAAGACTTGAAATATGTTCGAGTTGTACGAACAGGAGTTTGTCTGAACTTGAACTCTACAACTCAAGTCCATAATACAGCGTTGTCTCTACCAAACTAAAAGTCTAATCATGAACACAAGCTGACAAGTCATTCACCGTCTACTAACAACACAGGTTTCAAAGCAGCACGCATTACCTGGAAGTATAACAGCCGACTGTAGAAGTTAGTGAGATTTCTAAATCCAGCCAGGTATGCGAGCAGGCATGCGTGTGTGTCTGTGTGCGTGTGTCTATGGGGACTCCCTCTCCCTGCCTAAACCTTCCTAATCTGTTTGTATCCCTCCTCGTATACGCTGCCGTCATCATGGAAATCCTAATCACCATCACCGTCACGAGCAATTCCCTCCTGAGTCGAACATCGTCATCGTTATGCTTTTCCTGCTAATGAGAGATAATTCCCATAACATGATGATGATGTCCCGAGTCTGCAGCACAAGGGAGACCTGCTTGACCTAAAAACAGCTGACTGTTATTTATAATGTGAGGGCAGATTTCTTGGAGATGTCAACATGCATTAGGAAATCAAAAAAAAAAAAAAAAAAAAAGGGATAATCCATTAGGTTTTGCCTTCTCACAAAATCTGGAGCCAAGAAAATCAAAGCCAGACGACCCCCCACATCCAAACACACACACACGCACACACACACACACACACACACACACAGACAGAACAGTGACGCATAAACCCCTCAGTCTTAGAGTATCTTCAGGAAAACCGCTATGCTCGGCCTCTGCACTGTTTTCCTTGAAACGCCATTCTCCACATCTTTGTGTTTCATTACAACTGTTTGTTTTTTAGCTGCGGTGGGAGAATATAACAAGCTGCTCACAGAGCAGCGCTTTGTTCCTGCAGGAAAGGGCCAGGGCATGATAACATCTGCTGGCTAACCGCAGGTTTTGTTTGGGTCAAGCGGTGACGTACGTGGCTTCAGAGCGGCACTGTGTCTCACCAAAGACTGAGTAATTATATTTCCTAATTTCTTTGTATTTTTGCCACTGAATCAGCGGTGACATTTGAATGTCAGGAAAATTAAGAGACAAAATGTGATCCCACTTTTCTAACTACGATCATACAAACTTTATGGTTCAAAAGGACCAGGACAGAGTTTTGCGGTGGACCTTTGGGATGCAGCTAACATCTATTTCAATGATGAGTCCATTGTATTGATGCAACATTTTATAACACAGTTAAAAAATAGCCATCACAGTTTCCATGAGCCCAAAGGGATATTTTCAGATAACACATTATTTCTAAACAAATGTCTAAACCAAAAAAAGGTATTTATTTTTACAACAACATAGTTAACTAGAGTGTCACTCAGCAGAGCGCATGCGACCACCAAGGCCCAACAGTCCCCTTATGAAACCACATTTAAATTCACTAGATTTTTATTTAGATCTGCACCAAATTGCAAACACTCAAATATCAGTCTGCTAATCATGCCAGATTTTTTTTTCATCAAGATCCATTAATTATTCCCTGCGAAATCAAGAAAAAATGTCAGTCTTTCTTGCAATATTTAAGAAACTGGGGAAAAAATCCTACATCCATGACCGAATCAGCGTCTAAATTGAATCGGTTCTTCCCTGACACAAACCACATCCTTCTACTAGTTTTCGTGGTAATCTGTCAAGTAGCTTTTCCATAATCCTGCAAACTAACAGAAAAGCTCTGGTGAAATCATAACCTCCTTGTCGGAGCTTATTAAACAAATCGTAACATTTAAGAGGTCGGAACCATAGTTCCATTAATCATATAGGTGCTTTAGCACTAGACGTTATTTTCACGACACACACACATTAACTTTCTAATACAGTCGTGAAAACAGCCAGACACCTGACCACATTAACACGAGCAAAAATCGAATTATGATTTACCTACTTTTTCATTATAAATTTAACTAACACACACATCTGCGTACTGTCTGTCACTGCAGAGGCAGTCCCGGCCCCCGTAGCTTCATCTTGTAACATTTCTATTTTTGATTTATGCTGAACCCACAAAAGCACCTGCAGCTATCCCCCCCCTCCGTCTTCAATATGTCTGGATGCCACGCTGTATTCTTATTGATCTGTCCATCTTCCAGCCTCTGTCCCGGAGATGAATACAAGATTGAATACCCTATTTAGCAGCTGCTGTGTGGACGCTGGGGAGAGACAGCGCAGGGGTGAAATGAATTAGATTGAAAATGAAATGGATATTCAAAACGAATGTGATGTCAACGTTGCCTTGGGGCCTTTGTGAGGAGCAGTGGCCTGCGTGTGCATTTCGTATGTATGCCAGTGAACGGATTATGTAACTATGGTGTCACATAGGCGCATCTGTTTGAGCCAGTGCCATTGCTGTAAAAGTGCATTGTCTCGCTCCGTAGCAATGCTCTGTATTTATGAGTCCTCACAAATTACTCAAGACTAAAGGGAAAAACAGTCAATATATCAAGTCATGAGCAAAGTACCACTTAATACAGACCAGTCAGTGATTTATACTTCCAAATTATTCCTTGTCATTAGTAGGTCCACCTCAAACAGTTCTACAATATACTGTCCCTTTATTACTGTTTGCCTGCTGGACGTTGTGAGCAGAGCTTTTTATAAACAGTCTATGATCCAGGGTGAAGTTAGAAAACTTTGTGTTCATCCAACCTGGTTTATTTGCGATGAAGATTTTACAGTCAATGCTTTTCATATAATGAATTTACTGTTCACTGTTTATGTTTTAATATAAGTTAGAATATTTACTGTATTTTTTCCATACATTGCATGTCACTATTTCAGTGTTCGTCAGACTTTTGAAATTAAAAGCTCTGTAATTTATTTTCCATTGTAGTAAAAGGAGAAAGAATGCCACAGAGGAAGTGATTCTGTGAATGTTGTTGCAATGACGTAGATCTGCAGCCGTCACACCCGTGAATGTCTGTGTCAATCTTATGAAATAAAAAGAATAATAATATAATTGCCAGTATCCAATGGCTGCTGCAGTTTATCCGAGGACACAGAAGAAGACATGTTTAACTAGGCCAACAGACAGGATTTTGATTGCATGCTGCCCCGCCCCACTGTCTAAAGGTTGGGCTGTTTATTTAAATTTGTATTAAGATTTAATGTATCTCATGTCCAAATCACATCAAACTCGACACTGCACTTCTATGTGCCATAGATTTTGCCAATAGATATGGACTGTTTTGTTCGATTGTCGTCTACCAAATTAAAAGTGTGTTTTGCGTCTGTATTGAGTAACGACAACGCTGATTCTAGATATTTCCACATCTGCACTGCATCTCATCTGACCTGCGTGTGTGTGTGTGTGTGTGTGTGTGTGTGTGTGTGTGTGTGTGTGTGTGTGTGTGTGTGTGTGTGTGTCTTTAAAATCACATGAGGTGCTCCTGTTTAACACATTGGAGAAAGTAAGAGGGAAAAAAGGATCAGCTGTGAATAACAGTTTTCCAGAAGTCTGTCAGCAGGATGGCCGGACATTAAAACGTTTTCCATCCTACTTATTCTTAATGTTTCAAGTCACGTCACTGTCACTTTTTTATAACGTTATAACTGTAACCTATAACCAGATGAAGGATTTTAGTCATCACACATCTGGATCTTAAGTTATCCAGACGCCCTGTGACCGCCCGAGAGCGATGGAGAAACACTGACTTTTAACGTAAAACCGCTTTAGTCTGTGGTTTTAATTATCGTGTCTGTTTGTTTTGCAGAGGTGGAGACCTCTGCAGATAATTTGGCTCCCGGCAAAAAGCCCCTGAACAATGAACACTAACCTAGAAACAAACACACACATAGAGACAGACTCACACACAGACACACACACAGCTGGCTACTATTTCCACCCAGCTGGACCTCGCATGCACTTGTGGAAAACCCTGAAATAAGTGGCAGAATAACACAATAAGAAATCCAAGAGCAGCAATGTGTGAAGGAGAAATCGGACGATGAAGCAAGTGGAGGGCTGGGAAAAGGAGAACAGCCCAACCCAAGACTGCCAGTGCTGACTGACTCAGTGTGTGTGTGTGTGTGTGTGTGTGTGTGTGTGTGAGCAAAGACAAACGCACACAAATGACAAGAAGTCCCACAAAATAGGTGTGGAAATAATTAACTGAGCATTGAGCAATTCAAAAGAGCGGCTGGTTGAAATTCCTCCAACACAGAGTGAAGGTGACACAGTGGAGTCTTTGCACACAACAGCGATGCTTGCTGCCCCTGTATGGAGATTAATACAGAGGCGCTCCGGCGTAACAGAAAGAACACGTCTCTCTTGCTTCAACTCACATCAAAATCTATTTCACAGTAGTGCAGTGGGAGCGCTAAAGAGATTCCACTTCATTCCCACTATCACTGCACAACTCATAATCTGCAGACCAGACGTAAGTGATAGCTGAACCTGCAACTAGTGAAGAAACAAGTGAATAACGCACCATGACGTCCCTTTCTGAGAGGGCGTGTGTCACAGGATCGGCTTCTCTATTGCACAAGATTCCTTCATTATTCATGCGTCTTGTGGTCGGACTGGGCTGTCACAGCAGACACAGCTGTTTGAGTGATTGTAAAACTGAAAGCGGCGCAGGCAAGTTAGAGCAGAGTTTTCTATGGTTACAACAAACAAACATGGCAGGTTTAATTATTCAGAAAGTTGATTATTATGTTTGGTTTCCTTTTAAAGCTGTCAAGGAAGAGTGTCATGTTAACGAGGGGTTGGTATACGTAGCCTATGTGTCATTCTCGTAATGGCATGACTCCACTTGTCCTCTCAATGCCACAGAAAGAACTGTTTTGGTTTTACAGCCATGGGTTGGGCTGTTTTACTCTCATGGCTCTCATCAAGAGGCAGCTAGTTTGAGTGAAGCAGTTCTGATAAACTCACTCCACACTATCAACAACACCCATCAATTTTCTTCCACTCATCCACCGTTGAGTCGTGGGAGCACCAGGCTAAGTGCCATGTTCCAGATATCACTCTCCCCCCAGCTATGCTTTCCAGCTCCTCCTGGATGAGATACGTCGTCCCTCCAGTGAGCTCTGGGTCTACCCGGTGTTTGAAAAACCTCTAATGGAAGGCGCCCAGGAGACATCCTGATAAGATGCCTGAGACACCTTATATGGCTCCATTAGATGTAAGGGACTCGCTGGACAATTTAGTGGAGCTGCTCAAAAGCAAGCAATTCTAATGAGGAGCTGGTGGAGACCAAAATAAAGCCAAAAAGATTTAACACTTACTCTACACTTTGAAATTCTTCAGAATATTTGGATTAATCATTTGCGATCAGAAGCCAAAGTAAGTAATTTTAATAAATTAAAGATTACTAAGCAGCTTAGCTATTTTTTTTTCTAAATCACTTTTTAAAGATCAACTTAATCTAAAAACAATCTAGATGGATTTTGTCCTTGCAGAGAAATACAACACAAACTTCAGGAGGACCCTCTCCAAAAATGTCCAACACAATCACAACTCATTGGATTTCAGTCAGGGATCTTATACCTGAGAGCTGCTATATTACAGCTTTTATCTAAATATAATTTTCTTTTTAGGAGGCTAAGGGTTTGCACTGTGCCTTTTGAAAAGCATAAAATATCCGGTACACAAATGGTTATCGAGCGGCTTTCGATCGGGTGTAAAATGACTCTCATATTGAATGAGGTGATGCTGTCTCTGGAGGAAGTGGAACAGGTCATACAGTGATCTCTTTGTGCCTGTGTCTCCTTTCATGCACTGCACACACTCGCAAGCAGCCAGGTTTCTGAGCAAGAATGGAGAGGAAGAAAAAGGTGTAGGTGAAGAAGAAGAAGAAGAAGAAGGGAGCGTTAGACTGTGTGGACCTTTCAGGGGAAGTGAATGGAGAGGGCTCTTAATAAAGGCTAGAACATCAGCATCGCCCTGCACAGGAGACAAAGGGAAGGCTGACGCTGTGGGGGAGCAACACATTACACAAACACACACATGCAGGGTTTGGTGGTCTTCTGGGACAAGAATGAGTGATGACTTGGTCTCCTCCGAACCGACAGCAGGTCTCTGCTGCCTCCAAAAAGCCCCTTTTAAAAGCCTCGGCCTCAGTCCCAGCGAAGTAACTTGGGGGTGATAGAAAGTAATCTCAGGTTTAGATGAGACGGACCCAGCGCTGCTAGATTCAATGACAATGTGCATCGGGAGAGAAAGCCTAAAAAAGACACGAGATAACGGGGCCTTGTGTCTTGTTATCTAACTGAGAAAAAATGTGGCACGTCTCAGGAAGCCAACCTTGGGCCCAGTGAGAGAGAGGAAGAGAAGGAAAGGGGAGGGGGCCGAGAGAATGACACTTGATGTCCTTTACCACACAAAAGAGAAACACACAAAAATAATGCATTTAGACCATTTATTACCCACCGACTATAAACGTCCAAGGCTTAGGAAAGAGAGGGAAGTGATGCAGCGATGCATTTTCAGTCTTTTCTAAAAATAGCACTGTTTATTCTCCCCCTCCCCCTCCCCCCCCCCGAACGGTCTCTGAGACGCAGGATTCACTTTTCGTTCACTTTTCACTGCGCTACACACACACACTTTTCATTTCCTCTCCGGTTTGCGTTTAATGAAGTTCACAGAATCGTCCATCTCGGTGTTTCATTGCGGCGCTGAAGGCAACATGCTGCTGCACGCTGAAAAGAAGACTGCAGGATGGAACAGCGTGCCAGTTATTACATCGCTTCGCTGAATCCCTGTGCATTAACGGTTGTGTGTATGCAGACTGGATCGATACGAATGCTGACCCAACAATAACGCAGCGCGGCCCGCTGACAGACGAGAGCTTTCGTCAATAATGTTCTTCCATGGCCTCGATGCACTCTGGAGAGAGGGATGCACATGGAATGTAGCAGCTTGAAGGTCCAACAGATACATTTGTGCGTTATTGTCTGAGTGAAAATGTGAATATTCCAGACATACATTTCTGTGACTGTGATTCTGTGATTCATATCTTTGCGTAAGCGTCATTAGCCCTATTCTCTCGGTGCTACTCCGCTTGTATGCCACAGGTCTGACACAGAAAGGACGCTGGTCCATTATCAAGGTTCAATGAATAATACAGATGCTCCAGAAAGCTTATGAGGACGTGCACACGCTCACATACACTCAGGTCGTGCATAGCCTCACTGTGTAGAGAGATGAGGAAAAGAAAGAAATCCCTGCCTGAGGTTTAAATTGACTCTAACAGGCTTGTCTCTCATTTTCAGACACTAATGCTCAACTCTGACAACCATGACAGCCCCGAATTGTTGTTCCAGCAATCTCGGTAGATTTGCTACACCCATCCAATTCAGCTACACGATACACTCCAGCAGACTGTGAATTACATCTGAGTAAGATTTCTCTCAAATGAATAAAGGAATTGCGGCAGCGAGGGAAGACTGTATCGTAGCCGATGCATTTTAAAGTATTGGATTTGTCTTTCTCTTCATTGTTCTTACGACAGTTAGGATAAATATTATCAACCTTTTATTATCTAATTAAAAACATGTCCGTCCTTCGATTTTCTAGACAGCCATTAATCCGATCAACTTCAAACCAAGGTTGATCTGAAGTCTTTAGGATGAGGTTCTCCAGGAACACAAAATGAAACAAAGCTGCAGCAAGTTTAGTTCTTCAGTACAAAATATTGATTCTGCTGTTCAGGGTTGCTGTAGGTTCACACAGTGATTAAATTAATATACACTCACTTGTCAATTTATTAGGTACAGCTAACAAATCCGCCTTCTGAATTTGTGGTCGAGTATTTGATCTGGTACTTGAAAAATATTATTATCGTTAATTTTAGTACATAGCAGTGGTGTGGAAATCTGATGATGCTTAGATGATTAAGTACAAATATTTAACTATTAATGGGGTAAGAAGCTTGTTTTGAAAAGGCACTGGCCTTGTGAATTCTAATTATAACAGCAGGAGAGTGCGTTTAGTGAGTGTGTGGTTCACATTCATATTTCATGACCAAAGACTAAGACAGATAGTTTGTGCAACTTTGAGATGTTGATGATATTGACTTATTAAAACAGTGATTGACCAAACAGGTTTTTACAAACATTAAACAGTCAAATCTATGAAATGGCATTTTGCCAGTAACAGCTCATCCTTTGCCGTACGAGCAGATGTACAAGTTTAATCAATGGCTGCTATCGATGAGTACAATTTGTGCCACATACTGTAGAGCAGGGTCATCGTGTTATCAGGAACACACTGATAACATCTGAATCATTTTTCACAGACATAAAATTATTTTGGTTCATCTTCACGTATCTGTGGTAAAAATCACGTCACTCAAGTAAAACACAACTTATCTCTACTTCGTTAGACACTACACCTGAAAACTGAAACTGTCCGCTCGGAGTTGAATCACAGAGTTGCATCACTGTCTGTATCTGTGGTGAGAGGAGAGTTGACCGATGAGGTGGTTTGGTTTTCAAAGTGAAATGCTAAAGCTCCTAATTAGTAACAATTTAGATTTAACCTGAATGCCAAAAAGGAAACCTGATAGCGTTAATGAGGCCATGAAGTAACACACACACACACACACATACCTTTCCTCTGCACCACAACAGTGAGGCAGCCCGCAGTGAAATCTAACCATAAAGATCACAGTGAGCGCTCCACAGATATTGAGCTGACGCATCTTTTCTTGTGAAAACGTCCGGTATAATCGATTATAGATATAACGACGAGTTATTACCCGGTGGGAAAAGTTCCACACTGTGGCATCCTTACTGCAGTGCATCCGACCTAGAGCTCATCTCCCTGCACCCTCCTGCCTTTACATGCACCATGCACCGGTGTGAGGAGTGAGGAACCAAAAGAAAAGTAAAGGGTGAGATACATGCCTGTGCTTAGCTTTAAACAGAATCAAAACAAAAAAAAGCACAGAGAATACCCAGAGGCCCGGGGATGTTTGTGAGTCAAAAACAAGACAAAAGGACTGTGGTGGAGCGAAGCATGTGCATGCATGTGTGCTATCCCACCACAGAGAAGAGCAGTCCTGAAGGGAAACAGTTGACAGAACAATGGTTCAGATAAATAGCAACAGAATCCCTTTGTTTGAGGCTGTTAAAATCTTGTGCCTGATTAGTATGAACATGTCAAGCAACTGGAAAAACTTTGCTGGAAATATGAGCATTGTTCATATCCCAGCAGCCCACTCTGATGACATCACTGACTCCTCCGTGTCCCTCCCTTTTTATAACATAGCTGGGAGACAACTATTCCCCGAAGATACCCGGCCCTAAGTACAGCACGACTAATCAAAACAAGACAGGAAAGCCCAACCACACAGCCTTTTTTATTGAGATATTTTCTTTTCCAGCTAGTTTTGCTCCTGAAAAGCAGTTTCAGCGGTAGAATACCTCCATGAGCTGGCCCTCCTGTTTATGGATCAACTGGAGCAGTTAGTGTGGGAGAAAATGACAGGAAACGTCTGGCCCATTTAACAATATATTTCCCTGAATACATCTGAGCTGAGCAGGGGGGGGAAAAATAGAAAAACGACACTGGGTTTGGCTGGGTTTGCCTTAAGGGAGCTCCAACCACACCACAAAAACAACACACACACATACACACACCCACAAATGAATCTGCACGCTTATTCACAGTTTATGTATTTTAAATTAACTCATGCGTATGCTCCTTTAAGTACGCTGTAAATCCACGGCAGTAAAGCCAGACAAACACATAAATATTGACCAAATTCAGAGGTGTCTTTTATCCATCACCACGACCAATACTCACCATATCCAGGAGTGTCTTCTGAAGGGGAAATGGCTGAGGTGCATCATGGACCTGTCACTGGGAACACCTGGACACTGTCCAGGCTTCATACTGATGCCCCTACCTGTTAACCTTTCACCCCCCACTGCTATCTACCTGGTTATCTATCTACAGGCACTGACCCACAGTAACCGCAGGCCCCAGTACAATGTGTAGTGACCCATACTACAGTCCACTGCTGTGATGCACCCATTCAGATAAAGATCCACCCTTCTGAACTTCAACCTCACTGGTTTAGTCCTGGAGCATCACTTCAAAACGCTCCGGCTCATGTCCAACAAGGATATTCTTAAAAATGAAAATATATAGCACCATAAAATCCATTGAGTTCCAGAAGAGAAATAAAAAAAAGTATCCCAACAAATGTGACAGTAAAAATAAGACAAAAACATGAAGTGGATGCAGACAACAGCCCAGTGTGAACTCTTGTCTTGTCAGTGAGAGTCTCAGCAGCGCAGGCACACAGGCGGCCACCCAGCAGCACCAGCTACACTCTCCGGTTGCTGCTCTTTTTTCCGTGGGATTCTTCCGGCAAAGGTTTGGAGATTACTGTCCCACATCCACATGGTGAGCCGGTTCAGGGACTCATTACTCCGGAAAACATTCCTTTTCCTGACAAGGCAACGACGCCGGCTGGAGAGGCAGCGGTAGTCACGGCAGCATGACAGAGCATGTTACACACAGAGCCGCTCTCTCTCACACTCACACACACACACACACACATCCACACTTTGTCTCTCTTTCTTTTTCTCCCTCTCTGCTCTGCCCTTTTACAACCTCCCAGAAAGGGGAGTGAAGAAATGGAGAGAGAGAGAGAAAAAAGAAAACCAGCCCAGCAGTCTCTTCAGTATCTTCCCTCTGTCTCGCTCGTCTCTCCTCCCTCCCTCCCTCCCTCGCTCCAGTCAGTGGGATGTCCTGACCCTGTGCAAGAGGTCCGCCTGCTCCCTCCCGTATCCCGTCAGCTAAACCTATTGATCCTCTTACCACATGCTGTTCGGCTTCATTCAGAGAGGTACAGGCCTGCACATGTACAATTAGCATACACACAGGACTGCAACGTAATATGGGCATAAGTGTTGACAGAAGTAGTTTCCCCCTCATTTCCTCCCCTTACATCCTACAGCCCTCCTCCATCATAACAATGCAGGGCTGCCGTTGCCCCATCAGGTTGTTTTTGTTATTGCTACTTTGAGCACACCCTCTGTCTGTCACTGTGTGCATGTCAGCGAGCCATGAGATTTCTAACCGCACAGCAAACTCTTATTTTTCCCTGTAAGTGTGTGTGTGCATATGTGACATGCAGTTTGTGCGTGTGACAGCGTCAGCGTGCAGGGGGCCTCTCAAGGCATGTTTGTTACAAGAAACTTGTTATACAGGATGTCATTGCCCTTACAGCAGTATAATGCATTCCACTGTTCTTACACCAGCGGCTTCAGGCTACACATGGAGGCCTGAGAGCCAAAAGGAGTAGACGTCAATGTGTCTTTTATATCCAACCAATAATGAAGATAATGAGAAAAATAACAGTAAAACTATAATTTATCCAATGCGCATGTTTTTTCAGAGCACATGCAACAGTTTTTCCTGCAATGTGTGCATGTCAATTTGTGCGCTTGTACGCCAGTGGTGTTGGTAAGGAAGTTATGAGTGGAGGTTGAGGTTAGCAGTGCGTGTGTGTATGTGTGCGTGTGTGTGCGTGTGTTTTGCATTAAAAGCCATAGCTGTGGCCAAGCTCCAGTTACTGCGGCCTGAAAAACAGGATCCAGCGCTGCTTCTTACACACATCCTGCCCGACACACACGTCAGCAGCCTCTCAACCCCTGCCAAGAGTCAAACCACCTCACAGCCACTGTACGCCTGCACCTTCAGCCACAGCGGCCACTCAGGAATCGGGCGGAGGAGCGCTGAACGTGGAGGAATCTGCTCTGCGGGGGGAAATGAAGACAGAAATGCAGTCCTCTCGGTGGGGGGGGGGAGGACATGTGGGGCAGGTTTGACAGTTTAGGCAGCTTCAAGGAGAAAAATTTCATTCGTGTGGTTTCAGAGGGCACTGAAGCACCTGTTATTCATAAAAGAAAACATCAACTCTCCATCTGCCTCTCAGATTTATTCTGAAAACTATCGTGCAGCTTCAGACATCTTGCGTACAAATGAAAACTGGAGACAGCGCTCTAATAACGGAATATACACTGCATATCCCCGTGTGCGAATGTGCGTGCATGTGTGTGGTGCTGTTGCATAATCTCTGTCCCTGCTTTGGGGGCTGTTGGCCCCTGCTCTACTCAACACTGGTGAGCTGTCACGACTCATCCTGCAACCTGAAAGAGAGAGACTGGAGGAGAGAGGGAAAATAAACAGAGTTCAAAGGCAGAGGCAAACAGATATAGAAAGCAAGAGAAGGAATTACAGCGAAAGAGAGAAACACAGATGGAGAGAGAGAGGGCGGGAGAAAAGACAGAGGATGATGAAGATGAAACCAAGGATGAAAACGTGGCAGAGCTGCAGGGACACAGAAAACCTTGAAACAAGGATATGCGACACACAGGAAGTTGATATGATAACACATCACAGCCATGGCACATTATTAACCCATCATCCTCCGTGATATATTTCCCATCTACAAAATATCTCGTCGTATTGGAATCATGATTGTATCTAACCGAGCGTCAGAGAGGCGAAAGGGCCGGATAACACAGCGGAACAAGTCTGTATTGATTTCATGTGTACTGACATTTAGCGAGGTACTTTTCTTCATTTGTCTACAGATAGATTGTCCGGAGAACGCAGTCTGAACAACCTCTCAGGTCATAGAGCCGGTCCAGCACGGCCTGCCAGTGGCTGCTTTAGCCTATTGTCATTGATTCTGGCTGCGCTGAGGTCAATCCCCATTTACATTCAAATAGGAAGGCAAATCTCTGCGGAGATCGAAACAAAAAAACATGTGCATGTTTTGTTCCTTTGAGGTGGGCCAGCTGTCCGTCACTCTGTGTGGCGCTGTGGAAATGCCTTGGGTCTGATCTTCCTCCTTGCTATTCACAGATGGTTATGCAGTGGCATTTCGGCAAAGGTTAACTCATTCCCCCTTCAAATCAGATGTTTGTAATTAGATTCCCACGTTTAATGGGGACACAGCGGATTTGAGGGCCATTGGCGAAATTTGAAGAATGTTTAAGTGGCCAAGAAATTGCTCACTTGTGGAGTGGAGAGGTTTTCATACGAGTCTTTGATTGTAACCGAGGCAAAAGACAGAAGGAAGGGACGTAATTCATTAGAAATAAAAAGGGATCCTAACAATTGAGCCGCTGCAGCCGGTGGTGACAGATACTGTACAGAACGTATACAGTGTACTGCGATTACCACACCTCACTATTACTACTAGATCTCAGTTATTTCAATGTTAGGCGGTTCAGTGTAGAAGTAGAATTAGTCACAGAAGATGCATTTCGCAAGACACCACTCAATTTAATAAAATAAAGAGAAAAAGACATTTGAGTATGACTAATGGCCCCAACCTGTCATCACAGTGAAGATTATCCCTGAATGTGTTTAAGCTTTTTAAATAAAACTGAAATGGGTAGATTCACTCACTGTAGCTCACAGTTTAATATAAAGGCTTAAATATTATGTATGATAATTGCCAACTACAGATGCAAATGAAATCTTTCCAAGTATTTAAAACACTATGGATTAAGCTAGATTTCTCATTAGGTAAATATTGTACTTAATCTGATACAGAAATGCTGCAAATTATTTATGTTGGCCCTGATTACTTCCCTCTATAAAATGTGTATTCCTTCGGCGCAACTCATAGCCAATAACGTACGAATAGAAATCGCACAGAAACAGAAAGAGAGCGAGACAGCAGCAACGTTCAAAAGCAAATCTATGTCAGAATCTGCAGCGTTTCACTTCCAGCGATTGAGACGGAAAACAAGACTTAATTCGCCCTCATTTACAAATCATCCCAACGAGATGGCGAGCCGGGCTAAATGGTTACAAGCTTCATGAATATCCAGTTAAAGCCCATCACCGTGAAACACCGATACCTATTTTGACTACTTAATGAGGCCGTTTTTTTTTCCTGAGACCAGGTACAGATGGGAAGTATCAGTGGTCCATAACCCGAGGCAATCCCCACTACAGCACCATCTGTTGAGGACGGGTCTCGTAATCGACCTGCTCTTCCCTCCGATACCTTCATTATCCCATTACACTGACAAAGAAAACATGACTTTAAAGTGCCAACAGCGAAATAAAGAGTAACATGATGCAAATGGCACATTGTGTTAACTGTTGTAAACCCACCAACATGAAATGCAACACTAGAAAACCCATTTTCTAGTGGGATTCATAGTTTGTTATAGAATAGTCACCATAACATCAAATTAGACCCAGAGTTTGTTTAATACTTTTTAAATTATTTGTCCCTTTTCCATCCATTCATTATCTATACAGCTACCTTTTTAAAGGGCTGTAGGGGGAGCTGGAGGTGGGGTACACCCAGGACAGGTCGCCACCTAACCCGAGGAAGCTGGAGAAACCCCTCATGAGAAGAACCGCTGCACCAGTGTGCCGCCATTGTCACAATTCAAAAGGTCCAGTGTGTATGATCTGCCAAAACCTAAGAATCCTTTATATCTGGATCAGGTCCTCTCCCATAGAGTCCACAATGCTGCACCGCCCTATTTCTACAGTAGCCCACAACAGACAAACTAAACACTGACTCTAAAGAGGACCTTTTAAGTTACCTGAAGGCCAAATGAGGCAAAGGGGTTTTCACTTGGTTATAAAATGCAACTTCAATTCTGCCACTAAACCCTCAACTTTAAAACCCAGCATAACTTCAGTGTAAAAGTTGAACTGCCGACCTGGAAAAAAAACCCAAGGTGTAAATGTGAGAAGGATATGCAGGAATTTTTTACTAGCTCTGGTATTTCCCGCCCCTGACGTCACAAATTTCAGAGGTGCGCCAACACCAGTGATAAACAGAGAGCGGAGAAGCCACTGACACTGGCAGTCAACAGGGAAAAAGAAAGGAGGTCATAATCGTTTCTAATTCAAAACTAATACAATTAACTCTACGACTCAGTCTCATGAGGTACCTGACGACAAACTGTGAATGTGTCGAGCAATAAATGCCACTTTCCCATGTGTTTCTTTTATGTGTGTGGCTGGTTTCCAATGCACCTGCTTTCAATAGAGCACTCACTCAGCGCCGCAGAGCTGCAGGATTTATTGCGGCCTTTGGTATTTCCCACTTGACGTCACAAATTGCATAGGTGTGACTGCACAAGCAATAAAAAATGTAGAAGCTGCATATTACAGGGTTTTGTTTTGGATTGTGAATGGCAACGCTCTCGTGAACTAACTCGTATAAGAGATTTACAGCTGTGGCGATGAAGAGTTTTTCTTTTTGTCTTTTTCTTTCGTTTTTCTCTCCTCACTCAACTGGCTGAAAATGTGCAATCAGTGTCCATTACTACGAAGTGAGCTGCTATACATTAAAAGACAGGATGGGGTGATGTTACATTTTTTATACTGATACTGAAACTTTCCTGTGGTATACGTATCCCCAGCTGGGGCGGCATTGTACTGCTATGCCGTTTACTGCCACAAGGTGTCTCCAGTGCAATTCAACTGTGGTTTTTAAACAAACTTCACACTCTTTGTTGTAAAAGGTTTTTGATTTAAATCCTGATATACAAATAAAGTTCTTTATTATCTCCACACGGCATAAATGTGATGTAACAAAATTGAACGACAATTATAAAACAACAAAGATAAAACTTGAGAACAAATCCCAACGCGTTTATGCTCGTCGTCTGTTTCTCATATTTCTCCATTTTGTCTCACAATTATGATCGTTTCTATTTCTTCACCTTTATTGACATTGTTTACAAAAAGGTCAGCTGTCACTACCATTACAATTTCAGCCACGTTTATTAAATGTATAAATGGCCAGATTGTGCAGCAGAATAATTTCATATTGGTAAGAAAATGGACACCATTGCATTTTTTTTTTTTTTTAAATCTTGCGATACAGTATTACCTTTCTACTGCCCAACCCTATTAGATGCTGTGTGATTGCTGAGTCACAGCTATCTGAACAATAACTGTATTGTTATTGTACAGTACTGTTTTTGACATATATGTAGTATTTTTACAATAATGGATAAGAAGAATAAACTTTTTGGTAAACATCTTTTATTCCAATTCCCCGTTTGTGAATAGTTTTGGTGAAAACATGAATGCAGTGAAGCAGTTGAAATATTGTTTTGCATCCAACGGCTTGATGGCAGCAATCTGCTATAGAAAAAAACCTCCTGATTGGGGTCAGACATGCAGCGTCCGAACTGACCTGCATCCTCGTCATCTGACTGTCTTGGATAAACGAACGCACATGTGCAGGCGAAAGTTCACTATACTTCCCATGTGTTCTGTTAATTGGCAGCATTGTGCACTGGATCTGCTGACGCTAGAGCGTAATTTGGACCAATTGGACGCTGCGCTGCACATTTCAGTTAAAGCTTTGTAACCGGGACATTAAAATAAGCTCACCCGCTCACCCAGCAGGGACGAGTATGTTTTGACTGTGACTCGCGGAACATGAGAGTTCGAATGTTGTTAAATTGCAGCTCTCACCAGTCATTGTGCTGTATAGTGGGCACTTGTAATTGAGGGGCTCGTTACTGTTTCCACCAAAACCCATTCTGCACTGTTGCTATAGTGCTGTAGTCAACATGTCCTGTGAGGAACAAGGCCAATAAAAACGTCCAAAAATACAGGTTTTGGGTTTTTTGTTGAATTTGCAATAGTCTCCTGCTGGTACATCTTAGATAGATCCGTGAGCACAGAGACCTAAATCCTAATAAAGCAACACAAACTGTGAAACTATAATTAAAACATGCGCAGTTGTCAAAGTGAATAACAGCATCCCAAGAGCCCAAAATGCCCTCCTAATTTGAAGCATTAACCGGGCTATTAATTGCCCCGGCTCATACCAGGCCATTGCTTGTTTCTTCAGGAGGACACCAGTGTAATTAGTTTAACGTGATAAATTGTTTGGCTCTAATTTGCCCGTTGTGGTTTTCACTTGTGAGCTGTGAGGACATCTCTCGGAGCTGAGGTCGTTAAAGATGTGGAAAAGTGACAGGATATTAAGATATTGTTCACAGATGAGTTGAGGGAGATCCGTGCTCTCCATCAGTGTCGTGCCGCTGTCATGCTGAATCTCAGCAACCCGTGTCTCGGTCCCTGCGCAGATCTACTGTTTGCACCCACTTCTTCTCCCTAAATATCTGGAGCCATCCCACCCAGTCGTCTCCGTACCTCCATCCCCAGCCATGGTGTCAGCTCTGTTGCTCAACCCCTCCAAAAATAGACTTCTCCTGCATTGCACCAACGTTGTGTCACTGTTGCAGCTCCACTGGCTCCCCCCTGCACTGGCCGACTTGTCTGAGCCTTAATCACTGCGCTGGATGGGCTGAGTGTCTATCTGGCTGTTATTAGTAATTCCTCTGAGGGATGATATGACCCGCTGATGACCTCCGGTGATACGCTAATTACCGTCGGCTCAGGGGACCAAGCATTTCTGCTGTTTTCTGCTGAATTTCACTAAGATCCTGTTCACTGTAGTTTGTTTTAAGGCAAAGTATCTAATTAAGAGCAGTGGAGAAAAATCTGCAACTGGATCTTGTCATTGAAAATCTTTTGATTTTCATTGTGGGTTTTAGAATTTAATGTGAAACTGAGGTTTACTGGAGATGTTATGTCTAATTTACAATATCTACCACACAAACAAATGTAATATCCCATCAGTGAAAGCACTTTCAAAGTATTTTAAACCGTTTTTAAACCCAAGATAAATGTGGACAGACGTTGGATAGATTTTATCAGATGTCTTAAGTTTGATTTCACTTGGCGTCAACATGTCTGTCACAAGATGGGAAATCACAGTTTAATAATCCAAAAAGCACATGTTGTCACTGCATATGCAGAAATGTTGGTGCAGTTGAATTCCTCTAATGCTCTTGGAAGAAAGAGAGGATGCAGTAAACAGCCCACAGAAAGAGCAGACATCTGTATATCCGATCTGTGTGACTTCTGCACGAGGCTCCGCACTTGTGATCACTTTGGTAATTCTATAAGTTTATTAGGTATGTATACAGAGCAGATGCAGACTGTACTTTATTATATATGATTAAGGATAACTTAACAAGATTAAGAGTCTTGAGTCACATGCACAGTTCAGCGAGGTTTTGCTTTGAGGGGAAAACTTTAGCACGCTAACATGCTCGGCGGTTAGTTTAGCATGTTCGCATGCTAAAGTTGGATAATTTGCACAAAAGACAAAGTGTTGCTGAGGTTGGCGGTAATGTCATTTGTTATTTGGAAAGTATTGGAATATTTAAAGATTTGACCTATTGGTGGGGCTAGTTTTAAAATAAAGAGACCACCAGAGCGATATCGATTCATCCTGAGGGAAACATAATTGTCTATGCAAAGCTTCATGTCAATCCATTTCATATATATTGAGACATTTCACAGTAAACATTGACCTCGTGGTGGCGTTACAAGAAAATTCATAGGATCCATCATCTGGGAGATTTCCCTGAAAACACATCGGCTGAACAAAGGCTTTAGAAAGACTTGTAATAAAACTGAAGGAAATTTGTGTAATAGAAATTCATTGCATGTCTTCTTTCTCTTCCTCTAACTGCCTTAAATTCCATTATAGGGCCATGAATTATGAAGAAGCAGCAGCATGGAGGAGGAAGCGTTGTGGGGGACTTGTGTGACATTAAACTGTTAAAGTAATTACACGTTAGCAGGAGGTTTGCAGGCTGTAAAATTATCTACGTCTGAAAACAGCACAGTCTGTGACACTGTGTCTGCAAACTGGGGCAGAAAAACCACCAAACTCTGTCACACAGAACAGAAAACGCCCTTTCACTGTCGTCATGGGTTCATGTTTACATGCACAGCAATAAAAACGTAAGTAAAGTGAATACAAACGCTTTACCAGAAGGAAACATAGAAATAAAGTCACGCTTATTAAGTCTGCTGGGTTACAAGGCAACAAAGCAACGAGCTGCTCTTGGGTTGTATTTTTCTTATATCTAGATTCATTCAACAGAATACTGGTCTGGATGAGGGCTGAATTCGATTTCTGTATGTTTCTGACTTCCAGTTGAAAGCCTGTTATACAATTTAAAGTGTGATTGACTCAAAAGTCTGGTAAAATATGAATTAATGCACAACTGATTACTGACGTGTCCTGATAAAAACTGAGGTTCAGTGCCACAGTTTGGAGCTTGGACCGTTAACTATACAGTGGCTATATTCTCAATCAGTGTTCATATATATGTGTAAATATATAAAATAAACATATAAAGAAAAACAAAAAAATATATAATAGATTAAAAAATATAAAAATAATAAAATAAAGGATATATATATTTTGATTGGCAATGATTAATAAGATTTCCTTATCAAACCCTTAGGACAGAGAAATGCAATTGAGGCTGGATATTTTTGAGTTTAACCACAAACTATATTAAACTATATTATAAATAAAAAGAACCAAATATATAATAGTTAAATCAAGGAAATAAATATTTTGCTTTATTATCTATAATGTAAACACAAATATTTTCTATATTGATTATCTGTACAATGAACAGCCAATATCAGTCTTGTTCTATTAAAAAGTTTAATTATGATCACATTTCTTTTGTTGTTGGTGTCCATGCTACTGTAACCTGTGCTACCAGTAATGTGTTGGTATTTCACCAGCAATATGTCAATGCCCGACTGTCACGATAATGAAAGCGCTGCGTGTTCTTCTTCTTGACCAGATGTGACAGAGCAGATAGAGATCGCCCTGACACCCTTGTTTTCTGTCATGGCTCCCATGACATTTAAAAGTCAAACTTTCACCCCCTTTTCATCCACACCTCACCAGCACCAAATGAAACCTGTCGGCCCACTGGAGACCCCAGGGGGGAGGGTAGTGGCTTCAAGATAGAGACGACAGAGGAGATGGGGTTAGGACGACGAGAGGAGAGGAACCAAGAGGAGACACCTCCGATACCTTTTTTATAAGACGAAGTGTTGGAGGTGGAGTTTTAAGACGAGTAAAAGATTCTGTGTCAGTGTGGGTGTTGATGTGAGAAGCGATCTGTGTAAAGCTCGTTCCATTGGTGAGAAATCCGCATGAGGCTGGTGCAGGTTAGGGTCTGCAGGATGAACAATAACCAGATCCTCCGCTGAACTGAAAACACTCGGCTCTGGGCCTGAGAAGCAAAGACAGTCACATGTGATGGAATTAACTCAGCTGCTTACTGGTTCAGATGTTAAAGTCCAGAAGAGAGAGCAGCCATTGGAGCTGACTTGACGGTGTGCCTTTTACTTTTGCATAATGTAAACTAGTAGTTGGAAACATGCAAATATAAATAGAGTTGGGCAGCAAAATTTGGTACCAATCACGCACCGGTTCCTACAACACGCACATTTCGGTACCTGCACTGTAACAGTTCAAATTTAATGACCTGGCGTCGCACGGATACATTTGCAACGTGTTTTGGCGGATTGCGAGACACCATGGTGCCGAGCACGTGAGCCGACAGTGTGGGTGTCCCTGGCCCCGGCGGTGGTGAGACAATTAATGATGCATTTAGAGCAGGAGGATTTTTCTGTATTAATCACTGAAAAGTTATTTAGTGTTAAATCCTTGGAGATGTGTTTATTTATTATGTGATTTTGTCATGTAAATGTATTATGAGTAATGCACTTTTTTATGTTTGTAATACATTTTAAACTTTAGACAGATGTGTTAAATTTCAACCTACAATCTTAAAAGGATGTTGTTATCGTCGATAATATCATGTTTTTTTTAAAGAAAAATCAGTCGTGACAGTTTTTTTATATTTTGCACCGTTATCAGAAAGAAACGTAACAATACCCAAACCCTAAATATGAACTACTGTGAGTGCGCTGTATTCTTGCATGTGTGCACAAGTATATGGAAGGAAACTACAACCACAACTCTAAATTTATATTATGTGTGATTCAAAGGAAGTGCGTACTGCTTTACTGGAAACTATAAATCACCCAGAGAAACCTGACGTCAAAACTTTTCTTGTTCATCTGAATGATCCTCCACAACGACAGGTATTTAACCCTCTGGAGAGACTATTAGAGAAAAAGTTCCACCCCAATGTTTATGTTACATAAATCCCTGATGTTTAGCGCATACTGGTGAGTATTTTGTGTGGTAGAACCGCTCAGTCATTAGTTACTGGTTTTCCTACATTTCAAGGACAAACTCCAGAGAATATGTCTGAACTGCTTGAGTTTCAGTCGTGTTGTATGTGTGGGTGGAGGAAGTAACATGACCGTGACGGTGTTGAGTCTTTACAGTCAATTAAAGTGTGACGTCTGCGTTGTCAGAAATGCAATTTTAAAGAATGACTACAGAGGTAAGTGTTAGCGGAGAAAAATCCTGAAGTTTTAGTTTTTATAATCTGTAATTAAACCTAAAACTAATTTCTTATACAATCAAAACTTAAGTAGCCCAATCTACGACCCCAATACTGAATTGCAATTTCAGCAACAAAAAAAAAATGCAGGAAGAATGTTAAAAATTCAAAGTTTGCATCTGTGCTTTTAGTGAATTATAAAGGTGGGAAAACAGCAGGTTGGCAATGCAGTCACTACTGACCTTTCTTCTCAAATCAGTTTTTTACTGTCAGCGATGGCATCTGACATGAAGACAATATTTTCTGCCACAGCTTTAAAGATTTCTGATTTGTGTTTTCTATGCTCTTCTTTTCTCACTGGTTTGAATAAAGATGGGGCTCAGTTGGAAAATGGTGATATAAAGTATTTCCATGCACCAGTTAGTACTTATCAATTCAATGGAGTTTTCCTGCCACGTTCACATTCAGTGTTTCTCAACAAAACCCTGATTGAATTGATTATATTGCATATTAACTAACCTGCAGTCCTTTACTTGTTTTTGTTGGTGCATTTATATATGTCTGGCCACATCACAGTTACCTTTAGATGAGTGTGACAGTGTGAAACTATTGGCAGAACTAAGTAAGCTACTGTTGCCAGGCCACTGCCAATCAAATCTCCTCAAATCACAAATCTCATTATGTCCTGATGGAGCAGGTGGACGTTTTTAAATGTTAATCTCATGACTAATAGGAATGAAGGATGTTTTCTTCCTCAATTCATACTTGATTGTTGCTCGTCTTTGAACAAGCATAAAACATGTAGTTACTAGCTGGGTTGCTCACTGTCTACGGTCTATAATAGTAAACAACATTAGCATTAGCAATCCAGTGTAGAAAACATTCAAGCTGCATCTTTTCAGAATAATATAGTAAACATGCTGGTGATAGTTTGTCTGCGACTAATGAACTTGATTATAGGCCTGAATGAAATTTGCCCGTTGTCACTTTGTGTGTTCTCTGCACACACTCTGTCCTGTCAAAGATATTTTACAAGAGAGAAGAGCCGCCACTCTGTAACATAACTGTACAACCACGAGTGAACTGAGCGTTTCCCAACAAATCCAACAGAGTGAGACCTCTTACGTCACATCACTGTCTTGGACGGCATTCCCCAAACTGAACTTTCATTCTTAAATTCATATTCACACATACAGTATCTTTCAATCTAGACTTTCAGTATTTGGAAAAATGAGTTCATTAAAAACATGACTGACAGTGTCAGATACAAAGGTTATTTAATCAACGTACATTAAGTGTAGGATCAAATTTGGTATTGACGGACACTCAATATTAAAATACTGGGTTTGTGTGTTTATGTGTGTCCATTGGCCCAACCCTTGTTACCACTCATTAAACTTGTCCACAAAAGGTAATGGGTATATCATGTTAACAGACACCTGCTCCCACTAACTATAAAACAGCTGCTGCTCAGTTACAGTGTGTGCAGAGGGCCATCCATTGTCCGAGCCTGGCCTGCAGCAAATTATCCACTCGTGTAAAAAGGAAATAATTGATCAGTGAGTAAATCTGACCCAAATGATGTTTAAAGTAGATTTCTAGCAGATTCAATTCCACTCTTTCCCTCGTACCTACTTTCCTGGTTCCCTACTTTGTTTTTCTTTATCAGAGATGTAATAACTCCCGGGCGTGAGACTCTTTTCTCTTACAAGTGACTGGGTATAAAGAAAATACTTGTAAAAAAAAATCTTGTTGCTTCCAACTGGGGCTCCAGCTGTATCACAGGAAGATATGCTGCAGAGAGTGGGTGGGGATGAATGCATGGGTACACAGACAGAGAGAATGTGGCTAAACTACAAGGGAAGGCACTGACAGAAAGAGATGGAGGGAGCAAAGCACAGAGACAAATGAGAAAATGAGAGAACAAACAGAATACTGATTGGAGTTTGGCTTTCTGCTGCAAAAAAACTTTCAAACCGCACATCAGCACTAAAGATCCCCTAAATCCCACGCATGCACGACTCCACAGATCCAAAAATCGCTACACTCTGCACATACGTACACAAAAACAAGAAAAAAAAGGAGGAGGGGAGGGATGAGGAGAGGAAGGGAGGCTGTGAGAGAAAGAGCGATGTGTGAGAACAGCGCAGTTACATAATGGATAGAAGCAGCATGGGAGCTACCAGAGGGGAGCTCCTGGGCTTCTGCAAGTCGCAGAATGACGCATTGCCCTCTCGCACACGCACACGCACACACACACACACACACACACTGCAGCAAATGGCACACACAGGGATGTGCACCATGCATAAGAAGCCACTCCCACACATTCATCATAATCTATCGCAGGGCAGGAGCAGTGACGGTGTATTTTTTTACAGCTCGGCCTGGCAGCAGAAGAAGAACAGAAATGCAACATGCACAAACAATTTAATCCATAAACTGAGGAGAGGCCTCAGGAGAAGTGAACCGCTGTCATGAGTTAAAAACAACATGCTTAGATCCAGTTTTAATTTGGTGTGTAGCCCTAAAGTAATATTGTGGCGTTCAGCTTTTTCTGAGTGAAGCTGAGATTAAAGACGTTTATTTGGAGGGCTGGATGCCTCCTGTTGGACTGTGTATCTCTGCAATCCACCTGACCAACAGCTTTTTTTAAGAACATTTTTATGGTTTCACAATCGCACACAAGACCATAATAAAATTTCCTTCCTACTTACTTACATGGCCATGACAACTATGGACGCACAGGTCAACTCCAAACACGGACACATCTTTGAGGAATTCGTGTGTCAAGTGCTTCCTTGCTAAAATGTATTAAAGGCAATTGTAATGGAAAAACAGGATTTCAGAGATTCAGCATTGCAAGGTTCATTCATTCATGTAGAGCTCAACTGATGTTGTGTTTTTGTAGCCCATTTAGACGAAGACAGCTAAAACAATGCTACCAGTCAAATGGCATCCCGATGGATGGTGTTAGCTCCATCTTTCTCTCGAGCTGCCTCCAAACATAAAACATGCCTCTCTAACAATCAATCTGCTTTGGTAGCTATTTTTACACCAAGGCATGCCTGCAGGCTCACAAACTCTCACACACACACACACACACACACACACACACACACACACACACACACACACACACACACACACACACACACACACACACACACACACACACACACACACACACACAGTGGCGGCAGCAGCAGCAGCACAACAACCCTGAGCAGAGGCGGGATCGATTGATGAGCTACGAGGAAAGCAACCCGCATTCCTCCCATCTGGGAATGTAAAAACAGGCTGATGCTCAGCGCTCTGCTCTAAACACAGGAAATCAATATCCTGCAAGTTAATGAGATAGACCCCCTAACCTCAGCATCTGATTAGATAAACAGATTAGTGGCAAAACACAACACCACCATTAGGTGAAAGCAGTGCACACACACATCAGGCCCGGGCCGTTCTAGCCACACAGCGGCAACCTCACGGCTGGTGATAATAAACTGAGATCTTATTATGTGGACGAGGCTACTTCCTGAAACATAATGCGCTACGTCTTTTATTATTATCATTTCTACAGGATCCCACAGTTATGATGCATGTACTTGAAGAAACTGTTACATAATGCTGAAGATGGTTTAATGCTTAACAGAAAACCAACATTACATTACCTTTGGAGGAATCTCATGCTCAGATTAAATGTCTGCTGTTTTGGTACTTACCTAGAAAGAGAAAAGAGAGGGAGGGAGGGAGGGAGATGGGGGAGAGACAGAAGTTATCAGGACAATCTATTGACTGCAGTGAGATGTAATTTGCGCTTAAACAAGCATCGGGGCACGTTGTGTATGACTCCCGAAACCGGCTCTTCCCCTGCTGCTCTGTGGACACACATGCACACACACACACACACTGGCATAATGAGAGAGGCTGGGAGTGTACATCAATATACTGCAGTGGAGGGAAAGCTGTTCTCTCTGTCTTTCTCTCTCTCTCCCTCTCTCCATCCCAATGTGAGCCTATTGATTAGAGTTGAACCTCCCATATTTGACCTCTCTCTCTCTCTCTCTCTCTCTCTCTCTCTCTCTCTCTCTCTCTCTCTCTCTCTCTCTCTCTCCATCCTCCGCCCTTTGTTTATCCGTGTGCAAATCTCTCTGTCCTCAAAAACTGTGCGAAGTTATAATGATGTCACAGAGGATGTCAAAATATGCCAATAAATGAAGCGCGCCGACAGAGAAGACGGCGACAAAAATGACCACAGTGACACAGCGAAATGCAAGTACTGTGTCACTGGTGACCTGAAGGGGCTCAGGCTCAGAACACCACCCTTTGAAAGTGTATTAAAATGCTATACATTAATATAATTGGAAGTCAATACTGAATTTTATCAAACTGCAGATGAAACGAATCCTGCAAACCAGACCACTCATGGTAACTCACTCTCCCACATGTCTGGCCTCCCTCCTGTTTAAACTGATTTCCATCTGTCCTGAGACGCTTCAGGCCAATCACAATACTTCATCTAAAATGGGGCGGGTACAATGACTGACAGGGGAGTGATTTAGGAGCATTTTCATTCACATCAAACATGGCCACCACAGAGAAACCAGAGACCATCTATTGAATCCACTAGCATGACAATATTAAATGAACTTGATGGTATATCTCTTTTAATGGAAGATCAAACAGCTGCTCTTTGTTCAACTCCTCTGTCAAACCACAGAGAGGACTGGTAAACACTGGCCCCGCTTGTAAAGTCACATGTCCCATTGCTCTGATCGGCTGCAGGTCTAAAACAGCGCTGACAAGACAAACACCCAAAAATCCATCTATAAAAACATCTTCACTAAAGTTGTTTTGCAAAGCACCGGCCATGCATCGACTCCTGTGTGACAGACGTGTCCCGTACATGTGTCTGAGGAGACATTCCTCAAGGTAAAGCAGCTGCCTACTATTGTAACATACAGTCTAACAGTATAGTATATTATATAAAGTTGATTTTGCGATACTGTATTCATTATTTGAGCATCTGTGAAAGCAGTGAGCTGACAAACAGACATTCCTTTCTGATTATTTTATCCATTAATAACTTCTCAATCCAGTTTCCAGGGAATACATCATTATATTAACAATATACTGTATATTGATTAGTATTCTTGCTTTTATCGGCAACCCGTCCAATTCAATACAGAGGTCAATATTGGTATTTAAGTCTACATTCATCACCTCCCTGCTCATCCCCACCCGTCTGTATTCACTGCTTCATTCACCCTCCTCTTTCTCTCTGTTGGTCAGACAAGTTGACAACACGTTCAGACTCAAATGTCAAGCAGGCAGGCCGGCCCAGGTAAATAAATGGAGTAAACGATCAAAATGGCAGACTTGAAGAGAAAATGCGGCTGAAATGTATCGTGCCCGGTTACGTTTGTGAACCCAAACAGTGAGACCGAGGAAGAGAGAGGGAAAACCAGGCACATAGACACGAGGAGCGGTGTAATAAAAGGGTCTGATACACAGGTTGACCAGCACATGGTAAATGACTCACTTATTGGCTCACAGCCACAACAAGCACACTAGACCGTTAACTTTATATTGATAACTACTCTTACAAACCCGCTGTGACACTGAGGCTCATCTGAACACGCGGATAATAACAATATGTACAGTTCATCCTAATACACTGATATTTAAAGCTTTGTTACCTCCGACAAGGACGTTATGTTTTTGTCTACGTTGGTTTGTTAGCCACACAAATGGCCGAACCGATTTCCATTACATTTTGTGGAGGGGTGGTGCGTGACCTGAGAAAGAATATCTTAATTTGTGGTGCTGATGCGGATCAGGGCCCAGATAGAGGATATATTTTCAAATATTTTAACTTTGTGAGATGACTTTGTTGATTTCTCAGAGAATAATTCATGAATCTTCATAAAAAAATAATCTGGCATGTTCAGGGGACTGATACCCAAGTGTATTATTTGGTACAGATCCAAATAAAAGTCTGCGTGTAGTGAATTTTAATATGGTTTCATGAGGAGCCATTTGGGCCTTGGCGGAGGTATGAGACCTCCGACTGTCATTCTAGATACGATATAATATTTAAAGAGTCTAAATGATTAATTTCGGTGACAAATGTTTATATACACAAGATATAAATGTAACTGTAACATTTGTCTGTCGTCTTTCAGGAATGCCTTTGAGTTGTTTGAGTAGCAAAAAGACTGTTATGGGCGTAGCTGGCGGAGATGTCACATCATCCATCTGCAAATTGTCAGAAGTGACATTTAGAGAGGGGTTGTAGGTTCATGAGCTGCACAGTCACCAGCTTCAGGGAGCTTCACCTACATAGAAGCATTGCAAAATGTTTTAGCGCAAACTTAGCTGTGTGTGTGAATGTGTTATGAATTTATGGAGAATGTTATGTACTCTGCATGTCAGCCTTGCTTAGGCCCATATGTGACCTCTGTGAAAGCTCCATGACTCATAAAGCTGGACATCCCCCCCACACACACTAACACACACACACACGATGAGCTCATGCTATACTTCCCCTGCATGCATTCGGTGCCACAGGCTAAGCTCAGAGCTACAGTGACTAAATCCCATTCTGCGCATGGATGAGTGCAGGGGTAAAAGGACGCCTCTCTCTCCGCTGAGCCAATACCAACAAGGCCTGTTTCTGTGGTGACTGGATTCTCAGCTGGTGATTTACAGCATCACATATTCATCACCTCCAAAGCTTCTGGTCCTACAGTGAAGGACGATGAGCTTGTGATGGAGAGCAGCTGTGGGAAACAGGTGTGTGATTCTCATTATGGCCATGGCAAGATAATGACGGCTTTTAATCACAAGCCCTTGATATGTTAGTGTGAGGATTTTCATGTGCGTTTATCTTGTATGTGCAGGTAACACTCGATGGATCTGTGTGCGGGAGATTTGCATGTTGATGTGCCTTGGTGGGGGTGTTTTTCTGCATGTGTTTATGTGTGTGAGTGAATGCATAATGGGAGAGTGAAATCAACTAGCAAATAGGGGGAATATGCACAAGCACCTTCTCCCCCAGTAAACACACTTGTGTTTTTATGGGCAATTCCACATTGAATGCACCAAACAATAAAAGCAGTGGCGCAAACAGATCTCATGCCGCATCCCACTTCAACCACAAACTAAAAACCTGTTAGTTTCCTGTAATAGATCTCATCTGTCCACTTTGCTTTCTATGAGACATCTGAGAAATGGGAGGATGGATTGAAGACGGCCTCAGCTATGCAGGACTTGCTTAAGAAGATAAGCTCTACAACAAACAAAGATACCGGACTGGAGCGCTTCCTAATCGCAGTAGCGTATCACCCTGTACTGTCTACAATTTGGATCTCACCGATATCTGATTTCCAACCGTTGGCAGGCGTTGCCCTCCTCCAACGTCCTGCAGGCTTTTACACATGCAAAGCAAATGCAAACATACAGACACAAAACAAAGCAGACTTAAAAGGCAAATGCCGATACTGACAGCCACACGTGCACTCATGCATACATGGGTGATTTCCATACATACTTATTTTATAATGTTTCTTTGAGTCTCTGCTCCATGTCGACATGATTGAATCATTTCTGCAGCTTTTGTCAGCCGCCCGTTCTACCACATCCGAAAAATGTTCTGCAATCAGATCAGGGAACTGGTGAGGCCACTGGAGTTCACTGAACTCATTGTCATGTTCGTGAAACCAGTTTGAGATGATTTTTGCCTTCTGAGATGGTGCTCTATCACGTTGAAAGAATCAATTAGAAGATGTCACGTAGTGGTCATAAAGCGATAAAAACATGGTCAGCAACAACACTCAGTAGGGTTGGGTACCGAACTCTGACTTTTATGGGTATCGACCGAATTACGTTGGTACGACCGGGCACTGATTCACCTTTAATCAATCGTGCCTAATTTCAGAGCCTGAACACATCTGGGTGAGAGAATGTGTGTATGTGAGTGAGAGTGAAAGAGCGAGTATAGGTTAGATAAAGAGAGAGAGAGAGAGCAAGACCATGGTGAGTCACAAAAAGTTGAACCTGTGATTGATGAAGAAACATTAAGTGTGGCATCGACAACTTCATCAACACCAACCCTAATACTCAAACAAGCCGTTGTGATTAAACCATTAATGATCGGTGTTAAAAGGCCTAAACTGTGCCGAGGACACATTCCCCACCACAAGGAAGGCTGGGGCCATGGATCCATGCCGTTGACGTCAAACACTGACTCTACCATCTGAATCATCAGACCGGGCTACGTTTTCCAAGTCTTCAGCTGTTCAGTGTTGGTGAGCCTGTTCCCACTGCGGCCTCAGATTTGTGTTCTTGGCTGCCAGGAGTGGAACCAGACGTAGCCTGTCCTCCTCAAAGTTCAACATTTTGCTAATCCTGAGAAGCTTCTCTGCTCAGCGGATCTGAGTTAGCGAAGCCTTTGAGTGTAACCAGTCTGGCCTCTCTCCTCGAACCTCTCTCATCATCGAGGCATCGTATTGACGAGACTGTCTCTCTATGAATGTTTTTGTTTTCTGCACCATTCTGAGTGAAAACAAACTTTCAGCAGTTTCTGAAATACTCAAACCAACCTGAAACCATGTACAACGGATGTGCATTCATGTTTACATTTTACTTTTTTTTTTTTTTCACACTCTATATACTGTATATATATATAGTGTGTTTTCTTTTCATGTATAGTTAACATTTATAGTAATAAACTTACCATAAATGAGTTCCTTCAAATACAATTCTTTATTATAGGGGTACGATAACGACATCTCAGGAATCATTCCCTTACTTTGTTTTCCAACATCGGCCAATATGTTGGTATTGGGAATTTTTTACTCCCCAGTATCGGTATCGCCGCCCAAAAATCCACTTCAGTCAGGCTGGCATCGAGAGAGATAAACGGAAGTTTTTGTTGTTTTATTGCTCAATTGTACATCTCAGACTTGTGTATTTAGGGAGCAATTCATTCTTTTGAATGGCCGAGCACAGTCTTTAAACCAGAAGCTGCTGCAGGCTGTACAAGGTCCCTCAGCCACATGGAAATCATTCTGCAGATATTCTGTCTTTCAGAATACAGTAGCATTCAGTTCTCTCACCAAATGTTTATGAATTACTTGTAAGGTTTGTAATTTGTCTTCTGATAACCTGTCACACGCAGTTAATTTCTCCCAGAGGACAATTAAAGTATCATCATCATCATCAGATTCCTCTCACAGCTTGTTACAGCGTTTTCCAGCTCAATGAATAATGTAGACCTCCTCTCCTCAAGTGGCATCAGTCAACAATCAGTGTCAACATTAGAAATTAGTTCCATAGAAAATGCAGAAATCAATAGTTAAGTTTAACCAAGCTCTGTATCACTTTTCATGGATTACATGAGTGATTTATACAGTTCAATAAATAGGATTGTTTGTAGGAATAAGTTCCCTAATTAGAAAGTGTGGCACAAACTTTCTGCACCTCTTGTATCACATTACATGGCTCAAGGTAAAACAGGTTTTGCTGCATCACACCATAACACACTGGTCAGCAACTTAAGAAAACGGTCAGTGCAGTGCAACTCGCTGACATCCGCTAAAATCAACTGATTAATGGCGAATCTTCCATCGCTCGCGGCCTCAGCCCTTTTCAAAGATAAATGGACATGGTTATCTTGTTTATGGAAGTATGGAACTTAACATAATATCAGGATTTCTGAAATGATTTCTCCGGAGAGGCTGGATTATTGCTCCATTCTGCTCTAACAGATCTCAAATCACCAGTTGCAGGATACAGCAGCAGATCAAAAGAGACTTCAAAGACAGAACAAATATCCTGTACATAAACTGCCCGGTCCATTCACCACAGAGATGTGAGGGAAATTGAGATGTGATGGAAAATTAAATGCTGCTGTAAGAAAAAACTGAAACAGACAGACGTTTTAGACGGTTTAGAAATAAGTCAGCAATTGTTCAAAAGGGTCAGGAATAGGAGGAAGACGATTTGATCAGTAACTGCAATAAGCAAGAGAAAGTGGAGTGTTTTGTTCAGGGCATCAGGCCCAGGCTAAGTAAAGGAGCCCTGACATCACTGGAGAACAGCGAACAAGAGCCATGCACAAGATGCCCGAAGCAACCTTTATGAATCCAAAGGCGCAGTAGAGCTGAGGCTTGACTCCGACCATGATGCCAGGGAAACTAATTTCAGCGATTTGTATCTTCGAAATCCTTCATTTTGGAGGACCGGAAGTTGGGAAAGGTTGGAGCATAGATTTACTGGTAAATTGAGAGCTTTGGCTTCAGGCTCCACCATATCAACCCTGTAAGGCCTCTGTTGCAGCTGATACCATGACAACCCATCTTGTGCTGCGTCTTACCGCCAGATGTGCAGGCCTCAAGATGCCTGAAGTCTTGGAGCAGCAACTGATTCTCAAGCCAAAATTAGCAATCCACTACTTCCCAGACGCACCACAGACTTGTGTTCTACATTTTAACTCATAGCCATGATTGAATGATGTATTATTACTGCTAAGTGTGAGAAGATGTTTCTGCGGCTGTGTGGTTTGCAGTCAAGTATAAACTTAGATTTGTTGTATGATCAACAGCAGAAATACATCACTTTCTATGTGCAGGAGAGAATCTACTGTATGTCTGCTTCTTGGGTAGCTGTGTTCTCTCTCTGCAGATATTTCTATTTAAAAAGATCTTGCTCCACTTCATACCTCCTTGTGCAGTGGAAGGATACGATCATCAGCTGTTTTACAGTGAGCACTGTGTGGAGAATTTTGGTTGGCTCTTCTCCACAAATTACAGACTGCCATTCCCTGGATGCAAGTCCCATGCTTCTTCATGCAGCGAAAAACAAGTTAAATCCACACAAAGAAGTCAATACATAACCAGGCCGCTGACGCACAAGACACCAATCCCACTTTCGTTTCTTTCCTCCTCTCCTTCGTTTTTTGTGCCTCCTCCGCCTCCCCCTCTCTGGCTTTTGAGATAAGCTTTCTGTCAAATACCAATTTTAAAAGAAGATTAAGCAGTTCTGACTCTCAAATCAATTTTACCCCCCACTGCAACATGAATCAAGTGTGTACTCATACACACCGACACGCAAGTGCCTGCGCGCACCACAGTGAAGGCAGTGGCTTAATCAAACACACACCACAAGCAATTAAGAGACGCAGTGGCATGATCGCCATTAATTCCTCAGTCAAATATCTAGAAACATTAGATTCTAAAATTAGTTTCTTGTTTCCAGCTAATCATAAATGTTACAACACAGCCGCCTGTAGTGTAGCACTGTGGCTTTCTCCGCGCTAACTTTGTTGGTGTTAAGTTGTGCAACAACAGATTTCTTAAATTTAGTTGTGAAAATCAGTCATACCAGCTCATTTATGAAGACAAAACAAGAGTAAAATGTTGACATAATAATAGTGAATAAAACAAGAAATAAAATAATTTAGTGACAGACAAACATTTCTGACCCAATTCTAACTTTTTGCAAGAATTTCCTATTTGTTGGAAAGTTAGAGTTAGCGAGTGTCAACGTAACATTCAATTTCAATAAGTATAAGAGTATATTCACTGAATAAAGAAAATTGTTGGCCCAACTTAAAAAATATATACACTACCGTTCAAAAGTTTGGGGTCACTTAGAAATTTCCTTATTTTTCAAAGAAAAGCACTGTTTTTTTCAATGAAGATAACATTAAATTAATCAGAAATACACTCTATACATTGTTAATGTGGTAAATGACTATTCTAGGTGGAAACGTCTGGTTTTTAATGAAATATCTACATAGGTGTATAGAGGCCCATTTCCAGCAACTATCACTCCAGTGTTCTAATGGTACATTGTGTTTGCTAATCGCCTTAGAAGACTAATGGATGATTAGAAAACCCTTGAAAACCCTTGTGCAATGATGTTAGCACAGCTGAAAACTGTTTTACTGGTGAGAGAAGCTATAAAACTGGCCTTCCTTTGAGCTAGTTGAGTATCTGGAGCATCACATTTGTGGGTTCGATTATACTCTCAAAATGGCCAGAAAAAGAGAACTTTCATGTGAAACTCGCCAGTCTATTCTTGTTCTTAGAAATGAAGGCTATTCCATGCGAGAAATTGCGAAGAAACTGAAAATTTCCTACAACGGTGTGTACTACTCCCTTCAGAGAACAGCACAAACGGGCTCTAACCAGAGTAGAAAGAGAAGTGGGAGGCCCCGGTGCACAGTATATTAGAGTCTCTAGTTTGAGAAATAGACGCCTCACAGGTCCTCAACTGGCAGCTTCTTTAAATGGTACCCGCAAAACGCCAGTGTCAACGTCTACAGTGAAGAGGCGACTCCGGGATGCTGGCCTTCTAGGCAGAGTGGCAAAGAAAAAGCCATATCTGAGACTGGCCAATAAAAAGAAAAGATTGATATGGGCAAAAGAACACAGACATTGGACAGAGGAAGATTGGAAAAAAGTGTTATGGACAGATGAATCAAAGTTTGAGGTGTTTGGATCACACAGAAGAACATTTGTGAGACGCAGAACAGGTGAAAAGATGCTGGAAGAGTGCCTGACGCCATCTGTCAAGCATGGTGGAGGTAATGTGATGGTCTGGGGCTGCTTTGGTGCTGGTAAAGTGGGAGATTTGTACAAGGTAAAAGGGATTTTAAATAAGGAAGGCTATCACTCCATTTTGCAATGCCATGCCATACCCTGTGGACAGCGCTTGATTGGAGCCAATTTCCTCCTACAACAGGACAATGACCCAAAGCACACCTCCAAATTATGCAAGAACTATTTAGGGAAGAAGCAGGCAGCTGGTATGCTGTCTGTAATGGAGTGGCCAGCGCAGTCACCAGATCTCAACCCCATTGAGCTGTTGTGGGAGCAGCTTGACCGTATGGTACGCAAGAAGTGCCCATCAAGCCAATCCAACTTGTGGGAGGTGCTTCAGGAAGCGTGGGGTGAAATTTCTACAGATTACCTCAACAAATTAACAGCTAGAATGCCAAAGGTCTGCAATGCTGTAATTGCTGCAAATGGAGCATTCTTTGACGAAAGCAAAGTTTGAAGAACAAAATTAATATTTCAAATAAAAATCATTATTTCTAACCTTGTCAATGTCTTGACTATATTTTCTATTCATTTTGCAACTCATTTGATAAATAAAAGTGTGAGTTTTCATGGAAAACACGAAATTGTCTGGGTGACCCCAAACTTTTGAACGGTAGTGTATACTTCAATAGGTAACATACAAATCAATAAAGTTTGTTCAAATGAAAGATAACAAGTTTTATTGACACATAATTTGTGTGTTACCAATTCAAGTTATTATTTTAAGGTAGTCCAACAAAGTTATTTTTACATTGTTGGTTAAATATTATATTGCAACAATATTGCATCAATTGTTACAAATACTGTATTTCTATTAAAAATAAAAAAAAATCCCTTCAATGTTATTTGCATTTGTTGTTTGGCAAAACTTAACTTTTTTGTTCAGTCTAGCAAAAGATCTAAAAATATTTTATATAATATTAACTTTTGATATATCTTATGTAATATTTTAGATTAATTCCTCTTTGTTTGCAGAATATTCTATTCTAATATGAAAAGGCTTAATTGGTGTCTATACAGACAGACTTGCAGAGAGCAACAAGGTTTTAACCAACATAAAAAGCAATACTTCAAATGCCCAAGTTTATAAAATGCACAAAGAGAGTCTGAATGAAATTGAGGTGTAAACCCTTCGAATTAGATACTGTTGACAAGACCCGTAATCAAACCCCGTGGCAAGAGGAGTGAGGGCGCACTGCGATCCCGAAAGGTCATCTCTCCACAAGTGATAAGAAAGCAGAGCGGGTTTGAACACAAAGCCTTTCAACATGCCTGGAGACACAGCAACCCCCCTTAAAGCTGTTGGCACGAAGAGTTCATATCCAGGTTAGCTGCCCGTTGTCACGGAAACCAACGAGTATGGTGGATGGAAGCACCATTTCTTGGAAATCAATGAGCGATCCAGATGTGACGAGGTTCTCTGGCAGCTTTTAACATTAGCAGCTCTGCCTATCGAGAGGTACGCATGTGCTGGAGGTCTCTGTAGTGTCTTCAACCCCTATAGAGAGAGCTCAATCAGAACCATGCAATCTACCTACAGGCACTTTTCACAGCACGTCTTTTCACTCGTCATAGCAGGAGGGGCACGGGTCCTACTGACAACATGTATGGCTCTATTCAGTTCAAGTGTCAGAGGAAGACGTCACCATGTGACGGTGAGCCAGCAGGCACAATACCAGGACCCTGAAACTGCTTAATGGAATCCAGCTATCATTCATTTTATTATTTACAGCAGTGACATGTCAAAAACGTCAGCCCTGAAAAAGCCATAAATCTATTAGACTTAGAGTGCAGGAGGATTTCTGGCATACCGGGGTCAGAGTTCATGAATTCTCAACCTGTGGAAATGTTAGCACAGTTGGACCATCTACGTTCAGGGTTGAGTATTATTACAATGTCACTGACTGACCAGATCATAAGAATGTTATCCTTCTGACATGTTTTAAGTGTGGATGACAATTAATTTTGCAGGTCTAAATGATTTAGCTTCGTCAGCATCCATCAGTTATTTGTATGAAAACTGACTTTGCTTGGGTCAGTCTGAAGGCAACAAAATCCACCAAACTGCCCCCCGCTCCCTAAATGCAGATTAACGTGACTGTTTTAAAATAATTTTTCTTTCTTTCAGTTGCTTTCTGTGATGGGAAAGACAGCTGTAGAAGTCACGTGGATGATCTTATGGAGAACAAATTCTTAAGTGCATCTCAAATAGAGACTATAGTTGAAACTCCTTAGTCCCCAGCAGCTGCAGGATATTGTTTAAAAGCATCATATCGTGGGAACAGCAAGCAACACGCCTTAAACATCCTACAAGTTGAGAAGAACAGGCTCAGCCTGATTACCACACCTTAACATTTTGTTTATGCACCGTCATGTACAGCAGCTATATCTCAATGTACAGCAACTTTTTTTTTTTTTTACACAGACCTAGAAAACCTCTGGTGTTTTTCTCTTGGGTGTGTGCAAAATGATCTGGAGCCATCACAGAGGCAACACAAAGGTGATGGAAGTTCAACAACATATCTGTAACTGAAATGCATGCAGCAAAAATGCATCACACCACCATCAAAGAAATACAGATTTTGTCAGGATTTTATTTGATCCTTTTTAGTAATGAGCTGAAAAATTAAAAGAGTGCATTGCAAACAGTGTGCTCGAGTATTTAAAGCTTCCAAGTCAGTGAAAATCCACATCATGTAACAGCATCAACTCATTGCACTGGTCATTGTAACAGCAAAGGTCAGCTGAATTACTGCAATCAATCATTTTCTTGGTCTTTTTTCTATCAAAAGTGGTTGTTGCTGCTGCCCACAAACACTGAATTAATGGATCCCGCTCAAAATCCCACTGGAAAAGCTGAAGTTGAGCTCAAAGACTAAATCATATTTCTTAATATTTTTTAAAATCTCCTATTAGTGAGACAATTTACATGTACTGTCTCAAAAAAGAGACTGTAAACACGTTATTACGGAGAATGGCACTATAGTCAGTTTAGAATATTGAAGTAAAAAGTGCATTTGGTTTCATGTATCCAACTTTTGGAGTCTGCACATGTATGATAGTGTGTGTGTGTGAGTGCGTGTGTGTGTTCTTGTGCGTGTTATGGGGGAAACTGATGACGTAACTGTTTTCCTGTGTGTTTCCTGTTTGCCTGTTTACACTATGTGTAGGCTCCACTGCAGTGCACGTTGCCAAGCTACTGAGCCTTTGGGATTTAAGAGCAGACACTGTTCAGTTCCAAGAGCTCCAAAAAGCTCACCAAGACCAAGAGATGTCAAAAGGCAACAATTCAAGCCAAGTTTATTAAGCAATGATGGATGACACCATGTGAACCACCTGCTCATGGTGAAAGCAAAGAAAACTGCCAGCTGAGATGATAATGTATTATGTGTGTGAACTTGACAGAAAACAAAAAGGGATAACAAATAGCATCTCGAATGAAAAGAGTTGGTCTTACAGAAATGATCAATATAATTGGAAAATAGGGAGGACACATGTATATTTGTTGAGCGAATCATGGTTTATACATAGTTCTGGTATCTGGTACAAAAATCTTATTTCAGAGCTGTGCACAGTGCGTTGATTCACTCAGTCCCTCCTGTCTTTGCTTTCTCTCTCTCGCTTACCCAGACATACACAAGCATGTTGACATCGGACACATTTGCTAACTCAGAGTGGCTAAAAACAACATCATTTGGTCTCTGCAAACAGAAATGATGCTGGTGATTATTTGCGTATGAAGCAGGGAAGCGAGATCCGATCACAAGTGGTCACAGGAGACTCATTCAAGAGGCGTTTTAATACCAGGTCTGAACGGGGCCATATTCATCTCCGGATCCCAAACCCTATCTTTTCTCTCTCCTGTGGTTTGACTGTTGCTTTGACCAGGGGCATCCATTTAAAGCCACGAGAGCTGATCTGAGGAAGTGATCTGTTTTAAGTACCTGCACTAATCCTTCCACTCCAGGCCAATATCCAGACACTCACTAAAAGCTAGCAAAACAAAGCACCTGTCAAAGCAGCCAGGCACAAAACACAGAGCTCATACTGCAACACAACACATTAATAAGTACATGTTTTCCAAAGGTGCTGAGAGAGACATTGAAAATAAGTAACAATACGAAATACACAAAATCATGCAAAATGTGTTGAGCACCTCAGATCGTAAAGACAAATGCTTCTCTGCTAAACACTTCGGATTTTACAAACATCATTAGTCCGCACGGTACAATGGAATCAATGTTATAATTTGAAATGTGTGTTTTTATTGCATGTGAGAATGAAAACATCATCTCTTTGAGTGAAACCCGAGGAGAGATGCTGTTGACTGCACACAGTAAAACATGGGACAGGCTTCAATTGATAGCAGCATGCACAATGTACTGATAACTCATTCTCTAGATCCAGGCTGTTAGATCTGTTCTTTTTTCTGCTTTTCTCTGTTTAATATTATTGTAAATGGTTTGAGTCCGATATCATGTAGAAATTGAGTTTTTAATAAAAGAAAAAAAAGATGCACATATTCCAAAGGCTGTCTCTGATGTAGATTTAATGTATAAGATTCAATTTATTTATTATTAAAGTACATATCATTTAGAATTCCTGCAGTTTACCCCCTCTGGAGATTTTCACAAACTTGTCCTCTGTGAATTTTAATCAAATAGCCCTGAACTAAATTATGAATCAGCTGAAACATAATTGAATAATCCTTAGTTGCAGCGCTACTCAAAACATGTGTGCACTATGTATATAGAGTGGTAGAACTACGGTGTGATTAATTACGACAGTGTTCCTTAAAGCCAGTTTACCGCAGCTGTTGATGCAGTCTGACACACCTAATTCCCCTGGTGCTGAGCAGCCTGACAGAAAATTACACCGTCTACCCCGGCTCTCATTATCTACTCAACTCTACCTCCTGTAGAAAACCTATAGACTAGTTCCTTAAAATACATCTGGCCTCTCACTGATAAACCTACCTCCCAAACATCTGGTCTAAACAGGAAAGCAGCTCTATAAAGCTGAATGTCTTTATATATAATGTGGTGACAACTGCACTGTGTAAATAATATATATAATTGATTATACAATAGTTATAATGTTACAGGGGTGTTTTTGTTATTTAGTTTGTCAGTGTTAATATCAGTAAAATAAAAGCCTCTGTGATACTTCTCAACAGCATCACAAACCACAGCCACTATAATTATTCTCAACTATAAAACAGTTTTTATTATTGTGCTAAACTGTTTTAGTTTAATTGGATCCAACATACCTCAGACAACTGAGGGTAAAAAGCCTGAATAACTGGAGATGGGAACTCAGTTGGAATGTTGTATGAGCAACATTATGAGACAGAACGAGAGCATGAGCGATCAGAGCAGAGTTCTATAGGTTTAATTGACTGAGAAGAATTTTGCCACCAAGATCACAAATGACACTAACAGTGTGAATGCTGAGAAGCTGATCATCCCCACAAAAAACCTCTCACACACGCATGCACACGGCTGTGAGTCTCAGCCTCCCTCCTCCCTCCGGCTACCTCCGCCTCTGCCTTCTGAGGACCATGAGAAACAAGGTGCAGACCAATTACCTCATGCTCGGAGCACGCTGCTCATTTCTCGTCTTTCATTACTGCATGCGGCGGCAACGAATCAATGCAATCAAAGGAGACAACCCCAGTGGTCAGACAGGTTGGTAATCAGGATATGTACAGACACAATCAAGAGCACACACACACTTGTAGTGGAGCACACCTACAGGCATGCACACACACACACGTAATGTATATCATGAATATTTTATAAGCAAGTTGGTGTGTGTGTAGGTGGGTTTGTGAGACACACGCACACAAAGGCACCGACCAATTGGGCAGATGTGTTTGCACAGTGTATGTTTGCAAACATGTACGCAGACGAATCGGAGCACACAAAAGATGAAAACACGCTCATAAAGAGCAGGATATTGGAGGCAGCTGTGAAAAATGATCAAGGGATGACATCAATAACAGGACGGCTCTCACTACACAGGATGCAGCTGCATCTTAATTGAACATGCAGCTCATTAGACCTGCTGGAGGTGGACACCGCCTCTCTGCGCACGGGCACTACTCAGACAGACAACACAGGGTGGGAGTGAAGGAGCTGGGCTGATCACTGCAGCAGCTGAGACCTTGCTGCCAAACACATTTAAAACGTGGGCGGGGATGCACATTGCCTTTGCACGTCACTCACTAGTTGACTGTTGCAGGTGATCAGTGCCGCACCAATTGAAAAATGTGAATATTCGTCAACATTATTTTATCCTCCAAGAGTGGCACAGTGATGCAGTGGTTTGCACCTCATAGCAAGAAAGTTATTGAATCCTGGGGGGGGTCTTTCTGTGTGGAGTTTCCATGTTCTCCCCGTGTCTGCGTAGGTTTTCTCCGGGTTCTCCAGCTTCCTTCCACACTCCAAACCCATGCAGATTAAGGTTAGGTTAATTGGAAAGTCTTAAATTGTTTCAACGTGAGCATGAACGTTTTGATGTCTCTATAGCTGAGACAGAAGACATGCATTGAACTCCAGCTCCCCAGTAAAATTCCTGTAAAATGTCCACATGAGCCCATGTGAGAATACAGCAGAAAAATGTCCATTCACGTTGAGCGAGTGGGCGTGTTGATGACGCTTCTAGCATGTGACGGATGTGAAAGTGAAAAGCACGAATAGGAATACAAATATATAACCTTTTGGTGGTAAGAGTCAACACTGGTAATAACGTGCTGTAAACAAAATTGTTTGATTTTCACAGCAGATTTATACAATATCAATATACGACATCTTCTGGAGGTTGGTTTTGAAAAAGTCTTATACGTCAGCCCTGCAATCGCTAGAAAACAGGAAGTCCAGGATGACTCTCTCATTGAAACTCAGCTGGGATTGGTTCCAGCCCCACCACGACCCTCAAAAGAATAAGCAGTATGGATGATGGATGGATGGAAGGCTATCAACCCCATCTGACTGCTATGGGTCTACAGTCCATTTGTCCTGTCTTCTTCCCCCCCCCTGTCCAACATCATCTCTGAAAGTGCTGCACAGGAGACAAGATGCAGCTTGTCACGTCATTACTTATCCAGCTTGGGGCGGCCGTCAAAACCTGCAGAGAGGTGAAGCAGGGGCTGGGGATGTTGTTAGATAATGGAAGATGACCTGACCTCAGAGGAACCATACTCTGAGAGATGCTCCCCTATGCTGCTGCTATTAAATACCAGACTGAGCCTGGAAATGTGCAGACTGAAAAGCTTTTGTGTGAGAAGTATAGTCAGAGGAAAACAAAGGGTAAGAGAGCGATGTAGAGAAGATGTAGAAAAGAAAAGGTCAAACAATCTCTCGACTTTCTGAGCAAGAAGAGACTTCAAGTTTTCTCAGTCTATTGTTTCGCATCCAGAAATCTACTTTATAAGCACAAACAGGTTTCTCATCTTTGTGATAAAGGCAAATCCGTGTTCATGACTCTTCTCAAGATTGAGAGATGAGACTTCTTTCTGGATTCTTTACAAGATAAGATATCAAACATACAAATCCAATTGTCATATATGACTGGAAATGTTGCAGGGATTTGACTTTCAGAATTCGTGACAGTTAAGCTAGCTCTTGCGAACACTTTAATACCTGAAATCACTTTTTTTCTCTACCGCTCCAAAATAGTACTTGCCAGTGGCAGCACATCGCAACTGCTGTTTAGGGGCAACAAAGAAGAAGTGATCACAGGAAAAAAATTGCATATTTATCTTGGTGAAACTAGTATTATCGGTATCGGATCAGCACATAGATTTGCATATTTTCAGATGCCGGCATTTTCAGCAGTATCGAAGGCATTTCCGGTGCTGGTATCAGCACAAGTTTGTCAAACTATTTGATGTAAATAATTTTCAGATATAACACAAACTAATACACAGCTAATAATAAACCACATATTATCAATATACCATGCGTGCATTGTTTTTAAATCATTTCTGCAGCAGTGTTTACATCTTTTTACAGATGGGAACTCTTCCATCTGCCTGCTTTACAAATACTCTGTCTCTATAATACACTGTAATACACAGACAGTAATAATAAATAATAAAGCAGTAAGGCAGGTTTAGTGGGGTTTTTTTGTATGTGTCAATTGATGTAAAAAATGAATGGAGTCTAAGCACAGTAGAAAAAAGGTAAATAGGCATCATGACTTGAGAGGATTGTTCTTTCAATAACACTTTAATGAGATGAGACTGCCAACTGAAATCAGACATGGCCAATGGATTTGCCACAGCCATGCATCATTAATGGCTCTCACCTCAGGCTAATAGGGCTCTCTCAGAGAAGATGATAATGACAGCTCTCAGCCACATCACACCATCATTTTGAGCAGTGATTTGTTTCTCTTTTTTCCTCTCTTTCTTCTCAATGGGGAGAATCTTGAGAATGAAGCTTTGAAAAGACGGAAAATGAAGCCGCTACCTCTTAACCTCCACAGTGGCCACATCGTACATGCACAACAGAGTACATCTGCAGTCCATTATAAACTTATGATCAGCTGTTAAAACTTCTCCTTACGAAGGCACCCTATCATCTCAACTCTCTCCATCCTCAGGCTACATTCTGCTGAGGCTCGGGTGCAGGTGCATTTATCAGACGTTATCGCTCTATTCAGTACCTACTTCCTCCCTTAGCAAAAAACAGCTAAAGATAATGAAGGCATGTGCAAGAGAATGAAATATAAGAGGGTGAAGGTGGGAAAAAAGGTGAGGAAGGAGGGAGACAGAGTGGGAACCATCAGCCTATTAGACTGCAGTGAAACCTTGTACTTAGTGTAGTGAAATGTCTCCTGGTGAGATCACACTCCACTTTTCCCCGCCAAATGAATGAAATGATGGTAAACAACTGAAATTAGCAGGAAAATGATCTTATATTTCCTTCTGTCATGTCTTTGTTATATTGTATATATTTGATCCGGTTAGTTTTGGTTTCACGCTGCAATTTCGGGAGAGCACCAAAGAATTTGATATGTCATGTACGTCCTGTTGTACATGGGCCACGTCTACCTATACTGGACATTGATTGGTTCGTAGATGGGCATGTGTCTGATGTCAGCGAGGCGAAGGTTGGTCCGCACCGTGGTCAGAGGCAACTTCAAATTTATTTGGATTCAGACTCAACTGAAAATTCCAAAGGTCCGGACCTAACAAGTTAGGTGTAAAAGCATCCTTAATGGCATGGGTTTATATGAAGTTACTAGTATTTGTTCTGTTCTACAGCCCTTATAGATGGGAAATAAACTAACAAAACAAAAACAGAGGTAGATGTACGGCTGACACGTTGAAGCGGAATCTTTCAATCATTTTTGTTGAATCAAAAAAGAATCAGCATATCAAAAGGCTTTTGATGAGGCCCTGCAGCTGCGGCCTCTTCAACTCCGATTCATTCGGATCATCCGTTAATTAAATCTGGTGGTGCAGTAACTGCTGCTAACACACCTTCATGTGTCTGGACCTGTTAGATGCAAATGATTATCAATGTGCAAAGAAGACTTTTTTTTGTAGCTCACTGCCGAAAACCTGCTGAACTGAGCTGTCACACACATCAATGTGCTTAGTAGTATCACAGCTTTTACTAGTGTGGGTACAAGAAAAGAATACCTGCCAGCCGAACTGGAGGCAGTGTTCGTGCCCCCACCGGTTTTCAAAAGGGTTATCAAATTTGACAAGAAATGGAAGTGAGCCTGAGTGTTTCTGGCACCGCACCCGCTTTGATGATCACGGTGTGAAAAAACTGAAGAGTGGAGGAAGGAGACTGAGCAGAGAGGCGACAGAGATTCACAGGAGCCTGGTCAGACTCACATGCACACAGTTTGGGAAACATCCACTTACAGTTCCAAGTGGTGGGATTGTGTCCGTGACCATCTGAGAGCACATTAAGTATTCTCTATTCTAGTGTCAAATTCCAATCAGGTTTCAATAATAATCCTCTCAGTTAAGCACATGTAATGATATAAATGTGGAGCCTGATTATAAGATATTATCCCCTCGATATTTACCAAAATTAAAATGTCATCTTCACCTCAGGTAGCCCAGCCTGTGTGACCCCCAAGAGGTATAGATAGTGAATGGATTGATGTTTGAGTAGTGATATTGTGCAAAGACAGTTTGAAAGGTCCCAAGACTTCAGACCCGGTGATAAAATGTACGCACCATAAAGCTTTAAGACCAGGGTCTAAATGTATCCGAACACATTATTTAAAAGTGTAACAGAAGGAACTGTGATACTTTAGACTGAATGTGAGTTGATGTAGCATAAAATTGAAGTTTTACAGAGAATTACACAAATGTATTTATATAGACACCATTTGCGTTTTTATAGCTACAAAAAGTATGTTTTTATTTTGGTATATTTTTTTCCCCCCAAGTCTTTACAATAAAACAGATCTGGATATAACTGAGTTTTGAAGCGTTTCTGCTAAAGCTCTTTGGCTGTAAAAGGTTTTCTTTGAGGTGTGCACTTCTATGTGGAGCATCAGTCTCTGTGCAGAGGCCTTTCTCAGATAACATATGGCCGATCTGTCATTCGAGGTCAGTTATTGCCCACTAACTCAAATACACTGTACATGTCAGTGTAGAGCATCCAGAGGTTTTGTAATACTATGTGGCAGTGAGGCACTGATGTATTTATAATTTCCAAATTAATCCAGTTTTGTTCTATACCAGCACATTAAATGTGATGATTGGATTAATGCTGTAATCCTGTGGAGTGCATCCCAGTGAAATATTTTAGTCTGTGGGATATGGAATCGAAAAACATAACAAAAAATCTACCCTTAATCCCCCTCTACCTCACACATCTTCCTCTCTTTCACAGTCTCTCTCAGTCACACTGTTATATAATCTTAGTTTTCTTATTCATCTCAGCCAACACTGACTCGGTCGCTAGCTCAGAATACAAAGTCAAAGCTGAGTCATATAACCAGTGTCCTGTCTAATCTCTAATAGTGAGGGAATCATGCGGAATGAGTGTGTGTGAGAGTGTGAGTGTGAGTGCACATAATGTGTGTGTGAATGCAAAATCATGTAGATGTGGTTGATTATTCTAAAGCTGTTTTTGCAAATGAAAATGTCTGTGCTATGCTGATGCGTCTGTAGCCTGCACAGTTAGCACGGCGGCGGCGGCGGCGGCGGCAGTGGCGCTGCTCGAACGCTCTTATGTATTCAAATCACAGGCGCTCTATTCTCCTGGGTGGAGAGCCGTGTCTGGGCTGATAAAACCTGGAGAATCCTCAGTGCTGCACAGCGGGATGACAGCTGCAGACCAAGGCCACCTCAAACGGATCAAAAGGTAATTATTTAAACAAAGCTATGCTCTGTAAACAAAAGAAATATTAGGATATGGACCGTGGACTGGGAGGCTGGGAATACAAAAATAACACTGCAGGCAAAATGGCACAGACTGTTGATATAAATGTTGTCTAAGGACACAGCGAGAGGTAGTTACAGAAATATCTCCCCTGGAATACGTACTTAGCAATGGCTGAAAACTCTGTGGACTCCACCACTTACTTGTAAACACATTGATGGACATATCACCTCATAATTAATTAGTATCAACAGAAACATTTACAGGATAAGCACCTTGTATTTGAGCCACCGGGGCAGTTGGGATTTCAGGGCTGTGCTGAAGGGCATTTTGTTAAAGAAGTGCCTCGGAAGAAGTCCACCAGCTGCTTTAAATAAATAAAGGGCACAGAGAGAAGAGAGGAAGCAGGAAAGACGTACAGTAAGAAATGATAAAACCAAGTGAGAAGAAGAGGGAGTCTGGCTGGGCCTAGATTAGCACCACTCCGTTTAGCTTAAGGTCCTCTACTCCCACTCGCCCTCTCTCTTCCGCCCTGTCTCCGTAACTCCACCGCACCCTTCCTTCCTTCATCCATCCATCCATCAATCACTCATCCTGCTATATGTCAATCCATCACTCAATGGTGCACAACCCTGCAGCCGTCCCCACCAAAAGTTCCCCAGTTGGTTCACTCAGCCAGAGGAGAAGCATCAGCACCAGCAGTCGCAGCCACCTGTTCTCCCCCTGCTGAAATCTCCCTCTCCTGTTACATAAAGAGACACTTGCACTGTTGCAATGCAGCATCAGACGCTGTTGTGCAACAGCATTAAAAATACCTCAGGGTCAGTGCAGAGGAAAGTTGAAAACAGGATATCAACAGAGTTATTCTGGTGGAGAGAATAACAAAAAAAATAAAAACTCATTGCGAGTGCCACTCTGTCTGTCACTTGAAGGTAAGAGTATGCCATTCAGCCCTAGCTTTATATTTGGTGTGCCTTTGTGGAGCAGAGAGCAAACACATTTCCACGTGCGACATGGCCGCCCTAATGAAGCAGACATGACTCGTGAAATAAATTAACCTCCTGCTGTTCTCTATCACAAGACTGATTAGGGCAGTAGAGGGGGCAGAATCGAGCCATTTCTCCACGCCCATGTGTGAGACACAGAGAATACACAATATACAAGTTTTCACCAGACCACACATATGGGCAAAGTTTTGTGGGTTCTTGAGTATGTTTAGGGCCTCAAAAAAGCATTGGAAGGACAGAAAACCATTCTGTGGTCCAGCCCTAAATATGCAAGCATGTTAGGATTGAGCAATATTGATAATATAAGAGTCAGGATTGCTAAAACACAGCTACTCAAACTATATATAAAGAGACACATACATCTTAGCTGCTTTCAGACATGCACTGAAGTCTTTTCTCATTTTCCTGAAATTGGAGGAGCTGTACGTGTGAACTCAAATGTGTGAGTCAGTTGTTGTGGATATTTTCTGGAACTTTTCCTGCCAGCCCCCTGGTAAATGTCCAAGTGAGCCAAAGTGAGAATACAGCAGGAAATGGAGCGAGCGAGCAGTGGGTGTGTTTTTTATGTTTCTAAAATGTTACGGACACTGACTCGAAAACATCAAAAAAGGAATACAAATATCTCAGGATGACAAAAAAAAGGCGCCATACACGTAGAGGAAGCTGAGGAAGTTGTCAAGAGTGTTCCGGACATGTTCCTGCTGTGGTGAACACATCTGACACAAACAATCTGCTACCGTTTGTTTTTCATATATGAACGATATTTCTGAAAATGACTTAATATGAATACATTATTACTAACTCCTGTGTTTATGGCTGATACCAACATTTTAAATATCAAATACCATCAAATCTGCATGTTTCCAAATCTGCCCGTGCTAATGGGCCGTATTTGTGGTTAAAACCACCTCAAATCCTCATTATATCCCTTCATATTGCATGAGGCACAATCTTTTACAGAGTCTTAAATCTGTTGTCAACACACCCAGTTCTGCAGGCACCCCCCTTTAATTCCCGTACAGAAAGCCACACTAATGCTTCTGCTGCTGTTGGATTGTTGGTAGTGCTGCAGCTTAGGTTGGAATAATCCTGGCAACAACTTAGTAAGAACCGCCACACGCTACTAAAAAACCCCTCCGCCAAATGAAGCCCAGCTCAAATGTTTATGGCTTCTAAAATTCCATTAAACCATATTTACATTTTGGGAACAATGGGGACTATATGGAAGTAAATCGTTTGCCGTATAAGCAGAAGCACTGAACTCCCATTCCATTCCACTAAATCCCCCCCAAAAATAATTACCTTCTTTATGTTTTTGCAAACAATCCCTGCCAATCAAATTCATTCAGAGCAAAAATCAGCAATTGGGATGCATCCTCCAAAGTGTCCTCGAAGTGATTGTAAAATAATTTGTGTACGCTTTTCACGCCATTGCTCCCATAAGAGCGGCGAGGCAGTACACCAGGCCAGTCGGTCCACAGAGAAGGATTGTCTTGTTAATGAAGTGTGGAGTGGAGCCACTGAGGGCTGTGTATGTCACCAGATTTACAGCGCGGCGGCCCTGTGATTCCCTGCAGCTGTAAAACAATGAGGAGGTGATTGGAGTAAATTACACTGCAGTTGTCAAGCTCCCGACTGCTTACGGGCATTTGATGGTCTCCCTCTCTCTCTCCCTCTCTCTCTCTCAGCTACAAACAAATTGTCTCTCCCTTTCACACACGTGCACATGAACGCAACAATTTTTCTCCGAACCTCCCACTCTCTCTTTATCTCTGTCTGGTATTCTGTCTGCCACTTGTTATCTTTTTTTCTCCAAATGTCAAGACACAACACTGGTACATGACCAACAGGTTAGACAGTGATTAAGTGGTCAGTGTTCTTTCTTATTGCTGCCTTCCTCTACCCTTTCTCTCCTGCAGTGTCTAAGAGAATACAGATCTTACATCCAGATTCACACAGAAACATGGAGGCAAAGATATTTCTTCTTTCGAGATGTTTTGGTCGGCATTCGCATGTGAAGGCCAAACAGCATCGAACATTGACAGGGAGGAATGTGTGAGTGGAAACAGAAAAGTGTTGCATTGAATTTCTGTAGCCAAGCACCAGAAAGAGTGAGCGTGTTGGGAATGAGATTCGATATCTTAACACTGACATTTTAAATGGACATTTAAAGTCTAACGGTGGCTTTAGTTTAGCATAAGAAACCAAATTTAGCGGCTATATATGCAGGTTTTTTAAATGTGGGTAAACGATTGACTCCTCTCCCATTGCCGGTAGAGGAGTTTGCCTTTCTGTTTCCTTTCCTCAGGTCAGTCTTGTCTGAAGTCACTGAGAAGCTTCCAAAGTTGCAGGTTGTTACAAAGATGTAAAAAATAAGTACACAAACGATGGTAGCTGTTCACGGGCCTATGCCCAGAAGTTCAATGGGCGTCATAACATTGCGCAGCACAAGGTCCAGCGTCAGCTTCCAGAATGACAAAATAAAGAACGAGAAGAGGAAATTAGCGCGTTCACCCAGGTGTCATGTTTTCATCACTGCCAATCGAATTCGCAGCCGAAAGCGTGTGCAGTCATTGACCCAGGAGTGAAAAACCAATTGTACGCTTTCCCTTTGCAGACAAAAACCAGATGGCTTTTTTGACAGGTGGAGCAGAGGCTTACGAGGTTTTGTTTGTGGAGCCACAACCTGTGTAACACAAACACCACTTTTGCCCAAACTAATAAAATAGCATTGTTACGGAGCCAAAACAGCTGGTGCGGACTATTCAGAAAAACTTTGCGACTGCATTTCATCCCCGCAGCGTAGCTTTGTGTCAGAATGTCCATTAATAAGCTTCAGGATGCAATTTCAGTCGGGCTATCTTATGTGTCTTTTAATATCTCTTGGATGAAAGCAGCGTTCTCGGGCCGGGGACATAATCACCATCAGGATTTGGCAGCACAGACAACACTTGGTAGCAGAATTAATTAATTGGCGGTTTTTGGGCCATTCATGGGATTTTTTTTTAATAACAATAAATAGAATGAATGTCCCTCAACATTCTTCACAAAGAGTATTAGGGAAACTATATAAAGCACAAAGATATTTGAGAATAGGAAAGAAAATCAGACGTACTTGGAAGAAATTCTTGAGACAACCTGATATTACATCATGCTGAAAATCACATTAACAGTAGATCCCCATGAGAGAGCAAGTGTGGCCTAATTAAATGATGATACAAATCAGTGGTTGAAGACTGTATTCTAAATTTACTCCCAACCATCGAAAGAATGGCCAGATATCCCATGTTACACCTACAAAGAAATGATGCCACATCATGGCCATTTTCTCATCTGCAGTTTCTATAATGAATGTATTGTCATGTCATCATTACTACTTGCTCTTTTCATCCCTGCTGCTTGCACATATTCAACAAATGTGGCTTTCTCGAAAACCAGGCTCACTTGTCCTACTGTCTCTCTGATGGCAAGGCTGAGCGTCACAACAGACGAGGGAGAATCCATCCTCAGAATGAAAGTGTTCTGCTTCTTAATATAGAACCATGAGAAATAGCTTTCTGCTAACAGCAGCACAAGAGAGAATGACAGTGGTGGAGGTGTGTAAAATTATATAATCTGAATTAACAACCGCGCAAAAAACGCCACATTTGCGCACACACACACACACACACACACACACACACACACACACACACACACACACACACACACACACACACACACACACACACACACACACACACACACACACACACACACAGATAATTAATTCATACAATTTGAATAAAACATGAACACAGAAGGCAATGTGCCTTTAAATTAGCAAAAAGCTATAGTTGCCATGCATACATCCCCCTGCACTATTAGTTCCACCATTCATAAGAAGCAAAGGGACAGGAGCAGAGGCAATGAATGCAAGTCAGTGGAGAAAGAAACAAAAAAATGAAAATGGGGCATTAAAATTCGAGAAAAGATGAGAGAATAGCAAAAGACTAATATGAAAGGAAACTGGAAGAACCTGCCTGTGATCAAACACAGACACAACATCGTGGTAGAAGCAAAAAGTCAAATAAATGAGAGAAATGGCAAGTAGCAGAGTTAAGAATTTCTGATGTGTAAATATGTGTGTGTGTGTGTGTGTGTGGGTGTGTGTGTGAATTTTTGAATTGTATCAAGAGAAAATGATCCAGATTCCAGGAGGAAGGTGTTTAATGAAAGAGAGGAGTACAGGAGAGAAAAAGAGATTCAAAAAGAGAAAGAGGGGCAGGGGGGAAATGGAGAGGGAATAGAAAAGGAGATGAGTTAAAAAAAAAAAATGGAGGAGATGAGAATGCTGGGAGGTGGGGGGGCAAATATGCTTAAAGGGGAGGGAAAATGAGAGAGGGGAGAGAACGGGGAATGGATATGAGACGGAGGCAGGGCGTGAGGCGTGGGCGAGCGCAACGGAGGCTGATAGACAGCCAGGAATAGAAGACTAATTAATAGTCAAAAACTGCAGGCAGGCAGGTGTGGAGAGAAAACCACAGCCAACAGGGAGAAATACAGTGATGGATGGATTCTACTCCATCTACCTAACAAGACAGGCAGCTACTGCACTACTGTATATCACACAGAGGTAAAAGCAGAGGCAGAACGAAAGGGGGGAGGGCTGAGAAACACGGGGGAAGGAGAGGAGTAAGAATGGGAAAAGGGAGGGGAGAGACATTAACAGAGATTAAGCTGGACAGAAAGGAAGAGCAAGCGAGAAACTCATTATCCAAGGTGAGAAGAGGGTTTCCTAGGAGATGTGACATGCATAACCTACGAGGGAGATTTGCTCACGCACACTCCTGCCACCGAGCGTAAAAAGCATTCAAGATAAACCGCAAACAAAGTTTAATTACGCAAATGGCTTATCGCGCCACCTCCCTTGCACACAGCGTTCAACAAACACAGTGCTGACCTTCAAAGTTTGCCACGGGTGTGGTTTAAACCACATGTTGTCTGACAAAAGACAAACACATGTGCGCTTGTCTATTCAGCTCCCCCTATTCAGCAGCAATCAATCTTCACGTCCAGTCGCTATCTTACACATCTGATTCTCACCATGTGTGTGCGACAGTGAAGCGCCTCTGTTTGTGGGTGTTGTTGTTGAGCAGCATGCGGCGAAGCAGACGTGGAGAGTTGCGTGGAGAAAGGCGGGGGGAGATGGAGGAGGGCGACCGCCGGTGTCCCCGTGGTCTCTCCGGCTGCAGCAGGTTCTCCCGCAGGATCTTCACCAGGTCTTCGTTCAGGCCGGAGTGTTTGGGCATGGGGGGCACTGCCAGGGTGTCCTGGTGGGTCACCCCCATGCCTGCCTGCTGGGCCATGCCTGCCCCGGCTTCACCACCACCACCACCACCAGCACCAGCTGAATGAGTGAACGGTGAAGGCAGCCAAGTTATATCAGAAATGAAGCGATACGCACACTACCAATCTGCTTCCTTTCTGTGATAGTCCCAGGATTTCATCAAGATTTTGTAATCTGACAGAAAAAAAAGAAAACATGAAAAAATCCTCGGGGTGATAAACTGAAACGCTCTGCAAATAATTCCTCAGACCAGCAGCTCCTTCAATGCAAAAGCAGGGGATGTAAAAAGAGAAATAAAATCCTTGGTCTCTTTCTCCGTCAGCGTCTTTTAAGGAGGCAGCAGATGAACAGAAGCACTGAGAGCTGCTGCCTTTGTCTGCTCTGCAACACTGGATGTCTGCTGTGAAAGTGCATGAGAGAAGATAAGGGGAGGATGGAAGAAGGATAGAGGGAGGGCGTAATTCAAAAAAAAAAAAAAAATCCCGGGAATTCCTTCTATTCTAGCCCTTTCTCCCCGAGGCCTGGAGGCAAACTTAAACAGTCCAGTGAGATCAAGCCTAACATGAGTTTAGCTCAACTAATTCAGTCCATTGGAGCCCAGTCCGGTGAAAAAACAAAAAAGGAACCAGAGGTGGTTCTCCTGTAAAAAGCCCCAGCCCAGTATGGTTCAGTCCAGATAGGCTTGGTTGAGCTCTGTTCCATCCAGGCGAAGCAATTTATCCTGCCTCCCTCTGCAGAGAGACTGACTGCTGACTGCAGCCAGTTTATAAGCTACTGATCCTTTGGAGCTGAGCGGAGCGTGAGCGAGTGTTTGAGGAGAGTGTGTGTGTGTGTGCGTGTGTGTGTGTGTGTGCTTGCGTGTGTGTACAATAGAGAGGAGAAAAACAAGGGGGTACGAGGAGAGATATGGTAAGCTCGAGTAACACTGTGAAAAATGTTGTATGCATGCATGCGCCTGAAAGTTGAGGCACATGCGGCTGTGAGGGAGCATTTCTAAATGCAGCAGACCGCACTAAAAGCCCCCATTAGTTATTGAGTAACCGTGAATCCAGACGCAGCCTGAGAAGACGTCCCTAGAAACGGCAAATGATGTCACGTGTACACCGATGAGTGTTCATGTGCTCAAATTTGCATTCTGCGTTTAACCAGCATCCGAGCATATGATTAAAAAACTAGGAGCCTCGCTATTGCTTCCAGTGTCGGCCACTCCCTCTGTATTAGCTTTTCAAATGAGGGTAGACACGTTGGCTGCTGAATCTAATATGCTAACCCTCTAGCCATTTACCTCTTCAGCATAGCAACCAGCAGCTTATCTTGAATGCAGAACATAACAAGCTTTTAGTCGTTCTTATATCAACCACTTACCTTTAGATGTCAGTTTACTTGATATATAGATATATATATAGATATATATATCTATATATCAAGCTGCTAAACGTGCCCCGCAGCGCAATCACACCAATCCTTCAGCAATTAACCTGTCAGCCACCTCAAGCAACACAGGTGTCATGTTAGCATGTTTTACCATCTGACACACAAATTACCTTACTAATGGCTGAATCATCCATTTGAAAACGCAAATACACAAAAAAGGGTCTCAAGCATTGCCAACGCAAGTTAGTATGTGGCATTAAGGTTCTAGCCAACAGTTAGCCGCTTTCCATCAAGGACCTTTTTTTTTAACATGTGTACCATTAGCTGATCGATTAAGTACTTAAATTTAAAAATAAATTCTCCTGACGTTTTCACCTCACTTTTACCTCTTTGAAAAACAGTTTGTCACTAAAGTGCAATGAACCACCCGGTGGAGCCTCCGTTGCTCGTGGGGTGGAGGGACACATTTGGAAGAGCCTTCGAATTGGAAAAGTCTAGTCACGCTGCTGTGACGCAATCAGTAATCTAGTAACACAGCAAATAAAGGAGGCTGCCCCTATGTTGAGACACAGCTATTCTGTGAAAAATAAAGGTTAAAATACAGATTTACATTCATGTGATTTATGCAAAAAAGACTAACAGCCCCATTCAGTACAACGGTGGCACAGTGGTGATGTGAGCTAACGCTCGTATTGCAGCAGGAGTTGTTTCGTTTGTATAAAACTGGTCACCTTTTTAGTTTAGCATGTTAGCATGCTAAAATTTCTTTTGAATTCCAAAATTCAATCTGGTGGAAATGTCATCAGTTTTGTAGAAATTTCCCTCTCAAACAGAAAATGTACCTCATGTTGTGGATTTGTGTTAGATGAAAGAAGAAAGGAAATCTGCAAAATCATTAGGCAATTCTTCCTCTGGGGAATGCAATCCATCCAGTGTGTGTTGGGACTTTGCAGTCTGATAGGTGGATCGGCCAAATAACAAATGTGGCATTTTTGCAATGTTTTATCAAAACCTTTAGCATGCAAATAATGTCCTGCAATTATCACGTTATGTACATGTTTTATTTGTTAAACTAGGAAAGTTGTAGGGAATGTATATATATTCAATTTTCTTTTTTGCCATTTTATCTTGTAAGGTATATTGAAAATGAACTGAAATCATATTTATATCTTTGCCACAATAGAGATCAAACTTGACACAAATTTTACAATGTTCAGGAAAGCCGGTAAGATTGTTTCCATTCAAGCAACCAAACAGTCACAACCTACCTGTCACTAACCATAGAAACCACTTTTGGTATTTCAGCACAATCACACAGCAGCTAGCTGTAGACCTCAGCAGTCACCTAGTAACCTTCCTAGCAACTACTTAGAATGTCCTGAAATCCATATAAGTCACACACCAGAGAGCAGCAGCAACCTGTAATGGCTCCTCGCACAACATAGTCTCCTAGAAATAAAATGTTGACTCATTTGAAACAGCAAATGCATTCTGAAGGAAGCATGATGGCAACTGGACTACAGAGGACAAGAGAAGATGTGTCAGCTCAGTACCTGAAGGGCACTTTTTTTAGTTTGCAGATATGTTATCAGGTTCCTTTTGGAATTCAGGATATATTTTTTGCCCTTATCGCACTGCAGCTCAGTCACCTGCACAGTTAGCTAACGAAGATCTGTCAAGTAAAACGAGGAAACAATTGAGGTTTAATGGCCCCTTGTAAACATTATGATTAGCTATTCCAATTAAGCAATTTGTCACAATAAATCCTGGGATAGTTTGGATAGAGAAGGATCTACCCATTGCATCCTTCATTGCTTGAGAATTGAAGGATGCATTTCTCGGCCACATTAAAAAGGACCCTTCAAAGTGGGACAGTCGTGCCACAATCGGTCTTCAAATGCAGCCTCTGAAGAATGCAGTCCTGGAATTGGGACACTGCGAAAGACTTTACTTGGACAGAACATCCAGTTAGTTTAATGACTGCCAAAATAAATTTGAGAGAACGCCATCTGCAATTAAAACTAGTGGACTACCGATCCCGTTCACCATAATCTAATTTGTTCTTGGGAAAAAAACAAAGTTTTTAAAGATTTCTCATAAAAACTTAAAACATCTTGTACGAACATGGAGTTGTGTATCATTGTGCACAGCTCATTCACTCAGCCACTCCTTGGCAACCCTCCCCTCCAGCTACTGCCACTATTCCAATCCAATCGGAAAAAACACTTCCTCTTGTAAAACCTCTTTGGCAACATTTTTGGCCTTATGAAAAATGAAGTGTAGGATGAACCAGCAACATACATCCGAGAAAAATAAGTGAAGGTGAAGTGAGGAAGAGGTTGACATTGATTGGGGGTGTTGAACCTTGCTGAATGAATAGGAGTTGCTGAAGATGTGGCTGTTTGTTGCATTTGCCTTGTCATCATCACAATCAGTCAGTCAGACACTTTCAGCCATGACAGCAGTGGAAGGGTGTCTGGCCTTCATTTGACAGCTTGCAATTCATCACCTCCTTACAATAGACAGAGGAGAATAACGCCGTCCTTTCAGAAAAGGTTTGACATACAAACACACATACATACTACGTGTCCTCTCATATACTTCTATCTTTGCCTCCCTTTCTCCTGCTACCTGTGTTACTCCCCATCGCTTCGTGTTCTTTTCTTTGTAAAACAATTTTTCTCGAGCCCTCGCTGTTGCTGCACATGACGTCTACGTGCATTTCCCCTTGGTAACCAGGGGCAACATGGAGGGAGAGGGACACATGGATCTGTCAAGAGGGCTGGAGGAACAAAAGCAAGAAAGAGGAAGCTAATCTGCCGGACACAACAGACACTCATCCAGACCCACACCACACAAACACTGACATGCACTGAGAAAACAATTAAGATGTAAACCTATAATTAGCACCTGATCAGTCTCAAGTAAAAAAAAAAGGAAATCTGATACTTAACAGTCTATTTGAGCCACACAAATTCCCTGGGAGGGGGCACAAGTAGGAACACCCATCAGTGAAATCTAATCCAATAGCCCTCCAAAAAAATCCAAGAGTCCAATCTGACAGAAACACACATCAAGGGCTAAAAAATGAACGTCTCTCTGAGTGTGTCGTGAAAAACTTTGAATTCATTTTGTGTAGGAGTTGATGATATAGTCTCAAGCCTTGTACATTGTGTGCTTGCCGAAAGGATGAGGATGAGCGATGCATGATTCATACTTGATAGGCACACAATAAAATAATAGACAGGATACACTTCACCAAACACTGCGGCAAGGTCAAGATTAGTATTTGCACTCACCTCCATATTAATTCTATACTAATAATGCTATTCTAACCATACTCATTGAGCTCCTATTCTCCTATTTGTATCCAACTCTTTGGGAGAAATTAGAGATACTAACTGTCTGCTTAATAGATTTTCAATTTGTATAGAGAGTTTACATAGCGTACGGATAGTGCATTATGTAGATCTGAGCTCATTGCCCACTGGCTCCTTGCGAAATATGATTCAATCTTGACAGACTGGATGCCTTTCTTTTGGCAGCACACAACATGCCGTCACCTCTGACTGCACAGTCTGGAGTCTAGAGTGTTATTGGCAAAAGGTTTCTCTGCGTGACACTCGACTCTCGACTTCATATAATGTCATGTCTGAGGATATTTAAGATGGCTAAGATTGATCAAGTGGTCTGTTGCTATAGGTACCACCTGCATACTGTAAATGAATCGCACATGTATGGATGGTGAGGAGACACGGATGAAACAGCGTTTAGAAGGAGGAGAGGGGCGGCTGGCTGTAAACAGGAGGACTTCAATCATCGAGTCAATGAGAATTCCTCTACAGCTCTAAGTGGACCCGAGTCCTCACAGGCGAAAATATTACCAACAAGACTTGATGCAGCTCTGCCTCCCTCAAGTGGACATCTGCTGCCACTGTGCGATTCAGTGGCAGGTAGAGATTATGATTTAAAAATATGCACAGTCTCAAGGTGGAAGCATTTCTTGGTAAGATCCCTCTGCATTGTAAAATGGAATGCGATATGCTTACCTAAAAGCGATATACTTATCTAAAAAGAAAAAAATCACAGTGGCATTAACAGGAGGTATCAATGCAAATGTTTTAACAAATTTGAAATTAGAGAAAAAAAGGTTGTTATCTATTTGGAATAAACTTCCAGAGACTGCCGATCTGCTGAAGACTGTCCTGTTTACCACGGCCTATTATCAAATCAAATATTGCTTTTACAATTTGTCATGATGCCTTTTACATCTCACGCTAAGACCTTTAAATTGCCTTGCTGTTGAAATGTACCATAAAAAATAACACTGCACCGTCTTATTGTACAGAAATATTTGTTCTTGCACAAACAATCAGCTTCTCAGTCTTTGATTGCAGCCACTCAAATGCAGCCATGCACAACAGTTTCTCACTTAATAGATTGATGGATTGAAGTTTAACTTTCAACACAGACACAAAAGATTGACACTTGAGCATGACAACAGTAATCAGTCATATTTTACTACACATATTTTACCCCACCTGCCGTTAAATGTAACTAGATGGGTGGCGATATATATTCAACTGTAAAAAAACAAATCATCTCCCCTACCACTGAATAAAAAAGGCTTAATTGATATTAATATTCAGTTTGCAAATGATCTTAGTCTTTATGAATGTTAATATGTGGTAGCAATGCTCAACATGCTCTTCCTGGGAATCGACTAATAAACACCATGAAAGCCGGTTGCATTGAGGAGTCAAGTACAGAGTTTACATCATCGACCAATAGATGGCAGTATTCGCTCAGAAATATTTTGTGGTAAACAAAGCTGTTTGAAAGATTCAGGCTCTGACTTCATGGCTTGTTGATGTAAACCATGCAGAGGCAAGTAAGTGTGTCACCAGCCCGGTGGGGTCAACAGAGATGTGGCTGTTTGTGCCGTCAGTCTTTGATACGATATTCACATTGTTCAGGGCTCATCTCCAGTTTAGCCCATGTCGCCTCAATACAGCTTTCAGAGAATTACATTAATACTGTATCAACTATCTTCTTTTAAAAGGTATCTTGGGGCATTTAACGTTATTAATAGGACGGAGGGAGTCCTCCAGCAGCGGTCGCAGGTTTGGTTCCAAGCTTCTTCCAGACTCTCTCCCTCTTGCATTGTCCTCTAAATGAAGGGAAATGGCCGCAAAAATATCTTAAAAAAAAAAAAAACAGGTCAGAACCAAACATGTGGCCACTGCAGCAGGACTCAAGCCTCCATACATGGGGCGCTTGCTCACCCTATTAGGCGCCCCGTCGACTATCATTTCTGACCATGCAGTACGCCTGAGAAACTGTGTCTCGCTGTGTTATTTTCTTCTTTATAGTTTTAACATTTAAGAAACGCTCGCTTCGGATGACTCACAACCCATGGTAAAAGCAGGCGGCCTTGTAAATGCAAAATTGAACCTGTCCAACAGTGGGAAACTAAACCGACGAGTGTGAGTTATCAGCGCCTCTCTCAGGTTTTATGAAGGACAGTGTGGTGCAAGAAAATGACATAAGATGGGGCAGTGTTCCTCAAGCGGGTAATTGTTCTGCATCGCTGTTCAAATACAGGGAAAAACAAACCAGCGCTGCCTGGCGAGAGAAAGCTGAACACTGAAGGGGGCACAACAAAAGCAGCATGCAGGAATAAAATCAAAGCAGAGCCCTTTTAAATGCACTCGTACAGTGCTGAGTTTGAGGATACAGCGTGCCTCTCTATAATGAACTGATCTATTCTTGCTTCTATTCCTGTACTTGAGGGACCTGGTTTTGTTTTAATGCTGAAAAGCTCAGCCGCACGTACATCTGTCCTCATGTTCCTTTCTGATTCTCTCCCTACCTGAGAAAAACACATTCTTTAACCTATTTTCCTGCTCACTGCAATTTTTCATATACTCATCTACCTGTCTCCTCTCCTCTACAATTCAACTACATCTTCCTGTTGTCCTGTGCTGCTGGTCTCTCAGGGAAAAAGAGGTTATAATATGGACAGTTAGTTGGCCAGCACAGCTGCCACAGTGACCCTGACAGGGACTGTGGTCCAATTCCCTCCTTCCCACCGAGGGTCAAAGGGGAAACTCTTGCTTCACACACGCACACACACACACACTGGCACATACAAGAGGATGAGTTATAGCTGTGGTGGAACTGGGTTATTCTGTAAATAATGGGCACCCACTGACGTGTAGATCTAAACATCAGATTGGTGATGTGGTTCCTTCTGCCTGCAGGCGGCAAATAAGCCATTGGTTGTGTTCTCTCGTTGGTCATTATAAAATCAAGACGCTTTCTCATGCCAGCAACAACATTTTAAATATTTGATGTACAACACTTACCCCAATGAGGACAAAGAGAAAATAATGGAGCAAAAACAAATATTGAAAGAGCATCAATGGTTGTTACAACTGCATTATGAGTCAAAGCCAATGAGTAATGACCGAGTAAAGGTAAAACTTCAGGGAGTCTTCAGATATTACTGGGTCCACTGCCATGGGAAGAAGTAATATAGACCTTGGCCGGGATCCATTAGAATACTCTGCTGGAACCTTTGATTAAATGTGTGCACGTGAGCGTGCATGGCGTTCACAGGCAGCCTCCATGTATATATGTCTTATGTTCAGTTGCATTTATTTCGGAGCGTGGCAATAGTTGTTATTTATTGAGCAGCACTCTGGCATGCACACAGCCTGCCGTGATGAGAGGAAATGGGCAAATGGGAGGCAGAAGAGAGGGAAGGACGAGAGAGAGAGAGGGAGTGAGGGAGGGAAAACGAGCGCAGCAGCATGCCAAGCTAGGAAGGAGCTCAGAGCAGCCTGCAACTGACGCAGGGTGACAGTAAATGAAAGTGGATGAATACAAATGACCATAGGGATGAGGGAAAGGGGGTTGAGAGGGGATGCGGGGGCGCGGGGGGGTGGGGGTGCACGAAGAACAGAGTACGCCAGAAATAACTCGAGGTTGTAAACATGGTGTGTTTTTGTGTGTGTGTGCAGTTGTGCTCCCACAACTTGTTCTCTTCCTCTCACATCTTTGTGAAGAAGCCCAGTTGGAGTTACAGACTGTGGAGTGCAGAAGTTTAGAGAAAGTGATCGCAGTGGCAGGCCCTCGCTCTCCGACACACCTTCAGAGAGTTGTTTGGTATTGGTCCCCGATGGGCAGTCTGGGTAGCCACGCTGCGGAGCTCTGAGTGAACATCAACAGGTAATAAAAATATATCTAACGTGATGTTTAAATCTTCCCTTCTCTCACTTTCTTTTTCTTATTCTCTGTATGCACTCTCTCTCTCCTCCTCTCGCCTTGAGCTGCGGTTGCATAAACTCGCCAACCTTGGCCAAGTGTCGCCGCATGACTCCACCTCCTGTGCACGTTGTTTCAAATTAAAAGCACTATGCAGAGTCGTGCGATTGTGTATCCACGACATTGCAGCGGCTGCAGAAACACTGTCGCTAAGGGATTTCAGTAAATGATAGCAAGCTTTACATCTCATTGTTGTACCACATAATGAGTAAGGACTGCTCATGGGATACACAGGATATAACCCACACTAGTATATACAAGGGAGTATTTGAGGTCAACACAAACAAAGGAAATACTACACTCTTTACCAATGACACACGTCTCAAAGGTGGAAGTGGTATGGGCACAATCATGTCTGGTGTTTACAATGGGATCTACTACAGACACCAGTAGAGGAGTAATACGAGTATAGCAGGCCCTGAGTAAATAAGTAGTAGCACAGATGGACAATGCAGTCATTGAGAGAGTACACCAGTTATTTAGTGTTGTACGTCTATAACAGACTCACGAAAGCCAATTTAAAAAATGATTTGATTTTTTTACTCCATGCATTTTTCTTCCATGTCAAAACCTTACCCACAATGCAACTGACAGTTCAATCTCAGTTTCAGTTGTAAATGTAGCCTGGAGGCGCGACCCTGAAGCAGAAGTGAAGAGCAGGCTACAGAGGTCTGTTATCCTAATTTCGTTTTTATCTCCATCCTCCATCTTTCTGTCGATACTTGTTATTGCACTGTTTTTAAATGTTATATGAATTAAATGTGATACTCGAGTTTCTCTTTTTCTGCTTTCAAACTTGAAGTCTTCAGATCCACTGACATTACATGAGGCATCAGACATTGTGCAACTGCACCTGGAGCAACAAGACGCTTTTTTACAACTCTTTACATACGCAGTCGTATTCCTAACATCTGTTAACGGTATGTGATGTGTAAAATTGGAACAGTGTTGGTAAGTTTGTTCACTGACATGTCAGAGAAGGAAAAGCCCATGCCATGAATAACAAAATTACGAATTTCATTTAGCGGCTTCATATTTCAGGCTCCTGGTTTTGTTGGTGCTGGCTCACAATCAAACTGTCATGGCACTGTACTGCCTGAGACACTTGAATAGCACAGAGTCCATTGTTAATGCCGTGAGATACAACTGTGGTTTTCCAATTATCAAAAGTCAAAGCGCTGTGGAAAGAGTAAATATATATTATATAATGCAAAATATTTAGTTTCAAACATGTGGAGGTGCGAGAGAAGTTGGATCCTGTTGATGTCTTCATTTAAAGAATTCATTATATTCATGAACATCTGTTGGGTTTGTCTCATTATCACATGGAGCAAAATAAGAATTGGAGCTGGTTAAGTGAATTACATTTCCCACATATAGAAGCACAGGGACAGTTTGATAAGAAGCAAACACTTAAGATTCAATACGAAAAACAACTAACGAATTAACAAGAGTTCCACGGTTTTACTATGTTTTCGTGCTGTGATTTTAAATTCAGCCAAAACTGAAGTGATAAATGGATAATACATTTAGAAAAGAACACTTTATGGCACACCACAAAAAACAATCTGATATTTTAACTAAATAACATGTTTTATAAGGATTGGAAATGCAGGGAGTGATAAAAAGGCGAGTATCGCTTCTAAAAATCAACCGACCCAAACATGTGCAACTGTCAAAAAAAAATCTAAAAGAGAAATTATCGTGATCCACAGAAAAATCTGTGTTTTAAAGATAACAGATTTAATGATTTATTCAAAATTCTTCATCTTTTCCAGTGACTGTATTCTATATTCTAATGAATTAAAGCACAGTCCATAATAAATAATAATGGAATAATGGTTTCTAACTTGTTCCGCAGCCACTTGCACTTTTGCTTTCACCTTCTGCCAGTTCATCCCAAGCCAGCTCCATGGGTTTAAGTCTGGAGAGTTTGCTGATCGTCCATCATGTGAAGACCTTGTCCCGTTCTTTTTGTCATCTTGCTGTACAATAAACCCTTGAGCAACCAATCTGTCTTCCTCTGGTACTTGTATTTTTCTCACTATCCTGACAGCCATTGACAGAACTACTTCCTGCAGCACAGTATTGTCCTCATGATACAGACAGAGAGTTTGTAAGTCAACAAAAGTGGAGACAGCTTTAGGAATTGTTGGCATTCAGTTTCAAGGCTTCATTTACTTCAGTTGAAAGTACAGCCCAAACCATATTGATTTTTAGAGGCAGATGAGTGTCAATGATTCCTTAGAAGTCGTTATCAGACATTTATGACAAATATATTATTTTACAGTTTTACCACAAGCTTTACTATAAATAACCCTAAATATAATTAATCGCTAAATTTTCTCAATATGCATCAATATGACAACTTTTATCTTACAAACACAGATATGTCAGCCAACTGTTAAATCGGTCGGGTTCTAGTGGAAAAGGCCGTTTTCAGTTTACCTTTCCCGCACTTTCCTCTGAGGTAGGTAATACTTGTAATATATTTTTTAACTGAGCTGTAAACTGCTCAATTAAAAAAAATATTTGTACTTGTCTTGAACTACTTCAATTTCAATGAAAACTGGAAAAAGGGGGGTATTCTAAAACGTTTTTTGTAAAGAAAAGATTATCCTTTGTGCTGCACATATAAGCGTTTGCATTTTCCAATGAGTTTTCAAATTAAGTGATCTTTTTCATCGAGGGACTACAGGGCTGTGAATAAAGTAAAGAGCCTCTCACTAAGAGAGGCCACTGGTTTCATATTATTCCTGTTTTCACTGAGGCTTCACTGAAGACACATCGGGCCGCTTTGGTACGGATTCAAACCTCAAACAATTTCACTGCCCAGTTCAGCCACCAGCTTCTAAATGTCTCTCGCTTCTCCGGTGCTGCCCACAGAGCGAGACAGAGGGGAAACCTTGAATATCAAGCAAACACATTAGTCTCTCCTACAGCCATGTAATTGTGTGTCACATGTTTTGACACCAGCCAAGGCAAAGCACTTCCACCAACAGTTTCCAAGCCACACTGGCATAACAAAGAGCAGAGTGGAGGACCGTGGGAACTGCTAAGTGATGGGAACAGAAGTGAAGCAAATGGGAAAAATTAACTTCAAAGACATTTCATTTCTGCTGATCTCATCACAGCGGAGAAAATGAGGCCAGTCAAAGAGACCAACACCAATTGATTTATGTTATTCCCAATGACCTTCTTTTTGCACATTTTATGGTGGAAAAGAAAAGGTCGCAGCACCAGGCACATGGTTCAAAATGGTTGTGTTTAGTCTCTTAATTAATCACGGTGTGTTTTGGGTGTAATAAACCAATCAGAGCGGGCGCCATCATCAATTCTCTGTAAAAGTCTGGCGAGCCTAAACCAAGGAGGATTGATATTATAAAGGGGGATTTGCAGTAAGAGAGAAGGCTTCTATGCAGAGGAAACACATTTGTGCTCAAAGTATAGAGCACCCGCCTATGTATCACAACCTTGGTAAAATGCCCTTTAAAATACTGTACCACTGACTTCAGACCAGGTTTGGGTTGGTCAGTCACACAATCACCTTCTGCTGCCTTAAGATAGCTATGCACCATAAACTGTATATAAAGACGAAGGACATGACTGCTCCCCAAAAGTGAAGCCAAAGCGTCTTCGAGCGCCACCTGGTGGCTGGCTGCAGTACAGTTCATTAATCCCACCCTCTCAATGTTCATGGATGGGAAATGGACCAAACTAAGAAGTCAAAGGACAAATCAATCTTTCTTTACTTCACTCCAGTTTGTTCTTAGCATATTGAAAAGTGCTATTCAATAAGTTTGGTACATTTTTCTGGATAGTGGGAGAAACGTCCTTTACATACAGTCTACCTGACCACACCTCACTTTAAAGACCAACATGCTCACGGGCGCTCAAGTGGGCCCAAATGTAATTGGTGTTATAACAACGTGGGCACTGGACAGGAAAATGAAACCTGTGTTGTGCTTGGTGCCGGTTTTGCACCAGGTGTTATAGACCCCCATGTCTCAAAAACACAGCTCATTCTACTGTTTTGAAATAAGCATACACTGATAATTAACAACTGCACCGAGATCAAGACGTTTCACATGGGATTGTCCTCTATCGAATCCAGTAAATTATTAGTCACCTTGAGAGAAGCCATCTCTGTAAACACTTGAATCTCAGAGCAGCATCTCTTTAGATGTGGTGTTCTGGCAACGCTTAAAAGCTTGTACATTTCAAAGCATATACCCCAGCCCGATAACATGAATAAAAAATAGGATCAAATAAATACTTCTGCCTGTTGTGCAAATTGTATGATGTAAAAATATTTCTAGAGACACAGCTGCACTTGGTGATGACTGCACGCACGACATGAATCTGTTAAATTAACTGTGCAAGGATCTGTTTTTACAATTAAAGTTAAAATCGTTTTTTTATTTGTTTAAATGTATTTCTTATCAACATATACATGCAGTATACTGTATGAGACAGGAGTTAATGTACTGTTAAAAGCCGTGAGGGAACTAATGCAGGTGGCACATTAGGCGTAGAACATTTTCAATTAATTAAATGTTCCACATGTCAAGTGGCTGCATATTAATTGATATATTTTCTTTCCCTGATGAGAGAGATACGTGTGGTGGTGGCCGAGCACTGGTTTACCATCAAGAAAGGACGAATTTTACATAAGCATTCTTAGAATTATGCACTTTTCCATTGAGTAAAGAGTGAAATTAAAATTTGTTTTAAATGCACTTGGGTCATTATGACAGAAATGTGAAATACAATAGAGACCAATATCTTTTTTTATTTATTTTTTTTAATTACAGCTCCAATTTATTCCCCATTGCACATTTTTTTAAAGTCAACCACGCATAGAAGTTTGTTAATTTGTTCATAATTTCCAAATGTGCAAGTGAGGAAGATGTAAGAGACCAAACCACAAAGTGTTTAAGGTCTAGGTGATAGTTGGCTGTGTGCATTATGCCTGCCGTCACGAGAATAATCCATAAAATGAATGGGACGTCTGGGGCGCCTCGAAGAAAATAGGTTTTCTTCCACCCAGTTTAGATCATCATATTTCTCCTGAGGCAGAAATGTGAGTTAGTATGAAATCTTTATCTACTGCACGATCGAGCATCATCAACTCTTCTGGGATACTCTATACCGGATCCCATAAAATACCATCTCAGAGTCAGCGCAGAGGTTTTAATCTAATTCTGACCACACACGCTCGCAGCCGGGATCGCTTTATATCAGTCATATTTTAGTTTTTAGTTTAGTTAACCACGTCTCATTGTGAGCACAACAATGTCTTCTCTAGCCCCTGACTCCTGGGAGCCTCAAAGCGCGGCATCATCCACTCTACCTCCCACTGTTTCTCTCCATTTCCCCTCATACTCGTTTCCCTCCCATCATGCAGTCTGTCGTTCCTGTGGCCCCAGAGAACATGGCTGGTGTGACCCTTGGAAAGGCTGATGGCAGTGGATGTGGGGGGGAGGAGTGGGGCTCTTTGTCCTCTCCGCCGCTGCTGTCCCTTTTCACTCCTATGTGCTCCCTTTAGGCAGAAAACATGCACAGTGCCCCTGACACGTACCGCACTCTTCTCAGATGTGCACGAGGCATCCACATTCACAGACTAATTGCTTATACCTGCTGTGCTATTGCTCTCATAGTTCTGAGCTAGACGAGTATTAACAGAAGTGATTTTTCTTTTACAGTTGGTAAATGACCAATAGCAATTTTCCAACAATTTTTTTCCAATTATAAAATTTCCTATTTAGAACATGTCTAGGTCATAATTATCAAGAATAGAAATTCAATGGGTCCTTGATTGTTGTGTGTCAAACATATCATTATTCAATTTCTGTATTGTTATAGAAAACACACTTATTCACTTTCTTGCAAGGTGACGGATGAGAAAAAGAATACTTTAATACCACAACATGTTTTTTGCGTTATACATAAGCAACAGCTATATGACGTTTAGTTTCTTATAGGATAATACATAAATAACAAATTGGAAAGGGATAAACAGCTAGCCTGGCGATGTACTAAATTATAAAAAAGACTGCCAACCTTTACTTCTGAAGATCTCCTGTCGAATTTTGTTAAATCATAAAAAAAGCTGTAGTGTAAAAACTGAAAGTTGTGGGGTTTCCTAACGCCCTTACAGAAGAGGTAAGACTCCAGAATAGGCCGATTTTGTCCGTACCAGACTGTTTATATTCTATTTCACAACTGGAGGAAGAGGAGACGTGTATTCCATTATAGACTGTATAGGTGGACTTCAGGTCCAGAAAGTGAAGCTAAAGCAGAAGGGCCTTTATATTCTCTTAAACGTCAAGCAGAGGGCGACTCAACTGGCCTCCTAAAAGATGTCTGTTTCTATTGAGGCCTATCAGGAAAAAGACCCGACTTCTCATTTGATCTTTAACTTCAGTAAACATTTCCTAAGGAGATTAATGGTCTCAATCCAGTTTCAAGTCTTCTTCAACACAGCCTTATATTCATGTTTCTAAAGTATGGTCCAGTGGGTGCAGGTGGCGGGTGTAAGTGGGTGTGAAGTGTCCTCAAGCCTTCTCTTCCAAATATGGTTACTTCTGGCTTCAAAAAACCAAGACGTCGACAGGCAACATGTCGAGGATTAAAAAACAGAAACCCATGTGAGACGTCACAGTGGGTCAACACTTGGACATAGCCACAGTAGTGGTTGCCCCTGCTTCCAGTCTTTTGCTAGCTCTCAACTTACTCTCTGCAATAAAGCAAATAAACATACAATATTTCCCAAAATGTTAATTTACAGCATAATTTATATAGCACATTTTAAAACTCAGCTACAAAATGCTTTTCTGCTCGGGGCAGTAATGGTCATGCTTTAGTGTGCACAGTCGTTTTGGTCCTAATCATCTCATTGCAAAGGCACAAGCAGGAGAATGCAGGGCTCTTTACTACACATACGCCTCCTGCTGCTCTGAGGCTCTCCTGTCAAACCAAGGACCCTCTCAAGGTCTCCTCCCAAACGTACTTCCACTCCCGAGAGTCTCATTTGAACCACTTTGTATGAAAAGCTCTTTATAACTTCTCTTGAGAAAAAGTCTGAGTGGTCAACCAGACGTTCGAAAAACTTCTTAATAAATCAGAAAAGAGAGTTAAGAAGCACGCCTTAAATTACTGAATATTTCATTTGAGATTTAAATTCCCAATGTGAAAGCAATTTAACTCTAAAAGTAAAAAGAAATGTGACAGAAAATAAAAAAACTACAATAGATCAAGGAGGAAAGTCAGAAAGTTTAACTTCACAAACAGTGAAAATCTCACTGCGCTCACTGGTGTTGCGTAGAGAAACTCTACCGACTCTTCCAACCTGCTCAGATGTATTTTTCTCTGTGCTTGTTACTGAGGAGTCACTTAAGACTTTGAGCTCTAGCTCTTTCATCTCTTGGTGTAAAGCTATCAGGCATTTAACTGTCTCTCATCCACTTCAAATAACAACCACATCTTCCACCGGGCCTCTCTGATGTATAACCTATTAGGGAATGCATGTACAGTGTAAGCAAGTTTTGGCAGGTGCATAACTTATTCATAAGATTTGCTTCCCTTTTGAGAATATTCCAAGCATGCACACTTCTCTCTGACTTATAAAAATTTAGTTTTTGACCGATTCCTTCATAAATGAACTTTTAGCCTCGGGTGAAATATTATATTTCTAAAATTTTGATTATAACGAACACGGGAAATCAAATATAGATTGGTCAAGTGAAAGTACAAAACACTACACGAGTTTAAGATGAAAGAAAAGCTCCAGCAAAGCAACTTCCCTATTTAAACGAATGCATCTACAATTATTATTCGTCTAATCTGTTTCCCACTGGATAAATCTTAGCAGCTTTAGCCTTAGTCTTTTAGCCACTGGGCAGCTTTCCTGGATACATCTAGATCTTAAGTGCCTTGTTCAAAGATGAATAGATGAATAAATAATAAAAAAATGTATAATATCTGTGGAGCAAAGACAAGGTATATACCAGTCACTGTTCTTCATTCTGAAAGTGCCGACGTGTGTAGCATTCAAAACTGTCAGCAAGACAGTTTTGAATGCTGGCCGTGCCCCCGGCCATGCTCCCCTCGTAGATCAAAAGAGACACAAGCGAGGACAGAAACAGAAGCGTAAAAGCTGCAGCTTCTATATTTGTGGCACTGGGATGATATTAAAGCAGATGTTAGCATGCACGGACATGGATCCATCGTTTGAGGCGTTTAATGTATCTCATCCCAACACAAATAGAAATAAATGTTTATTTCAATATCCAGCGAAAGAGCGGGGAAGAATGCCACTTGTCTGGGGAACTGGTTGAGCGGTTGAAGGTTTTTGGCACACAGTGAATTACCTGACTGGCAGCTTGTTTACTGAATGTGTGTGTGTGTGTGTGTGTGTGTGTGTGTGTGTGTGTGTGTGTGGCTGGCTGTTGTTTCTGCTCTCTACTTGACTGGGGAATTGGTTATATGGCTGCCTGACTGTTTGCCTCACCTTCTGTTACCAAGAGGAGCCACAGAACACCAACACACACACAAACATACACACACAAACACACATTAACACAGACGTTTGCTCAGCTATCCTTATTAGGACTTTGCAATACCTCCCATTCATTGTGTATGGCCTAACCAAACCCTTAACACTAACCTTAACCACAAACAATTCATGTCTAGCCCCAACCTTAACGTAACCATAACTCAACACATCTTAACCCTAAACTTAACCAAGACCCTAAGAAATGAAATCCTGCAAAGTCAGGACTGGCCTTTGGTCCCCATGAGGTGCACTGGTCCAAGCAAGGACAGTGTTCATGCAGGGAAAGGTCCTAACGAGCAAACAAGAACAAGAACACGCACGCACGCACGCACGCACGCACGCACGCACACACACACACACACACACACACACACACACACACACACACACACACACACACACACACACACACACACACACACACACACACACACACACACACACACACACACACACACACACACACACACACACACACACACACACAAATACAGGCACTCCCATTTAACCTTCTTTCTCCTTTACTATACTCTGCATACATTAGCTCCCGAAGGTGTCATTAATAATCAGCACCCTAGAGAGATGTTGCAGTAGATAAAGTCACTGTCTGTATCATACACATCTGCAACAATGTCACCGTGATATCTTTATTTTGGATAATAAACTGCGTAAATTTATGCCTCATGTGTGATTGTCTTCATGTTACTGTGTACACCACAATCTGCAGTGTTGTGTTCAGCAACAACATTTAGCTGTAATAAACACTGAGGTCTGAGTGTTCAAGCAGCCCTAACATAATCAATGGCCACAATTGATCTGTGTTGCTCAGGAAACACGATTATGTCTCACATAGCTTTGATAGAAATCACCCGAAGTGAAGAGTTGCACGACTTCTGTCCAATAACCTCAGCTGACCTTGATTCCCACAATGGTGTCTCCATTCAGTTTCATCTTTGTGTAGCGTGACGTGCATATTTTCACCTCGAAGCCGACCCTCACAGGAGAACCTACACAAAGCCATCCTCTCCTCACAGATGCTGACATCCACCTATTCATCACTTACCATATAACATTTGTGAATGTCACCTTCTCCCTGAGATAAGAGGGGATACAAAGTGAAGCCATGCTCTGTTTGTGTGAATAAGTGACTGTAAGAACTGCCTCCATACAATAAGATTACATTTTCATCCCAGACTGTGTGGATTAACCTGTCAGCAGGGCATCTCAGAAACACTACATTTTCTAATTAAGCGAACGCTTTTTTACAAGTGAGGGACAACACTAATGCTTCAGCACACAGAAAGACTTCAGTGGCATTAAATACAAAATCTTTTTTGTAGGACAAAGAAAATTCTGATTCAGAAGATTCTGGAGGAAGAGAGGGACGATCCTGCTCTGAAAGCGTCGGGCAGCTCCTTCCATCTCAGTGCAATACGTGCAATTGTGTAGGATACAATACAACACGCCGACATAGTCACTCTATGATCGCTCTTCTGTGTCTCCACTATCGCCAACTATCCAGAAATGAAGCCGAACGATGCTGGAGACAAATGCTGCCATGTAGCGAATTTGGAGCGAGTGTCTGCGCAGTAGGGATCAGGGGGAAGGAGCCACAGTTCCACTGATAAACATGCACGACCAATCATGTGTCAGTCTTGGGTGTCAATAATGATGTTTCACCCTATTTTTAGAGCATCAAATTACTAATTCAAATCAAACTTAAAGGACAAATGGACATTTGGACACATCAGTTTGATAAGAGTTACCTGAAATTCCAGAAACCATCTTTGAGAAAAAATTACTTAATGTAGAGGAGATGGGATTTATGACCTATACTGCAGCAAGTCACCAGGTGGCGATCAAGACACTTTGGTTTCACTTTTAGGGAGGAGTCACGCCCTCCATCTTTTCATTCAGTCAAGGGTTTTGACTGAGATTGCTAAAGGGAGCATAAGCCCACATAAAGAGTTCAAGTACATGGGTGTGGATGCAGAAGTCAGTGTACGGGTTAATATTAGTGGATTTGATACGGGAAGCTATGGGGAGTGAGTGGAGGTTCATAAGCGGCAGATTGATGGGCCCTTTGTGGTGGATCCAAAAACCAGATGTGCAGCCACATTCTAGACCATCTGAAATGGGTTCGACTTCACCAAAACATTTAAAGCACTTAACATGAAATAAAGATTCAGCTTTATTTGTCACTTCCATAATACACGTTTTAGCTTACATGGGAGGACCATACTCTACAGACCAGGGTGTAGGTCACATTTAAAAGCAACATAAGAATCATCCATGCAAGAAAAAACATCAAACCAGAGCAGCAACATTAAAATTGAGCAGTTTAAAGTTTGTGTGTCTCTCAGTAGACAGTCACTGACAGAAACCTTGGAATAAAGAAGGGCTGATCATTGAGAGGCAGTATACAGTAGATATATGATCACATTGAAACGCATTGCAACTTGAGTAGGTAGCCTGCAGAGGTTTGCATTCGTTAAAAGTATCGTCATATAAATGATCAACTTCTCAGAAGAAAGTTTGATGCAGTTGCGTAATGTGTTTCACTCAGATGCATAAAATGAAATTACTGATTCTAATGCATTTCTCCTTCAATAATGGCTGGAGGAAATCGAGCCTAATCACGACGCGGTGTTTGCTATGGGGAAGCAATGGCTTTCAAAAACCCCAACAAGCTTTCAGCTCGGCAGCTGCCTCTGATGACAACATTTAACAACTATATCCCAGAGGGGTTTTAATCTATAACTGCAGCCCCCCAAGGTATCCATCAGCCTCACAACCAAATCAACAATAACAATCTGTAACAAAGCAATGACGGACAGCTGAGGTCATCAGCGGAGGGAGAGGCCAGCGCGTGATTGGCTGCCTGTTTATGTGGGCCTGCAATTAAATCAGCAACTGGCTTTGCATCTTTGCTGTTGCCATACACAAATTAATCCAATGTTACACAATATGTGTTGCCGTGCTGTTCATAATGGACTTACTGTACATGCTATCTAAGAAGTGTTCAGTAATTGTGCTGCAGTTGTTCAGAACTCAGACTTTAAAAGAGTTAGAAGTCATTAGCATAAAGTAATTAGTATCCATGTGACTTTGAGCCATGTGAAACAAAGCACATCCCAGAACCACAGTTCCGCAGCTAGCTTCTCCTCAGTCCATATGTCTTATTAAGAACAAAACAGATCAAGCTCTTGGTGCGTTTTATTCTGGCTTTGTGAGCATGCAGTGAGGCTGATCACTTACAGGTAGCCCACTCACTAGTGCAGCAGATATCAGGCGACAGACATCTGCAGAGAAGTGAACCTCGCAACACTTCAGCTACCTCAGGCCAGATGGCAGCGACAGGATGAACCCCACAGAGACCAATTAGAAAAAGCAAAAATATGTGACATATAAGAGACATTAAGAGATAGCCCTTTCTACATTTTAACTGTAGAAGCGTATTTTTTAATTGCGAAAACAGTAAAAAAAACGCCCATCAAGCCGCAAAGCTGAAGGTGCAGTGGAATCTAAAAGCATCCATCTACCCATTATCTATACCGCTTATCCTTGAGGGTCGCGGGGGGCTGGAGCCATCTAAAAGCATTAACTGACAGCAACTGTCCATTTTCCTTGACATGACTAGAAATGCACTTGCAGTGGTCGTCAGGGTGACGCTAAGATAGTCACAGCAGCAACGGTGGACCCAGCAGAGGCAAATGAAACAATAGCACAACCATGAGAACTGGGGAAACAAATCAAACACACATTTTAAAGGGTAAAATAGATTTTAAATACATATGCCATATAAGGGAGATGTGTGTATCACTTGAAGATGTAATTTGTAACAATTCTTCATTAAAAGGTCTAAAAACCTTTTTATCACTTTTTTTCTTTTTCAGAAAGAATCCCCAATAACATTCAAGCTAAGGGGACGTTCCATTATGGGCGACTTTTGATTGCATAATATCCGCTTTACCTGTGGCTTTGATCGTCTCTTCTATAGTTTCCAGAGCAAACAACGTATGGGGAAGGGAAAACACAGCGTTAGCCAGTCAGCAGTTTTTTCCTTCCTAGCCTGTATTCACAAAACCAAATTGCCTCATAGGGATGTTTGTATTGGTCACTCGTAATGGATGACGATTATTGTCGTTGGCTGTGTAACGTGAATAAAACTACATTACCTTATCCGCAATGGTGGTGAAGACAACAACTCCCATGATTCCTTGCTGCTTCACCAGGTCATGGAACTAGGGTATATTGTGTTGTTTTGATTGAGAGACCCCTACTGGCCAAAGTTACATATTGTACCTTTAACTCAATGCTTTAGCTTTTACAAGCACTCTTGATAAACAGAGAAAGTGTCTACATCTACAGGAACACTGATCTACGTAGGTGACGATTATAAAGATTTTAAATCATATTAAATTATACAGCCTTTAATGCTCACGTACCTTCACACAAGACACATCCATGTTCCATCGTTTGTCTGAGAAGCCATGTATGATTTCCCAAGCAACCCATTATATAGAGCTCTTCTGCAAAAGAAAGCTTCAATTCACCCGCCTCCCTCTGTAGAACACCACCCCTGATGAGGCAGTTTCCAATTACAGAAGCCAGACACTCAGAGAGTAAGTTAGTTCCCTGAACTCGTCCACAGGCTCCTCCACCTTACCATCATTCAGCAAACACATTTATTAGAGTCAACTTTGATATCAGCCAGTTCTCAATTTCCGGTATACTTCAGCTCTCTGAGGTTGGGAGCACACTCTGAGTTCACACTGTTCAAACATAACGCTGCCGCCACTCAACTTTTCTCACAGAGTCACACAAAACTGCCTGTGTGGGTTCAACATTCAAAATAATCGGATATTTTAAACTGAATGAGGTTTAGAGGAAGTTTTCTTCTGCTTTTTGGTGCTTGCTTTTGAACAAACTTTTGTCAAGCATTTAACTCTTAAATTTAAGAACTTACATAAGAGGCGAAAAACCCCAGACACATGACAGGCTCTTATTGGGTTTAGGTCTGTATCTGTCTCATTGCTCTACAGAAGTTTGAAAAAGTACACTTTAAACTTGGTTTTGCAATAAGAGCAACCATAAAGTTAAAGAAACCAAAAAAATATGCAACCCCTATTCCAGCCATCGCAGCAAAACTCATTTCAAGACCTAAATTAGCTCATGTTTGCACCACCAGTAAACATCTATCACTGTATAATGGATTTTTCTAAATTCTGCATCGAATACATTATATCATGCATCATAATCATATCATAAGTTAAGCAAAGTAGATGTTTTACATTTAGTCAGACTCACATCACTAGTCAATACAGCAGCAGAAAAACACTTCTCCACCTTAAGTTTGTCTTCCGTGGTTATGCGGCAGCAGAGGGACAGTGGTTTAAAGCCACTGAGTATTTGGTGCAGTTTAAATCCTGACTCCTCTCAGACCTGTGGAGCTCATTTATCACCAGAGAGCGCTCAGAGACACAGAGGAGCAGAGGCACACGGATACTGGAGGAAGAGTTACACACACAACTTCTCTCTGGGGAGAACCCGAGACTCTCAGAGAGCAAGAGGAAGAGACAGCGGAGGCAGAGAAGTCGGTTGCTCAGAGAGGGAGCAAGAGCAGTGGAGAGTCGGTAAATATCAGAGGTATGTAGAAAGATTACAACCTCTTAAGTAAAGTTCACCGTTACAAAGAGAAAGGGTAGAGACGCAGAGAGGGCCAGTTAAGAGACAGACAGACCAACTTACTGGTTTCCCAATGGCCTACAAATGAAGTGGCCTACTGGGATTTGTATTGGCATCCCTGATTGGCCAGTCTGGCAATGTCGTTATATACCACTTCCTACTCCAAAAAGCACGACACTCTGCAAACTGCACTTTCTAAACCACCAAACAATGAAAAATGATCAAGAAAAATATCAACCTGACAAAACATGCATATTAATCAAAAGCCAAAGTAAAGATTAAAACGCAAAGGCATGGAAACTACACACATGCACTTTTAAAACCTCTGTGAGGATCCAGCTTTGCTGAGCACAGAAAAGCTCATTCATCATCAAACTCTGTGCATGTGCTGCATACTAATACAGCTAATTTAAACCTGCTGTCCAAAGAGAGTAGATTTCTCCAAAATATAAAAAGGATATCACAGCATTTTATCTTCCTGAAGCACATCCTCCACTCCTGACATCCCTCCTTTTTCTATATCACTGCTGAGGTTTCTCTCTCGAGTGTAAGGAGGAAAGTAAGAGGCGCTCTCTTCATGGTCAGAGCGAGTCATTGTAACAAAGGAGTGTAGCGCTCAATTGTGATTTATCGGAATGTATGTGAATCATTGCGTCGGTGTCGGTGCCCATGATTGCTGTGGTCTCCCGGGGACAGACCTGATGGGGGATATCTCAACTTTGAACTTGCCCAACCCAATGGAGGCCTCTAAATCTAACTTACGGCGATTTTTCATTGCCCATGAATACAAATGTGAGTGTGAATTGTTGATTGTCACTGTATGTTGGCTGTGATACACTGGCGACCTGTCCAGGGTGTAAACCACCTCTCGCCCAATGCCCACTTAGCTCCAGGACCCACAGACCCTTGAAGGATAGGTAGTATAGAGGATAGACGCACGGATGGATAAACGTTTGCTCTGTGTCAGCTCCAAATAATTGCCATCATGTCAAAGAAGTCATCAGTGTGGCTGCATTTCGTTTAAAAAGTCAAACTTGGCAAACAGCAGTGAGCATTTCACAGCTCAACAGCCAATATGACATATCCTCTAAAAAGGAAGGTAACTTTTCTGTTAGAATGCTCCATTAACTCTGTGTTTAACACTTTAGCTTTTCAGCGTGAACATACCAGAACAGGAATAGTTCATTCAATATGTTTGGTCTGATAATTACTTTGAAATGATTTATTACAAAGCACATACTGCATTTCAGGGTTTATTCACTCCAGACTTTCTGCAGGTTTCAACAAGCTAAGATGAAGACTTCTTAAAGACCATAATGAATGAAACTTGAGACCCGGGTCAGGTACCACAGATGTTGGAGTCCCATAATTACTTTGACTTTCCCATAATTGACGATAAGGGGAGGTGGCCGTGTACAGAATAACCTTTGATACATTACATTATCTTGCAAATTACAGGCAGAGACTGTAGGTGTCCATAGTCTTTCCCACAGCCAAGCCAAATGTAATAAATTCTCACCAGGTGTTAGTGGACTATAAATGATCAGTTCCATGTTGGTCTTGTTTGTAGTTTTATTACTGATATCTAATCTCATTGAGAAACAAACTATGCATGTTGCCAATACATTTTTCGTAATTTTTTTTTTTTACAGATTTACATAACTGAGACTTGTCTGAAATGTTTTGTAAGACTTTAAGGCCTAAAATTCAGATTCCAGCAAAAACCCAGACACTCTGAACACTGTGGCCAACACAGTTGAGCTAGAGATAATGTGCAAATTCCCCCAGACCAAACTTTTCATTGGTTGACAACAGCCCATAAATACACACACACACACACACACACACACACCTATAAATCTTACTGTAGAGCAGAGACTAGACTCACTTTATTTGTTGATCTGAGGAGATTTACACTCTGAACTACATTTAAAGAAATAAAAATCTTTCCATAATGTTATTTGTCTCTTTCTCTATATTTCCTATTTAATAATATAATTAATAAAGGTCAGTATGCACTTGGTTAAATTGCACATTTTCCGACAACATGATTTTTTTCAAATACAATTTTAAACTTTGTTAATGTAGCACTTTTCTAAAGTAAACAAGCTGCAGGACAGTAAAATCAAACAGGCAAGGACGAACTAACAATAAGTGGAAGAAAAGTAGTTTTGTTTATGTTCATATAAACAACTGCACTGAAGATGGGTTTCAGTTTGGTTTTCAGCATGGAAGGTAGTCACAGTAAAAAAAGGTCCTTCAGTCCAGGAGTATGATGGATTTCACAGTGTATATAGAATCAGAGTTGGGACCTGAAAACAGTGACTGAATTTGATAGACAGACCAGGGGTTTCATTAAATACTGACTCTGGGGAAATATACTAGAGGGCATACCTCACTCATTATGGCACATACTGTACACACACACACACACACGATTGTGCAGCTCTGTGCACAGTGGATGAGTGCAGACTTGAAGCAGCTGTGAAAAGCCCATTCATCATTTAGCAAGTTCTCAGGTTCTCGGATATAGCTTGTTTAATTATGTGTATTATATTCTCTATTTAAATGTACTGGATCTTTAACAATGCGATGGAATTCAAACTAATTTCCTTTCTCTCCCTCTTTCTTTCTCTCCAGTGCTTCCTCTTTAACTTTGCCAATTTGTAGCTAGTGTAAGCGCTGACAGTGGGTGTGTGTGATACATGGAACAAGACAAGAGAAGACAAATGGGTTTAGATCTCGGTGAGATTTCTGTCCCATATGGTGCACTCATTGTATGTGGACGGCGTGGTTTCCTATTGTCACGTGAGGCTGAAACCGCAGCTGGCTGAGAAAGTTTGCCAGAAGGAAATTCAATGATGAACGACAAAGCTGTAAAACCTCCTACATGACGTCAAACAAAAGCATGTTCCATGAGCAAAGCAAATCCTAAGAGAGACATGTTGCACTGCCCCTTTTAAGTCATATTAAGCCTATGTGTAGATAGAAAACGATGCAGTGTAACCCAAAACTAGCCAACACTTACAATGGCACTATACCTCCACCAAGGCCCAACAGTCACCTTATGAAACCACATTTAAATTCACTAGATCCAGATTATCTACACACGTAGATATCAATCCCTTAAATATGCCTCGAATTGTGCATTGAGACCAGATATTTATAAGCATATTTTATTTGCCATGAGATTGTATAAAGAATCAATGCAAAGACGAGAATAGACGCAAAAAAAGAAACACATTTTTCATCATTTGCTTCACCTGCTCGAGTTGAAAAAGTAGAACTCGGGCAAAATGTTGGAGTGATGCGACGTCACGAAGGCCAATCAGCATTGAGAATGAAACTAACTGGAGACAGATCCTCACACCTGAGCTAGCAGGTCATGGGATTATATGCATGGGTAATGGGAATAAATATTCAATCAGATGTATGCAGTATTTCTTGAGAAACACACAATAATGGAGAAAAATGCCTCAAGAAATTGATTTAAAATTCCTGGATCCACACCAAAAGCTAACAGGTGCTTCCTTGGCCTTATAACCCACCTTTCGACCAAGTTTCATAAAAATGGTTGTGTATATTTTGCTGAACCCTGCTAATAGACGGACAAACAGCAGCAGAATTTCCCCTCGCGTCTGGATAATATCATTTCTAAGCCAGGGTGTGTTGGTAGCACCGCACATGCTTCATTTATAATCGTCTGTTGTGACTCATTTTTCCTTCATCAAAGAATTGCAGCTCCTGCAATTTGGGTATTGCGCTTAGCCACATTGCAATTTCAATAATATTTTGATGAATTGTTCATCCCTGGCCTTCAGCTTCTGAAATATGAATATGATACGTTACAGTTGAGCCTTGATGGCTTTGGGCTAAATGATGTGGATGCACACAGGCAGGTAGGGCATGCCAGAGGGAAAGCATGGAAGTAGGGCACAGCCATCCAGTGCTCCAGGATGCCCTGCAGACAAATCACTTTTTTTTTTTAATCACTGCTGCATCTAGAGAATATACAGCTCACTTGTTAAAACCACATTTTCCCTAACCCAACCTCACTGTGTGCATATATAACCAAATTAAAAAGTACCTCAATAGCCTTTATATTTCCACTGTGGGCCCTTTCCTTGACTTCTTCCCCGCTGAGGGACCACCTTTTCTTGACATAAACCCGTCCAGTGTGTGGCAAATAACAGGCTTAGGACGAACCAGGTCTGGTATCAATGATCCTAATATGGAATGAGCCAACTGCCAACAATTTCTCATAATTATTACATTATTGTCATGACACAATGACAGAGTCATTTCCTAATTTACCAGATGTTTAGTGCACACTGTGGTGGAAATAGGTCAATAAACGAGGTTCTGAGACGAGTTGTTTATTTGCAAAAGCTTTTTGCAGAAAGGATCACACCGGCAAGGTGGATGTTGCGAGGGAGATGAAAAAGTGTCTGTGTCTGAACATATAGTCTGTATAGGCGTGACTTATAGGCTGCATCGTAAACATAAACTAAGTAGTAAAGTAAGTAGTTATTAAGTACATTTCCATTACATCACATCAGTGTGTCTCCGCCTGCTGCATTGGTTGCCAAGCTCTTAACATTTTGCAATCAAGAGGCTGTCCGTCCACCAAAAGCTTTTTTTGATTCTTTCTGGCATCATATGTCTGTGTTTTAATCACCCAAATAAAAAAATGCTCTTTTCTAAAAAAAAAATCTTTACTTCAACTTGCAGACTTCTTGCATTGCTGCACTTGTTTGCATGTTAGCAACTATCGATCAGTATGATAACATTGAAGTGGCTGCAGGAGTGTAGAATTCATGCATGTGCACCATTGAGGACACACAACATAAAAACATTGCACTATAGCAACACTACCATATTTCACAATGTTTAGCAACGAGCAGCTTATTAAAAAAAAGGAAGCTTTAATAAATGCATACTTCTAAAATGCTGATGGCAGAAGAACAATAAATCAAATTATAAATTGTAAAAACAGCTGCCAGTGTAAACCATCATGTTGATAACACCTCTAAGTAACAGTTTAATGAAAACCGCTGAGACAACTTCCCCCCTCTTTTTCATGCTCTCCCATCCTCACTGTCCTCAAAACATCCTCATATGATCTCATCACTAATGAAATCAGTGCACCCTCCTAACTAATGTAGCCATGGTGACTATTTCCCAAATGAGCAAGGTGACCTTCTGTGAATGCATTCAGGGGAAATGCAAGCAAATTATGTATCCACTCAAAGAGGACAGATCTATTTCATACTTAATAACTCTAATTTAAGTTACAACTGACCTTCAAGTGGTGCTATGCAAATTAACAGTACAAGTCAAGTGGTTCATAGAATTGTAAGAGGGGAAGCCATTGTCAACATTATGTCAGCCAATGGGGTCCCAGGGGTTGCACCCGTTTTGACAGAGTCACCATCAAGGCTCTTATCGCTGCAATTCTCAAACACTGACAGATGGGGACTGTTGTCAAGTGTCATAGCCTCTGAAAGGTGAAAGCTACAAGCTTTACTCCGTCACAGTTTCTGATGTCAAAGGTTGTTTGAGAAGAGTAAAGACGGAGCCGTGCAGCAGTAAAACTGAGGAAGCAAAAAGTTCTAACCGTCAGTCAGTCAGTCAGTCAGTCAGTGACAAAGGGAGCTGGCATCCATATGCACAGTAGTCATACACCAAAAGAAAACACTGAAAATACTGGGACATTAAAAACCTGCAATGTTTGTTCATAGACGGCAGCAATATGAGGCCTATAGCAAAACTCCTTTCACAGTATTTGTCTGTCAACCAGGAACAATTTAGCAGAAATGATATTAACACAGTTAAATGAGCCTAATAAAACGGTGTATTGATATCTGTGCTGATGTCATTGTTTCATTTGACATTTTTACAGTTTTAGGGACACACAGCTATGATTCAGTTGCACTGAACTGTATGCCAGAATATATTAAATGTTGTTTTTATGCATGTGTGACTCGTCAGGGAACAAGCAGCTGCTCAGACACAAACATTACTATGCTAATATATTGTTTTTTGTCCCTGAGCAGTGTAATGGCACAGGACAGATTTGATCCTAAAATGCACTGTTTGCAATTCACATAACAGAACAAAAATGGGCTGTTTTTCTCAGCTTATAGGTCAGCGTATGTGAAAGAGTTTTGCTTTTACAAATACTTGTGACAATAAAGATTTACACCAGCTACAATGATAACATGTAAAAGCGTCCTTTTAATTTTGGACCTGAAAAACAAAGACTACAGAATGAGAGGAAGAGGCATCCGAGGCAGAACAACGAGGCTGGAGAGCAATAGTTGGCGCAGTGGAGGTTGGCTACAGGGGCTTTATTGCAACATCCACCATCAGGTTGCTCAAAGAGCTACGAATGCACGGACAAACCCTGCACCGGACCATAAAAGAAACACCAGGGACAGCAGAAGCAGCCAATGGTTCTGGATCAGGAGGAAAGACCCCAGATGCTAGGGACCCACACCCAGGATTGATCAGTCTGTTGAGGGCCTTCCTTAGCAAAGGGTGTATTGTGATTAAAAAAGCTGAAACAACCAATGACGCTAATGTACAAAACTAATGATGTGTCACTAACATCCGCTGATGATCCCTGACTCTCTGCTGGTGGCTGGCAACTTCTCATCAAGCTAGTGCTGAAGACGTTACAAGGGATATTCACCATCTTGTCACTAGAATCGCATAATAATAATATGCAAGTTGTTTTTATCTAGATACAGGAATTCTCCCTTAGGATTCAAGGAAACTGTTGAAAGTACCTCGCAATCTCAAAGAAAGTAAAAAAAAAAAAAGAAAAGTCCTGGGTAGTTTCTTCCTTGGGTCATGCCCCACCACTTCTTAGACTTTCATAGAAATCAGTCGAGTGGTTTTCCCATAATTCTGCTAACAAACAAATGCAGAAGAAAATATAACCTCGCTGGCAGAGTTAATTGACTGGAAATGATAGTAAATGATATTAAACGTAGTTTTGTCCGCAAGAGATAATTTTGTAAAGATAATTACAGCTTGTAGCTTGTTGTTATTATGAAAGGTGATAAACCAAATTAAGCTGAATAATCCATGTGGGCCACATCTGATCTGACTTGCACACATCAGAATGTTTCTGATGATGATCTAACAAATATTGCTGCACAACATGAAGAGATCTACTAATGGCTCTGTAATAAGAGCCATCAAACCCATCCCCCCCGCATCCTTCCCCATGGGTCTTCCATGAAATCAATCTCATGTTAATAAGCGAATGGTTCTGATTTATTAGTCAGACAAATCCCATAGTGACATGAAATGAACTCGTGAGTCAGTCTTAAAATGCTATTCCAACTAAAATCAAGATTCCGTCATCACTATAGCATATGTCATGCAACGGAGCCAATGAAAAAACAAATGGAATGATGGAAGTTGTCATATTGATGGATTCACAATGTCAACTCCAGCAAGAAAAGTCCAGCTGCTGTTTTTTTGCCGGTAGAGTGACGGAGTGAGTTAAATCCCTTTTTATATCAAGCTAACGTTAACTGATAATGATGAAAATACAGTGCAAATGCAGTGATGTAGAGCTGGAGGAAAGCAGTTGTTCATGTGGTGGGGAAGAAACTCAACATTTTCATGGTTCATGTCCAGAGCTGGTTCACGTGTGTGAGCGGCAGGTCTTCAGACGAGAGCTGACAGATGTGGCGGGAGACATGTGGGCCGACGAGGCGAATCACTCAGGACCAAGAAGCTGAAAGGCGAAGGGAAATCAATAGATGTAAACAGCATGGGGGAGCGCAAGAGTGAGACCAAAAAAAAAGAAAAATCGAGGGGTATAACGAAACCTGTGTCAGTGCACACAGGTTCATACTGCATGTGTGTATGAACCCGTGTGCACGAAGCAATGTTCTTATTTGTGACCCGAGCCCCTTGTTTGTGTCAGTAAATCAGGAGACAGAGGAAATTTGTCTCAGAAGAGCACGTTGATTGAAAGAGAAAGAAAGAAAATTGGCAAAGGTATAATCAAAAGCTGAGGTAAATAATCAGGGAAACCAAGCACCATGCATTATGTATTGATGCCTGATGTGAGTGACAGCTCCCAGAGCGGCAGCCTTCAACACAGCTCAGTATATGAGATCCCAATCATGTCGAGGCAGCCCTGTAACTTGTTGTCACGTTGTTACTGTGAGTCCATTTCTTCAAGCATGTGATACCCATTAGCTGACAGAACCAAATATCTGTTGCAACTAAACGGCTCAGTTCCAGCAATTGGGTGAAACCACATGTTCCAATTGTGACGTCAGTGGATGTGAAGGAATATGTTGTTCCCACTTAATAAGCTCGCCCCTGAAAGAAGGGAGTGTGCGTTAGAGGTCTGCGAAAGACATGGTTTTTCAATCTGGCTCCTGCCCGCTCCCACTGATAAGTCATCCCACTGCCACTTGAAATACAGCATGTGGTTGTAGCCCGGAGTCCTGCAGGGAAAATAAGAAGCAAGAAGTCCTATTTATTTTTACGGCCAAGGATGTTATGTTCTCATTGCTGTTTGTCCGTTTCTGATAGCAAGTTTACGAGGAAGCTACTGAATTGATTTTCTTAAAACCTGGTGGAAAGGTGCAGGGGTGTTTTTTTCACTTTCTCTTGATTATTCCATTATTTTTGCATTAGATGACAGATACGTGTGTAATTTGGTGCAGGTCCAAATAAAAATTCAGGTGTAGTGGATTTAAACATGGTTTCATAAGGACACTATTGGGCCTTAGTGAAGGTATAAACTGGTAAAATAAATACACAAAAGAAAAAAATGTACTTGCCCATTAAAAGAATTATAGAAACACCCTGATGGGCTTGAGCTTATTAAACTAAATAATGTATGAAAGTACATTTGCAGTACATGCATGATTATGTCCAAAGACAACCTTTCAAAGCTCGGATTCAGCTCCATTATTCATCAAGCAACAACTCAACAGAAATGAAATATAGACCTTTTTATGGCAACACACAGCTGATACTTTGATGGCTATGAAACATGATGCAGTGGAGTTCTGTCATGTTAAGTCCACAAGCATTTTAAAATGTGAATAAATGCTGACAGGTCATTTCTGTTTTTATAGTTCTCTCCACAGGTTTGACACATATCCTAACAAAACAATTAATAATTCATGAGCCTGTATGGCTGCTCTTTAAACTACCGTCAAACTGTCGAGCAGCCAGTCGCTAACACAGCCAGAATCTTTGTTGTGTGTAATATGATCAGTACAGCACAGCCAGGCAAGAGCTTAGGGAATCACCCAGCATCAAGGAGGGAATCTAGAGAGGCTTTGGCTCGAAGCCCTTTACAAGATTGTCCTTCAGAAATGGTTTTCATGCATTTTATTAGCCAAGCAGATATGACCAGTTAGGAAAAGGGAGCTGGTGGAGGCCATGGAAAACAAGCGCATATTTTCCTGCTGGTCAAAATAAGATGACCAGCACACGCGCACGCTGCTGGAGCTCTGCTTCTATTCAAGTTATCAACATTTCAGCCAAGCTACTCTCCTTTATGAAGCAAAGATGTTTTCCTAGAGCCTGTCACACACACTGGCCTGAGGTTTCTGCTGGACATTGAATAGAGAGTGATTCCACTTCAACTGTCTACAATGCCTGCGTACATAAAACTTTTATTTTCCCAATTGTCAGTATAAGCTTTGATAGAAGGCGTGACTGAGTGCGAAATTCCTCTCTCCTATAAAGTCGTATTTTTGGCCTCTTTATGCATTTTTTAAATGGACATGGTTGGATTATGTAATGGTGATCACAGAAAAACCGTCTGTCTCAACCTGAAAGCAGAGGAACCTGTTCCTGCTGCCGCCGTCTCTGTTATGACACTAAAATTGCTTGCAGTCAGAGAAACAGATTTGTGTCGTCGCCTCAAGCTCCATAAAAGAACAGAAGGGGCTGCTGAACCGTCCCTACATTAATGTTTCAATGCACTGGCTTTGTAAATGTTTGGAACGCTGCCATCCAGTAGCTTACCTGTCGAAATACAGTGGTCTGTCTGGTATCATTACAATAATTACCACTACTTCAGACCCACTTCAACACATATAAATAGGGACAGCCACTAGACATGTATGACGCACCTTGAGTGACCTTACTTCCACATACTTGTAATGAACATACACATAAAATGGCAAGTAATATTTGTACTAGAATTTACAGGATTTGCTTGAGTAAGGTTATATTTCCCTTCACAGATTGAATTGCCCTTTATAGTTCTGCAAGATGTCTCTCAGAAACAACAAGATTTTATAGGTATTCACCATCTAAAAACCTCATTTAACCCACAGATCAAACGCAGCCATCAACGATTTCACAGTAAATTCAACACATAACAATAGACTTATGTAGCGGTGTAGTGTCAGATATCAGATGAGATTAGTTTAAATTTAAGCCATGCCTTTGATAGACTTTTTAAATGAACAAGGCTGCAGCCTGTCACATATATCTGCATGAAAAACTCAGCAGTCAAGGGTTTGCTGCGAGTGAGATAAACAAGACATACTTCCTGATTATAACAGACATAAAAACTTCTGAGGCAGTGTCTCTGTAGAAAACTAACGAGAAGAGCCAGCTACTTGCTCAACACATCCAAATGATATCAATCTCGCGTATAGGGAGCGACAGCGGAGACCTTTCCTCAGAGGATTGCAGACATTGCTGTGTGCCCGAGCAGCTGGTTTGGCGCAAGGTCCAGCAGCCGCAAGGTAAAACACATCACCCAAATGTGTCACATTGGAGGCTGGGCTTCGATGCCGCTCAAGGCTTCTGTGAGACCTTTGCAAGAATCTGGAGCACACTTTGATGGTGAGATGGCAGTTCTCCAATTCCTCTTCGGCTGCTTGCCTGTCTCTGCCATGGGGACACTGCAGGGGGCGGGGGTTTCTTTATCCGTGGAGATGTCAGTGAGGAGGGCGATCAAGATGTTGGCGTTGAAGTGGATGGAAAAAACGAAATGTCAAAAACAAAAAAATACATGTAAGGAGGAAAGGGAGAAGAGACTGAAGGGGCTCCATCTGGACATTTTGGCCCATCGGCAGCATCTGATTGAAAAACGTACCCCCAGCCCTCGCACTCTGCATTGTATTTAACGGTTGATTTTTCTCCTGCCAGTCCGTCTCCTGTGACTGCCATTGCCAGAGTGAAGTTTTTAGCCAGTGTGAAGCGTGACCCCCTGGCTATGTCATTAGATCCCAAGGGTGCTAATGAGCGAGGCAGGTACTGCTATTGGGTATGTGGCTATATATAACCCCAGTCACAGCCATAATCACCGTCACTGCATAGGCTGCTATAGAACTGGCACAATACATGAATGCCTTCCTTGCAGACGTGTGAGAGGTATCCAGAACTCGCTAATGAATACATCGATGACATGTGGTTCTAAACTTGCCATTAGCATCATGTAGCTCGTGTAATGAGAAGGGTCGTGAGTAATATCCTCAGACTCCTGAGTTCCTATTGTGTTTTGTCTCACACAATAGCTGCTAATTAACTGAATGCTGGTCCATTGTCTGGCTCTTATTGACCTGCTCATTCACATAGAAAAAAGGAAGGTGTATTGACTTTGTTCTTCAGATATGCTCTGAGTGACGCAGGCTTTGAAGCATGAGCATGATCAGTAGGAAGTTGTATACATATTGAGGTGGGAAGTCAATTTTAGTTCTGGCAAACATGTGTTAATGCGACAACTCTACAATGTCATTCATCATACAGGATGTGTTAGATTTACAGGCAATCATACGGCTGCCGTAAAATCAACCGTTAAATACAATGCAGAGTGCGAGGGCTGGGGGTACGTTTTCCAATCAGGGAGCCGTATGATATAGATTATTTTTCACAGAAAACCCACATCCAGCCAACAGAGCAGTGTTTTTGTATACTGGACACAATAATTACAATATATACACACAGCGGTAGGGATTTTAATTGCTATTTTGACCACCGATTGAACAGATCTTCATCTTAACCTGCCCCACCACTCAAATCAGTGCCAGTTGTTCATAATCTTGTGAAAACACTTGACATCTGGAGGCTTCAGCTCTTTTCTGAGAACCTCCTTTTTCTCATACATATTGGATTTTCCCGAATTTATTATATTCTAGTTGATTCTACGTCTCAAACATAATCGGTTGTACGTATCGTATAAAATTCTCTCCATCTACAATTGGAAATTGAACCACTCTCTATGTTCAGAAATTGTTTTCCGTGATTAAGTAGCAGTAATGAACATTCGCTCCATCTCCAATGAGCTTGTTAAAGAGCCAGGCTGAGGTGTCTGACATCGAGACTGATCCATCTACCTTGGAGGAAACTTAGTGAAACTCAACATCTGAATAAACCCTCAGTGCTATCTTGAAAAGCCAGCATAACTATATTCTTGGGGAACAGGTTGGAATCTGTATTAGTTACAACCACATTTTGAGTTGGGTGATAAAGCTGATAAATTGCTTGCTAGATGGTGTTCAAGCTGACAGGGCAATCAATAAAAGTTCCTCTCCTAATGGACAGCTGATGACTGATCTGACAGGATCTACATGAATCCTACCAAAAAACGTTTCATTCCACACAGAGTCCCCTTCTCTAACACTCAGCATAAGAGTCACTCACCCTATAGCTACTGAACAAATCTAACCAACTTTGTGGTTATTTCCTTGGATAGTCCACAGGTCTTTGACAAAGAGGAAATACATGTTACGCTTGAAAATTATTTTTTTATTTTACTTTTGACTCATTCTGACAAGTCTCTTGCACAAGGATGATGTGCTACTGACTGTCAGAAGAAAGGTCAGCCATCGCTCGTCTTCTTGATCATTGTCTGTATGAAGGGATTAAGATGACATGAAACAAAGTTTAATTTGAAACTTCATTATTTGGATTTGATGAATAAGAATAAAATTACTTTGGATGAATAGTAAACGTCTCCCCCTTTATTACATTTTTAAATTGGAAATATTCCTTTAAACTTTTTTTAAATGTATATTTTTTGAAACCTCTTCTCCATAGACTCCATCATAGTGCCCTTAATCAGGGTGAACAATCACCCCCACGTCTCCAAGGTGCACTTACAGAAACCCACGCCTAAAGTTGGCCTGGGCCTACAGCAACTGTTTTCTGGAATCATTCTCCAGCTTTGGCACAGGAGAGGAACTAAACCTCTGTGCCAGTTGGCCTGAAATTGAGTTTTGACATGCAGCATCACTTATAGGAACCTTAATGGCCATTTTATTACCCAAATCAAATTTAGCCAGCAAAAAACTGAGGAATGACTTTAGATTGTGTCGCTCTTAGCAATTCTAAGCCAAAACAAGGTTGTGCATCTCTGAACAGTCCATTTATGCTCCTATATTTTAGAACCCCTCTTAAAAGCCAGGCTTGATGGACATTGTTTTTGTCATTGCTCAGACCTACATACTATCAAGGATCTCTTCATTAACAACCGTTTTACTCAAATTTAGTTTCAATTTCCTCTCTCTCTGTAGGAATGCACAGATTTTGCAATCAAGACAGAGACCATGATTCAAACACCCACATCTTGTATTACGATGCAGGACGATGGCCTAACCCTAATCCCCCTGCTAGTGCTGCACATTGGGCTGTGCTTGTTCGAGACAACCAAACAAACATGTTGGAGAGTCAACATGACACAGGCTGGGGTAAGTTCCAACAGGAGGAGGATTCTGACCAGCCAAGACAAACGAGGAGTTTCTGAAGGACGACTTAAGTCTTATTGGCATAGTTTGGGTATGAAAATCGATCATATGTGGAGTCTATGAAAGCCAGAAAAGCACAGTCGATTGCTCAAATCAAACTCCAAACTCATACATTGAAAGAAGCTTTTACCCACGGTACAAATCAAGAAGATGGATGGAGATAGTGTCTGCCGTTGACACATGTACAAACACATGACTAAAATGTATATGGGCCAAGAAATGGTATGAACAATGACTAAGGATGTTTATCTTTATCTGGATATGAAGTTAACTCTTTCGCCTTATCATCAGGTCACTTTTTTGGTATCTACAAATTACAAATCTTGTAAGACTGTCTACATCTTACTTTGATAGGTTTCCCAAAGAGCATGACTTTTATGGATTTATGACTAGATCCCCTACCTCGAAACTTAATTTCACAGCTTGGTCTTTTTTCTTTGACAAGCCCTGCTCCCCATATTAAAGAGGCATGGATGGATTAAGAATACTGAAGAGACGATTTCGGTTGAGTTATGGGCGAAGCGGTTGAATGGGATCAAAGCGTGATCTATCAATGCTACACTTCAACTTATTCAGTTTAAAGCCATCCACTGCTTGCAATTTTCCTAGACCAGACTAAATTAAATTTTTCCTTCTGTCTCTGCTACCTGTGATAAATGTAAGTCTAATGAAGGGAACCCAGGTCATTTTTTTTTCTTGCTCAAGAGTTACTGGAATGACATTTTTTCATTTGTACAGCAACCTATAGCAGACAGTTAATCCGTGAAAGTCTCTTTATGATATTAGGTTGCTCCAATTGCTCTTCCCCCTGCATTACAATAAGCCCTTATGTTTGGTATGGTCACAGCAAAAAGGGTTATACTGAGAGAATGGAAATCATGTTCCCCTCCTCATACCTTAAAGAAATGAGGTATACTCCGTCCAATGCTTACCATAAATTTCTCAAGATATGGGTTCCCATGAGTGCCAACCTGGGAACTAAAAATATTGCACTGTATGGTACTGGACTGTAGTCGTGCTTCGAGCCATCAGTATTTCAACTCTCTGGCCTTCTTCTTGGGCCTTCGTGGGCCTAACTTGGTCTTGGTTCTATGGACGAATGGAATTCTGACCATCAATCCACGTGTGGACATTTCAGTCATTGTTTGGACTGACATGAGCATTTATAATTTTCAACTAAACAGCTCTGTGTAGGCTTAAGAGTATCTGAGAACCTAAACTTTCAAGTAAAGAGGAAGAGTTAGCAGTCTACCTTGTCAAATAGCTATAGTGCATGTTTGCGAATTTTGTTGAAAGGCTTTGTAACACAGCGATGTGAGTCAATGCCAGGAGGGCAAACTCACTGGAGTCTGAATGATACAATCAATAAGGAATTACGCCAAGAAATATTGTTTTATGAAACACTGTGACTGGATCATGGATTTTACATTTGTCTGTGCTAATGTGCTACTTTATAGGTTTCAGATAAATGTAATTTAAAAAGGCAGAGGTGCATCCCTTTGCAGCACACATTTAAACAGCTGCTGTTCTGATTGTCCTGCAATATTATGATCACCTGCATTGTGACTGTGAACAAACTGTCATGATAGGGTGGGATATAAAAACTCATGATACACAATGTGTTTGTGACAATCCACACCTGATGGAAGTTTTTGCATGGGAGAATCGCATAAACACAAACCTCAGTGGGCGCACATAAAAACACAACCATTCAAATGAACAACTGCATGTAATGGTGTGCTCAGCTGCGGTGTACAAGGAGCAAAATTTGATTTAGCCTGGTGGTAATGTTCCTGTATATGTGCTGGAGTGCAATGTGGCTCTTACGTAATTAGCCTCCTGTGTGAAATTTGATTTGTTTGGGTTAATTTATGTGTAATTATCCTCCTGAAGCTAACGTGAAACGCGCTTGAGCGATCTTTGCGGTTAAACTGCAGGAGCATCTCCTGTTACACTTTACTGTATCGGGGATGAAGCATTAATTTCAATGCAATACTTTAACATCACATGGGTGTTTTAGTCCAGCACACCACTTGACTGCAATGTCACTTCCATCTGTGCTCTCCTCATTCCCTCCCTCCCTCCCTCCTTCCTTCCTTCCTTCCCTGGCTTCTCTTCCATGTGACTGTTCTGCCACTGTGACAGGGACCATTCTGTCGTTCAGCCGGACAGACAGACAGCACACTTTCTATCGTTGACTGGACCTGCAGGTGAGTGTCCCTCACATCTACACAGGAACGTATGAAAGAACGAAACGAAAACGAGGAGCCGTCTGACAGAAACTTACATCCACAACAGTCACTTAAGCCAGGGAGCTGAGGTGACCTTCTCAGATTTCATTTCAGTTGGTCTCTCTCTCTCTCTCTCTCTCTCTCTCTCTCTCTCTCTCTCTCTCTCTCTCTCTCTCTCTCTCTCTCTCTCTCTCTCTCTCTCTCTCTCTCTCTCTTCCCCCCCCCCCAGAACAAGTGAGTAATTAGAGCAGAAACATTTCCCCACACACCCAGGCTGTCTGAGTGCCGAGCTGCTTTTGTGCCTGTCTGTGTGCAGGCAGGCTTCAATAAAACTGTTGTTATTGCAAACATTACCGTTGTCATCTTTTTAAAAGTAGTTGCTCTGGTTTCATTGCTTGTGTGCAAAAGCAACATCTGAGGAACCGGGCGATCTTAATACGCGTGCCAAGATTATCCATGTTGTCATGTGCAGTGAGTCATAATATTGTGAGTGTCATTTGAGAAAATGTGGTCACTGTGTGTTAGGGTTGATGAACTGTATCCTTCCCTCACAGAGAGCACTTCAATTTTACTTGGGAACATGAACCCTAGGCTACACAGACAAACAAAAAACAAGTATTGATGGAGGCGTTTTCCCCTCAGATCACTGAACACAATCTAAATGAAAGGTCACTTTTCGGTGACCTACCTTTCAACCTCCATTTGTCTTTTTGTCGATCCACACATGTACATCTCTGTCTGCCTGGCAGGGGTGTAATTTGTAGGGGAATGGGAGGACATGACTTCTGTACTTTTGTGCAGTATTAGCGCTATTTTTTAAATAACTCGTCTTTTCCACTTGCTTTCCTCGTATTTCACAAGCTAGCTGGCTATATAAGCCACACGAGTGATCCTGTTGTGATGGCAGAGTTCAGTTGGTTGATTGATTGTCACTGATATGGAAGCCTTGTGCCACACCGCCCACCTCTTCTTGTGTGTGACGGCTACTTTGCAGAACTGCTGTGGCTCGCACATACAGTATGTGGTGTTCACACTGACAGCATTGTTGCTGCCGGCCCTGTCTCTCTAGATGGGCTTTGCCTTGATATTGGCTAATAATAATAATAGAGCCTTTCATCCAATTTCTTTATTAGCATTCACAGGATTTTTCTTGACCATTATTCAGAACGAGCAAGAGAGAAAGAGAGCGCCGGAAACTGCACCGCCACATTGACCATAGGGCCACTGCTATTCACCAGATACTCTTTTCACTCATTAACATAATATAATAAAGCCTGAATGGGGTGACATTGCTGACACCTTCCACTATAGTTCCAATTTCTGTGACTGTAGAATATGGAAAAATAATGTATAGCCTGTAGGGCTTTTTCCACCATTTTAGCAGATGCATGTTATTAAAGAAGAAACTACATCTGTACCATAATGGTCAGAAATAGCAAAACCCTATGTAGGCTGTAATTGTGTTAGTGACAGAACAGTAGTAGTTTCCTGGTTTGGTTTGTTACATCGATCCATTTCATTATCGGGACATAAATTATTTTTAAAAAATGTAGACAAATTTAAATACATGGCTGTGTTTTTTTCTACCTCAGCTTAAAAGAAATAGTGCCCATTAGAGGATGTGTGTCTGTAATAACTGCCCTCCCACTACCTCACACTCACACACACACACACAGCTTTGAAATCTAAATGCCGCCCCTGCTGCCAGATAGAGCCTAATGAACAGACATGAGCATGAACATAGAAGCCAGTGATAACTGCACATATATTCCTGACTGATACTATTTTGACTTTTGCTCTATTGTTTTCCTTGTTTGAGACACTAAACCCGTCTTTTCCAGGTTCACGCATCTTCCTGACCTAAATTCAAAAAAGGTCCATTTACACATAAGTTCCAGTGTGTGGAGTTTTAAGTGTGACAAGAGGAATCAAACGCTGTGCTCTTATGATTATTTCTTTTTTTTTTATCGTTTGTCATCGACAGACGAGCACATATAGTTCATCCATCCTTTCCTCAGCACCACAGCGGTGCGCGCAGCCAATGCTTTTGTCTACGTGATGAAAAAAAGTGATGACAAAAAAACAGAGGTCGAGCAAAAGGCAAAGACACATATGTTCAATAACCTCCTCGACAAAGTTACAGGACTAAAAAACGAGCTAAATCACTTTATCACTGTCGCGCGTCAGTCATGCAAACAACGCCCATCTTCATCGAGGGAAATTAAGACAAGAAGAGGAGGAGGAGGAGGAGGAGAAGGAGGAAGAGGCAGTTTTCCCTTTTTGCCCTTACCGTCGAAGACCTTGAAAGGACGACGGCCACGACATCCTGGATTTCTTCAGCCCGGGTCGGTGCCCGGTGTCCACGGCGTAAGTCCGATCCATGTTCCTCGGGTTGAGATATCTCTCGGTGTCCGAAAAGCCTCTTTGTCTCACGCGGTCGTTCTTGCGCACTACCAGCGCGTGGTGGTGGAGCGGAGAGAGCGCAGCCTGGTTCTGCTGCCGCCACAGATGTTTGGGCGCTTTCGCACCACTCACGCCGCCGGTTCCCCCGCCGGCGACTAAAGAGCCCGACCCCACTTTCCCGCAAACCGGCTCCATCCTCCTCACCACGTAGTTGTTTAGTATGTTTTTTAAATAAGGACTTTACTTTAGAAGCTCTCAAATTTGGTGACCCCGGGGGAAAAGGTGATACGAGGCGTGCGTAATACCTTTAAAAAAACACCCCGGAGGTTTAACTACAGCCGCAGAAGTGATGAAGAGAACTTTTTAGAAGTTACTCCGGCTGCTTCATGTCCAGTTAGTATTTTGCAAATCACGCACCGACTCCAACTCCATCAACTTTATCGCCTCTGTCCCACAGAGACAAGCAGGAGTCCACTCGCGCATCCCGAGCTCGAGCCTCTGTGACGAAGAGGAACTCTCAAAAACTGAGTTTGGCGTCCAAGTGCTCCCAGCTTTCTCCGTGCACGCCCATTTCAGCAAGGTGCTCGTGCTGCAGCGCACAGGACGGGTCCACGCGGCGGGATGGGGTCCTTCCACGCAGTAACACGCAAACTTCCGTAAAGACCCCGCGGTTGTCCCCTATAACTTGACGCACGGTGGGCTATGCGTAAAACCGCCCAGACATGTCAACACCGTTCCTCCCTTTCTCCAGTCCCCTGCAGGAACGGGCGGCGACAGGATATAGGCAACAGGAAAATGCATTAAACATGAGGGACCCACCCAAAGCCCCTCCCCTGTAAACCAGGAGGTGGGAGTAGGCAGAGAGCCAGGTGGCCAAATCATAAAACAGCATGGAACCAGTGTTATGATCCAATCATCCCAATTTAATTCAGGTTTATCACAACATATTCAGTTTGTAGGGTTGTAGAAGTGGAAATACACCGGATGAATTATTCAAATTAGGACTGTATTTGTAAAAGGAGGCATTACACACAGTCAGAAGTGGAGTGTAAACAAGTATATTTACTTTGTTGATTGACTTAAGTACATTTTCATGTATCTGTACTTCAGTTGATTTACTCTCAGGTACAAACTTCCGCAAATATCTGTACTTTCTACTAGATTTTTTACAAACAATTACTTGACATGGTCCACTCATCCAATCAGAGCGGACAGGTAACATTAGACCCACCTCCTTCAACAGGAGCAGATCACACCTGCAGAGGCACAGATGCCACTGCTGGGACTCAGCTGCTATGATAGTGAGTTGCATTTGGGATATAGAGGCAACACTCAAGTACTTACTTACTTTCACTCATGTACATCTTGGTCTTTTTATTTCTACTTTTACTTCAGTAAAATGTTTGGGTACTTGCTCCACCACTGAACACGATGCAGGGTAAAATAAGCTCATCTCCGCAGTGATAAATTAAAGTGACTTTTTACATGTTGTGTGTCTGTGGCTGGGATGTCTATAGGATTGCAAACATATAGCCACCTTGTTAAATTTCTCCTCCCCGGTTGTGATTGAAGAGAGGAGCACTCTCCTTCCTTCCTCTCCCCCCACACTTCCCTCGCAGCTCAAGTCTATTACTCTGGAGGCTAACAGTGTGGGGAATGAAATCTCTCCTGCTTTAACGGCAGAAACGCAATCTTCTCAGAAACCAGGGGATTGAAAACAGAAGTGGCAGGTAAGTGTAATGGTGGCCGGGACAGCACACAAACGCGCCATGCATGTGCACGTCAGCGGCTCGTGAGTGGACTTTGTGTCAGTCCACCTTTACCTACACTGATGTTAACCAAACACTCTTTAGGGCTGTTAATTCTCGAAATTCAAATATTTGTTCAAACACGGGGGAAGAGATATTTTAAAACAGTTCCTACAAGGTTCAAATAAAAAAAAAACATCCATTATTAACGTGGTTCTGGAGAGATAGCGCTTAAATTCACTATTAGCTTGACTTACTGCATTTCCTATTGACCTATCACTAATATTAAACTGTCACAGTGCGTTGAAGTATTTTTTTGCACCATGGTCTTCATTGTTAGGACAGAAAAAGTGTGAAAGGGGGCAGATAAGATATGCAGCAAAAGGCCGGGTCGGAACTAAACCGACAGAGGACTCAAGCCTTAGTATGTAGTGTGCACGATTAATCACAAGAGCTATCGTATTGAGTAGCATTGAGGGTTCTACACGATTTCTTCTTTAAGGCACAAGTCACACATACGCAAATGTCTCAGGGGCGAAACCTTTCCCGTTCACTTCCAGTCTGCCCGAACGCGGGACAAACCTGTGGCGAGGCAAACCACAGCGTGGCTTCGCATGGAATTCAGCTTTAAACTTTGACCCCCGCCATTGGCTTCTCATTCGCGTATGTGTGACCGGGCCCTTACTCTACAACGATAACAAATCTGAGGACCTGCTGACTTTCTCCCATTTGAGCCTGCAGTTGCACCAGTAATTGCTTTGCTGTGTCACAAGGTCACCAGGAGGACTGCATCCCAGCATGCACTGGGATCTACCTTCACCAAAGAATATACAAGATGTGCAACTTAATTTCTTTATATATAAATACCGTATAAATTACCTACCCCAGTAAACATTAAACAACTGTTGACGTATAAATCTAAAATTGTAAGCTCTTTTTAATCTCAGTTGTATTTTCCTTTCTACTTGTTGATTTAGACTCTTAATTTAAAATGAGAGAGTAATGGCTGAGATAAGGGGCGTTTAATAATCAGAGATTCCACCTGATTGCTTTCGACGCCAATACCGACCTAATTTACCAGAGCAGGTAAACAACCAGACGTGGTCAATTCACATTAAAGACTTTCTTACTCTCAACACAGTTGTTTTAAATCCGGACACACGTCTCTACTTTGTAGCCTCATGTAACCCTGCGCACATAAACCAAACAATTCCACACCGTGAGCTGTAGATTTTTTAAGAAAAAGAGCAATATAAAAATCTACCAGTACTGTGAACTCTCTATAATCTGTGTGTGTTTGGAAACAATAAAAAATAATAAAACATAATACGTGTGACTCCTGGGATCACAGTTTCGAATATAAGTAATATCTTGTTACATTCACTCCTGTCTGTGATACTGGTGCTGCCGTTGTCAGTGTAATTTTATATCTGAACACTTTGTGACATATTAACATCAGAATAAACATCTGTTGGAGCATCAGTCAGTTGATTTGATGGTGTTTTGGTAATAAGTTGTGCTTTTATGTGAGCCCTGGAATGCAAATATAAAATTACCCTCCCTCATTTTAATTAAAAGAACATTAGTCTGCATTAATGTGTACGCAAACAACACTAAACCTCATCCACTATTTACCACTCGTACGTTATTTATAGTGAAACAAATCAGGCTGTCTTGAGACACGGCCTCTAACAACACAATCAACATATGTTTATGGGTTTTTTTGAGGAGCTGCCGGCTATAAATTATGTGGAAAACTCTCCTGCTTTAGATTTAACAGAAGGAAACTGTGGGTGTGTGCACAGAAGTGTTAGTCACAGAGAAAGACAGTAGTGCTGCCACTGTTCAAGGTACAGAATCAATGCTTTGTTCTCACACTATGAGAGTAAGTATAGAGCACTGGTTTCGCTCTACATCATCACTCATGCATTAATATAACAGACAGTCTAATTTAGCCGCATACAAAGTTAATGTCAGCGAACTCACACAAAAGTTGTAGTTGGAGCATTTAGTGCCGCACATCTTTCATCCGTAATTCTTCACAACTGCATATTTCTTCTCACCGACGAGCTGAATTATAAATGAATCAAGCTCGAAACAAAGTTAAAAAGTACAAATCACCCGTTTCCCCGCCTGCGGGCCTTTATTTATTTTTTGCTCATACTTAGTATGTTTTGCTGTGACAACAGTCAGATGTGCCCAATGTGGTGTTAACACGATGGAACGTAACTGTTAGAAAGAGCTGAGTTACAATAAATCCAGAAAGCTGTGTGATCAAAGCCAAACATTTTTGTGCATAGACTGTATTACACAGCAAAAAGCTTTGATTTCACATGAGGTGGTGTTCGGGTGCAGCAGGCAGTAGTTCTGAAATGTTAGTGGTAAAAAAAACTTTTTTATCTTGCAGTTATCCTTAAAGAAAAAGAGAAGGAAAGAAAAGTCACATCATTGAAAATAGTCAATGTCAGGAGTCGGTGACAGGCCTGCTCTGCCTTCGTCTTCCTTCCTTCAAATAATTACACATCCCATTTTCAAATTGCTTCACCCTCATCCAGCCACTGTGACACGATTTAAAAAAAGAGGGATCACTTGTGCACTCTTGAGAATAGTTTGCTCTTTCCTGAAGTTCACATTCGCTGGTTGCTGACAGTTCCTCAGACAGGACGAGCTGCCTCCACCTCTAATGCCTGACACCTTCTTTTTTTTGGCATTATCCCAACGTCTGCCTGTAAATTATTCAGTATTTACTGTGTTTCTTCATTATGGGTTGCAGCTTTTCTCTGTGACACAGTAGACAAGGATGTGAACAATGGGCGGCACACCTAGTTAGACAGAAATGCGAGGAACAAAAGACAACTAGAATGGAACTCAGTGGAGCGCATACCTCCGCTCTCCCTTTAATTCAATCAAGCTGCACCAAATTTGACACATTCATTGAGTCCCCTAAATGTGCCTGATTTATTTCTCCATTAAGATCCATGAATTATTCCCTGCTGGAAAATGTTGAAAACACACAAACATGAGGTAAAAAAAAAGAAAAAGAAATGCTGTATTTCCTTGAATCAACATGTTCTTTATATTTAAATAGTAAGTTTGAATCAGAAGGCACGAGTTGTCTTGAGAATAGATCTGTCTGAAAATGTAATTTAGAACTGGAAAAGTGTCGCCAGCTTTTCTTGTTTCTCGATAAAGAAGTTGACAAGTCAATAACACTTCTCTCATTTAAAGTCTGCGCCTTTTGACATATTCTCTAATTAAATTCATTTTAACAAGCTTAGGCCTTATTAATAAGCTGCAGCTCACCTCGGCTCTCTATATTGTTTATTCACCCGGTGAGACACAGCGGGTCCCATCATCCTTTCGTAAAGAGAGAGAAGGACAACACAGGAAAAAGTTAAAGAGGAAGCCGGTGCTATCCTTTCTCCCAGAGAGACCGTGAGCTCTGATCACGTCTCTTACATGTGTTCGTAATCTTTCTATGTCACGGAAAAACACAAAAAATGTAATATCTGCCATAAGTTTAAAGGTCTACAGCCAGTTCGATACAACTAAATGTCACACAAAAGCTTGGATAATTACAGTTAGAAATAAAGCCACATATGACATGTGTGGGATTACTGTGTCGATTTTTCAAAACCAGTGTTCTAGCTCTGCACTGAAACTTCCTGTCTTGTTTGCAATTTCTCAAATGGTGATTTACATTTTTAGCTTTTCAGCGACTGTGGTGACAAACATAAAGCTATTAGGCCTAGTTATCTGATGAGTCACATGCTGCCAGTCAGGGATAATTTGAATACCCGTGGTTTACATTATGTGAGTCAACACATCAACATAGCATTGCTGCCAACCACATTCAAAATCGTGATGTAACTGATTTCCTACCTTATCAGGAAGCCATTTTTTTCTGTTTATTTCCCCGTGTTAGGAAACTCACTTTGTACATACACTTGTGTGTGGGGTAGTTAATCCATCATAATGGACATTCTGTCGCCTGTATGTGTAGGAAAGGATTTCTATTTTTTTAAGATCATGCGGCAGATGAAAACAGGGACTTACTGTCAATGAGAGCTGTGCTGTTGTGAGGATATCGACAAAATGAGGCTTGACTGCTGATGAACAACCTTTCATATCACATTGAATTCATCTGGCAGTTTATTTGATAGGGACAGTGTTCATTGATCAACAGACAAATTACAGTAAATAAGTCTCAGCTACTTTTCATCTGTCGTCCCCTGCTATGTCTTAAAAGGCAACCTGAAATCAAATAAATAAATAAAATGACCTCTTACTGTAACTATATGTTTAGATGATACATGTGCATTTCAGTGCATACCATTCAAACTAATTGTACAACAAACCCATTATTAAAACACTGCAACCAATGCAAAACAAGAAAATAACAAACAAAAGAAAAGTATTATAAACTACTATAAGAATTAAAATCATTGACAAACTAAAAAAACAATGCTGACTGAGCCACCGTGTCAAACTGCTCGGCTCTCTTCCCTCCAGCAGTAAATGTTGAATTCAGCAAAGAGTGTAACAGTACAAAAACAATACAAGTAACATGAAATCTCAACAGCTGAGATGCTGCAGCTTATAATGGGACAAGACTACATGTACACTAACTTATGAGACTAGTTTAGAATGGTTTCATTGGACAAAAGTGTCCACAGATTTCCCTCCTTATTGCTTTCTACACAACACTGTTAGCAAACTACAATTATAGGACATTTTCCTCTTTTTCTGTCATTTTGGTGGCACTGGTCATGTGTCACTGACTGTTGCCAGGGAAACATGGCTCTTACAGTCGAGAGTTAGTCTGGGACTAAAGTGACTTTATTTCCTGAAACTGTCTAACATCAATTAGACTCATCGAAGAGGAAAATGAAGGCTACCTAGACACTGCAGAGCAGTTTGAAGCAGGCTCTCTGACTGAATACATAAAGCACATCTCAAAATGTGCGGTATGCTTTGGACAGTGATTGCCGTCATGTAAACTACACAAAGTATTAGATGAGTTAAAACCCTGAACAAACACCTTTAATCTTGAAAACGCATCGATTCCAACCTGTAAGCACAGTGTCAGGTACTTAGTGTGTGATGTGCCCTCAGTCCCTTCAGACAGCTACTGTATTGATCCACCACACCAGTACACTCTACTCAGCTACCCTTACTCTAATTACCCATTCCACTGAAAAACATTCTGTCCGTGAGAACACAGACATAGATACACACACACACACACACACACAAGCACATGAATACATCGATGTCTACCTGCTGGTGTCGGCGGAGGTGATGGCGATGAGTGGCGGGGTGCGTAGAGGCAGTGTGGTGGGCCGTGGTGGGCCTGTGTCTGGCTCCAGCTTGGAGTAGTACTGCTCAGCCTGTCTGAAGGCCAGAGGCGGCAACTGGATCGTCCGGCAAGACAGCCTCCGCACCAGGAAGGGCTCCATGCAGGTGATCGGCCCCGGCTCTGGAGAGTCGCAGGAATCGTCTGACACCTAGATGAGGACAAATGAAGGGAAGATGAAATCTGAAATCAAATTAAAGGTCATTAAATCAGAAGCTGGAAAGTGATAAAAGGGCTTGCACTCATCAGCTTGTATTGGTGAAACCAGCAGAGAAATAGAATGACACTGATTCAGGCACATATTTCCAACAAGTCCCAACACTCCCATTAAATTCAGTCAAGCTGCACCAAATATCAAGATTCATGAATTCATCCCTGGGCAATTGTTGAAAAAAAACATTTACACTTTTTTACACACAATCCAACCACCCATCCATCTTATCAGGTCCGCCCCAAAATGTAATGGTGTCTTTGGCCCAAGTATCAAGGAAATCCATAAAGTGTTAATCCTGTTGACCAATAAACCGACCAACCAAGCAACCAAGAGGCGTGAAAACACGTGTGTAGGTGAACCATTCATCGTGGGGGCCCATGAATATATCAAACGTGAGTAATTCTCTGCTAAGCGAGAAGTTCTGCCCCGTTTTGTGGGGAAAGTGATTCATGTTGTATGAATTATTTGCTGAATTTATCAATTAACAAGATGAAGTTCCTATTTTTTTAAATTTTAGTATGTTACCGTATACTTTTTGACACATTAAACTACTGTACCACCGATCGACAGCACACATACTGCATTTTACAGCACTGATTGTTTTCACACATTTGCTTTACTCATTCAACAAAGAGATGCAGTACAAGATAAGATGACACCTTAATCTCCAAAGAGGAAGAGGAAGTCAAGAGGAGAGCCCCCAATAAATTACCCTGTAATGTTATTCTTTGATGGTACAAATAAAACGAGTGTAGATCTTTATTTGAATGTATCCTATCTAGGTCATCCATCAAATTTTAATTACCCATCTGCTGTCAAGTGCACAGAAACATAATTAATCTTTTATGCAACTTTACAAATGTTATGTGATGATTTTCCTGTGAAACATCTGGGCAACGGATTCCCAAAAGAGACAAAAACAAGAACAAATGTCGATGGCAAGTGATAATTAAAGTTACAAAGTAAATAAATCAAATGAAATAAGACAAAATAAGTAATGATTAGAATACTGTTGGACGTTACCAGCACACAAGACTCAAAGTGAGAATCAGCTCAAGAGATGAGAAAAAAATAAAAATAAAATCTAATAACCTGAAGTAAGGACTGAGAGTGTGCAAAGAGAAAGCTGAGACTGTGAAGCCAGTGAGAGGAGAGAAACTCATTCTACATTAGCAGGTTAACCTGGAGGACACACATCAGGGGGTCAATGTACCAGAGAAAAGTTGATGCTGCTGCAGTGATGGCAGAGCAAAGCCTCTCTTTTAAAACAGGACTGCTTCAACACTCCAACGCTGCGGTCAAACACTTGATGGTTTTTTTTTTTTGCATCTGGAAATCGAGATTGCAGATATTGATCTCATTTGTAAAAAGACCAAACATATTACCTAATGCAGATTACTATATTTCTGTGTGTGTGCCGAATAAATATCTAGTGGGCAGCTGTGGCTTAGGAGGTAGAAAGAGTCGTCCGCTAACCAGCAAGTCATAGTGTTGTATGAATGGGTGAATGTGACTTGTACTCTAAAGCACTTTGAGTGGTCGAAGAGGCTGGAAAAACACAACATGAATAAATTCCATTTACCATTACCCTGTTTTTAATTAACACACAATACAAGTGAGACTCTGCTGAACAGAGCTGGACAGAAGCTCAATTCCTTGTTGTTTCTTTGGTTCGCTTTCCTCTGGGTGGTAATCAGTAATTTGTGTTTCGAGTGCAGGACTATCTTTGATTCAGAACTCACTTGAACACATAAGCACTGCACACGTATGGAGTGAGCTGGTTGAGACAGCGTGATAAATAGAGGCAGACTCGAAGTCATTAATCTTGCCGCAAACTATGAGGAGCTCTTATATGTTCTGCATGAATAACAAGGCTTTCCCATTAGGTGAGGGTCAACCACTGACATTTAAGTTTCACATTTACAGCACATCTACAGGTAATAACCCCACATTATATGTCTTTGGAATGAGTAGCGCTATAGGGCCTCCCTGTTCACCCAACTCCACATATAGAATCCCAGATAGACACAGTACAGTGTCTTTGCCAAATAGCATCGTGGTGGAGATAACCTGAAGGGGGTCCTGCACAATGAAAAAGAAAGACTGCAGCTGTGTAATGTATGTACTGTGGAACTCATCTGCTTTCTACTCCATCACCTACGCACTACTGGAGCAGAATACCCAACTCCAGCGGCAACAAACGAGACCGACTGACCACACACAGCACAGTCCGGTGAAGATTCCTTGCAATCAGCCCTGACAGGCCCATTTCGACCAGGCACTGCAGTAGTTAATGGAATTATCGAAACCATTTGACATGCAGAGGACTTACGTTGAGGCCCTGTTGTGGGTGCTCACTAATTTAGCTTCACCAATAGCAAGAACAACAGTGAGCTAAAATTATTTCCCTGTTTTTTCAGATTTTATGTATTGCAGGTTGTCATACTGTAGAATGATTGGCTGTGGCAAGCAGAGGCCCTCAATGGTGCATGCATAGCCTGGAGCAACCTGCTGGATAAATACACCTATTCCACCTCCAAGTGCAAAACAAATGAATTATCCTGGCAGTTAGCACTATACGCTGACCCTTACAGCATTATACATCTCTGTTAGGCCAGGAAGACGTCTTAAAGCACTCAGATGTGTGTGTGTGTGTGTGTGTGTGTGTGTGTGTGTGTGTGTGTGTGTGTATGTGTGGGCATGTCTGTGCATGTGTGTGGTCTTGTGGCAAGGACCTATACAGTCGCATTAAACTTGTCTTCCTGAAGGGATAAAAAAGTCCCCTTAATGTAAACCATCCAATTTCATGGTGAAGGCATAATTTAAGTTAAAGTTCTGTTTGGTTTAAGGTTTGGGTCGTCAGCAGGAAATGAATGTAAAACAATGTAATGTCCTGTGTGCGTGCGATGCATGTTTGTCTCTCCTCACCTTCCTTGTCGTGACTGTTCTGCCTCAGCCTCCATCGTGCACCCGAGTCACCTCAACACCCCTCCCTCCCTTCCACGCCTGCATCCATCAAGATGCCAATCTTCATCCAGGAAGCATCGAGCCTTTCATTGCTACATAATTACCTGTATTAGACTTATTGCCGTATAGATGGTTGCTCACAGAGGGAAGCAGGTGGGGGGGGCAACATGATTAACCCTCACTTTTTAGCAGGCGGAGGGAAGAGCAAGTAGACGATGAAGCTCACGACTCAGTGAAGTTAAGTCTGTATTAACAATGAGCTGCCGTCCACTTGCCAGAATGTTCACAGACCACTAAACAATTCATCTGGGGGCTTTTTGTTCTTTTTGGTGATCCTGACAGGGACACTTGTGCTATATTTACACTTGCTCTTTATCTTGTGTAATACACTTACACCATTCGATAAGACCACTCCATTTATGCACTTAAATCATAATTACTCCCCTTTCTGCTTTTTACTTGAATTCCTATCCATACGTTCGTAGAAGTGGAATGACTGAGTGAGAATGAAAAACACATCCACCTTCACCTTGGATTAACTAACTGAACTCGCCTTCACACAAATTTAGTTTGTTGCGTCCTGTGATTTTTAAGAAAAACATATTATTATGATATTTAAATAATAAACTAATAATAATAATAATGGATAGCACGTGAAAATGAGTTCAGTCACATTAAAGACCATGGGTGAGGACACGAGAGACTGGAGAGGATACAAAGGTTAGGACATCCAAGTGTGTGTGTATCTGATTGTCGACTGTCGATAACACACACGGTCCTTCATTTTCACTCAAGTCGTGCCGTCTCTCCTAATGCCTGAAGTGGCTCTTTATGATAAGTGGGATCAGTGAAAGGTTAATTGGTCCACTGTGACTCTTCTGTGTGCTCTGTGTACATCATGTGCCAATCCAGCGGTGGTCGGGGTCCAACTGTTTGACCACGGGTCAGATTTTGCCTTCGGGTAATAAATTAACATGTGGGGAAATTTTTTTTTTTTTTATATTCTTCAGTTTTGTGGGAAAGCTTAAAAGTTAACAAAGGATGAGATTATTATATACGTATTTAAACAAACTGGAACCCCCCCCCGTTGTTCAAGTTGTTAGCCCTGACATGCAGTTTACAATTAGCCTATATTTACACCTTATTCATAGCAATTTTTTAAACAAGGGACTCAAAGTCAAAGAATAACTGTCTGCTTACTAATTGAATCATCTGTTGCTACTTCCTCGCTTATCAGCTCTGAGATGTGGTTAAAACATGGAAATACAAGGTTAGTTTTAAACTTTATCATTTGTATTTTCAATTTTTTTTTTGGTATATCTAAAGAGGAAAGGGCTTTGAGATCTAACCACTAATGAAAGTAAATTGATCAAACCCGACAACATGCAAGATACATTTTTGTAAATAAAAATGCAGCGGACATTCCAATCCTCAACAGGGCTTTTCCAACAAAATGATATAATGTTGTTAGCTTTTGAGATGCTGCCTTACCATGAAAATAATGTTTGGTAACTTTAGGCTAGATTGGAAGCTAGTTTGAGTAGCATGCTATTGTTTTGTTTGCAGATTTCTAGAGCAGATGGGTGTTTAACACATGCTATACAGTTGGGTTTAGGATTTGATTCTGTCCAAATTATTTGCATTACCCATTATTAGGTCCACGTGGCGAAATCCAGAGCTTGATTTGCCGTTAGTGCCAAGTTACAGTTGCCAAGCTACGACTTAACAATTATTATTTGGGGAAAGGGTTTGGCACATTGTACATTTAGCATGGCAAGCTAGTTTCCCAAAGTGTTGTGTCCCAATTCAGGGGCTGCCTACTTTGTAGGCTGCATTTGAGGACAGCTATCCCATATTGAAGGCTCCTTCAAATTCAGTCTAGAAAAGAGTCCTTTCATCGCCAAGCAATGAAGGCTCCGATGGATGGATCCGTCTTGTGGCTACAAACCTATCCCAGGATTCATTGCACCTCTGTGACTAACTATTTTTTAAATTGGTACTATCAGGCCAAACAGCTCATGGTACACATGGTAAAATACAAGGGCCATTAAAACTTTCTCATCACGTCCAACTGCACTGTAGCTAAGTGACAGTGATAAGGGAAGTGCTGGTGAAACAAATCACAGAATTGGGACAAGGCCATAGAGTCAAATTGGCTTCCTTTCTGCAAAGGACAGAAAAAATCCCATATTTCAACAGTATTTCTTCAGAGGTTTAAAATTGTTCATGGTGCCGTTAAAGCAATACTTAAGGTCTATCAATCAGCCTTCTGACATCGTAATTACCTCTGTGTCACATAGTGAAGAAGTACTTCATTAACTTTAGAAAGATGTGGTTTCGGTGGACACTTTATGTGGTTTCCGTGGCTTAGGGAGTAAAAAAATCAATTCAAAATGGGTCCTGCTCTGACTTGAGCTCTTAGCTTACATGTGTTTGCTCGGAGAGAGAATCTAAGAGATGAGTTACTGTGATGACAAAGAGGTAGAATAAAGTGTTGGAGGAAAAAATGAGGATACTTTGATCATGATCAAGCGCCAACCAACACACAATCCTTTAGAAAACACAATGCACACTCTGCTTTTATTTGTGCTTTGTTGTGGAAATGGTTAAAAATGTATGTGAATTGGAATTCATTTGACAAAAAAAGTATTTACCACCTTTTCTGTTGGGGGTTGAAGCCTTTGATGAAAACTCATAATCCGAGGCTTCTTAAAAATGCAGGTGGTTCTCCGTTGGCATCGATATTGTGATTGAGCCTTGTCACTGTTGCACCTTTGTAACGAGGCTGCTGCTCATCATACAGAGGTTTTGATGAGCGCCTGTTTACCGCCCGCCGCCCTGTTCAACCTGCATCTCTGGGGGTTGAACTGCAACAGGTTTGAAAGTTACTCCCTCCATCATATTTTACCATCCTATCTAAATTAGTTCTTTTTTCTTTTTCTGTTGACCTTTTGAGAGGCAACAGAACATTGGCTGGGTGTTGCTTGGCCTTTCAATTTTTTTGTAACATGTGGACAGGACCTCAGCCCTGTCAGTGCTTTTTGTTTCAAAGTGACGCTCATATAGAATAGGTGTGAAATCATAAGTATGCAACGCATGTGTAGACATCTGAAATAGCTTCTTCTCCATAATGCATCTTTCTTTATCTTTCTGACACCACCTGCTGAGAGTGAGAGCAACACCTGAGGTGAGATGAAAGGCATTCCCTTACTTTGTCTCTGAGCTAAACCTTCACCATTATTTCAGAATTTGATGATATTATAATAATAACACATAACAACATTTTTACAATCCCAGATGAGCGACTGAATCCTATGATGATGATGATAAAATGCTCCAAAAAGCAGAGTGAATTGATCTTGGATCAGGACGTGGTATCGCACCAACACCAAACTCATCGAGTGGATTCGCCGCGAGCTACTTAACAAATCCTGCAGTGTTTAGAGGCTTAGATTAAACTGAGGGAATGCACCATCTTCACTCCAAGCCAGGGGCAATCTGCGCCGCACTCGGGATGCGCATCCCTTCATCATCATTGCCATCATTCATCTCTTTGCTCTGAATTCAGCAATTGATTTTTATCAGAGAATAAATCTAAAATGGATTCTGGGGAGAGGCCAGGAGCAACGACAGAAGTGACTGGCAAAGAAGTTAACGCAGACAAAGGGAGGAAAGGAGAGAGGGTCTGAGGGAGGAGATGAAGAAGAAAGATTGCTATTGGAAGAGTTGCGGTAAATCACCTGGTTGAAAAAACAATTTAGTCTTCCCATTTATCAGCCGGTATATGGGCAGTTTTTGTCTTTCTGGAAGCAAACACTATATTTGAAACAAAACAGAGAGAAAGAGGTTTTATCTATTGAGAGCTTCCTTTTCAGTCTCCTTACCCTCCTCTGCATGTTGACTCTGCATGATATGCAACCTGATTTATTCAGGAATATTTGATATCCATAGCTCATGTTACTCTACAATCCGAATTTCGAATGGCAGTCACGTGTTTGCCTTGCAGATGCTCTCTTAGTGAACCGGTTGCTGCAACAACACAGGTTTATCTGTCACTCCATGGCGAGAGTTGGTATTTACAGCCAGCCTGTTTGTTTTTACTGCTTGATCTGGTGATGCACATAGCTGTAAAACACGGCGTCCTGTGGGATAATAAAAATTAACTCAGTTCATCTCCTACAGTACACAGAGCTCGCAGCTCCACAGCAGCTTTCACGTGGAACGGGGTCAAAGGATGAAGAGAGGAAGGGCGGTGGGTTTGGATTGGGAATAATATACTGTTTAACTCTCTCTTTGTCTCTGAGCTATGAATAATTCCACAGAGAAAGGTTAATATTACGGTCCATTATGTCCATACATGGGAGCAGTGTTTCTCTTTGGAGACATACAGTACAATACAACGCATAAATAAAACATAGGGGAGCACCTGTTAGGCTCGGATACTGCATTGTGACATGATGTGTTAAGTTTATTTTCAGCATCTTGGGATTTGTGGGGATTTACAGAGGGAAAGGATAATACAGGGAGGTGATGCCTGGATGATTTTTTTATTGCACACCATATACAGCACAGAGGTCCTCTCTGAAAGTGGCAGTAAATAATTTACACCTTTGCTGCTTCTTTAAAGGTCTAGATTCCCCATCAGTCATCAGAAAAACACCCTGTTTCATCACACATTTACTGTGTGAAACATACCCTGTGCATGCAGCTGCACCACACCTTGAGTGACGGTAAATTCAAAATCCTCCCTGTTATTTACCTACAGCTATGCATGATATCGAGCAGCTCCCCGCCTCCGGTGTAGGTATCTCCTGTGGTTGTTATATGCAAATTACCTTTGTGCTCTTTGCTGTTCCCAGCGCACATGCACACCATTTTCTTCCCTCCTTTCCGAGCGTCGCTGTCTTGCATTTCCTTTTGTATTTGCATGCCCCCTTGGGCTGCACAATTTCAATAAACATGTTTATTGTAATTTGGATGTGACACAACGCGCATTAGATTTAAAAAAAATATGCTTCTAAAAGTGTCCAATTTCGCGGCATGATAAAACGAGGTTGCAAAGGCAAAACAAACACAGGAGAAACTCTCATATATCTTCTGCTTCCTACATTCATCTCAGTAGCAAATGTGAGAAAAATGAGACGTGTAAGGAAACTAGCAGGACAGGTGATAAAGAAGTAACAGCTGCGTACTGAAGTGTTATATTGGAGGTGAGGGAAATTAATCAAATTCTTTCAAAGAGCCCCCCCCCCCCTTCCTAGTAGCCTGGGGCAGTAGAACAAACGTCGAGCAGGGGCCATGACAGAGAGTCTCCCTTGGCTTTGGCTTTGAGAAGCCTGAATTATAAAAAATTCACCAAAAAATGTATGTAATGTATATTATTAATTTAATTTCTAAGTACTTAATGAAAATGGCTGAAACTGGCTGAATAATTCAATGATTGACTGAAATTTGTATCCAAAAATAGTGGAGGCTTCCTGAGGCCACCTGTATCCCCCCTACAAACAAATGGTTTAGTCCTTGCCGCACTGTTCTTCTGTAAACACAATGGAAGTGAGTGAGTGACTCACTTCAGAAGTGATGTTCAATTTGTCAGGAAAGCAGAAAAGAAAAGAAAAAAAGGAAAGAGAAAGAAAGCAAACAGAAGGCAGACACTGTTGACATATTTCTTTTCACAGAAAGATGAGTCCAGCAATAACACAGGTGATTACACCGGGTCACACTGGCTGTTTGGGAGTTGCAGATTCACAGTTTTCTGATGCTCATGTAGCCGAGGGTTTAATTCGCCTTCACTGAAAGCTCATAGTCAAATAAGAACTGAACAGTGTCCGTTTATTTTTCCACATCTACGCAAATTTCAGTCAAAAACAATAAACCACTTCCGTTAGTGTCCGTTCACAATAAAAGTCCCATCCAGATAAACTGCTTATCATGAAAGGAAACACACTTTCACTGACCAACCTTTCACAATAAGGCAACTCAACAAAATAGCTTACATTCAAGACTGGGTGATGTTCTGCCATGGAGCTTATCTTGAAGAGGGACATAAATGTGTGTGTGTGTGTGTGTGTGTGTGTGTGTGTGTGTGTGTGTGTGTGTTAGAGAGAGACCGAGCAAGAGAGAGCGAGAGCGAGAGAGAGAGCGAGAGAGAGAGAGAGAGAGAGAGAGAGAGAGAGAGAGAGAGAGAGAGAGAGAGAGAGAGAGAGAGAGAGAGAGAGCCTATTGCCCTTCACCTGAGGATTTTTACATTAACTTTTAATATAACTACAGCCCTTCTGAGGTTTCTGGTGTGATCACTGTATTTCCTTGTATATAAGTAGTCTTGTGTACTCAAATAATTACCAGTACTATATATATTGAAGCCATGCATTTGACTGAAGACAGTCATATGTCAGTTTGTTTCATTATTGGCAAGATGTAACAAAATGAGAGATTATACCCCATAAAACTTTAGGTTGATGGGCTGAAAGCTGTATGTTAAACATGACATTTAGGTTTCTGCAAATAAAAAAAAAAGTCCAGTGAAGTCTTTGGTCAATTGTCTTTTATTATGCAGTAAGCATTTTCTCAATGTAGGGTATTTTTAAGGTGTGTTTTATACTTTAGGAAATAACTGAATACATGTTAAATAATGTTCTTTTTAGCATTATACTCCAAACAAACCTATGTCCCTGGTTGTGAGTCTACGTCGTCATTTCCAAATCATCCCCATTTCTGCCTGTAGATTTAGTCTCAAACTAAAACAGGTCCAGCAGAGTTTCAAAACTTCTCAGTTTTACCAACTTCAAACTTCCAAGTAGTGTGGACGCCAGGCATATCCGTAGCAGAGACGATCCATTTTCAAACAAAAACATAGCAGTATGGACACATAGCCTCAAGCTGCCCTGAAGATAAAGCATTCGAGTCAGGATTGTTTTATAACAAGAAATCGAGAAAGAAACTGCATGTGTCCTCCATGTATTGAAAATAACTTTTGACAGTAACAGGATGGAAACAGATTTATCCTTCCATGAATCCTTCATGTCGACCTTCCCAAGGCAGAGTTCACGCATCACTCTTCATGCATCAACTCCACATCCGTGCTGAGCACGCTGCCTCATGCAAGATTAATCACACTTTAAACGCAGTCAACAGGCTGTGAAATGAGAACAGTGAGCGGCTGGTAATTTCTTTATACAAGGTGTATACCAATAAATAAATATTGAGCTTGTCTACCTCCCTTCTTGCATGCATGCATGATTGTGCACGTAGCCTTATAAAGTGCAGGCTCCACATAAACAATGGAACAGACTGGCAGACCCTGACAAGTACATGGGCACCAGACAGATATAACAAATTTGCACCATGAGTCTTGGCAGGGGAGGAAAAGACATATCAATTCCCTGTGTGCCTGAATATGTCCCCATTGCATAGAGCTGCCTGCTAATCCAATTAAATGGTTCATATATACAGGAGATTGCTGCACTCTCTCATAAATAAATAAACATGTAGATAAGCAGTAGCTCAAAAACAATTAACATTGTTTGCACTCGGCCCAGCAAATGAGTGATAAGAGGGCTGCTGTTATTACATCAGGTATCGTAACAATGACCTCTGTTGTGTGTGTGTGATGCAGTAAAATGTTCATTTGAGAACAAAAATGAGGAAAAGTTAGTGGAAGGTGGATGAAGAGGAGAGCTGACTGAGATATTAAACATGTTGTTTGGCACAGTTGTTTTTACATGAGTATCGTTAATGGCTCTGTTAAATCCTGAAGGGGATTCCAACAAGTGTTAAGAACAGGAGAAGAGGCTTCTGGGGAATTGATCACATCATTAACCTGCACCTCGTGTCGAGGGAGACATCTGTGAGAGAGAGTTGGGAATTGGGGAATCATAACGTGCTGTCCCGGCCATTTATTCCATTATCCTTTTTATTTTATCTCTGTCTGATGTCCTACTCATCCTTCAGTCATACCCCCCCCCCTCTCTGATCCTGTTCAATCTAATTTCCCAGCACTTTTCATTTAATATCCTGTCATCCACTTCCACTCTCCCCGCCTCCCCGCCCTCACCTGAATGTGGCGGGCGCCGACTGGCTTCAGTGGTGATTAATGTGAATTTAAATCATCGAATAATTCAAGCCAAATCCAAAACCCTCCTCTTCCTCCTCCTCCTCATCCTACTCCTCCTCCTCTCTTCATGCACACTTCATATGCATTAAATCTATAAAACTCTTCATCTCTCTGGCTGGGTTGACAAACACTGACTTTCTGATTCAACTCGATCTTCATTTGAATGACCTGATAGTGGTTTATTAAAACCTAAAGATCTTGTGATTGATGTCTTTTACGGTTTCCCATGAATGTATAAAGCTTTAACCACTCTACAGACTTCAGATATGGCCACTGAAGTTAGAGCCGGTCCGTAAGCCATAGGTCTTGTTTGCATTATATCTTTAAAAACTATTTATATTTGTTTTAGTTGTTCATTATAACAGACTGAGGTTATGTTAATGGTATATGTTAAGAAGATTGGAATTGTTTTAATGGTCATGGTTTACACAGACAATATGGTCCTGCACTAAGTCCTGCACGGCACTTATTCGCACTTGTTGGTCATGTTAAATAAAAAGTACATTAATGTAACTACTATGGAGTCAACTCTTAATGTAAACATTAACATTTTAATGATGCACCATGTTAGAGGTTTACTTGTACTATTAACAACATGAGTTCTCTGAGAATCTTTTTCATATCCAGGCAAAATTGGAACTAAAGCTGAAATATCCCGAATCGATATTGAATCAAATCAAAAATCTAATCGAATTGGGACCTTGTGAATCAAAATCTAATAGTTTTGAGAAAACGACACCCAGTCATAGTCCTTATCCTCTCCCCTCGTCCAATCACCTCTCTCAAAACCCACTCTCTGAGAGAGGCCCGAACATATGACCTAGACGCTTCCCTGCTGGGCTCTAATTGGTGATCAAGATGTGTGTGGGAAGAAGACGGAGCAGCATTTGGCCCATTTCTATTCCCTCATCACATTCACAGGGCCACAGTCACAACTGCGTAACCATGGTGATGCTGATAAGGTGACTCATGACTATTCATCAATGGCGCTGCCTGATTGGACAGCCCCCGAGAGCCTTGCGAAACGTATTCATCAGCACAGCCCGTGTCCCCGCTCCACCTCAATATGCCCCCCAGGACGACGAGGGAGCGTCGCTGCTGCTCTCAGTTTGTTTTCCACAGTCAAGCTTGTCTTAGCCTCACCCTTTAATGTAATATGATGCATCTCTCTGAGCAGTTGTGTCGTTGGATGTTTCCCTCCTGGTGACCTCTGGCTTTAGGGCATCCCCACAGGAGACAGTTCATCAGCAGCATCGGTGAAAGTGACACACAGTGAACTCTCTAATATGGACACATGAATACAGTACATCTACGTTACATCAACCCACAGCACAGCACACTGTACAATAGAAGAGATAATGATATGGTTTCTGTACACACCAAGACAGAGTGAAACTGTGTGGGAACCTCAGCACCAGGCTGTAATGGCCCGTTTGACATTTCTGTCTGTTCCTTCACAATGATTCACTCAGGAATGTGGATTATGTGGCACAATCACAGCAGAACTGCAAATGCGTCTATTTCTTTCCCTCTGTTAAAAGAAGCCAAATGTAAATTTCCTCATGCTGCCAAAAGCGGTTTGTCGCCAGGAGCAGGTGGCGGCGACGGTCGCGTGCCAAGAGCGTCGTCAGCCATCTTTGCATTTACAATACAAAAGGTTAAAATGCGCCCTCTGAGCGGCAGCGCGTCTTCAGGGCGAACTGGACACTACAGTGACTCACTATCGGAAAGTGACGAGACTGGCTCAGGGCTAACTGGGTAGCAGCAGAAGCAAAGACGTGAGAGAAAGAGAAGAAACTAGAATGGCACTCAGTAGAGCACAAACCGTTTGAATTCAATCACGCCACACCACAGATATCAGGCTCCTAAATAAACCAGGTTTTTCTGACAATGTTAAAGATGGATGAAATAAAAGATTCCTGGATCCGCCCCTTTGTCCGAATCTTTCCTATAGTTCTTTCGTGGAAATCCAACCAATAGCTTCTGCGTAATGGTGCTGACACCAAACAAATCAACCAACAGGCAATCAGTAGAGCGTATACCTCCTTCAAGTTCCCCTTGATCAGTTCAGGAGTTTTTTGTGACAAACAAACAAAACAACGAACAAACCGAGCGGACGGAGCGGAGGTAACCAGAGCTAACATTGGAGTTGCTTTCCAAGGCTGGAGACAGCTCTTGGTGAGAAAAGAAATGAAGTTTGATGCTATACTTGCAATGTTTCTGCTTGATCGGTAAGTAAACAGCTGTTAGTGTTGGAAAAGATAAGGCAAAAAAAAAAACCTACATATAGCCAATTTCCTTCTGTCACTCATATTTTGATTGATATTCCAACTACAGTTGTTTTTTTAATTTCCTCCATGATGTCAGCCCATTTGAAAGACTTGCACACTGGCCCTTCTTTTGACCTTAAACTCAAGGTCAACAGCGATAGAATATATGATTGAATCTCTTATTCATGCATGGGAGGATAAGCCTGATAGCGTCTGCTGCTGCTGCTCCATCCCAGCTCCATCTCCAGCAGAACACCACGGCTCTGGACTCTCTTAGCTGTTTGTCAGGGTTTCCAAGAACCTGCCTATTAAATCCAGATGGATAGTGGCGGATGACGGACAGATTGCACTCAACTCTCGTGTGAAAGCCCACATACAGTCGGTACGATGTTGATGGTGGTGTAGCTGTTGTGGGGGATGGGTGATGGAGGAGATGCAGAATGTAATGAAATGAAAATATCAGTTTGGAACTTTTGTGGGGTTGTTATAAAACAGTGTGGTACTAAATATGAGATTATAACATTTTGAATTATTGGTTGTCATGTACGCACGTCGAGCAAATCTTAATGAGGAGAAACCACAGCAAAAATCTGAGGTGTAGAGTTTGTTGATGGTTATTTATTTTGTCAAGCAGAGCTGCAAAGATTAGCTCATTAATCAATATGTCAGTTGACATAAAATGAATCAGCAATTTTTATTTTGATAATCGATTTATATTTTCAAGCAAAAATGTCAAACATTGACTCGTTTAAGCTTCTCAACTATGAAGATTAATTTTTTATAAAATATATGTGGGCTTTTGACTGTTGGTCTGATTAAACAAGCAATTTAAATTGAGATATTGTTTATCTCTTACAGAACAAACTATTAATCACATACTGAAGAAAATATTGTTGTAATGACGGGACATTTGTCAGACAAAAGCCAAACCTTTTACATATTACATTACATTGCAAACAAAGAGCATCTGTCTCAGGCTTCACAAATAAAAACTGACAGAAAAAATGATCTGCTTCAAAAAACACATCTGAAGTTCGTTATAATCATTCCAACAGAAAATTAAGGACAATTTACTAAGAAGTATAAAAATTAAGCTTTTTCTTCGAGCATTATAATCCTGCCTGTTTGAAAAAGTAATGATAATGCACCTGACGTTAACTGTGTTAACTCTCTTCACAGGGACAATATGCTCATATTCCAACTTTGTGCAAAAAATCAATCTTTTCTTGTGCATCATTACAACATTGTAACCTTTTTATAATTCATGATAATCATGCAAAATGTAGACTTCATATCAATAAATCAGTGATCGACATGCAAAACATCTCAGTTTCCTTTTGAGCAGCAGAGTGAGTTCAGTTGACTTCCAAGTCTGCTCCAAATTAGATTCTTCTCACATTCGCTCTGTGTCAAGTTCGGGGGGGTTTCCATCTCATTTTACCACTAATGACCGACAGTGGTGTAAACGTCTGAATTCCCAGTTCTGTTATTAACTGTGTCACAGCTTAGATGTTAAAGTTACCAATAAATGCCAGAAACATAATATGAATGAAGACACACGGTTGCGTAAATGTACATTATTACAAAGCCGGTCATAATTATATGTATAATAGTGTACGATAGAAGATATGACGTAAAAAAACATATAACATAAAAAGACGTATGGACAAACTACGTAACACAAAAAAAAGGATTTCAGGGTTGTGAAGTTGTTTAAAGGAAAAAGCTAAAAGAAAGTAAAAGGGAAAATAAAGATAAACAAGAGATGGTTTTAACTTACACTTTCCCGCTGGCTGTCGTCCATGGACCGGTCATTCTTTTGCATGGTGTGTGCCACCTTTAAAACAGGCAACAGACAGAGAGTTCATCAGAAAGAAGGCTTGTAGATAATAATAATAAAATAATGATAAGAATAATAACAGTTGTTTGGAGGTAGACCATCCCAAAAAGGTGCCCTTTTTTATGTATCCAAAATTAAAAAGCATATCAAAATGTCTGCTACATTTTCTAAAATATAGCTTTAAGTTAATTCATTAATTTTTTGGGCCAAATTGACAAACAAACAAAAACACAAACAGACTGTACAGTCAGTGGAGAATTCATATGCAGGGTTTGAAATTATTTTCCAGTAGAACTATCTTGACAGGCTGAGGTAAGTTTATACAACCTCTCAGGGGTTTTACGGTTTCAGAAAATAAAAGCTTCGATCTCCTTGACAACTATGTACTTGTGCATACATGTATGTGTGTGTCTGTGTCTGTGTGTGTGTTGGTGAACAGGTGTCATGCTGGGATTCACTGGCCTATTAGAATGCATTAGAGTGTAAAAGGTAAAGGTCAGTGAATTATCAGCCAGAGTTACGCAACTCTGCTCTGTTTATCTGGCCTAATAACCCAGAGCCCTGCCACACACACACACACACACACACACACACACACACACACACACACACACACACACACACACACACACACACACACACACACACACACACACACACACACACACACACACACACACACACACACACACACACACACACACACACACACACACACACACACACACACACACAGATAGCCAAAACCAATTGTGCTGAGCTGGATGTTCATATCCATTCACACAGTGTATATTATTGTGACACCTCGAAAATCCTGTTGTACTTCAAAGGGATAAATAATCATATTCTCAGTGTGCTGTGATTGGTCCATACATAGGAAGTCTATGTCTGTTCAAGCCTTCCTGTCACGTCTCACGTTTCTTCTCTTGTGATCAATTATCGAGAAAATAGGAAGAGAATTCAGGGCTCCTCGTTTTACTCTGCTTTTTATAACAACGGTCCCTGTCTCCTATATATAGGCCTATTTTTATCCTGTTTCATGTTTTTTCTGACAACACTCACTTCATTTGTGGTTGTCTGTGTTCCACAGTCGAGATGCATAGGCAAGCAATGGATTTATATCAGCCAATCCCATGCAAAGCAAAACATACACCTGCATGTCACTTGCTATCAACTACATAAGCCGTCATTTCGTTCCATGAGCTTGGAAACGAAACCAACTTCTCTATCCCTCTACCCAGGACTGATGTATTTTCAATGAGAAATCAGCCAAACAGGTCACACGTGAACCCTTCTCTCCACTCTTTATCTCAGGCACATCCCCACTAAATAGATGTGGCCAGGTAATTACCACGGATGGAAAAACAGACAGAGCTGGTCGGATAGTCCCCATCGATTGGGCTTTGAGGAGAGGAGGAGGAGAGGAGAGGAGAGGAGAAATTGGTTATGACATCGTGCGCCTTTGGGGTAAATTAACTATCTTTCATCATGAGAAATGTTTCATGATATAGAGCATCATGTGTATAACTATGTAGAGAAGCCAGAACATGCAATATACAAATGCATGCACATGCACTACAATATACATCTTAGACATTGGTAATAATGTTTGCAATCCTTGTCATGTTATTTTTTTACTTAGCACACTATATGTTGCTTCACTGCCTTTCCACTGATAATCAAAGAGGCGTCCAATAGCTACATGTACAGATTTTTTTCGTGTTTTCAGCAGTTCATCCAATGTGAAAATACCGATTTGGTCTTCTACTCTAAATGCACTTCTGTGGAGCTTGCTGCACGTAGTCTGAAAAAAAGCTTCAAATCTAAAAGGTTTAATGCAACAAGACAGATAATTATGCCCATAGATCACGAGATGACCTCAGGGCAAACAACAGCCTTGATCTATGCTCATATTCCGTCACTTCTGCAAGTGTTAACTGCTATGAACCATTATGATTAACTGCAGTTATTTGCAGGGTCTGAAATCATAACTGATTTGTCTCAAACGTTAAACGCAGGAACAGGGCAAATATGTAAATTTGTAGTCACCTCACATTTACGACCCCTCTGCAGTCATTAAGTGTTTATATTAATAATAATAAGGCAGGTCCTTGACAGTGCCTCACAGGTGCAAGTGCTATTGTTCCACTGCCCAGTCTATTATTTAGAATTTGTCCAGACAGCAGTATTAACCCTCGTGTTGTCCCTGGGTCAGATTGACCCAGAGTGTGTGTGTGTGTGTATGTGTGCATGCGTGCGTGCGTACGTGCGTGTGTGTGATCATCCGCAAGCCCTGGCCGGTCAGGGTTAGGGTTAGGGTGACCCACGGATTGTCATTCTCGATGCTCCTGGGGTCATTGAGACCCTTATTATTCCTGGTAGCTGTGTTAGTTTAAGCATTAGGCTATTTAGTAGTCATATTAGCCGTTCCTGTTTTCTTTTGGCTAGCTGGTACTGGGCGGGGCTTATCAATTAAAACCCAGGTGACCTGGTGTGGGATTCTGATGCTGAACAACCGAGACAGAGAGAAACAACCTAACATCAGAGCAACTATTATCTTTAACCGTTGCGATACGAGCTGACGTCTGAAGCTAGCCGGGCTGGCCACTAGTGGGGAGCTCTCGATCGGAGCTAGCCGCTGTTTGCTGACCCAAGGTAAGTCGCAGTGAACCAAAACCGCCCTTCATTCTCGTTACAGCTGCTAAAAGCTCTATCGTGGCTTGAATTACACAAAAGCAAATGAAATAAACGCCGGCTCATATCCTCATTTTCCATCTATGACCGACGATTGGGCCAAAGGCTCCAAAACACATGACGATTCCCTGAAAATAATAAGCGAAACAGCTGGAGACGCAGCACAGATACAAGGAGCACAGGGGGAGAGGTAGATGAATACAGAACATCACAATCTTCATCTCAGCCAGCCATTCTTATTATTATTCACCTTGTTTTACATTCTCCTGAAAGGTGCACTCAGAGGATAAATGTACTTTGGCTTTCAAAATCTCAATTAAAACCAGAGCTGATGACTGCTCTAGCCTTTTTTAAATCTTCTCCACCAGAGTGACGTGAGGTGGATGAAGACTGTTTGTGCATTTTGTGGGCTCTCTGTGACACAATACTTTCTCTTTCTCGTTCAAAAGCAGTCGGGCCTTGTCTGTCTGTGCTGTTGTGCAGACAGGTATTATTTGTGAGTGATGGATCAGTGTATCCACGGGGGGTTGATTTCTGTCTGGGCTCGAGCAATAGTTAACGTGAGGTGGGATCAGGGCCACAGATCCCCCCAGCAGAGCGATCCAGATACGGGGAAAAGACTGCCTGCTGCAGATGTCATTTCCCCCCCCCATGTCCCTTTGATACATCCTCTGTTGGCTTTTTCAATTAACTTCCTGCCATCTTTAGGAGAGCGATGAGAGTTTATCCTGTGTGATCACATTAGGCCAGTGAGCAAAAAATGAGCTGAGCAATGGCTTCTCCTCACCCGGCGGTAGAAGGTCAGGTCCGTCTAATGTGCTCTAAATTTCAGCTGCCGTGTGAAACGTCTCTTTTCCACTTGTCGAGCTCCCACAGCTTCTTATTGAATAATCGCTCAAAAAGTATCTCAGCCCTTTATTGTGGCCATTCAATCAGCTGAGATGAGCGGGCGTCGCTCTGAAAAGAGAGACTTTTATTCTCCCTGTCGACAGATCTGCAAAGACAATACGAATCAACGATGCATTTTTCTTTTTGTTCAATTTGTCAAGCTGCTGGTTGGAGGAAAGTAACCTGAAAATTATACATCACTGACATTAACATACAAGCTTTGATTCTGAGTGCTTAAATGAAGTGATCAGTAAACAAATCAGTCAACGCTCCATCCTTATACTCTTCAAATTAAAATAAATTACAGGCCGTACATGGCAGCATCCTCGGCGTAAAGAGGCAGTGACACTTGTTGTCGTTCGCTAAAAGCTCCATCTATGCTCCATCCATGCACCATCCAATCAGCCTCATTCATTCCCAGCCTTTCACTGAGGTGGATGCCTGGACTTCTTTCACTTATCTAAATATGGCAGCGGGAAAATTATTATCACATTGATTAAGAAATTGTATTTAGGTGCTGCTGATTGCAGCTTTAAGAACTCTGCTTTTGTAGAAGGGCCATTGTAGGGAGGTTTTATAATAAAGAAAAGAAGCCTGGGTGTTGAGAGGAGAGCGGCAGGCTGCACGCCGCCCGACTGGGGCCAAAACAACAGCGGTGGCTCCTCCAAGTGGTGCTGAAACCGCTAGACACGACAGTGGGAGGAAAAAACACAAAAGAGGAGTCTCAACTTCGTTTGATATTATCTTGTGTGGAGAAACTCGACTGTGAGCCGGATCTCCAGCAGCCGCCACCTTTGTTTTGCTGACCTTGTCAGCAAGAACCACCACTAAGTGCCACAGCAATCCCTCCATCCGTTCATCACATAAATCAGCCGCCATCAGACCACTGGAAGACTGTCACCTCCTGTCAGACATTCACATGTTCACTGGAACTCCCAGGCATGCCAACATACATGTGAACACACGCACACACACACACACACACACACACACACACGCCCTTGAAATGCACCCTGCAAATAATAGATGAGGGCTGTCACTGCATTGGAAGGAATTATGACAGTTGCTATTCTACACTTGGAATCTCCACACTTGATCTCATGCAGTGGCTGTATAATTTACCCTCAAGTGTGCACAAATTGAAAATGGCTGAACAGCTCAATTTCCTCTCCATTCACTCCCGTGGCACCTTGTTGACAGTGACGAGCCCTTTGTAGCAACTCGAAACAATTTCACGGCGACTGGACCAGGCATGAAGACACAATAACATTTACTTGAAATGTAAATTAGCTCTCGCACCTGCAGGCTCCTTGAAAATAATTGTGTTTCATCCCGTTTGTCGTCTGACGGACACAAGTGTTCGTCACACGTTTCTTTGTTTGCTTTTTTTCTGCTGTGAAATTGGGGTCATCAGATGTCGGGAGTATTTCTGAAAACAGTCCAATATATACGCCAGTGCATCGATAATGAAGCTGGATCTGATTAAAATAACATTACATGACAATAAATTAATTATTTTCATTTATTTCTATAATTCTCACTAAAATCTGACAAATAAAAACTGAACACTGCCTGTTTTTTAGCTGTGTTCTTTTGGAAAAGAAATAGCTCTATCAAGTAAAACATAAAAATGATTGTAGAGAATGACTGTTGGGTTATTTTGTCTACACGTGGACCTTATTGTGTATTCAGTCTAACTCCCATTAACCATCTGCTGAGCAATGAATAAAATGTGATGACGCTGCACCTGGTAGGATTTTATCCAAAAATGTGACTGCATCATCACCATAATAGAGATGCAAGAAAGAAACACATCACCACCAACTGAGACCATTTACACAAATTTTCCTTTTTTTACATTCAATTTTTTCACTGGAATTCATGAATTAAGTCAAAAAACGCTCTTCACCTGTTGACAAATTTGCTAAGCCTCATGTAGTTTGTGTCATCAAGGGTCATCACGACTAATCACACGCAAAAGTTCAGTTGACTCGTCATGAGGAACATCATCAGGTGGAAACAGTTGTATAATATTCTCTGTGACTCTGGATGGAGTTCTCCAGAGTTTGACTTTAAAAGACAGAATCATTCATCAGCGAAGGTGTGATGAAAGATGTTGAATTATGGGAAATGTATGCTCTGGAGCTTTTCTAAGAGTCAGAATATCTAAGAATCTGCTGCCTCGATTTCAAGCATCATCTTTTAAAACAGCAAAGTGTCTCAACTAACTTTAAGTGCAATACTGAATCACTGGACTACCCGTTAAACTATGATAATCATGACTATAAATGTTGTAAAATGTCACAATGTTTTGCAAACTCTCACTTGGTTTTAATACCGATGAATCTCTCCAGAAATGATGCAGGTCTTTCAGATCACTGCAAATACTAACACCAAAACCTTTTCAAGATACATCCGCAAAAACCAGGGTCATTATCAGTCCAATATATTGTAACCCTGATATATTTGGCACATAGTGGAGCGCAAAGGCCCAACAGTCCCCTTAAAATGACAAAATATGTCAGATTTAATGTTAAAGGACAAATAAAACAATAATTCCTATATCTGCCCCTTTGTCCGCGGCCATGCCAAAGTGTAACGGGTTCTTTTTTGGCCCATTCCCAAGCCTTCCATCAAAGATCATGGAAATCTGCTCAGTAGATTTTGCATAATCCTGCTGATTAAGAACAAAAACTAACAAACATGACCTCCTTCTCAGAGGTAACACTCTTAACACACTTAAGGGGGGATTACACTAAACCATTTATCAATTATACTGTTAATTAATTAGTTTGGACATAAAGTGTTGCCTGTAAAGTAAGAATCAACATTTTATTTTACTGCTATTTCTTTTAAAGGCCGATTTACCAGCTCTCTGGATGAAAGAGGCTGTTGTCTGTGGCCTTTAAGACCCTATTCTGTCCTGCTGTTGTCTTATACTGCTGACTGAAGATTAAGGAAGTCTTTGTGTCAGCAGCAGTTTATTGGTCACCGTGGACCAGTTAAACCGGAGGGTGGGCTGTGAACAGCTTGCACAAAATTACCACACACTGTCACAGTCAGTAGAATTAGTGTGTTGTGCATTAACACTAGAGTGCAAATGACACGCTCAGCAACAACTTTCTCCACATCAGAAAAACGACGTACTTGTTACATTTTAAAGACTCACACAGTTGAAATGAAATCATTCTGTAGATGGATGAAAACGATGGGCTGCACTGCTTTGAAGTTGCAGCAGGGGGCCCCAGAGAGTTATATTTGCTATTACTCCTGGTACACTATAATAAAGAATGGGTACATAATAATATATTATTAAATATACATTTAAATAATGATGATTAATTAAGAAAGATAAATAGTAACAACAATAATAATAATTTTAATTTCACTGCACCTTTCTAGACCTTATAATGTGTCACAAGTACACATGAATAATCAATAAAACAAAACATTAAAATGAGATTAGGAGACACAAACACAGATCAATGTATATTAAACAGCATTAATAATAATGTATTATACTGTACATCCAGCAGTTAGAGTTCCGCTGATGTAAACTTGCAGTTTTAAGGATTTCTATATTGTTTTTTTCTCATCTTGAACTGGAATTAATTTCTGTTTCCATACCACACACACACACACACACACACACACACACACACACACACCACTGTCTACTACCCCCCTCCTTCCTATAAACATGGCCTACTATACTGCCTTATGACATCAGTGACCCAGGGCAGTGGCCCTGCAGAGCTGGAGGGATGAGTCACTCCTAGTATCCACACAGCCCGACAGCAGGCACGCAGCGGTGAGCTGAACCCAGCCTGAATCTCTCCCATCACATGTGATTCAATATGGACGGCTGACAACTGAGCGAACGCTGTTTCCTGTGCTGTTCAACGTAAAGGTTGGGAAAACCAGTTTTTCTTCCAAGCTAATTATACTGGTTATAGTCGGAGAATGACTGGCAGTATAATTAAAGCTGGCTGCCTCACCATCCTTTTCCATATGTTTATATGAGATCGTGTAAACACAGCTAGTAAACCTATAGAGAGATGCGTTTATGTTAGGGGGATAACATTATTCATGCTTTAAGAATGATTAGAAGAAGCCTTTTCTATTCAATAAACTCAAAATCAACTGCAGGACATTGTCATCATATAATAAACAAGGATAAAATCTAGTTTACTGTCGTGTATTGCTGCTTATTATCAAGCTCACAGTACAGTCCTATCATCAAAGGTTTCCTGCACACACACACACACGCACACACACACGCACACACACACACACACACACACGCACGCACACACAAGAAAAGAAACCTGACTCTGCATCTTAGCACATCAGAACATCGTCACCCAGGGTGACCGTTTAAGATTTGTCCCTCGGCACAAAAGCTCCTGTATAAATGTGTCTGTTCTGTCGGTGCTACAGCTTCTTCTCTCCCACAATATTTCATGCAGTTGCTCAGAAACCTGGACTCTATTTCCATGTGTGTTAAAAACAAGATATGACGAGAGAGTTGTTAAAGGCAATTTTTTATTGGGGATGATTTGTTTTTACATCATCTCTCAAAACATACTTTTACGGAAGGGCTTAGATGTTTTTAGTTATTAATATGTGTCTTTTATCCTTTTCCTTTGAATTTGAATTATTTTACTTGTTTTGTTTTCTTGTACTTTCTTTGTACTCTTTGAAATGGCTGTTTTAAAATGTGCTACGCAAAATATTTATTATTATTATTTTGTGAATCTAGTTTTCGTATTAATAACTTTTTTTCCGTGTACATCTAGTTTGCACTATTTCACTTTTTTGAAATAACTTGATGCGGCAACAATGTTTTCCCAGTTTCACAGCTTCTTCCATTGAGAACTTCAGAGAACGACTGTCGTTTTCAACCTTTATTTGATGTGTGTTTAGCTGATTGTGCATCTACACACATAGTGAGGGCAGAATATAGTGTTTCAGTCCTTGGGGATCCACACACATTTAACAACACTATCTTCAAAGCCAGAGTTTGAGCATCAGACAAAGATCCCTTACAAACTTCACTCTAGAGAATTGTACCGCAGTTCCTTTGAGCTGTCCTGAGAAATATGGTGCACAGAAGTGATGGTGCGTGTGGTGGAGGAGCTCCCTCCCCTGGGTGGGTGATGTGGATGTTACTCCGGGTTAAGGTAAGCAAAGCAGACAAACCAATCAGCTGAGCTTAAATCTGTCACAACTCTGCCGCTCTGAGGTGATTTGTCGTCTCTGATCTCTCGTCATGTTATGTAAAACAGGCTCCCGTCCTCTGAGCCCTAATTTGGTCCTGGATCACAAGAGGGGGAGCCAGAGAGCTGATACATATCTGTAATCTTATTTTTATGAAAACATTTCCGGTGGCAGAAACTCAAGGAGGGAGGGCAGGGCTGATTTCTCTAGTGAACCCCTGCAATGAGCAGATTTAGTTGGTTTGAAAATGCACTAAAACCAGAGGGAAATGTTGGCATCCTGTGTGCAAAATAACAGACGACCATAAAACCAAATGGATTCCAGCTGATGCAGGAACATCCAACTTGTTCATCCAGAAAAAAAACGTTTTGCAATAATTAGAGCTCAGCTAGATAGCCAGTGTCTCTGATGATTCAGAATGAAAGTGAAATAGCAGAACAGATTTATAACTCTTCTCTCTACACTCAGTTATTTAAACTATGTAATTGGTGCATGATAATGTAAAGATGGACATTTTTTCACCCTGGGTTTTTCTCAACAAGTCAACGGAAAAGTTCACTAGACTTCACAGAAGCTCATTTCACTAGAAACATCCCTGCTTTATTAAAGGTCACCTCACACAGCTCATACTGTACATGCGTCTATCCATTAAATTACGCGCGGTACAATAAGTTTGTAACTCGAACATTTGTGCGCCTGATTTATGAGATGGAGACGAGTGTTCACCCATCTTCATGCTACAGATCAACATGTTAAGAGGCACGAGATTCATTTAGGTTCAGCCTGAGGCGTGTGAGCCGACATCCTTACATGGTTACGTCGAATTAGACCCCGAGACCTGACTTCACTCCTCCACCCACTGTGGTGAGGCGAGGAAACAGTGAGTGGGAGTACGAAGGCAAAATAAGATGGTGACATTTTAGTGCGGAGAACATTTATCATGGTTGAACCAGGAGACAAATGAAACCAGGAGCAAACAGACAAAAAATAATGTTCCCTTATTTTCTCTACACAAGCATCCATGTTGTAATAATTAAGAGAAAATTAATATGGACCAATGTGCAGTTCTGTTTTATATCCATAAATGGATTAACAAGAGATAAACTGCTTGAGGACGGAGGATAAGAACGTGATGTAAAAGTGATGATCTCGTCAAATCCTCTCTCAAAAGGACAACACCGTGATAATAAATTTAATAAAACAATGTTGGTCAATCGGTCTCATGGAATAGAACTATATTATGATAAATGGATTGCAGTAGTGCTTCTCTTGTCTTATTGACCACTCAAAGAGCCATCAGGGGCTAATTTGGGGGTTAAGCGTCTTTCCCAAGGACACTTTGGCCACACCTCCTGAGAGACGACTGGTGCAAGACACAAACAGAGATGATATTTGGTCACATGTTTATAGGCTTTGACCATAAACTGTATGTATAGAAGGACAACGCATCTCCACTTTCTTCCACTATCCAGAAATTAAGCCAAAAGATATAAACACTGCCATCTTGTGCATTTGGAGCCAGAATCTGTACAGTTGCGATCAGGGGATGGAGCCGTGGTAGCGAGGTCGTGCTCGTACATCGTGAGTCAGTCACAGCCGTCAATCGTGACCTTTCACCCATTTTTATAGCATCAAATGACTAATTAAAAAGCGTGTGAGTGATGAGAACTAAGCAAACTGACAGAAACCATCATTCAGAAAAATGTATTCGACGTGTACTTAGATTTTTTAATTTGGTCCATGCATCTACTAACATGGAGGAGGCGGGATTTTAGACCTATACTGCAGCCAGCCACCAGGTGGCGAACCTTGGCATCACTTCTGGGGAGCTGTCATGTCTCTGGCTTTGACTCCATCACCCACACACACACCAAATTAAGTTCAGAATGGAATAGGGAGTGACAATTATAATTGTCTCCTAAATCCCACGTCACGTACAGAGCTGGACATGTGGAATCAATTTGTGTGTCAAACACCCATCAGCATGTCGCCATTCCCCCGGTAAAGCTCATCCACACCCAGCAGAGAATTAACTGTAAAGTGAGATGAGTGAGGTTTATCTAAATCCTGAAATCCCCCCTCTTAGGCAGCAGCTGACTGACTCCACTAATACAGCAGGTAATCTTTAACCGATGTTATAAATGCAGATCCTCTTGTATAAGATTAAATCTGACAGAGTAGAAGCAGCATAAACCAAACAGCTGATCAGATGTTATGATGGTGTGAAAAATAAAGAGAAGCAGCCACACTAACCAACAGCAAAACCTCTATTCCTACTCATAGCTAAACCATGTGTCTAATTAACTAGATCTCGCTCTTGCCTGCACTCCTGCACTCTTCTGTTTTTTATCACTTTCTTTATTTTCAGTTTTTTATGCATTTTTTATATTTAATTTAATTTCTTTTTTCTATAATTATTTAATTTCAAGACAGATTTTTCAGGTTTTTTTAATCTCAGTGCTCAAACATAAATTATCATATTCTATAAGTCAACAGCATGAAAGCAACACACACACAAGATCGGCCAATTCCAAAATGGTTCATAAATAAAGGGCCAGTTTGGGGGATTTATAACCTATTGGCAGAGAAGTAACATAATATTCACAATTAGTGAATAATAAAACTAAGAATTCTTGTGTTTTCTTGATCTTAGAATTAACCTTTAAATCTACATAGGGAGCGGGTCCTCCTTCATGCAGTGTGCCATGTTTCTACAGTAGCCCAGAATGGACAAACCAAACACTGGCTCAAGAGAGAGTGTTTTTACGTTACCTGAAGGCCACTGTAAGTTCTCTATATGTGCTTGGTAGAGAGGGTGAGGTGAGGGGTGTTTAGTTGGTTGCAATATCCAACTTCCCCACTAGATCCCAATAAATCGCAAAGTTTATGTTGAAAGTAGGCGACAATAGCAAATAACAGATGCAAGAAAAACAGCTTTAGTCCAGACGGTTGTCTTCCTTATTGATATTTAAACTGGGCAGAACAGACATTGACTCAGGTTATAGGCACCTGACGATCGACCTTTTCCTGAGACATTATTTCTATCATCACACGAGATACTAACAGAAAATTCCATTCATATTCCAGTTAAATGTCACAGAACCTCGGCTGATTATGACTCACATCAACATTATTTCCCACGAGTGGACTCATAACCAGTTTATGCGTCATCAAGCAGTTGGTAACTGAAGTACATGTTGATGTCTGAAAAATGCTGTGAAAACTTCAGTTGGACTTTCTAGTGCAATTAAAGCTAGGGTTGGTAATCCTGGAAAAGCTAGAAAAAAGCGGGCTACAGACTGAAAATAAGGCAAACTATACACCCCACCCCCTCACATTGGCCATGAATGTGCACTGACAAGCAATTGCCGACTTTTCAGTGACTCGTTCGCTAACGTCTCTGCCTTAATGGTGTATGTCTCTCCGGCTGAAGACTGTGGTAAGAGTCCGGGCAGGATGCGTTCAAGCAGGTCGTTTAGTGACAGGTAGGCAGACGTGTTCATAACAGTCCTGCGACTATTTATATTCAGACGACTTTCAGACAACCCTACCTTTTTAAGACATATACATACCTACATAATGTGAGTAAGGTCAAAAATACTCGACATGTCTTATTTTGAATATTGCTTATTCTGAATTTGACCTTATTCCAGTTAAGGTCATCAGAATATGCTGTTTTCATGGCAATGTCTTATTCAGGCTATTGTTTTGATCAGGTAAGTATATGAATATTGGTGTCTATGTAAAGGTGTCTACTGTCTGAAAGTGTGCAGCAGGCTCTTTGTTTGGAATGGCTATAATCTCTTTGGCCTTTTGATATGGGCACACAACATGAGCTAGCTCTTTTCAAGTCTACATCATAACTCCACCCTTATTTCAGGAGGCAAAGAACTCAAAGCAGCAACAGTGGAAACACCAACAAAATAACTTCCAAAAACTGTCCTTTGACATAATTGGACTGTTGTTAGGTGAGTTTACAAACTGAGTTTAAATAGACAAACTTAGTGAAGGTGCATCAAATAAGTGTTTCAGAGAGACGGATGTTTGACATGAGTGTGGCAGGAATCATTTACAATGTCCTGGACCTGGCAGGTTTCTTATCAGGGCCGTGACCTGATAAATTATACAGGACACCTGACCAAACGCCCTTGTTTTGATATAGCCTCATGCCAACTGGCAAGCGCTCCCTACTGACAACAAAGCATATGTGACGTAGGTGTCACTCACACAATGTAAACTTTGTAAAGACCATAAGCTGAAGTGAGTCATTTTTTGGTAATTGTGGAGGGGAAAAAAAGTCTAATAGCTGTTGCAGGGGGAAAAAAAGAGTTGAAAAACCCATGTGCCGCCCCTGATGTTTATTCAACCCTTCCTTGCACAAACACTGGCTGTCAAAGGCACTTAACTCCAATTACTCTGCAGTGTGTGCCCGATACGAGCAACGCAACCGGCCCTCAGTGAGAGACAAGCCGATATGTTGCAGTGCATCTCGATCCAGTTGTTACTCTCTTTTTCCTACTGTTATAGGCTCTTTAAAAGGCTGAATGTTCTTATTGTGCAGCTCCTAAACTTTTCAAAGTGGCGTTCAAGGATTTCCTGTGTTTTTAAAAGCAACATCAGCATGACCCTTGTCCAAACATAGAAAATGTCAGCAGCTGTTTATGGAAAATTTTTCCAGTGGCACAGGAAAAAACAAAAGTATTTAATATTTGTTAAACAAGGCACCAGGATGTGCACTGCTGCGAGATGACCAAACGATGACCAGCGCATACCATCGCTCTCGAGGGATAAAATTAAGCCCCCCCCCCCCCCCCCCACCTACCCATCTCCTCCACAATTCAGATCCCACATTACTTGCTCCAGTGTCTGTAAAAGCAGTGCAAGCTCTTACTATGAATTTAACACAATGACAGGACTTCCAGTGAAACAAGGGAAAGGGAAGTACAAGTGAACCCCAGGCCACAGCTGTTTTTTCTTCTACTCCTGCCTCATGTCCCTTGCAGGTCATTCTTCCTGCCTCACGTAACAAAGACGCACACAAACACAGATGCTGCTGCATGAGGCCGAGATCCGCTCCGGCCTCGTCATCGATTTCGTCATATCCCCGCTCATGTTGTTGTACATGACATCAATTAGAAGCTAAATCCGCCCTGCTGCAGACCATAACATCGTGGCTTCATCGTAAGACGTTGTTCCCCTGATACCATCCAGCTGTGCTGATGGACGCTGTTTATTTGGCCGTGCAGCAGAGTGGAGGAGACACAGAGGGAGAAGAAGGAGGAGGGGAGGCAAATTTCTCCTTTTTTTTGTCTATGCTGTTTTGGACTTATCTGTGTAAGTCATTATGTGTCATATCATGGGACAGTCTCAAGGCATGACAGCGTGTTGCCTTTTAAGGGTCTGCAGAGAGAAGAGACTCCATTAAAAGGTCCAAAAGTTACACTTGTCCTTGAATTTATTATCAAACAGCACATCCATCACTGGATTCGTGGCAATTTCACCAAACATCTGATGACAGGGATCATCTCTTACCTCAGCAACAAACCAAGATTCCCCAAAAAAATCAGCTTCCTGTCACTTTAAAGTTAAAAACAGATAAGTAAAACTAACTGGTGAAAATACCTTGTGAGGATCTTCTGGAAAAGTATGAGATGAGAGAGCAGGATTTGACTTTAACAGAGAACAAGCCCAGTAAATGAGTGAAGTTGGATGGAGCAGCAAAGTCCCAGGATGACCTCTAAAAGCCCTGAGCACACAGAGACAGTTCTGCTTGTTGTTATGAGAACAGATTTTCCAATAAAAAGATACTTAAATGCCTTTGGCGATGTTTGCTTAAATGTGTGTGTTGGTGTGTGTGTCTGTGTGTATGTATGCTGCTGCACGAGAACTTCAGAGGTCTTCTGCATATTCTCCCTTGCCAGAAAAAAACCGGGGAAAACAAACACTGCCTTTATTGCAGTAATGAATCTGCTTTTGGAAGCAGATTATATAATTTTTCCATTGACCCCGACTCACAGAATGCCAGGAATGGCTCAGGGAAACCTGTGACATTTGACTTTGTTGGCACTAAACACCGCAGCCCTCTGCTGCTGCTTGACCCCGACCCCGAGCTTTAACATACAGCATCACTCACTATATTGGTCATAACTGTTGTTGCTAACGGAGCCATCTGATCACGACAAAGCCTGATAAAAACTTGCGAGGACGTTGCCAGTGTAAGTTTAGACATCAAAGTGTGCACAGTACATGCAGACACACACATGCAGCTGCAGAGATGCTTCTTCAGCAGATTGATATTAAGGCATTGCAGTGCAGATGCTTTTTGTCCACTTACAGCAAACAAACACACACACACACACACACACACACATACACACACACACACACACACACACACACACACACACACACACACACACACACACATACACACACACCTGGATACCTGACCTTAACCTCAATCTAACCTTAGCCTTAAAACGTGTCTTCATCTAAATTGTATGATCTACATAATGGGGACTTGATTTTTGTTCTTATGAGACAAGTCCCCATAAGGTCACTGAGTAAACAGATGTAGGTCCCCCACAACATGAGTAATACCTGGATCACACACAGGTTTGCCCAGCTATCCTTGTTAGGACTTTGCACTGAGTTCCATTCATTGAGGACAGCCTCACTCAAACCTTATCCCTAACCTTAACCATTACAACTAGACACTAATATAAACCTAATTCTAACCATAAACCTATAAACAAGTCTCAGCAACTCATTGAAAGTGGGTCAGAAAGTAAGGACTGGCGAAAATGTCATGACCCAAAATGTCCTCACAAAGATATCTGTATGAGTACAAACACACACACACACGCACACAAACACACAGTGTACATTCAGCCAAACTCATTACTCTGTCCTCCCATTGACTGACAAAGGCAAACACCGACACTCATTCAGAAAAACGACCAGGGGCAGCATCAGAACAACAATACAAGCAGAGGTTCCCAGATCCTCTTCTCTGATGCCGTGTGGTATTAAAGAAGCTGCTGTCGACTCAGCGCACACGTCTCTCACTCAGCCTTCAGTCTGACTCGGTCTGATCTCCGGAGAGGAGACCCGTCTTCACGCACTGAGGAGGAGAGACCACACGGGTCAGAGTCTCGGCTCGTGATTACAGCCGGTGATGCTCAGGTGAAACAATGAGCTCAGTGTGACGCTCTCACAGATTCATCCACGTGGATTTGAAGTGCAGGCTGGCAATGTGACAGTATGTATTTGCATAGTAGAGGTTAGGTCCAAACAAGGTTCCCTGTGTCGTACGCTGCAATGAAGCCGCTCTGAGACGAGCGGGCTGACAGACAGGGGGACAGGTAGATTACAGACACTACAGGCGGCCTCCTCTCGGAACAACCGACAGGAGGAAGCTGCTTGTTTTGACATTCTTTGTCATAGGCACAACTTTTTGTGCGTCATAGGCACAACTTTTTTTTGTCAAATTCTTCAATCTGAGTTAAATAAGGTAGAACATCACTCAGTAGAGGGCACACCTCCACCAAGGCCAAACAGTCCCCTTAGGTTCCACACCAAATCCATCATGTTCATTTGGACGTAGTTGTAAAACTCTTGAACATGGATATAAAATGATGATTCCTGACTGGCTGCAGATTGCTAGAACTATTTGTTACTATAAAACCACATATACAGTAAATCTTCTAGATCCAAAATACTAAAAAGCTGGAGAAGGAAAATATTTCAATTTATCTTCAATTAATCAGTTTTTTTGCTATCTCTTTGAAGAATCCCCTCGTGTCTCCTATGTGCTGTGAGTTTTTCACATCTTCATCTTGGCAAGAAAGGCAGAAAACATGTGTCCAAAAATGTTTAACTATTTCTTTGATTAAAACTCATGTTGAGAGTAACTTTGAGCGCATATAAATTCAATTCAATCAAGCTTCACGGCAAACTGCACCCAATCAGTGCCCTGAACATGCTTGACCTTTTTCATCAATTATTTCCTGTGAAATCTGTGAAAACGTCAAAAAGAAAGTGATACAAATATTCCTGAATCTGCCCCTTTGTCCGCATCCCTGCCAAAATTAAATGGTTTCTGTCTTGGCCCGTGTCCCATCCTTCTACCCAGTTTTGTGGAATTCCTTTCAGTAGCTTTTACGTAATCCTGCTGACAAACAAACCAACCCACAAACAAACAAACAGAGCAGGGGGGAAAACATAACCTCCTTTGTGGAGGTAAGAATGTGATTTGAAGAGCTGACATGGCAAGCTGGTTTTTATGAGACAAACTTCATAGCTATGCCATCTGAGCACCTCTGAGTGGGGGGCTGGCAGATGAAATATAAACATGCTCCATGTGTTTGTATCAGGTCGGCTGCCAATTCTGCATCACAGAACTTTTTTAAACTCACTCTCCCTGCGTACATACGTCACAACATTTGCAAAGTCTGTTTCCTTGTTTGAATTAACAACATTTTCAAAGTTGTTAAAACTTTAACGAGCTGCTTTGACTGTTAGCGTGATAAGAGCGTGTATGGAAATTAGGGGATTTGCTCTGCGACTGATCAGCAGAGGTGATAACCCTCGTAAAGGGAACTGTTCCTGCCACGTGTGGAAGTTTGACGAGGAAGGAAAGTGACACATGGAAGCACTTTTCACCTCCACACAAAACAGACACACACTGAGGGACACATGGTGCGCCTACTTCTATTGTCCCCCTCTCTGTGTGCCATCACCTCCCCTCCCCTCGGGGTATAAAAGAGGGGGCATCAGGATGTATTAATCTTTGTTTACACTGGAGTCAGACTCTAATGCAAACAATGGCCGTGTCACGTCTCGTTCTCCCTGAATTTATGCGTGACTGCAGCACAATTTGGAGCAGGCCTATTTATAGCCGACAATCCACTGCCATCACCAGCAGCAGCAGCAGCAGCAGCAGCAGCAGCAGCAGCAGCAGCAGCCTGCAGCCTGAAAGTCACACCACCAGGAGAGTTTTTTAGGGAGGTGAGGGGGGGGGGGGTCCTTGAGCTCCTCTGTCAGTGAGGAGCATTGCAGTACGAAGTTTGCTGCTGATGAGCTTCTTGTCACCGTGAAGTCGCACTGCACCGCTCCCTCCAAACCCCTGAAGCACAAGGCTGCTATGGACAGAGACAGGACACTTTGAAAGACACTGGATGCAAACACATACTCTGAGTGATCACATGCTGCCTGCATGTAAACACACACACACACACCTTTCACTTGCACGTTGAGTGTGTGCATTCAAACTGTGCAGAGGAGCTGATGTCTGTATTTACTGTCTGATGTCACATTAAAACAAAGTGATGTGTCCCTTTTTCCTCCAATAGCATCCACCACACAACTTCTGCCACAGTTCAAAAAGAGAGGCTGTGAACTTACTTTTTGTCCTTTGGAGAAACTTCCAGAAAGAGTTTACTTATTCCACTGCGTCCCTGTCTGCTCCCAATCAGAGAAGAGACCAAAACAAAGTTAAGTGTGAGTTGTTCATCTCCCACCACCACACACACAGAGATCCCACTCCTCCTCCTCTTCCTCCGCTGCTGCTCACTGACTGATGATGCTGTCTGGAAATAAGGAGGAGGGAACAAAGCTCTGAGCTCCAAGGCCTAGCAGCCAATCACGGCAGAGTGCTTCCTGGCTCTCGGCCAATCGCGTGCCTCTGCTTCTCCCCTCCCCCCCCCCTCCCCCTCCCCAACAGACCAACCCACCATTCCACCCCTCTTCTCCTGGAAGTTCCCATAGTTGAGGAGAAGAGGAGTGTGGCAGTGTTACAGTTAAGCTGGGCAACAAAACAATATCATAATTATAGAAATGTACTTTTAAATAGCAATATAAGAAAAGAATGTATTATGCTCTGTGTTGAGACCTCAGATGAGTAATTTATTATTATTTAAGGAATAGATCAACATTTAAGTTTTTTGCCTTTCTCATCAAGATATAGATGTGAAGATATGTATCATTCTCACATCTGTTCATGAAAAGATGGATGTGGGTCCGAATCTTCTGGGTTCATGTTGTCCTGGTGTCTGCAGGGGTTTTAACCAGGTTCCTCCCACCGTCCAAACACACGCAGCTTAGATTATTTCAACATTGACTGTGAGCGTGAAGGCTTGCTTGTGTTTGTACTTTGGCCCTGTGATGTGCTGGTGAGCTCTCCACGATGTACCCTGCTTCATGCCCAACTTCAGCTTCTTAAAGGTATTTATATCCAGACATTCATTAAAAGCGTTTGTCCAACTTCTTTGGATCTTTTCATGGAATACCTACTCAGAAATGGAAACATTACATAAAGAGAAATAAACCCTGAATGTGGTTTCACATATTAGTGGTAGTCTACATAGTCGCACACCCACACATGAAGTTGCAGCTCCCATAGACGATGGGAATCTTAAGCTTCAGCGACAATGAGGACTAACAGTGCACCCTGAGAGAGACATGAATTCTTAATGTTCTTTGTGTGTAACAACACACTGATGAGGCAGATGTGGTTTGTGTTGCAGAGCCAGTGGATATTTGCTCGATTTGTAAACTGCTGAAACAGACTCTGTCATGTTTATTTATTTAAGTGACACACACTGACGCACTGAAACACACATGCACACACACACACACACACACACACACACACACACACACACACACACACACACACACACACACAGTCAGACACCTTTATTTACACCCTGGAGGTGTTGGAGCCACAGTGTTAGGTCAAGAGAGATTCTCACCTCAGCCAGGAGGTGAATTAAAGTGGGGCAGGACTCTGAGCTGCACGAAAGTTCATCTGGAACATTTTGATCAGGATCAGAGATAAAAAAATCATTGTGCACAAATCTTTGTGTGAATATTTTATTTGCACAATAATGATCTGCACTCTTTCAAGAGTGGAGTAGCCAAGTATCACTAATAATCAGACACAAGTTAACAAGTACTATACTAATTTCACACAGTCGACACTTTGATGAGAGGATTGATACCGTTATGCATTGTGATACCAGTATGTTCATATACTTCTAAACTTTTTTCCCAAGAGTGAGGTGGCTGTGGGCAGGTCGTCATCCACGGCTCCTCCAGCCCACGTGCCAAAGTGTTTTTTGTGAAGATACTGAACTCCAACTTGCTTCTGACAGCTGTACCAACAGCTTGTGACTAAAAAAAGTGCACAGTCTTGTATGAGCGTATGTGGGAATTGGTGATTGTGGCTCGGAGAGTAAAGCGCTTTGAGTAATCAATAAGACTAGGAAAGGGCTGCAGCCCATTAAGCACTACATTTACTCTCAGCAGTGGAGTTAGGTGGTGGAATGAGGGCAGTCTTGAAATGTTCACCCATTCACACAACTTCTCTATCACGTATCGCTCACACACTGTCGGCCACAAATTCAGTTCAGTGTCTTGCCCAGCTACACTTCAGCATGTAGAATGGAGGGTGGGAATCAAACTAATCCGCTTTTGGATAGTGGAGGACCCTCTCTACCTCCCGAGCCACAGCCGCCCCAAGCACACGACTTCTACACCAGAGTCCAGGGGTCGCTTCCATTTGCGTTTAGGTTAGGCAACAAACTTCAGAGATCGGGGAGAGATCGAGGTTTGGTTAAATGTCACTCTGGACTTTTTCTGTATAAAACCAGACCACAATCTTTAACTGCTATAAGCCTACATACACTATAACCAGAAAGTTCATTTTGTTCTCCAAGATCAGATATTTTGCCAGAAAACAAACATGTTGACTCTGAACGTTTTTCAGATCTCTTCAGTGTCATCATATTTGTTACGGACCAATTGCGTAAACCAACGACAGTTCCCCCATCTTAATAGAAAATTAAATCAGCTGCTGCTAAAATGATGTTTCCTTGAATCTTTGTTTGTTTAAGGTTATGTGCTGGTCATGTTGATGACTTATATTGAAGCGATGATGACCACACACATGGTTATTTGTGTGTGGTCAGTCTTCTCTTTCAGGGCGATGCCACTCTCATGTCTGTTTAATATAAAGCTTCAGCCACCAGCCAGTTAAGTAATCTGCTGTTGTCATAACAGTCTTTCCTCATAACTCTGCCAGAAAACAAGTAAGTGTGCTAATCTGGACCAAAGCTCCAGAAAACAACACCGTGTCACCATAGCGATAAATGGAGCTTGACCAATGACTTGTGTCGGCCTGGAGGAGCTGATCTTTAAATGGCCCTGGTGATGTCATACCGATGTCATCAGCTGGGTTTATAAGATTGAAATTTACAACAGATTCCAAACTGGGGTCATAAAAGCTGACAGATGTGGGCTTTCATTAGGCATGAAGGGTCTAATAAAAAAGATACGAGTGCACAACTGCTTTATGGGAAATGTACAAACAAGCAATTTTGCTGCCTGACCCACACGAGGGACTGAAAATCCCTGCATCTGAAGTTTTTTTTAATAGATTTTTTTAATTTGATCTTATGCAAATTTCTATAACTAAACAGAAGTGCAGTTGTTCCACATGTCCATCTACATCTTGACAACTTTAATGAAATCCCACAGTTCGATTCCAGCACGTTTTGCCTCAGCCTACACATACTGTGACTCTCTTAAAGGGATGGTGCTCTCTTCTTAGAGGGTTAGCACAGCAGTTTTCCTCCCTTTGCAATGAGCAGGCACACAGATACGAAACATTTCTAACCTCGTGAGAATAATGAAAAGATGAATTAACTTAAACACTTAATTTACAGTAGATTGTTTTATAAAAATCAGCAAGAAATATGAAAATGTGAAATAACTCTCAGCATGCTACACGGTATGAGATTGTTGGAGCACTTGTTAAAATGGACGGGGGCTGCAGGTTGAGTTGAATTCAGTCACTGCACATGAAATGAAGGTCTGATCACGTTGCTGTGCTGTATGAACAGTTTGATGGTAAATCAGAGCAAAGCAGCACACATGTACTGAAACCCTGCATGACAAACATCAGGACTGATCAAATCAAATCAAAGTGTGCACCTCACGAGACGCCCCTCTGGACATCTACTGCCGATTCTGCCTGCTGCTTTTCTTACAAGTCGTGGAACATGTTCAGCTTTGGGCTCTCGTCCAGTCAAACAGCTGAAAACATCACATTACTCACTTGTCTTTCTGATTTCAGTGGCCTGTACATTTTCCACAGCGAGAGTTCACAGAAACAGAAAATTATGGGAAAATGTATCTGTGCTGTCGATTCTTTAGAGAAATTCTCAGAACACATTTTTAGGTAATGTTCCCATCATGACTGAAGAGACTCGCACATATACACACTGAAGCTAATGTGCCCCTTACCTCATACAAATATTGACCGGGAACACGAGCAGCTGGAACAGGCAGTTGAACAATAGTGATTATATCTGAATCACACCGGATTTTCAGCCCGTCACATATAGTTTTTAGACAAAAGCATTTTCTTTTTAATTTGCAGGAATCGTCCTTCTTAGCCTGTGTGGAGGAAATTTGACTTTGACTTCTGAAATAAAGAGAACTGACCATCATGGTCTTTTAAGTTCACGTTTATTCTTCAAAGAAGGTCAAACAGATCTTACAGCATGTGAAGATGGATAAGACAAAGAAACAACTTGCTCTTTTATGCAGATAGAGGTGATGTACGTGCGTAAGAATCCGATGTGTGTGTGTGTGTGTGTGTAAAGATAAAGTGTGTTTGTGTGACAATGGAGTACAACGTGAACCCCCAGAAGATAAGATTGGAGGAGACAGCACAGTGATTCCCAGTGGCTCCGATGTGTGGATCTCTCAGAGACCGGCACCTGGTGAACCTAGTAGATAAACGTCATGATAAAACGGCCATGAGGCAGGTCACCAATGGACATCTTGTCAGGTCACACATGGTACGGTCATCTTGTCACACATGATATGCATAAGCAGAGATAATAGTGTGGGGGGGGGGGGGGGGGGGGGGGGGGGGGGGGTACGCTTCGTCGTGACTTTCCATCAAGACATCAGGCAGCGGGGAAATTAATCCAAAATTACATCTGTAATTGGTCAGAGCAAAGGGAAAGAGTTTGAGTGTTTAATCTGAAAACCCTGAAGGATGGAAGGCTACATGAAGATTCCTTCAGCACAGGAAAACTATGAAAGCCGGCTACATACATAACCTCTCTCTGCTGCCTGTTCTTTAGCAGATATGACAGCGTACAGCCACAGAGGCAGCAGCTGACACACACACACACACACACACACACACACACACACACACAGCCGACCAGACTCACTCTGCTGAGGCCTTATAGGAACACAAGACAGCGATCAATAAATTGGTTTCTGGACAGACGATATACTGCTGCGTGGTAGATAAGTACATGGAAAACACCCCTGGGTCTAAAACACATTGTATTTGTTCCACTGCTGCGCGTCACAGAGCTGCTGCGAAAGCTGTTGACATCAACCATCAGAGTCGGGGGGGGGGGGGAGTGAGAGAGATGCTCCTCATGGGGAGAGGACTGTGAGGTTTGGCCTAAAGGAACAAACACACAGTTAAAGACAAGCATCTATAGAACATTCACTTTGTTCTCAGAGTTGGATGCAAAACAAATGTGATTGGGTTGTTTTTTTAAATGCTGACAATTTCTCAACTATGAAGATTCGATGCTTCGTGTCAACAGGGGCTTTGTTTGTGGAGTTTGTCGGTGTCTGGGTGGGTTTTCCACCAGCTTCCTCCGACAGTACATACACATGCAGATTGAGCGACCATGTCCATGTTGGCTTTGAGATACATAGGCGACCTGTCCAGGATGTACACTGCCATCTGATGGACGGATGGATGGATGGATGGATAGATAGATGGGTGGGTGGGTGGATGGATGGATAGGTTGCCAAAATCACACTTATTCTTCCTTTTTTTCCACTAAAGACATTTAACAAGGAAGAGATAGAGAGAAAGAGACAGAGGAAGATCAGGTAACCAAATACTCACAATTATCTAAAATAGCAATAATTATTCTCAGAGAGCCATTTGCTCTCTACTGCTGCGGCCTCAGCAGTGCACACACACACACACCCACCCACACACACACACACACCCCGGCAGCCTCCGCTCGCTCCCACACTCCCAGTCTCTCTTCTCTTTGTTGATTGTCATCATTTCACTGGAACATTTCCAAAGCGCTGTGACCCCCTCGACAAGGTGGAAAATCAGGACGCACATGGATGTATTCCCGCTGTTAAGAAAACGGACGTGCTCAGACCTGGTCAGTGTTGCACATGATGCGTCGCGGCCTGGAAGCTCCTTGATCCGGTGAATTTCGGTGCCCAGAAAGAAAGCAATTACCGTGGATCCTTTGTTTTTCCTCTTATCTGCTATCGGCTCATCCTGTGGACTACTGTGACTCGGACATTTTAAAAGCCCTGTGAATCTTCTTGGCAGGAGACATTGGAGTGCACGGCACCACTTTTTGTGATGTACAGTATGTCACCTTTAAATTGTGGCAAAGTGTGACGACAGCGACTTCCTGAGTCACCATCATCAAAAACCCACAAAAAGTTGGTTTCACGACTTCCTCTTTTGTATTAACAACGACTCATGTATGTCAACCTTTATGAGTCTGTAGTTTAACTGACAATGACTCAAACAACAATCAAAGTCAAAGTTGAAAAACACTCTCAGAATCAGGATTAGTTGAAGGATTTCTCAAAAATAACGGAAACAGTTCGGTTTTGTGGTACTATACCTTCACACATACATGTACATACAATTGTTATTATTGAGAAATAATCTACTTTTTTTTTGCTTTAGCAGATTTTTGTTTATGTAAAAGCCCTTTGCTCAAAGTTTAAAAAAATTTAAACTGTATTTATTTAGCGGCCTTTAAGGCGACAAAATAAGGTGGAGGGAAAATTCAGTTTCTACCAGTTTTGAGTTTTTCCACAAACATTTTAGCTAAATTTATTTCGATCGTGGTACTTTTACACATTATGTAGCAGGGTATGAATAGTATGGATGAAAACACCACAGTCAACGGTCCAAATGGAAATGGATTAGACAAAGAAAAAGTCATTGCACAAATGCAATTAGAGCTTGTTATAGATTCGCTCTGACAGACATAGAAAATAATGCTGAGATAAAATAATTATTTCCAATCTCAGACATAAATTAGACTGAGTTGGCAGCGTATGTGTAATAAATAATCATTTGAGGCAGAGACGCAGTTTGCCCGTCGTTAATGATGCGGACATTATTGGACGTATCAGAGGATGTTTTTCTTACTAACAAGCCTCTGCAGTATGGGGGGGGGGGGGGACAATTGGTCTGATTCAACATTTATCGCTTCTCCTGTTTTCATGAAGCAAATCTGCGTAAAATAATTTGAGCAATCCCAACCATGAAATCACTGAAACGATAAAATAAATCTTAAAACTGTGTCATATTTAAAAAACAACATGATTTAGATATATTATGTGATGAAAGGCAGCAGCAAATCCTCTTCGGTGACTCACCAGCCTGATGATGACCCAGCTGTCTCATCCTCTCACACAGTGAGAACCTGTACAGGCCTGCGAGGGAGGCTCGGGGACAGACGGGCTGTTGGAACTCATCATGGTGGAGGGTGATCGTCCTCACCCACCGAGGGCTGGCCTGTCCTGACGCCTGCTCCCGTCTCCCCACAGTATATTTACATGCAAACAGCCTTTAAAGGATTTCTGTGCTTTGTAGACACTGACACTGACGTCATTCTCCCTTCATGTATGAAAAGCTCTCAGATCGGCCATCGCTCAGATGAGGGTTGCTCAGGGGCCGGTGGTGGTATCATTACAGACCACTTGAGAGCAGAAGGACTGTGCTGATATCTGATTGACAGGTCAGTGGGCTCTCCTGTGTCCTGGGTGTGTTTGTGTGAGATGAACAGAGGGAAGCGTGAGCTAAACAAGCATCAGAGAAATAAAACGTTTTCTGTATCTGAAAGTTAAAATCATATTTGAAGATGATTGCCACTCACAAATTTCTTGATTTGGACTGAGATCTGGACTCATTAACAGGTATCTCTCTTAAACCGTAGTTTTGCATTTACACTTGGTTTTATTGTCAATCTGGAAAACAAATCTCCCAACGAGTGGGATTCTCATTTGAATTAGTTTTTAATGGTTTAACTTAAAATTAAAAAATACTTTTATTTGCGTATATTCTGGTAAAGGAATGCATTTGAATAATGTGTGTAGTGGAATATAAATCTTTTCCCCTGTTCTGGAGACATTTTAAAATAAACAATCTTTTCACCTTGCGAGAGCAAAAACACAGGTTTACGGTTCATCCTCCTGCAGACCATGAAGTCACAAGGATGAAGATAAAATAGAGCAGCATTCAAAACACAGATTACTTAAGGAGTGCCATGCTTTTTAATTTATGGGGATTAAATTTGTATGTGTAGTGATCGATTTAACTATGATGCATTGAAAATTATAAACAGCAAATCTTTTCTTGTCTGTTTAACAGCTCCTCCTACTGGTCAAAATAGTTAATTACAGCCAGAACCGAGCATTACTCAAGAAAAAAAAAATTAATAAAAGCATACGAGGTTCTCTCCTACAGTTACTTTCTATATTATGCTTATAAAAAGTTTCGTGAAGAAAATGCATCATGGAACACCGTTTAAAGATTAGAACTCTGAGCTGCGGGTTGGGCTGTTTTCTTTTCACTTCCCCTTCGATCACACTACACTTCAAAGATGAATCACCTACAAGTCATTTTAGAGATTTAACCTCAAACAGAAAGTCATTGTGTAAATATTATACTATATTATTCTATATATTAATATAGAAATGTAATCAAAATATGATGTCTTTAGAAAACTACAGAATAGGAATTTAATTACTTTTATCTGTTTAAATAAGATACTCAACTTTGAAATTATCCCATATCCCACAATAGACCAAAGACAAATTTCAAAGTACATTGATCATTTATTTTTGTATAAATACATAAAATATAAACATTTGTCACATTTCTTACAATATTAACTATAATATTATAAAAAGGGATCTGGAAAGGAACTGGAAAATAAGCATTACACAAACGAGTAAATCTTAAATGTTAACATGGGCTTGCACCTAAATAAAAAAAGGTGGTAATGTTTTAAGACCAAGGTCCATCCTGTGTCTTCAGACACCACATTGACTTCAGTGTAAGATCATAACATATGAAAGGTAGTGACTCCAGCCGTCCGAGGACCTCGTTGCCACAAAGCTTCGATACTGGAAGCAAAATACTTAAAAGTGGGCAACTGATGCTGCTCATGTTTTCTTACTGGTTGGCTTGAATAGTGAAACCATGCAACAGAGTGTGCAGTGGTCGAGTAAGTGTTATTTTTGAAATGTGCTTCAGTGAGGAAGCAGCAGCTAAAGCTCTGCTGTGAACCCTCCAAGAACCACAGTGGTCCAGTTGTTCCGCTCCGGCGCCTGTCGCTCCGCTGCGTCATTGGAGAACGAATTCATACCGTCATTTTGAAGACGACTCTTTTCATTTGATGTCTCTACCATCAGCAGCAGCAGCGACTCGACCCGGAGAAGTTCTCATGCATTAGTGATGAAACCTAGTAAAACCCGTGTTCTGCATGCATGCAACCATTAAACTAAATGAACAAAAGGTTGTGTGTGTGTGGGGCCTAATCACCCTATTTTTTTTTAAGTCATCATTTTAGGCCAAGTGAAATAAATAACCCTTAATTTTTCAGTGCACAACTTTTAAATCTTAAACTGGATTTCCTTTAAAAAAGTCTTCTGGAAGTAGGAGGATGTCCAGTCCGACTGTACAGCCGAGGGTCCTGTGGTCTTGCCATCGGTGAAGCCGTGTATTCAGCGTATGAATAGTGAAGTAGAGTTCTTCAAACCATACGTAGCAGGAAAAGGTGGGAGATGTAGACTTTTCCATTTGAACACTTTGGATTTACCTTGAGTGAAAACATAAAAATCCTCCAGCTTGGGTTTTTAAATATAGCTTCGGTAATAATTTAAAGATTGTCTTGTTTCTTTTGTAGTTGCAAGTAGAAAAGCAATTAAAAAGAAATTTAAAAAACAAACAGTCCAAACAAATTGGGGCTGAATCTCGAGACTACTTGGTTTGCTTACGTAAAATGAGGTCAACCCTGAGACCCCCTGAATGGCAAAGTTGTGCGTCACTCTTCCTTTTCGTGATTGGCGTTTCCGTTCATGACTCCGTTGGAGTGGTGTGCCCATGTCTGAGCCTGCAGCACCTTAGGCAGCCGCTTGCCCTTGGTGTAGGCATGGTACCAGAAGTTGAGGAAGAGGAACAGGAAAATCAGGCCATACAGGCCAATGATGTACACGAAGATGGGGAACTGGTAGGGGCAATCCTTCATGAAGAAATACTGGGAGATGTGGCTGGTCACCATCACGAACTGGATCTGAGGAGCAACAGAAATTGTTCTTCAACTTAAACCCAGGATTTGATAAAAACACAGAAGAATCTGTCATGTGTTCAAGCACTTCACATACCAGCTGAATGGTGGTGAGGTATTTCTTCCACCACAGGTACTTCTGGTAGTAGGGGCCCAGGGCAGTGAGGCCGTAGTACGAGTACATGATAACGTGGACGATACAGTTGAGCAGGGCATGGAACGTACCCAGACCACCTGAAACAGGAAGTGGATTTAAGAATGAGATCGTAAAAAATATTAAAAAGGAAGTTGATGCAATTTCAAAAGATCTTGTGTGTACATGTTAGACTGGGGGAGAGTTCTACCTGCAGCGAAACGAACGCCAAACCACCAGGTGAAGGGCATGATGGAGTGATGGTAGACGTGGAGAAATGTCACCTGCTTGGTTTTCTTCCTCAGGACGAAGAAAATCTAAAGAAAAAAAAAAAGTTTTATTTCTCAGAGTTCAAAAGAACTGTGATAAACCGATAAATGATCCACTCTGTATTTGCCACTTACTGTGTCCAACATCTCGATGAACTTTGAGAAGTAGTAAAGCCAGCATGTTGCCGCCATCTAGAGGAGACAAAGAAAGGTTCAGTGCTGGTTCTAATGAACACGCTCAAGCATTATGTATATTTGGTGCCAAAGTCAAGTTTAGTTTAATACATCACAATTGGTGTTTTACCCTCTCGGCCTGTGGTGAATCAGAGAAGTCAATCAGGTCACAGCGGAAAGAATATCCCGTGCCCCACCCTGACATCACAAACTGAGAAAGAGCAAAGATTTAAGTTAATTTAATGTCATTCTTGACTTTTAAACACTTTGTGATGCTGAATAACATAACAATTATTTCGTTTTACAGGCGAAATAAGGTCAGAAATAATGAAAGGTCATTACATTTATAAATGGAAGAATGAGATAATAAAATGTCAAGAAGTTTACATGCTTGTCACAGAAAACCTTGGGTGTACATGTCAGACTTCGAATCTTTTGATCAGCTCGATAAGGCTCCATTGTCAACGACGGGGAAAAAAACACTTCTGTTCCGACTGTGAAGCCGTGGAACGCATCACTGAGTGAAATCAGTACAGACTCAGAATAAAAGAACGCAAAAGATAACGATGACTCGCCTCGTAGCACAGGTAGACCGAGAGCGCCACCACGCTGAAGTTGTAGATAATGAGAACCTTTTTGAGGTCGAAGGCTTTGCGGTTCTCCATCAAGCGAGGCCCCAGCGAAACCACGAAGTAAATGTATGCTGCGATGATGATCGTTTGGGGGAGAGGGGACGACATGAGAAACCAGTTCCCCGTGCGAGAGTCTGAAAGAGAAACGTGTAGTTACTGCTCAGGTACGGTGCAGCCCGTTTATACAGAAACAAACAAAAAAAAGGACTGCAGAGTGACGACAGCAGGGTTTTAAGTTACAAACAGGACATAAACCCACTTAAATGGGCGAGGACTCACCTGCATTTTGGATGAACTCATGGTAAATTAATGCGGCAGAAGTCTTTATACTCTCAAATTCCATTTTCAGATAAGTTCCCTTGAACCTGAAGAGAGAAAACACCACAAGGTTAGGAAATGGGTTTGAATAGAGTCAGTGAAGTTGTTACTAACAGTTCATATTATAAAAGTGGATTGAAACTGGGATTGGAAAAATAACAAACTATTGCTAAATAAATAGCAACTGGTTTGTCAACTTTACAGGAAGTAAGTCTCTGCCAAGTGGTGAGTGAGTGGTAAAAGAAAAAAAGCAACCGGAGCTATTCTTTTAAACAGGCACTGATCATTTCCTCCAAATACAAGTGGGGGCGTCATTAAACGATGGATTTTAAACATCCAACAACAGCAGAGCGATGACAGCAATAGTTCAGCAGAATATAAACATTTGTACGCATGCTTAAAAAAACAACATGATACAAGAATAGTTCAGGGACAGAGATGTACGAGAAGGAACAAGGCCACTGGGTCATTCTTGGTGCCTCTCAAAGCTTCGGAGTGAAGACAAAGCAGAGAGTGTACGCAGCGTACAATGGGGGGCTCTGTCTCAAGTTATCTGAGAAACAACAGATGTGACCAGAATTCATTCATGAGACATGAACGCACGTTAACATAGAAAAGATTTGTCCCCAGCTTGTTTTTAAACCAACGTCTCCTTGAATCTGTGTTTTCCCTCTATTGTAATTCTACAAACATCCTTTAGGTAGAAACTTGGCCTTTTTAAAGTGGAAATGCTTTTCACAAGTAAATAACGTCATCATTTGTTTGCAACCAGATTTTTTTTTTTTATGCACCAGGAATTCTTTGCAAAAATAGCCATTAAATTTGGTCATAGCACAAGTCACGCGTGGGGAGTTCATGGACAATCTCAAATTTTAGACAACTAGTTCAGTTTTTACAGCTTCTGGCTATGAAAACGTGTCGTTTTTGGTGATTTAAAAAAAAGAAAACTGCCAATAGATTGAGAACAGCAATGGATGTAGTAGCAAAATGGCAGTAGAGGAAAATAAGTCACTGACCAATTTTAAAAATAGGTAGTTTGTTGAATTTTAACCAGAAAATTAAATCATTTAATGGCTTCAACTACTCCCGGGTGAGAATTCCCCACTTTTTTTCCAATCTTACAAGAAATCAGCTTGGAATCTATAGGAAACGGTTAATTCTTCACCATTTGCTCATGTTTTACAGACCAAAAACTAATCGCTTCATTGAAAAGAAATCCATAAAATGAATTAATGAAAATAATAATATGCTGTCCCATCCACAGCCCAATCTAATGGTTAATTAATCAAATCATTCAATTATTGCATCACATATCTTTGAGATGTTTCAGACGTGGGGTAGTCCCATGATTGTTCAGTGACCGAACAAGTTCCTGGGAAATAATAGGTTCTCTTCAACAAAGCAGAAGTCAAACAGAATCCAGAAACTCAAACTCAGGCGATTGATTTCTACAAAACTGTTTCCCCATATCAGGGAGCACAAGAAGTAAATAAACACTTCATCTCCGGTCTGCCAGGTGTACGAATGCACACAATCCGACATGACAGGATTTTTTTTTCAAGGTGTGTATACCTGAGCAGGTAAAGGCATTAAAAACCTCCCAGGCTAAATTGTGAAAAAGGCCTGGCTGTCTGTAGCCTTTACCCTAATGAGGACATGACAAGTCTCAACACGCCGGCTCATGTTATAAACCTGATGCAGAGGCTGTTACTCCCAGGGCACACTCCATGGGCTGCCGAGTCAACTCACGAGTGAAATGAGGTCCTACAGGCTCCATCTCACCCAGGGCACAGAGTCATTTCACTCCCGAGGCAGAGATCACTCAAGTGTAGGTAATAAAACATGTCAAACACACCGATTATTATGAAAACAATTAAAATATGTACTAAAATTATACACTGGAATAAACAAATGTAAATAAGTAATAGCTATAAAGTAATTAAGTTAGAAAGAAACAAGTATATAAAATTATGACCAGGTATGGTTTACAGACATTTTGTTTTAAAATGTTATGTTAATATATATTGTTTATCCCAATTTATAACTTTTTCTTCCATTCATTTTTTAAAAAAAAAATCACAATTTTAGCTTTAAAATCTTTTCTATTGCTTTTCATAGTCAGCATTTTTTTCTTTTCTCACGTTCAGCCCATTAGTCAAACGTGAACTGCACCAACCTGTCTGAAAGCGGCTATATATTTTTATATATATAAATCTTTTAAATCAATTATTGGCTGTTTGGGAAATATTAATATTTGACTCCATTAGTGCAGGAGGGCCGGTGAAGTCTGAGGCCATGTTAGAATAAAACCATCTTTCTATGGAATATCCTGGAAGTTTGAAGCTCAACAAGGAAATAAAACGATCAATTCGGTTATTTCCCATGTGGGTGTGGGTGTGAGGGAGCGGATGAGCAACAGGTGAAGCGACTCGTGAAGAAAAACAAGTCGGACCCGCTGGCACAGGAAGCTCTTCAGGAATCACAGGTGTATGTGTGTGTGTGTGTACGTGTGTACGTGTGCGCGTTAGTGTCTGTTCTGTGTGTGTGTGATCTCCTTCAAACCTTCTTATTTCCATTCTGTTTCCGTTTAGAACCGAGAAAAACAGGGGAGTTCAACTACCAACCTTCAGTGCTGCTGCAGCCGCGGACCCGCCAACAAAACGTGTTTATTTCCTCCCTCACGTCCTCACTGAGTCCAGCTGCTCCTGCTCCACGTGGGTGTGTCAGCCGCTGTCCCGCACGCGCTCACACAACCTGCTCTTTATGTGCCCCCGGGGTGTGGCATGCCACTAACCGCGCCCACGGCCTCACTGATTGGCCAATTGCGGATCCAGCCAGATTACGTGATGATATTTCAAGTGACGCCTTTTGACTTAATCCATCAAAAAAATGGGATCCATGTTTTTATGATTCATTCTGTTATTTTCCATAAACTCCCTGAAACTACAGTTGAGTTTGAAAATGGGATTACCTTTGCGATTAGTTCTGTTGATTTCCATTAACTCTCTAAATCTAGTTAAGGTTAATAATGGGATTAACTTTACGATTTATTCTGTTATTTTCCATAAACTCCCTGAAACTACAGTTAAGATAAAAAATGTGATTAATATATTAACAAGTAGTCTGTTGTTTTCCATTCACTCCCCAAAACAGTATTTTTCCTTTAGACTTAATCCAATACAAAAAATTGGATCAATATCTTTGCAATCCATTTGTTTTATGTTCCATAAACTCCTTAGAACTACAGTTAAAATGGGATCGATATCTTTACGATTAGTTCTGTTTATTGTCATATATTAAAAAAAAGTCCAGTAAAGGAAATAAGGTGGTTTCCCCGATGCAAATAATCTACCTGTACTCTTAAACCACAGTATTTATTATATTGAAATCATTTTAACTCAGTTGATTCTGCACTTGGCTTTAAAACGCTGTTTTGTTTTGTTGGGGTGTTTTTTGTATGTGCGCACAGGTCCTGAGGGTGATGGAAGTTTTCTGGAAGCTGGTGAAAGGAGAACTCAGGCAGCAGCTGATGTCTTATGCAGAGGGTTTTAATGTAGACTTGATGCATCAAGGAGACCAGAAGGTGGAACAATAAACAAACGCTAACAGAGCAACATGAGCAATTGTCACCCCGAAGATGTCTCCCACAGCATCCCAGTATATCTCCCTCTACTTGCGTTACCCATCCCAACAGCAGATCCATGAATGGCTACAATTGCTGTCACTCTCTATGTTACATGTGGGTGTTGACATCCTATTGGATAGTTAAGCCTAAATGTGCATTTCTAAATCACATTGTGTCCTTACGTCTTTCCACTAGTGAAATACGCAAAAGAGTTGAAGTTGGTGAGAGTTGAAGTTGGTGCCTCTGTGTCTGGGGCATCTGAGTTAGATATGAAAGTCCCTCAACGTAGACACTACAATGTGCTGTGTGTGGAATTAGACAGGCACTATTCTCCTGTATAGATATAATGTAATATACATAATACATAGTGGCATATACCCAAAATTCCTCAACACTGAGAAAGACAATTTTGTTCCACTGTTTGTTTTTGCTGGAATCACATAAATAAACTTAAAACTTAAACTTACTTTTATCAAACCACTACATCCCCTTTAGACTTAATCCAATGCAAAATTAGATTAATATCTTTGTAATTACTGTTATTTTCCAAAACTCAGTCAGTCAAAGTAAATCAGGTAGTATTGCTTTTATTAAAAAACGTAAGGTAATTTGTAAAAAATTGAAAAATATTGGTACAGTATGATGACTATTCATAGTCTTTTCACATTACAAAATTACAGCATTAATGTGCACGAAGTTATGTATTTTTTTTTTTTAAAGAACAACGTTGTAATTGTGTTTTGGCCAGTGTGATAACAAATTTAAGTTCAATGTATAGAAGGGGGTGGAGGGACAGAGACCGAGGGTTTCAGTTTCGCTCCCTGCTGCTACCTTCAGTTAAGGCTTAACGCAGAACAAATGCTAATGTTTCCAAGGGAATAATAACAAGACAATCTGTGTTTTTGAATGCCTGGTTACTCCCACGTGAGGATCGTGAGCCGGCTCTTCTCAGCTCAGCTGCAGAAAAAGTCAAACTAAAGGAGAAGCACTAAACCTGTTTAAAGACCCGACAAATCTCTCTGTATAAACTCTATAATATCTCTTTAACAAACATCATTCTAATATAGAGTGTGAGAGGTGTAGAATTACATTTAAGAAGAACCAACGATAGCAGTTATCCCCCATGGGTACAACAAAGCATCAGGTTAGCTTGACATTCAAACACAAATTTGCAAAAGAACAATAGAATGTTATATCAAAATATACAAAAAACTAAAATGACTCATGACGTTGTGCATATTTACAGAGCTGGACAATTATTTACACAAATCACACATATTTTTAAGGCCTTCATCTTTGCAATGAATGAAACAGTGCACATTTTTAAGTTAATTGTGAAAGATGTGAAATTGTTTCCATACTCCGCTGAGCGTGTGTCCACTTTTCCCGCACACACAAAACGTCAGCATCAATCTTCATCACTGCTCCATGCATCCTGAAAGGCAGGGTTCCCTGAAGACGGGTTGGCAGCTCCCTGTAAAGAATCAAAACATTCAGCTTTATCTCAAATCTCAAATAATAACAGATCAATTACATAACACATGCACACAAATCACAAGCTCAAATGGGTACACACTGTGGGGAAACCACCAACACGCGTGTAAAGTAGAAAGAAACTTTGTACATGAGTGATGACAACTGAGTTACAACTAGAAAAACCAGAAACGGTAGAGTGAGAGGAAGCCATTTGGGATTTAATAAGCACTGCTACAATGTAGACATGACGGAGCTGACAACAAGTGACAGGGTTCCTATGTTTGTAGGAGCATCACTGTTCTCCGGACACTGACGAAACCGAATTGGAATTCCTCAGATGACACACCGCCTGTGCATGATTTGGATTCTGACACAAAGGCCAGAGCAACAAAACGAAAGTTGAATAGATATTGATTGAATATTGAGACTTCCAATCAATTAAGTTCATACTGTGGGCCTTGGAATGGAAACTACACAAATTACACCTAAATAAAGTGTTATCAGACTCCGCAAATTATCACTCAGTCCCTATTATTGTTTCCAGTTGTTTTTTTTGGCTTGTACCGTATTTGTTGACTCTGACTCGTCCTCCACAGCTGAGGCGTGAAGAACAGGAACCCAAGCCAGGATGTTACAGTCTTTACCTCCACTGTACAGCTCCTACACAGGAACAAGGACACATCAGCTCGGAGTTTTAGTTCACACATTGATACGGCCCTTCACTTACAAACAAGGACACTCGCACCAGTGGAAAATCAGCGTTAACAACAGGAGTACAGATAATTGATAAGCTCAGGACTGTCAACACAATGTGAATGAGCTCATGCGATACGTTGTCAGCGCCATGGGACAGATCAGTCTATAACAGAGAAGAGGCTTAAACGAGGACACATTTTCAGGACTCTCCCGGGTGACGAGCTGCTGAACTGCATTCTTACATCCTTAACACATTTAATACCTGTGTATGTCACCGGATGCTGGGATTGCTCAATAACGAGGGTGTGGGTTGAACCCGTCTGAGTTTGTGATGATTATGAATGATTTAAGCTGCCTCATAATTAAGGTGTTTCTCAGCAACACAAGATTAGTACAGACACTTATCGAACCAGTAACAATAGAACAGGAAAACAGATAGTTATTAAAGTTATTACAATTTAAGACTATGTGAGTAGACATACAAAACTCAAGGCATATTTAAAGTATATCAAAGTATAAATATAATAATATATAAATATATATAAGCAGCATGATAAACATGTCAGGGAATTTTAGAAGATTATTGATTTTAGCCAACAGCTTGTACAAAAAATATTGAAAACTCATATCTCACAGAGCTGTTGTGAGCAGCCTGTGTATATGCACTTTTTTTCTTTCTGTTGGGTCATGACAAAACATTGTATTGTGAAAATACAGAAACTTTTATAAAAGAAAAAAACAGTTACTGTACATCATATAATTTACTGATATTTTGTGTGACATAACTGGAAAACAAGCAATCTACTCACTGCCTTATATAACGCAGCATGAAATGAAGAGTAAGTTAAAGTTTGACATTTGCAGACGGAGTGAAAAAAGCTCAAATAAAGCACCAATCGCTGCAATCCTCAAACGTCAACAAGCTCAAGTGGACGACTATTTGTTACAGATCATAGTGAAACCAAAGTATCACCTGTATTTGACTCGGACATGGACGATAAGCATCTGTTAACTTGTCTTTCACAATGTGGACACCTGTATTTGCATTTATAGTGACTAAGTGAACCTCAGGAAATGTTGACTTTACCACGTTATCTGTCCATGGGGCAGTGGCTGATTTGAGACTGACATGGAGATTGCAAATGTCTAAGAGCTGCTGCTGCACCGACACCAGAGAAAAACAGTTGCGAGAGTGAGAGAGACAAACTGATCTGAACTCAACAGAACGGAATGAAGTAGATAGTAGGAAAGAGAGACAAAGGCAGCACTGTATGCTGGCCCGATGCAGGAACTAGACACCGGCAGGGAGTGTCACCTGGTAGTCTGGGTGGAACTCGCAGCAGTCGACGTTGTTGTAGTGACCCCTGAGCGTGGTGACCAGCTTTCCTGTGTGGAGGGCATAGACTGCGATGGAGCTGCCGCATGGCACAAACACAAACTCTGGGCTGCAGCCTCGCGACACGGTGAACTGGAGCTTTTTACGACTCTCATTGCAGACTTTTCCATAGTTCACCTGAGGGACAAACAGATCAGATAATGAAAGAGCGGATCAAAACTTCCTGCTATAAGAAACAATGTGTGATGGTTTCCTGGATAGATAAGAAGCTGGTGATGATACAAAAAAGAAACCAGAACCTCGTCCCATTATTGTTAACTTTCATGTCTCAATCAGAAGAACAACTTACAGTTCTCCAGGCAAATAGTGCAGCATTTGTAACATGGCTGGCCCAGAAGCTAATTCTTCTGCACTGGACGTCAGTAACATAATAACCTAATTTAAACTTTGGGTCAAGGATGTTTCTCTAAGATTCCTGTAAAGAAGTTGACATAATCAGAATAGCTCCTGTTAAACTTTACTTTCTGTAAACCATTCAGAATTTGTTAAAGGCATACCCAGCACTTCATATAATTTTCTCTTAAACACTTACACACACATGACATAAGTAACATTCAGTGATGCTAATATTACATAATGTTCCTATTTAAAACACTTATAAATAATTTAAAGGTCAGGAATTGTCACAAAACACCAGTTTTCAATAATGCAAGAGTATGTAAGTCTATAAATATACTGTAGATATATTAATTTCAGTCGTTTCCTTTCAGAGACAATTAAATCAGGTCAAACAAGTACAAGGAAACACATTAACAGGTGTGTAGGGGTAGAACCTCTAGGCTTAATGTCATGTCTGTGAAATGTGCACCAGAAACTCCCACCAAATCATCCATAAACCATCTTTGACCTTTGTCTAGGAGAGAGAGTCATCTACCCTCACTAGCTGTCTTGTGCCTGAAGATAGAAAAATGTCCCCCATGGCAACTGCGGCTCGAGGCAGCAGAGCAGGAAATTAGAACAGGAAACCATGTTAGAGCCCAGGGCCACAGCATAGCTTTCCCAGGCTTTAGGGTAAGGGTATGTATCTGTGCTATAGGTTTGTTTTCATATGGACCCCGAGGCTTTTACGAAAACATGTTACATGAGGTCATGGTGACACTGACCTTGGATCGGATCGCTAAATTCAATGAGTTCATCTTTGAGTCAGAGTTTGTGCCAAATTGGACAATAACATAAAAAACGTCTGTAGCAAACAGTTTCTTCAGGTTCTAAAAAATAGACTGGAGGGCATTGTGTGGGATGTTTTGGGCATTTATTCACTTGTTATTCAAAAAGCTGGTTATTTAAAGGCAAATGTGACAAAGCCCTCACTCATACATCTTACCAGCGTGTTTTCCCCGGTGGCACTGTTCCACAGTCTCATGCGATCATCAGTCCCAGTTGTGAGGATGTAGAGGCCGTCCCCAGTGAAGCACAGGCCATTCACTCTGCCATTATGGGCTGTGTTTACTAGTTAGAGAAAGGTAGGACACGGTAACAATGCCTTGTCACCTAATACCTCCTGCATCATGCTAAAGGTTGGTCAGTGCACATTGTTTCCACCCAGTCACATCTCATACACACCCCTACATTACATACTGTTAGCGCATTGGTTGTTAAAGCTCCCTCTCTCCTATAATATTACACAGTAAAGCTAAGATAAACAGTTTAAGTTGCAAACCGGTTTCCTGTAAGCAAAGGCCCCCTCTGGCTTTAAGACAAACATGGCCTCAGGCAAAGAAAACAGATACGGATTGTGCAGTATGTCCACCTGTCCACCAGAGACGAACCTAGTCTGTGTCAACCTGAATAACCTGAAAAATACTTCACATCACAACAAGAGCTAAATGTTGTTGTAAAACTGCCTTTATTTCGACAAATATCATTTCTTTTAAACGCATCAGGTACCACTGAGGTTAATTCTTTGGGACTATATTTTATTATATTTTGAAGTTGTAGGCACTGCTCCATTTGTATATAGTGTGCCTGTGCAGCATCACTTTAAAAATGGACAGTGAGTGGTAGAATAAGGGTGAGGAAGGGGAAAACGTACGTGATGCAACACATCTGCATACAAGCTAAATCCCAAATCATTACCCAGCGTCTTACACCCCAGGGATCCATCTGACAGAAACGTCTGTCCTGTCTCCCTTTAAAGTCAATGCATGTTTTTTTCTTCTCGAAACAAAGGTGGAAACATCAGCACTGCACACTCAGGATAAAAAAGATGATGGAAATAAAAAGAAAGGAAAAGGATGGAGGTAACAGTACCTGCCTCAGAGGAGGCTTTCGACTTGTCTCCGTTGTGCTGGTCCAAAGTGAAGAGACAACCAGAGGCCCGACGTACATCCCATACCTTCACCTTGCTGTCTGCACTTAGAAAGAGAATCTGGGGAGTTGTTGGTTTTGCTCTCGCTTGATGACAGATATGTTCTTATAAACTATCTGCAATATGATGTATAAATATTCAGCTTACAATTGCAATAGGGATTTATAGGTACAATTTACTGTTCGCTCAGATTGGTGGCATTTTATATAACACAGCAGTGTGTGTAAAACAGTGTTTAAAATGAGTATTCTGTTGGTAATTGTTATGGAAGTTTTCTGAAAGCTGGTGAAAGGAGAACTCAGGCAGCAGCTGATGTCTTATGCTGAAGGATTTAATGTAGACTTGATGCATCAAGGAAACCCGAAGGTGGAACAATATACAAACGCTAACAGAGCAACATGAGCAATTGTCACCCCCAAGACTCAAGATGTCTCCCACAGCATCCCAGTAAATCTCCCTCTAACTGCATTACCCATTCTAACAGCACATCCATGAATGGCTAGAATTGCTGTCACTCTCTATGTTACATGTAGGTGTTCGCATCCTATTGGATAGTTAAGTCTAAATATGCATTCCTAAATCACATTGTATCCTTAGGTGATGCCTCCGTGTCTGGGGCATCTGAGTTAGATGTGAAAGTCCCTAAGCGTAGACACTACAATGTGCTGTTGGTTGGTCCTTTATCTATAACCTGACCTTGGGTACTGCTTGGAGAGGAGGGAGTGTGTGTGGAGACAGACAGGCACTATTCTCCTGTATAGATATAATGTAATATACAATATACATAATATATGGTGGCATATACAGTAATGTGTGAGGATGGTCAAACATTCCTCAACAGTAATTAACATGCTACTCCATAATAGCTTATATCAAACACTTTTATGTTTGGATCTCGCTGTGCCAGTTGTTTTCAAAATCACTTACAGTCTGCGGGGACAGCAACACACTGATCCCAGCGGGTTAATTAGCAGGTCTAGTGCAGCATAAAACAGGTGGGGACTGTATCTACCATATGACAGGACGACTAGAGTGCCACAGTGCCTATCTGCTAGCCTGTGGTGCCATTATCATTGACTCAGGGTTGCAACATGGCCAGATGGCCAGGAGCTGAGATGACAAAGAGTGCCGGGACACAACATGGTGGGATTGTCCTGTACCTGGCACTTTTCTTTGATAAGGCTCTGAGGGCAAACCTCGGTGATCATTTCACAATCTGAAACTGAAACGAAGAGTTCTTACCTGGCAGTGGCCAAGATGTGCTCATATCTGGGTGACCACCGCACAGACAGTACCTCTGCTCTGTGACCTGAAGGGGAAAAGGGTCATCGTTTTTCAATTAGTAATATATGTGTGGAATAAAACAGAGGGAAAAGTGATCTCGTCAACTAACCCTGAAGAACGTGAATCCGTGAACCAGACTTCAGGTCACACAGCTGGATTTTAGGTTCTTTGGTGCCAACTGGTAAAGAAGAAACAAAGAGTAAGTTGAGGGATGTGATCTGAAAGAGTATTATTATAATATCTTTAAAATAAAGAAATTACCAGGAAGACTTAAAAGGGGAAATCTCAAATGTAACACCCAGTTATATTTACATTCCTACTTATCAATGTTATCAATAAAAGAGCCAGAACAATCTGCTACTTGTACAAAAGAGCAGTGACTCAGGGGGTTGAAACTTGGTGTCCCAGGTTTTCACAGATAAGGTGTGGTAAATATGAAAACTCTTTGATATCAACTTTTTATAAACATGAGGTAACACACCCAGCATGTATACATGAAGTATTTGGACAAGGAAGATGATTAGATTGTTGTTCAAATCTAAATTGCCTTAAAATTGCTGAATTAATAAACTACAGTTGCTTTTTAGGAAGAGATTACCTTAAAAGCAGTTTTCCCTAAAAGTATGCAACCTGTTTGACAAGCATGTGTAACTCTTGGGAGAGGGATCGACACATTGAGGAAAATAATACATTTAGGCATTGTGATAGTGTCAGGTTAGGAAATAGGTGTGTCAAAGGGACTGAGTGACAGGGAGAATTGTGAACACATACTCAGCAGGCATGAGTAACCTGTTGGTCCTGCTAGGCGACATGGTGAAGTAGCATCTAGAGTTTCTCCACAGAAATGTGACTGAACCTGAGTCAACGTGTTTTGAACATCTTCTGTTCACTCCAGGTAAATGTTATATGTACTTTATAACCTGAGGTAAAAGCCATGTAAGGGGCGGGTTCTGCGGTGTACTTCGAAAGTACAAACTGATGACAGACTGGGTAACTAGTAAAAATGTTGTCCCAAGTTCAAGGCATGCAGTGACAGAAATGCCAGTGGGTAATCCAGCTTGTTTGTCCTGCATCACTTACATCAACAAAAAACTGTGAGTGCATTTAAACACACGCACCTGCGATGAGACTGTGCTTCCTGGCGATGGGGGATAGATGGTGGCTGTAGACGTTGCCCTCAAACTCAAAGACCTCAGCAGGCTGAAGAATCATGAAGTTAAAGAAAGAGAGAGAGAGACGTTAAAAGTTTGTACGCTACGTGAAAATCTTTTGATAAAACATACAACAATAACTTTAAATAAAGTCATGACCCTAAAGTTTAACAGTGATAAAAATGATCCACTGTTGAGAGAAGGAGTTTGCAGAGTGAATTAGATAAAAAACAGTAAAAGCAAGTATAGGGGGGGGGGGGGGGGGGGGGGGGGGGGAGTACAGGAGATCAGAGCTAGACAGGCAGCTCACCCCAAGCAGAAGTGGTGGTTACAATGCAAATTCTTCAGCAAATATAAAAAGCCTCTCTGTGCCCCATCTGTCACCATGGATACGTCTAATGCATTGGAGCTTCCCAGCATGACAGTTGAAACTATTCGCATGCAGATTGAGGATCTTTATACCAAGTTGACTGCGGAGCAGTGGGAACTGTTAAAATCAGAAACACCAGACAACGTCACAAGGTTTCTGTTGGCAGAACTTCTTCTGAACATGACTTTGTCTGTGTCCTCAGACCTGCTCACAGCACATGGACACAGCGACTTTCCCTTTACTGCGGAGAGTGTCCAGTCCAGTCTGGGAGACGCTCTCCATCAGAGTTTAGCACCGGGCAGCTTAAAAAAGTCTGTGAGTTTGGATCAACTCACTGAGTTGGTTGCAGAGGAGATGACAGAGAGGGTCAATTCCCGCCGGTCTGAGCGCTCCACCAGCGGATGCTCCACCAGCGGATGCTCCACCAGCGGATGCTCCACCAGCGGATGCTCCACCAGACTGCCACAGTGTCACCAGACCACAGCCAACAAACTTGAGAAAATGGTCAATTGTGTTTGCAAAGTGTTGAAGAAATCTGCCGGCGACATCGAGGGCTCGTTCAAGCCGAAACTACGCAGTCAAAAGACATTTGAGCTGATAAACGAGTTCCCTAGGGGGAAACCAACCTCTTCACGCACTGACTCTTCATCACCCAGTTCTCGCTCTGACAGACGAACATCCTCAGAATCATCAGTCCGCAGCAGTGACTATAGGACAAGTGAGGCCGTCCAGGAAATCATCGGGAAAGAGGTGAGCGACATCATCGAGCCCTTTATGGACGAAATGTCCGAATCTGACCTGAGTGGGCTGATATCTGAATCTTCTCTGGAGTTTAAAGCTGCTGCAGATGAAATCTATCAGATAGTTAGTGAAGAGGAGAGCGTCAGATCATCTGATTCGAGTAGAGGCTCCAAATCCTCAAAGAGCAACAAGAAGTTTTGGAAAGGAGTGGGGAAGAGGATCAAGAAGCTTTTTGCAAAGTTTTTGGCCACAGCATCGATGCTCAAGATGGGGACACAAGTCAGGAAGAAGTTCAGTAAGGAGAGCCAAGTCCCGAGCAGTGAGTCAGTCAAGTCTCTGATGGATAGTGTGGAGTCTCTGCTTCTGACAGAGACCAAGGACAGAGTTTCACCTGCAAACGCCCCTGTCCTTACCGATGTCCTCTATAGGTACGTCACAACTGACATTTCAGTGGGGAGTCCAGCTGAAGTCACGAAAGTGTCTGTTCCTAAGTCCCACAAAAAGATGTTCGCGGACATAAAGGAGAGAGTGATCAATTTCCTGCCATTGATGAACTGGTGGTTCTCAAAACAGGCCGGTGACTACACCAAGAGGGTGACCTCCGCTTTAATGGAGATTGAGCCCATCGTAGGATCTCCGGTCTCAGAGATCAACAGTGCAACGGAACGGGCAGAGCCCCGCAAAAAGATGTATGTCAATCTCGTCATCGACCAGTTCGTCACTCGAGTGTATGCAAAGTCCAAAGTGAACTTGTGTGATGAATCAATACACCTCGCTCAATACCTGTTTGAAAAAACATGGCCCGAAGTCCAAGACATTGACTTAGACATGTCCCCAGATATAATCAATGTCCTCCACAAGGCCGTGTTCAAGGACCTGTGTAAGATGTGGGACTGTCCAGAAACGCTGCTGCTTTCCATTTATCGAAAAGAACCAGAGGTCGAGAAAAGAATCGCCGCCTCTATGGAAAGCCACATGTCCAAAAAAAACGGCAGAATGTCCAGATTCTTCTCCTCTTTGAGCAGATTCTTTAAACGGTAGAAATGCTATTCCTTTAAATGAGGACACGCATATACGTGTCTTCTACTGAAGGGGTGTGGATTCACTCTGGGAGCTCCAGTTTACCACATCCAAACAAAAAAAAAAAGTCTGCATGAAATGTTTTCTGTAACCATTTTGTGTCACAACTGTTAAAAAGTCTTCTACTGAAGGGGTATGGATTCATCCAAACAAAAAAAAAACACTGGGGAAACACTGATGTATGTATGTATGTATGTATGTATGTATGTATGTATGTATGTATGTATGTATGTATGTGTGTGTATTTGTGGGGATGGAGCAAGAGAAACACAGAGAGTAAAACAAATGAAAGGTCGGTTGGTTCTTTTCTGTCCCTTGCCTGACCTTTTGAGGTAACCGTGATGCCAGTGTAACTCTAGCACAGCTCAGAGCCTGCCATATGGGACTATGTGGCCCAGAAAGGTAGAGAGCATGAAGCAGAAAATAAGAAAGAGAGGGGAAGAGATAGTGAAAAGAGCCAAAAGAAAGACAGGGTGGCAAAGCTGTAAAAAAAATAAAAAACCTCTGATATGTGTATAGACTACCTGCAACAATAATTATCATACAATTGAATGCAATAAAATCCCTTTGCTGTGCAGTAAATCCTACCTTTAGGAAGTTTGTGTTATGACACTGTATATTTGTTGACACTGTAAAGAGATAATGATTTAACTCTCTGGTGTGTGTTTATACTGGACTGCAGCATATTTTAAAGTAAAGTTTCTCCATCCCAGCTTTACATATTATATGCAGGAGAAGTATTTGTACAGATGTATCCCTCACATGAACCATGGAATAAACTTGTATGTAGGTAACGTGTCTTACCTTCAGTGTCTCTGTGTCCCAGACCTTCATGGTCTTATCAAAGGAGCTGGAGACAAACATGCCTGTGTCGTAAGGATACCACTGAACTGTCTCGACACTGAATTTGTGGACATACCTGCTAGACCTACAGAGGCAAAAAAAAACGAAAAAGGGATGAACTGTAAGCAGAAAATTACCCATGTAGACATCCTAACTGAAACGGATTCTTTCATAAAATCTGCTCTGCTTTTCCTGTTTAATTCTTAAAAATTTAAGTACTATAACGTGGCAGCACATTTAAGTACTGCGAAATGTTGAAGAACAAACAAATGTGTCCTGTGTGGACTGTACATTCTTTTCAGCCACGTTGGTGCACGTCTCCAAGATAAATGTTTCATAGAGCAACAACAAATAAAATCTGATGACTGTTCAGACTGAGGCCACATTTGATATGGATTGGATATTTTGATAAAAATTTTAATGTGGACAAAAACATATTCAATATGGTGTTTTCTGTTTACGGTGCCATTAAAAACAGACACGTCACCGGTGTGTGAAGAAAAAATCTTACTCAGCTCACTTTACCTCTATGAACATTACAATATATATAGTGAAAAGACATGTCCTAGAATAACTAAGTCAGTGCAATGCTTCCCTCTAGTGGACAGAATGAGAAAATGGAGTAACATTTACCTGCCGACTGTACAGACGGACTTGCAGGTGTACTGTGGTTTCCCACTGAAGTTCTCCAGGTCGTAGATAACGATCACTCCATCTGCACCTCCAGATAACATGCTAAACAACAGAATAGGTGAACTTCACAAGTAGCATTATTTTGTCTCACACAGCTTTTCATAACTGAGGTCTGTGAATGTTTGTGTCTGGAACACTGTAGAAAGGTTAGGCAATGGAGTTTTTCAATGAAAAATCAATGATAGACAATATCATTGTCTATCATTGATTTTTTAGACAATGATTTAGACATTTTTTAGACAATGATAGACCTCTAATTATCTGTAGGAAAGAAAACATCTGCAATAATCTGTTACAGATTAAACATAACAGAAGGCTTGGTCTGATTCAAACTTGTGTTTACTGTTTTCTGGGTCAGATATGGAAAAACAAACCTAAAAATGTTTGCACAGGTATGTATTAAAATGTTTTAAATGTTTCCCAGGTATAGAAACAACTTACTGCAGTTGTTAGCTTGCAATTTTTGCAGTGTCCCATTCAGTGACATGTGGCATTTGAAATTGATGAGTCCGTATTTTATAGTAATGTGGTCATTTATAGATCTGGGGTGAACCAAGACTTACTATCTGCCCTCTACTGCTTCAATGTCAATAGAGTTGATGCCATTTCCATGGATTCGGTCCACATCTCTGTCAGGATTCAACTCCAGACCAAGGACCCTTCGGAGATACAGGAAGAGGAAAAGATCTACATCACTGATTCACACATTTTCAATATAAAATCTTTTTAGAAACATGAGTGTGGGAAGATCTAAATATTGGAGCAGAAAAAGGTGACGGTCACTTAAAGTAAAAATAATTTAGCTAAAGCTGCAAATATTGCCCAAAATTCTGTTTATTGCACAAATTAAAATAACTAATCCATACAGGCATTATTCCTGAAAGCATACCCTTAAACCGATGACTGGGCTGTTAAACAATATCAAGATCACATAAATATAATTTCCATCAACAGCAACATAACAAAAGCCCAATTTCAATAAAATGCTTGTGCAGAGAGGACAACACATAAATGATGTACCTCAGATTTATCAAATGTTTTGCTGTTTATCAGGTGTTTGTCGTTTTAAAACTACACAACCTTCACTCAGGAGCAAGAAATCAGCCTCTAAACTTAAAACCAGCAATAATGTGACATTTATGAACATGAACATGTCTATCTTGATATAATGTTTTGCCACATGACCCAGCTCTACTTTGACTATTGCATTTAGCTGTATGTATGCACAGGAGACTGGGAACATATGCAGCATAATAACAGAGGTTGTATTTAACGAGATAATACCATTATCATCCATACATTATTATAAAGGTAGAGATAATAACGTTGTCTCTCACCTTCTCGTGGACTCAGCTCGTCGCAGTCTCAGAGGATCGTCCAGTCCTGTCTGCCTCGCCGTCAGAAACCCCAGCATCGTTTCAGTGTGAAGATAAAAACCTATTTGAATTTAAAGTAAGGTTACTTTTAATCTATGCTACCGTTGGCTAACCTAGCTCGTTAGCTACAACGATGTGGTTTTTTTAAATCCATAAATCAATCTCCATGCGTCTGCCACCGCATTATACTCTAATGTAAACTACCCGGTGCTTCGATATGTTATTTTAATATCGTTGCAATACTATTTTTGGTGTTTTCTGTTAGTTTTTACACCAACGTCGGCTAGTTTTTGTGGTAGCATCGCTTCAGCGGGCGGCCATTTTGGAAAACCTAACGTCTAGTCTATGACAAATGCGACGATTGGCTGGTGGATCTGAGCCGTCCAATCAGGGAGTAGGTTATTGCTTCTCCCTCCCCGGCTGCGGGACACTTGCACGCACACACCGGAGAGAGAGAGAGAGAGAGAGAGAGAGGGCAGAAGGGGCACACGACTTCAACAGGGACGCACAACCACTGCTCCCCCCCCCCCCCCCCGATAACACACCTCCGCGTCCCCCGGGACCATGAGCCGGGTTGCCTCAGCTCTCCGGCGGACGTTTGGGATCGTACGCGAGCACGTCGGGACGGATCATCTGGGGAATAGATATTATGTTGTCCCGGAGCAGAAGACATGGACAGGTAGGTGTAGCATTGTTGTGCTAAAGTTAGCCCCCCCCGCCCTCCTTCCCCTCTCCTGAAAACGTTTAACAACACCTGTAGACTCATTAAAATGCCTGTTCCAAGCAGTTATTGCATATATTACACGTAATATGTTGTATATATATATTACTTAAATGCGCACGCACCTCTTGTTTACAAATGGCTGCTCTTACTGACCTCTAGCTCAAACCCTTGTTTGACAACACAGCGTCCTTCACTGTATCTAGCATCTGAATTCCCCCGGTGTGGGGATGAAAAAGTTGAATCTCATCTTATTTTATCAACTTTCTTCCTTAATGTGTTGTTTCGTCTTCATCTATACCTCCTTTCACTCTTGTAGTATTATGAGCTTGGCCCTAGATGGCGACACTATCTCAATAAAGGCTTTTCATTTTTTTTTTTTATAAGATAACTTCTTTTTATATTTGATGAAACTCTCTGCAGTTTTTTTTTTTAATAACTTGTTCTTGTAGGGGAGGCAGAATGTGGTGCAGTCCTCACAGCTCCACTGCCTCCGGCCTTCGGACAGAAAAGGACTCCTCCTCCACTGTTCACAGATGAAATGATTACTTGTCTAGGATGAGGATTTGGAAGGAGGTCACATATCCCTCCTGAGACGTGGCAAACAGTTCGCAATGCTCAAGCCAAGCAAGTAGATCTGTGTCATCAAGCGTAACCATGGTGGGATAGCAGGGACCATGTCTGTCTGGCTGGCTGGCTGGGAGGTCAAGGACATGCTTGTCGTCCTTTCAAAGTTGATGCCCAGGCTTACTGTGAGTCCTTCTCTTGTTGCCATGTCTTTCTCATTCAGCATCCTAAAGAGGTGTCTTTGGATGAGGAAGATGGTGAGTCATGCTTGTCACTCCAGACTTTGCTTTTAATAAATGGAAGAAATAGAAAAAAGTTATGGAAATGTCCACAATGGGGGGGGGGCATCCTGATGAATTAAAGGCACACAATTCCTGTCCTTTCCTACTTTAATTCATTAGCAGCATCCAGACTAGATATCCCACGTTCCCCTCCCCATTCCACCTTAAATCATCAACAGCAGGGGTCCCACTCAGTCTATAGGCCACAGGTCAGGGGTCACAGGCTGAAGAGCACAACCTTTGTCTGCTCCAGACATGACACCTCTTGGTTAACAAGCCACGGAGATTTGGCTTATTGGTCACAAAGCTTTATGTCTCTTGATATTTGCCAGATTTATTGTGCCTGAGCAGAGTTTTTTTCCAATTTATTCCGGATATTTCATTTGTGTTCTCTGAGAGCACAACACAGCAGTAATGTAGAGATAATCTCATCCCACCTACACATTCTTGTGTTTGTCTCCCTCTCTTGGTGCCACATTACACAAGCCAGATAAAGTTTATCTTTGACCTGCATAGCCTGAATAGATATCCTACAGTATATTTACATTTAGAGTTGCGTTTCCGAGAGCATGAAACCAAACGGTTTGGTTATTTTGTTTTGCCGTAGAGAGAATCACCTCTGGCAGGCTGTGGCCTTCTTTCTCACTGAACTTGACTTTGTGCTTCACCTTTTTCTCTGCAGTTTTCGGGAAAACTCGTGCCCACCTTTATATTTATAATTCATTACAAGGCTGTTCCTCCACCCCTGGCTGTCAGACTATTCAAATGAGTCATCACAAGAAGCCCGTTTTCCAGCTCGCTACAGGCTACCGCATTCACTGTCCGATCACAATGACAGAAAAAATGAGAAACACTTGTTCCAAGCAGACGCACTCATAAATGCCAAACATGCACATGCTTGGAGTCTAAATATACATTAAGCACGTGGAAATATATGGTGCAAACATTTGTCTCCTTTTTTTTATTCCACTCACCCTGTCCAGCCTTGTGGAACTAAAGCAGATGCATTATTCAGTCCATATGTCTTGCTAAAGCGGGCTCTTTTTGATCTTAAACTGATAGGCCAAGCGTGGGCTCAGGGCCTCAAGGCATGGACCGCAGGGCTTTCCACTGCAGCACATGAGTAGTGGTTGAAGTAGGTGAGGAGTCTTTTTCCTTTCTTTCTGTGTCTCTCACTTTTTCTCTTATCCCTGCCCGCTTCTTCTATTTATTTGTCCATCCCTACTGCTCAGTGCGTCCCTCTCTACCTTTAGCCATGCTTTGCTGCTCCCGTGTTCTACCTCTTTCAATCTGTTAACTTTAGAAAACTGGGGCATAAGCGGTTCTGCATGCGGCGGGCCACATATGAGGACGTTAATGGTCGCTAAGGCAGAAAATTAAAAGGAAGCAACGCAATTAACTTTAATTCACTATAGTTTAATTTGTATAGCCCCTAATCACCACATACATTATCTCAAGGCCTTTTACATAAAATGGTTACTAGGAACTGGTAGAATAGGAACAGTTGTGCAAGGCCCTGCCTGACATACACAAATGTATCAGCGGCGAACCTTGGCCTCCCGTTCACTTCCAATCTGTGCGAGCAAGGAGGCGAATAAAACATTTGCTTCCTGTGGCGAAGCATTTGGCACCACGGCTTCGTATGGAGTTCAACTTTAGTGAATTTTGACCTGCTGCATTCGCTTCACATTCACGTTTGTGTGACAGGGGCTTAACTGTCATATTTAAGCTCTGTCAGACAGGTTGTTATAATGAAAATAACTGATAATAATTGTTGAGTAGTGTCGGATCTCCTTGTCTTAGAAGGTTTTGTTTTGTCCTATTTCAGTGGTCTTTTAGTAGGTTGGCCCCTTTTTTTTGCGTTCACATAGTCCTTCCTTCCCTTGCCCCTCCCCTTCATTGCTGCCTCTTGATTTTCCTTCTTTGAAGCCAGTCCAGTAAAGATTTATATTCAAAACATCGGAGCGGTTCATTAGTGTGGAGAGCTAGACCCAGCAGAAAGCTTAGGACGCCCCTCGCTACTCCAATGCGGCTTCACATCAAAATGAAAAGGCCCGGGTCTGAAGTACACACCTCAAGAGAGAGAGAGTGCGAGAGAGAGAGTGCGAGAGAGAGCGAGAGAGAGAGAGAGGAGCTCTGTCTCCGCCTTTTAGAATAGGTCCAGCTACAGAGGCCTACTGTGCGCTGCACTGGGCCATGGAGTTGCACTGATTATTGTCTACAAGCAGGGCTACAAGAGAAAAGCCACTGGCAATCTGGACAGTGGTCTTTAGAAGGTCTTTGCCTTGGTTTTGGCTCCATAGAGCTGAATAAAGAATCTATATTCTCCTCTCTTTCTGTGTGCGTCTGTCCCCCAGGCCCCGGCTCTGCCTCACACTGCATGGGGCGCCATGTCATGCTGCCCAGATGAAAGCGAAGCATTCTGCGGACGGGCTCATTCGTCTTCGGCAGTGGGCCCGCAGCTTTGACGCCTGCCTTCCCTCCCTTTATTTAGGAAGAGAGGCACACTGACATTATCGGCCGCTGCAGGCACATTTGAAAATAATTGCCTGTATGATTGCTATTTTTCTTACCTCTTTGAGGAGATGTAGCCTTTGTCTTGGAATCAATGGCTGCTCAATACTGGACAGGGGAAAGACAGTTTCCTTTCATGTCTCCGTGAAAAGGATGTATTTTTAGCGCTATTCATTTTAACAGTGTGTGCCATGCAGTTTTAATCTATTGGTCCTCTGCACTGTGTGGAGAATGGAAGGGATTCAGAGGTTCTTCAGAGGTGTGCCACGTGGTTACAGAGAAAAGATGCATTGACTTGTCGTCCTATCACTATCCCTCTCTCTTTGTCTATTATTTATTTGATTCCCCAGCTCCTGTTCTATGAAGTGAAAAACTGAAAAGGCCTCACTTCTGTTATTTTCAGGATGGGCGACTCCTGGGACAGAGGAAAGAGGTGTGTGTGTGTATTGTTGCATTAGTGTGTGCATCTGTGACTGTATACATGTATGCGTGTGGCACAAAACTTCACATTCTCAGTAAAGTGTGTGTGTATCTGCTTTGTATTCTTAAAAAAGAAGGGGAAAAAAACGCGATTGTGTGTTTTCTCTCCACTTCATGCCCTAACACACTTAGCACAACAACAGATGGCTGTGTGTCATCAGAGCGTTGATTCAAGCCACATATTTCCATGAAAAGAGTCACAGCGGAGAGAGTCGAGGGTCCAAATGGCTGTTTATTCTGCCACAAGTCATCCCCAGGGTGTGATGAAGGAAGGTCTATCCTACAGTAGGACACCAAGTCGGTGTTTACCACGGAGCAGCTATGTCCGGAGCCGCCACAGTAAATCATGTTAATTGATCAGCAGCTTTGCAATGCATGGGGTTTAAATGAAGGTTGTTTAATCATTATAGGAAAAACCAAGTGGCTTTAGCTCATCTCGCTGTATTGTGGGTGCCAAGTGTGTGTTTGTGTGTGCGTGTGGTGGAACATCATGGAGTGGCTTAACTACTTCATTAAAAAGGCATTTGAAAAGATGGATGCTGAAATGAGAAACAGGCACACTTATTTCCTATGGTAGAACATTTCACATTGGCCTAGTTCCAGGATCGGTGGTTTAAGCGTTTTGGAGGCCTATAGTGTTCTATATTATATTTAAATTTCAGACTCCCATCTGTCTCAAAACCTACACATTTTAATTGAATGTTATTGTTTCTTCCTCCTGCGAACTGATTTGCTGTTTGGTGATGGCAAGACAACAAATTCATCAAATTAATTTCTCTATTTGGCTTCAAAGTGATCCACTGTCCGGTGCATTCATGTCTCTGTTTGGTCAGATGGCCAGCGAGGTGTTTTGACACCTCAGGGCTCCGTGTCTGTCAGAAACTCAGCTAGGAAGACTGACAGACTGACTGACGCACGAGCAGACATCTCCTGGAGCCCTCCTCTGCTTATTCAATTCAGAATATTTTAATAACGCAGACAGGCAGAGAGAGAGAAATAAGGCTAGGAGTATAAGGGAGGAAAGATAAGGCCGGGGGAGACTCTCGGAGGGTGGAGAAGAAGGTGGGGTATGGAAAGTGAGTGACAAAGAACAAGGGGGATGCTGACATATGGGGTGAAATTATAGAGTGGGGGGAAGAATGGAGAGAGTGAACGTGAAAGGAGGGTTTCTGACAGAAAGAGGGTGAAATGAGTGGGTGGAACAGGCAGACAGATAGAAGGGGAGAGAGAGAAGGTGGAGGTAGGTTAATGGCGAGAGGGAGTTAGGGGGGAGACTGAAGGTGCAATGGAAGGGGGTTGGATGGGAGTGATGGAGGTAAATAGAAAGGGGTGGACAGCTTGGTGTATGGACATCACATGCACAGGCCTCAGAGGAGCCGGGGAGGAGAAAAGGGAAGGGTGGTGGGGGTTCACGCCGCTCCACGGCCGCACAAAGGACGCCGACTTCCTGGCTCAACACGCTCCTTTTCTATAACCCATCGGGCAGGGAAGAGACTTCAAGAGGATGGGTGGTCTTAGGCGGAGGGGTCTAAAGTATCCCTTCCCACCCTCAAGTACGCCTGCGTTTAGTTAAAAGTAACACACAGGGGAAATCAGAGTCTTCTTTTCAGCATGTTATTACTTCTATATGAATTATTCTCCTCTGTTCTGCCGTGAGTCGCTCAAGCCTCAGCGGGATCGACAGCAACAGGGACAAACAGAATGAGGGCTGAATAAAAAATTTAAAAAAACAGAACGGCAGCAGCAGCAGGCCTACTTTGTGTCTCTAAGCTCCTCCTCTCACCAGAACTGATGCAAAACAACGGCTGGCCTTCTCCCTCTGAACCTCATCACAAGACTCAGGGCTAATGGGTAACCATGGTTACAGGCCTCACACATCCTCACCATGCTTTTTTTTTTTTTCAGGGGAAAGAGATTGGAGGGAGAGCGGGGTGAGGGTTTTCAGTATTGGTACCTGGTTGCCCTTGTATCACTGATGCTTATCGGATCACTCCGTCTTCATAAAGCTGGCCATTACCATGCACGTGCTGGTCCCCCTGCATCCCTCCCCTGCTGAGCTGTGTGCAGGAGAGGAATAAACTCAGCTCAACACAGGCGGGTGAGCGCGCTACTTCAGGATGACTTTTTGTTCCACTGCAATGTCAGACCCAAAACGTGAAGACTATAGGAGAAACAACCGCACTATTGCATTGCCATTTGAAAATGCATCAACTCTGCTACGGAAGTTCCTGGAGTTTTAGAATGGCTAAAGCAGAGAAGTTTGGAAACGTTGCTGGTCCGTTTTTAGTTTGAAACCTCCAGGGCTGCTTTTTAGTCTGGACGGGCAGAAACTGAGAGTTTTGGAGACAATGACGTTGACACTATTGCTTGCTGATTGGGTCTTTTTGGTCACAACGTACCCTTCGCTGATTCGACCGACTCTTACCGCATTTCCCCCTCCAGGAAGAAAACGACCAGTACTAGCCTCGGCTACCAATGTAGAACGCAACATGAATGATTAATTACAAGTTGCTGACCCTGTTGTCTTTGCTAACAGCTGTTGTGCAGTTAAATTCCGCATTTTGCAATGATACCACTGTTTACATGTGTAGGAGACAAGCTATTAATCGAGCAATCTGCGAGAATTCTCCAACCGAATGCTTGATGTTTACTCCGGCACGTGCATTCTCCATGTACGTGAGTGGTCACACGATATGCGTTTTCAGGCGCGCTAGTATGGACTGAGTATAAAACTGGTGAGAGAGATGGAGTTGCAAGTGGTAGCTTTTGTGAGAGAGACATGCAGCACAAGATGCCTGGAATGACATTGTGGAGGTGAAAGACCTCTCGGGTCGCCCCCAGCCGTTCTCACCTGGGAGCTGATGTGTGAAGTCAGGAGATTGTGTGTGTGTGTGTGTGTGTGTGCGTGTGCGTGTGCGTGCATGCGTGTGTGTGTTGAAGCAGGTGATGGAGTTTAGCGGGGTGTGTTCAGGGTTCAAAGAGCAACCCTCAGAGCGCATCACGTCTTATTCTAACGAAGGGAGAGGATAGGCGTGCCTGCCGTTTGATTGGCTCCCGGTCTCGCTGCCACGGCAACCCCTCACCCATCCTGCCTTCCTGTCTCCTCCCCTCCAACCTCCCCCCGGTTCCACAGCCAGGCTCACACAGATGAGTCGTGCTCAGACAGGTGAGATGGCTCATGAATATTTATGTGGTGGGATTTCATTCCTCCTGCCGCTGGCCCCTCCCCCTCTTCAACGCAGTGCTGCGTTTGTCCTTCACGGTAAGAGGCAGTGTCCTCGCTCCTGTTCCTCAGGTTAATCTGCCTGCTCTCTAGCCTGTGTGTGTGTGTGTGTGTGTGTGTGTGTGTGTGTGTGTGTGTGTGTGTGTGTGTGTGTGTGTGTGTGTGTGTGTGTGTGTGTGTGTGTGTGTGTGTGTGTGTGTGTGTGTGTGTGTGTGTGTGTGTGTGTGTGTGTGTGAGAGACACTGGTAAGTAGGTTTCCCCTAGTGAGTGATGAGAAGGCAGACCTGTCACAAGGGTGCCTGCTGAGCTCGAGAGCTCCTAACACCCCTCCTCCCTCTCTATCCCTCTCTCCCTCCTTCTCTCTGCCTCTCTCTCACTCCCTCTCAAGGTGGGGGAGACAGAGGGCACGGGTCTGAACTGTGAAACAGAATGAAGGCTTACAACCAGTTTGATGACTAGTCTGTGACAAGTGCAGACGACAGTACATGAAGTAAATTATAACATATCAACATTTAGTAATACATACACAGTAAGTGGAGTTATTTATATTACATAATATGTATAATTCGTTTTTCAGACATTGACTCAGGTAACTTGTTATGGACACTTTCTTTTTTGTTGTTTCATTATTTCAGCGACTAAACAATTAATTTGTTAATTTGAAAAAATAATATATAACGGTTTTGATGATTGTATGCTGCAATATTTATTAGTGACAGCTTATACATTTGTTATATGTTTAGGGTTCCTTACTTTTCATCTTCCTCATTTAAATCCATTCTAAAAAATACAGACAAACTAAGCAATTTTAATACATAATTTTAGTCATTTAGAAAATGAAATTTTTTTAATTTGAGTAAGACTCATTGTTAATCTATGTTTGTTTTATATCTATAGATGTCTGTCTTTGTTTTTGTCCTTGTGTTTGTGTAGGTTTGATTAAAAAAAAAAAATAAACATAAAAATGCTAAGCAAAAAAATCTAGATTACTTGGTAATGCAGCCCCTTAAATTGAAACCACAACAAAAACAATGTGCCAGGACAGTTAATTCTGTTCTGCTACATTTGCTGAAGATTAGGCCGTTACACAGTGCAATTACTTCTTTAACAAACTCAACGTCCACAAGAAAGGTTGTTGTGGTTGTATTGTTTATCTCGCACACAAGTTTTTATTCATTCTTATATCAGTCCCTGTCAGGTAATTACATTTTCAGAGAGCTGGTGCGTTTCCTTTGTACTTGTGTTGTAAAAACAGAACAGCCTTGGCCTGCATGTTTTTTCCGCTGTTGTCCCAGATCAGAAATTACAGAGAGAGCGAGAATCACCCCAATCACACTGACAAGCCTCCTCCCAATGTGTATGTGGTGGGAGGATCAGCCGTGTTTCATAAATATATGTACATACTGTATTTGGTATTCAAATCCAAGGATAAAAGCCGTGGTGGAAGGGGTTTAGTCATGCTGCAAAAGCAACAAGACAAGAGGAGAGCCATGTTGGAGTGTGACAGAGTGGAGGGGGAGATGCAACCTAGTGGAGAGAGACAGAGGGGAAAAAAGTGGGTGCCTCTCTTTATGCTTATTAGTTCGGCATTAGCTGTAGCTAAGCACATTTCTTGTGGGGACTGTATCATAATTGTACCATTTCGCTCTGCCACCACCCACACCCAATGCAAATATGGATACGATCTGTTTATAATTAGCATATCTGTTAAATGTATTTGTTAGTATTGCCTAGAGAACATAGCCTTTTGTTTGCCGGCAGTTGTTGTTGTTGTTGTGCTCATTGCGGGCTGGTTTCTAGGAAACCGTTTCTCATAAGACACTTTAAGGCATATACATGTAAACAAATGTGAGGATCATAGAAATGTGTTTTTAAGATAAAGTGGGAGCGAGGGCTGTGTTTTTCGTCAGACCTTGATATCAGGAAAACTAAAAAGCTGCAGAGCTGGAGCCTGTGAGGCCCTTTAGTGACAATCTAGTGGGAACCAAAGCAGAACCAAAGCAATGCTAGCCTAATTAGCTGACCTGATTACTATACAGGCTGGATAAAGTATGGAAAGGAATCATCTTTGTAAGGCGTGATTGTCTATAATGGAATAAGTTTTTAAAACTAATAAACGTAAGCCACAAGCTGAGCAATAACACAACTTCCTCTATATATACACACACACACACACACACACACACACACACACACACACACACACACACACACACACACGGTGCTTCTTTTGAGTGCCATCATTCATCCATCCCTGTGCCATAGCTATCTGTTATGGCTGAAGTAAACATTAAGGCCATCAGTCTGCAGCTTGTGTGGAGTCGGTTGCCTCCATTTGTCCATGTCCAGTCAGCTGCGGAGAAACGGTGATGGAATCTTGACAGATTGTCTGTGTTTTGGAGCGTGTTGTTTTCCTTGCCCATCCATTTCTCTCCTCCTAGCCATGTTTGCCATGCATCATCTCTCTCTCTCTCTCTCTCTCTCTCTCTCTCTCTCTCTCTCTCTCTCTCTCTCTCTCTCTCTACCTCCTCCTTCCCTGGCTCATCATTTCACGGAGGGATGGAGGCGATGGACAGACATCCCGGCTACCTGCAAAGGAGGAGAAACTATATGAAAACGCAGCACTCGTCATTAGCGTGAACGCTGTATGAAGCTCGGCAGCGCCACACAAAGAAACAACACAACTGACTCATTTTTTCCCCCCCTTCTTTCAATTCTCCTGCTCTCTCTTGTTCTGTCTATATCACTCTCCGTCGCCCCCCTCAGCCTCTGTACCTCCGTCTTCATGTCATTGTGTGCCATGCCAAACTTGCCTAATCAGCAGATTCTACCAAAAATAATTGGCGGTGGCCTTGCTGCTAGCGAGCGTCGTGCTGTATACAGATAGGGGAAAGGAGCACTTAATATTCCTCGCAGCTCGCACCTCTCCTGTTGTCTGTGATATCTGACCTCTTTTGTCTCCTGCTCGGCTTGATGTTGATTTTGGAGGGCATTGTTAGCCAGTGCGCTGTGATTGGAAGAGGGTTGTCAGCGAGGGGGGCTGTGGTTGGTTGGGTTAAAGGGAGCCTCATTTGCATAAAGGCTTAGCCCAGATTTGGAGCCACTCAGCGAGATCTGAGGAGAAGGGCCCGAGGGCCACGAGGTAATCATCCATGGCCTGTCACAGCGCTGTCATCCCTCTGTGTATTTGTGTGTGTCTGTGCGTCTGTCTGTATCTGTGTGTCTGAGTGAGCAGGAGCCTGAGAGCATTGTGTCTGCACCTCTTTGTGTTTTTGTTTGTATTCCTTTGCGTTTTGTATGCATCATTGTCGAGCATCTCCTGTCTCACTCTTGCTGCCTCTCACTGTCTTTTTTTTTTTTTTTTTTTGGTTTCCCAGGAAGACATGTCCGTGCCAAGCGGATGGTAGAAGCAGCCAATCCCACAGAATACGAATATATAGAAGGCAGCATACCGATGGAGTGGGACGGTAAGTGTGGACCGCATCATCACTGTAACACACTTTATCACTAACATGGATAAATGACAATGTTAACAAAAGAGCTACCCAGCAGAGTATACAAAGAGCCGCACAAATAAAATGGAATAACAAATTCACGACTGCATCTATTGGGGCCTAGGCTAATCCATTGATTTCTTTTAATTTATTTTTTATTTCATACTGTGGGATGGGGGTTGGGGAAAAAGCGTATTCATGAGTTTATCAAAGACGCCTTCTGCTGGTGTTATACAACCGTAGCATAAAATAGTGTTTCGAATTTCTTACAACTGGATACAAACTGTTCCCTCTGTCTCAGACTGGCTTTATCCACCTTAAACCCCTCATCCTGCTTCGCCCCATCCCTCATGCATTTTCATCAGGATGCAAATAAGAAAGGGATAAAAGAGGCCCAGAATCCCTGTGCTAGCTGAAGGAAGAGTTAGAAAATCTCTTTCTCTCTCTCTGGCTCCCTTTAACCTGCTCTGCTGTGCAGCCAGCTCAGCCAAAATAGAGCTCTTTCAAAAAAACAAAAAAGAGATAGAGAGATGACAGACAGACACAGTTCTGCTCAGGAGCAGAAAGAAGGACAGAGGTATTGATGGAGAATGACAGAGTGTGTACTTTCAAATTCCAAGATCAGAGCGGATCCACACTTTCTCTTCTGAGACGCAGTACTCAGTGGCCCTGCTCTGCCTCGACTAATGCAGCATTAGTGTTTTGAGCTCATTGTGCGTATATGTGGCTCGGATGTTTCACCGTTTCGCTTGTTTTCCCCCATAGTTTGCTGAGAGGAATGAAACAAAACAAACCCTGGATGCACTCCCTCTACACGCTGGGTTACTCGGTAGTTCACACTGAGCTACTGTAGTGCCCTGAAACTCAGTGGCGCCGTAGCTGCAGCCTTTAAATATGACTGCAGGTTTTGTTTGTGCAGCGTATGTTTGTGTGGGTGTTCTCACTCTGTTTTTTCTTTTTTTTTCCTCCTCTCTCCTCCTCCAGCTTGGATCCGAGGCAGACGGAAGGAGCCCCCCTCCGTCGAGGTACGTCTCCCCCCCACCCAGCTTCCCCGCTGCGCTGATGGTTGGACTCCAGGGGACTGGTTACATGGGAGGGAAAGATGGAAAAGAGAGGCTTTGATTTGTTTTATCTTCCAGTTTCGAACTGAATCCAGGAACTTTGGGGGACAGGTGTTAAAATAAACAGCAGCAGAAGTGCATTGATGGTGAGAGTGAGAGCAAAGACAGCCTCCGAACAAGGGGCTCACTGACACCATGTCCTAGTTTACTTTCTTTTTTTTCTCCAACAGAAGCCTGCATCTCGGCTTTTTGTGTTTTATTTCTGGCAGTCTCCAAGATGGGAATGGTGAAGGAGTGCAGTTTTTCCCCTCGTGTACCTCTCACTGGGTTTATTGCTCTTATAATGTGAGAATGCTGGAAATTATTTGGCCGGCAAAATGTGGGTCTATAGGAAATCCCTTGGAAGGCCAATACCCAGGCACTCCTTCTATCTCTCTGTCCTCTGTCCCTGCCAGTGGCCAATGCCATCCCCTGCCTCTATTGCCAGAACATTCTCTTCCAATTTTCTGCCTTGCGTCTGCCCAATAGCTGCCATCGACAGCTGGACAGTGTTGATGTGGCCAAGGCTTTACTCCCAGCACATTACCCTACCCCTTGTCACGCTCCCTCTCTTCCCGGTCCAAGCCGACATAAATTGATTGGATTAAATCCTGTCATTAACAGGCTGGAAAAGCAGCTCAGTATGTTTGTCTCTCTCCCCAAAGCGGGGCTTTTTGGCCACGTCTCTCCCCCTCTCTTTTCCAGTCCCTCAGTTCTGCCAACACACAACATCATTATGCCCAGTCCTCCCTTCCTTTTTGGCTGCCCGTATTAGGGAGAGGCTAACATCACTGGACACTAGCTGTGTCTCAAGTGGGTAACTATTCCACTGGTGGACCAAGTTCAGAATCTAATTGTTTCCATGAGTTGGAATGGTTGTTTGTATTACAGATGCCTCCTGTCACGTTAGTTTACCGAGCCGTTCCAAGCGCTACATTTTTAACCAGAGTTTATTGGACCAATATAGGTTAACTGAACACTCTTGTTCTTTTCCTAGTAAATGTCCCACTTCATACCCGACACATGCACACATTTGTTCCTGGAAGCTGCTGAGTGCAACTCGACATCCCTTCTACTTTTGACTAGTGAGCAGCTGATGTTCCATGTTTTGCTCCAAGACTCCAAAACAGAGGTGGTTGATTCAGGAGGGAAAATCATAGCTGGTCTGGTGTTGCAGGATATTGTGGAGGTTCCATTAAGTTATTTTGCAGTCACACTTTTGCAGAGTTAATGAAAAGATTATTATTATATATAGTTGGGAATTACTTTTGAAAATATGACATGAATGTCAACAATTGTCAATGCATTTACTTAAATAAATAATAAATAACTCTAGGCCATATCCTTATTTAAGGTTTTCCATCCTTCCTAAACCATGAAAAAAGGGTTACATTGAATTACAAAATGTCTTAAAAACTCAGAATAAACATGTGTGTCCACCTTTGTATTTTATAGGAGCTGGTGAAGAATGAGTCTTACAGGACGCAGATCAAGCTGAAGGCCAAGGAGGTGGAGGAGAAAGATCTGGCCCTGCAGGCGAAGGAGTATGAAGAAGGGCTGGTGGCGACTCCTGCGAGGACTCTGGCTGAAGGTCATGCAGCCGCCACTAGTTTCGGGAAGCAGGAGATCAGCGAGGACCCCACCAGCACGGCAAACACCTTTCAGCCTGGCTCCTGGATGCCCACTTCCAAGAAATAGACTGAGATGTCCACACACACTGAAGCTGCTATGCAGTATAATGTGAACTAACAGAAAAGCCCCACAATAAACACTGCCTTTGTGAAAGTGATATTCAATTTTTGTCAAGACTTGATATTGTTTTTTTAAATTGGAAACATCATTCACAATAATCCACTGCAAGTGAGCAGCACACAAACATATGACCTCAGTAAGGACCAGTTTGATCAGCTCATCTTGGAGTCAGTCTCACATAATCCTGCATTATGTTTCACAGAGGAAGTGTTTATTTCGAGGCAGTTTTATTGGTCTGTATTACATCATAAAGAGGTTTCTATTTTTCTGGTCCCTTTAGTATATTGAATATACACAAAGACAACATCATCTTGAAGCTGAGATGTGTAAGTGATGTGTTATTTAATGTAGTTGAAAGGTTTGTTAGTGAAGAAAAACACTGGAATTGCTCATTAGTACACCGGCTACAAATGTTTCAGGGATACTGAAACAAATAATTGTTAATTAAATCGGCATTACATCTGTACTGAGGCAAATCAAAAATGTTTTAATTACACATCAAGAATTCAGCTATGTCCAAAGAAATGATGCAGATGTAATTATCCTTCAGAAAATAAAGGGTTGAAGTGTAAAGATGAGTAGAACGAGATGTGGTGAAAGCAGGTGGGAAAGTAAAACGCTGTGGGAAAGATTAAAGAACACGTGAAATTAAATGAAATCTGTTCAGTCCAGTCCATGGTGTAATGAGACTGTAGTTACAATAAATGCTGTGTTAATGGTTCTGTTCATTATGAAGGTGGTGTCCACTGCTTTTAAATCCAGGCCTATTAATCACAAGTTAAAGTCATGAATAGTGTTAACAGTAAACTGAAGCTCTTTCACCTGAGGTCAGACTTTATGTTGGCTACAGAGCTGATGAAGAAAGGAGCTTAAAACAGAAAGCTTGAGGACTTGTAAAAGTCCAACAGTTGAAAACATGGTCGTCTTCCTACACATGTACATTTTTTTTCTAAATGCTCTCAGGAGATGCATCCAGGGATGAATAAAAGTTAATGAGGAAGAAAAAGGGGAAAACGAATATGCTGAAATGTGCATTTGTCCACCTGTCTGTGTTCAGAATTATCGCTTTTAACTGCTTCTTTAAAGGCTCACGAGTGCTTAGAATTACAGTACCTATAAAAACTATTCATCCCACTGGACTTTTGAATGTTTTATTATTGTACAACACTGAGTCGCAGTGAATGTAAAACCATTTTTTAGACTAATAAACAGAAGACGACTCAAATTGAATGCAAATAGTTATGTTAAGAACAGAAAGTGAATAAACATACGATTATTGTTGCTTAACAGTAAAACCTGGTCTAAATAATCCCGGTTGTGTCTGACAGTACATTAAATCCTGACTGCATGCAATATGGTTTATTGTCACACAAAACGAGGGGGGGGGGGAATACTTTTTAAATAGTTTTAATTAAAATCGCTTGTGTTAATTCCACAAAAAAGAAAATGTTCTTATCAACCATGAAAACTTTATTGATTAAAAAGTTATAATTTGGATACTTTGCGAGTGACGTGGAGAAAAAGTTCCAGTTTGCTCGTTACATCGTCAATTCAGCAGAACAGAGATGCCAACAATGGAATGCAAGGTGTTGCAACAGCTGCACAATATTATCAGCGGATTTCTGTATAAAACACATCATACAGATAACCACTGCGCTCTTGCTGACCTAAGTCCCACCGGGACAAGCCTCCTCCAGGCAGTACTGTCCGTCTCAGCACTATTAGGCCTGTGGGGCCAATGTCCCTCCTCCTACCACGGACATGAGGCGTGGTGGCCCTGTGCTGACGGTAGGGCTGGGACAAGGAAGGGCACCATGTCATTATTTGGAATAAGGAGGGCCGTGAGCGTGGTGGGTGCTCCTCCTTATTTTTTTCTTCTATGCCCCCATCCTACCCTCGCAGACTCAGTCCTTCTTGGTCCTCTTGGTTGCCTTGGCTATGTTTTCCTGACGTTTCTGCTTTTTCTTCTGTTCCCGGTCACGCACCTCAATCATCTTGGCCAGTTTCCAGGACAGCAGTGCACTGGCAATGAAGAGAGGTGTGAGAGCCAGTATGACAGTGGTGAGGAAACCATAGGGGTCTTTGGCAGCCCACTCCACCACGTACTCTGCCCATGCCCGAACGTCAATCATCCTGCTCGGGAACGAGGAGGATTAGTCGGACCTGAGAAAGGGGGGGGGGGGGGGGGGGGGGGGGGATGTATCAGAAGAGAAAGGAGTGAATAACCAGGGCTACGTGATGTGTCAATAAATAATAAATATAACTAATCGTAGGATACTCTTCCAATAATGATTGTAAGAGTGGCCAAGTTGATTGACAAAGTCTACTTTAAAAGCATGTGATTTTCTGGAAATGATCACTGAGTCACTGTTTCAGTCATCTGTTAAAGAAAGAAGCCAAACATTTGCTGACTCATGCTTCTCATATGTGATGCTTGGCTGCTCTTCTCCTCTTGCATCAGTGTAAATTGATTATCTTTGGGGTTTAGACTCAGCTATGGTTTCATAAAAAGAAAAGAAAACTAAATAATTTGACAATAGGGCTGCACGATATAGACAGAAAATACATCAAGATAAAAATGTTTATAACAGCTGATATTGAAAATTATCATGATAAATATGCTCCTGAGTGAAAGTTATGATTTTAAATTCCTCTGTGGGTAGAGAATGACAAACACTTAATAAAAAGCAAAACATTTTACTAATCTGAGGTAGATCAATTACGTGTTAAACGTCCTCGCTGACAATACATACGCATTATATCAATATACATTATACTCTTGTCATATTGCCATCGATGAAAATGATATGCTTTTCACTTTTTCCTGACATTACATTAACTAAACAATAAATGAAAAAAAGCGAGCACAAACAGAGATTCATATTAGTCATTGTAATAAATCAGATACACAACAGCTTCATGCACATTCTAGCAGATTTAATACTTTAATACTCGCCCTGATGCAAGAAAAAAACATTCCTATAAAACAATCCAGCTCAGTAATTTGCAGCAAGACAGACAATGACCTTAAAACACACTGAAATATTAAAAGGAATAACATTACTAGTATAGTATAGCATATTCACAAGGTTGTCCTGTTTTGGGTTAAACCATTTATAAAGGAGATATTAGATTATAGAGATTATATGGAAATAAGGAGAAGCACTGAAACAATGAGTTGTTTAACTGATGATGATTTGGGACAATTTGTCTGCTTTAAATATAAAACTAGTAGGTTTGATATTTTGAACGTTTCAGATATCCTTTGGGAAAAATCTTGATTTAATAACAGGTTGATTCAATTAGGACAAAATACTGTCAGATACAAAGAGGAAGTGGTCTCAGACTTTTGAACTGTACACGGTGACAAGTCCAGTGGTTGATAAACCCTTAATAACAACTGATTATTTAGTTCACTTAACGTAGAAACTTTATATTCACTAACACGACTAATCTAAATAAAGGTCATACGTTTCCTGCTCGTCCCTCATAAACCTGCTAACGACCACTAGCTAACTAGCATCAGATCGACTAACAGCTAGCTAGCGTGACACGTATCCACAGGTTAAGCATAACAAACCAGTTAACCTGAATGCAGCTCCAAACAAACCAGTTCTAGTTAACACATTCTCTCTGTCTGCCACTGGGATTGAATCTGGATTTCTGCGCCTGTGGACGAAATCACTTTCTACCAGCGTTAGCACCGCTAGTTTAACCCGCTGCACGTCCATAACGGGCCGGAGGAGCCGGCGCGCTGACTCTCCGCTAAACAGCACAAATATATCGATCGTGAAAGCGACATCACGACGAATCCATCTTTCCGTGTCAGTTCGAGTTGGTAAAAACGCAATAAATCAGAGTTAACTTACCAAAGTCTCGTGATTAGCGGTTTTTATCCACGACGATCAGATTCAGCTCCTCCTCCCTGTTCCGGGAAGTGAAACGGGTGTGGCCTCTGAATCTTCCTCGCCCCTGATTGGATATGAGGCTTTTCATTACAAGACGGGTAATGTAGTCCTTTAGTATCAAACACTGGATTGGTTGAACGTCACAACTCAGAAAATCCGAATTTTTGATCGATGCTTGGACAAAAATGGGTTTAATAAATTAACCTTTGGCTTCAGACAGTGATTATAGATACTTTTCATCGTTTCATGACGTTTTATTCTCTAAAGAAGTAATTGATCATCGAATACAATAATGATCAGATTGGTTGAAAATTAAAAATATTAATTGTAGTCTTACAGCACTTCTATGATGATACTTCCCTGCATGTGGTTTTCTGTATGTTAATTATTTGACACAGATGTGAAATGGCAACACAACTATACAACAAATTAGCTCAATATAAACGACGGTTCAGGCTTTAAAACGAGATCTTGACACAGAGTTCATGTACAAGACCAGCTTGAGGATGGAAGACCTGTCATAGTTGGTACTGTACATTTTTTAAAAATATTATTAAAATTATGAACACCAAAATGATACAGGGTAAATCTGGGGCTTGTAGTTTTTCCAAATAGTAGTTATCCTTTGCAAATATATACATGACTTTGAGCGTCATTTATGTGCTCACATGATCCCTAAAATATCTCTAATCTATCGATAAGGCGGTAACACTATTTAATTGTTTTTACTCTTAACCCTATAACCTCTTTATCCATAAAAGTATTTTAGAAATAGGAACAGATGTCAGGCGAGTCATGCACTGAATTATTGTGGAATCCATTTTGCATTTTGTTTTGATTTATTACAGGTGGAAAATTGGAAAAAAAAATGTAATCAAACAACGTGTCTTTGTGAGGAAATCAATGTGTTTGAAGTATCTTGATCCATTTTGGCAACAACAGAATGGACCTGCACGGGACCGGACAGTTACTTGAAACACTGATTATCTGTAAAGGTTTGAGGATAAGACACCCTTGCCTTTGCCCAAAGAAAGAATATGAATAAGTGAACCATTGTAAAACCATGTCTACGAGACATGATGAAAGTCAAATGTTGGTTCTGTTGAAAAAACACAACATTGTCCAGTTTGTTATTGGATAAAGAATCCGACCACATCTCAGTGTTGCTGAAACTTCTAATCATGTGTGCACAACCGCTCTGTCTGAAGAATAAAGCAAACGATCAGTGTGCGAAAGAACAGCAAAAGGCTCCACTGGCCCTCTGAGAAAGATGACTAACATAACAAAGGAGGACCTGCTGGCTTTGTGAACTTCCTGTGGGGAAGTATTGAAACCAAATCAGGTTAGGCCACATCTGCTCTGTCCATACGGCATGGATCACTTTCAGAGCAGTTCAAAGGCCAGCCTTTTAGACCTACTCACAGAGGAAGGACAGGGGCAGCTGGGAACACACGCACAAGTCAGACACATTGTGAACACACATTCTGGTTCACCAGCATAGTTTTGGTCAACACTTATAGACAAACTTCCTCAATCTGGTGGCTTTTTCGTTATACGATTATAATTATTAGCTTCTGCTACATGTCTCATCAGGCTGAGAGAATCTGGACGGTGGGCAACGCAGCCGCACCCTAGCCCCTCCTACGCCTCCTTTTCATGAGCTGTGGGGAGAAGTTTGCCTTTGGGGCTCCCTACCAGAAATCCTTCCCGGCAGAAGCTTCGGTTTTCAGTCGCGGTTTACTTAATTTTAGGCAACAAAAACTTCTTGGTAAGGTTTAGGCAACAAAAGCATTTGATTAGGTTTTTGGAAAAGAGCATGGTTTGGATTAAAATACACCCTTTCACAACATTAACCACGTGCAAAGGATTTCTGGCAGAAAGCCTTCGAGGCAAAAATCTCCCATGTGCTTTTCATGATACAGCTACGGAACTAACATTATCAACAGACAAGGGGGGGGAGGGGGGGGGGGGGACCATCCATAAAATTACTGCACCACAATTTATAGTTAACCAGCTCCACTAGTGGTGTGAATCATAATGATTACAAGAAAAACCACTCGTCTGGCCAGTCCTTAAGGAATTACCAATATCCTTTGATTTGGGGTTTTTTCTGCTGCGAGTAGACTCAACTGCTAGAATGAGTAAGGAGCATGTGTGCAGAGAGCATGATGAGATGCAGACGTCTTAAAGGGGTCCTCCAGCAATTCAGAGTTGTACTCTCTCAAAGTTGGGAGACTTGCACGATTAAAGAATGGTCAGAATTGATGGATTCGAGGACCGAAGATCTGAATCTAAAGTCAATATGGGTCAAGCTCCAAAACACAGATCAAACACAGTCTTTAAAGAGGCAAATGCCCACGCCATTCAAACTCTGGTCTGTAGCAAGGTTTCTGTTTAAAGTTTTAATATCCCAATTCAACACAATGACACCCATGACGGTTTCATTATTTCCTCTGGCACAAAGAAATCTACCAGTGAACCTACTGTTGAGCAAAAATGTCACACACTGGAAAGTCAATTGATGGTTAAAGAGAATTGTCCGATCCACTGGCGACAGTAATTGATGGCTGTGGCGTGACATATCTGCTTTGATGCAACACTACTACTAGTGAGATTTTATGTGTATTAACTATATGACATACAGAAAAAATGGAAGCAATTTGATAAAACAAAACAAATGACCACTTTATAAACAAAAAAAAGTTCCAGTAGTTTACTACAGTTTGATACAAACTCACAATATGGAGGACGAATCATAACCTAGTGGATACAAAAGCCAACTTCAGTCGTGCAAATTACTATAAAATTTGTGATTAATCAAACTGGAGTTGACCTTCAGCCGCTGGGGCTCATTCCAGTCTTGCTGGACACCTGTGACAAGTGGATTGTCCCTTTAAAATAAAGATAAATATTCAGAATGTGAGAGACAAAGAGGAAGCCTGTCTTTCTTTTGTCCTTATGCTTGCAGCATAGTAAGAAGCCTTTTGGCTACTCACTTACGGCTGGACCACAATGACTGATTAGCGACTACAGAGGACAAGCATGTCCAGCTCCATATCTTTATGTTCCTCCTCCCACGCCCTCTCTGCCTTTGACAGCTGAGAGTCCTTTGGACCAAGCCTGGAAAACAACCATCACGTTGTTACTGAAGAAGCCAGAGCCCGGGGTGGTAGCAGAGGCACCAAAGGAAAAAAAGTCAGTTTTCTTGCCCCCTTTTAGCCCTGTGGGAAACTCCGGGGCCGCCCCTGGATTAAGTCCCCGCCTTTAAACTCAAATAAGAAGGAAACATCAAAGGCCGTCGGCCGCCGGGGCTCCGCCCTCGCGCTCCCTGACGGCTTCACAAAGGATTTGCCGACGTTCGGGAATTCCGCCTCCACTTCCTTTTATAGCGCCACTCGTGCGCTGGCAGCTCTCCAGGATCCCGCCCACCCCGGTTACTTTGACAACACAAAGGACTTCACGGAACTCGCATGCGCCGCCCACCTTTCCAAATAAGGGCAGCCTCTCCATGTACGGCAAACAATCGGTGCGAGATTGCCCTTTTCTCTTCCTTATCCCGTTTATATGATCGGAGAGGAACTGCGCTTCAGGTTGGAAGCGGTGCGATCATGGCCGAGCGAGTCCAGCAGCCCCCAGCCAAGCGGCTCTGCTGCCGGCCCGGCTACAACCCGGCGTGCAGGCAGGGGCAGCGGGCTGGAGGAGTCCTGTGTGGCGGCGCGGGGTCCGCTCCGGGAGGGTCGGGGAACGGAAAAACGCACAACCCCGAGTCGCTGCTCGACATCGCGGCGCGCAGAGTCGCGGAGAAGTGGCCCTTCCAGCGGGTGGAGGAGCGGTTCGAGCGGATCCCGGAGCCCGTCCAGCGGAGGATCGTGTATTGGTCGTTTCCGCGAAGCGAGAAGGAGATCTGTATGTACTCCTCTTTCAACGCCGGGGGAGAGGAAAGTGGAACTAGCGGGGACAGTAATGACGAGAGCCAGCTGCCTTTCCTGCGGGGTGTCACTCTGCTGGAGGGCGGCTGGGTGGACAACGTATTGCAAGTCGGTGAGTGGACTATAACGATACCATAACAGTGTGTAACCAACAAAAACAACCTGCCCAACTCGCACTGTTTGCCCTTTTTTCCGCCATGGAGCCGTGCAGGACTTTTTTAAAGGGGCTTGTGTTCGCCTCCCGTAGCCTCGTCTATCATAAACAATGCGGGGTATTTCACTCTGTGAGCCGTGCGAGAGGAGCTCGTTTCCACACGAGCCCGTAATAGTAGCCCACTTCTCCCTGTTTTTGCCCACTGAGCTGAGCGCAGTGAATCGCCCAGAGCCATCCCAATTGGAAGCTTAGCACTTTGTTCCTATTTTTTTTGTGTCTTTCCAGCTCTCCGTGCCCCCACCGATGGGTGCGCAGACAAAAGCCCCCTATATCTTTTCACCGCTGGCTAAATAGACGATATTTAGACAGGGTGGGAGGGACGGTGATTTAAAGCCACAGCGCTTCTGTTTTGTTTGCCAAACACCTTTGTGAGACAGACAGAGGGCTTTTCTTGTGCCTTCCCAATATTCAGTCAAAGCCCCAGCTATGTGCAGCTGATAAAGGCAAATATTCATTTTTTCTCCCTCTCTCCTCTCAGCTGCATTATTTGTGGTAAAGCTGGGAGTAAACAGAGGTGCTGTAGGCTCAGCAGCCCCCTGCCTGCCTCTCTGCCTCTCTGCCTCTCTGCCTGGCTGCCTGCCTTCGCCTGAGCCACAATATTTCACTGCATTCGTCAGTGCAATAGACTCAGCTGTCAATCCGACTCCCCACCCTTGGAAACGGTTCAGGATTCTAATCCCATTACCCTCCCCAGTTCATCAGAATCTTAATGCATTCTGCAAACAAGATTTTATGCATGATCTTCCTCCCTCCCTCGCCCTCTCTATCTCTCTCCCCTGTTCCCTCTCTCCCTCTCTCTCTCTCTCCAGTCTTGGCTTACTATCCCTCCAAAGAATCTGTGTGGAGATGGCTTCAGCTCTTGTGGGCTCAGAGAATGTGCAGTGCACAATAGTAGCCATGGAGCAGGCAGACAGGCAGGCAGCTCTCCCTCCCTCTCTGGCCTGTTTACCAGATTCCCCAGCATTAGGCTCATTTATGTGCTCGCTCTTTTGGGGCTTCAGGAAGCTGAACACTCAGCTCGGGGTGAAGTGAAAAAGTGCAAGGATATACAGTGTGTGGGTGCACTTTGGAAAATAGTCAGAAAGAGTGGCGAAGAGGGTGACGGGGTCATTTTCTGTGGCTGTGCATGTGTTTTTTCTGTGTGTGTGAAAGAGAAAGAGTCAGTGTGTGTGTGTGGGGGTTTGATAAACACAGAGGGGGGATTGTGCATGCGTCTGTTTGTGCATGTGTGTGTCTTGGTCTGCACGGGCTGTCAGTCTCGTCCTGCATGCTCACAGAGAGTGGAGGATGACAGGCGAGCGCATAGCAGTAGGAGGGCATGTTATGCTGATTACAATTTTCGGCCAAGATTTTTTTTTTTGTAAGCTGGGTAAAATAAAGCCAAGGAAGAGAAAATGATAAATAAAAGATGCAATCTACTCCAGGGGACAGGCAGCCACTGGAGGACGAGGGCTTAAAAGCAGGGTAGCATGGGAGGGGGCTGTCAGCCACATCACACACCACATGCATTGGCCCATCAAACACATACAGTGGGTCTGGCCTGGAAAAAAAGTGCATGGTGCTTGTGAGGGTGTGTATGTCGGTGCACAGAGTGTGTGTGTGTGTGTGTGTGTGTTGCTTTGTGTGGCTCCTTGTGTGTGTGCTGTCAGTGGGATGGGATTCAGTGTTGATGATGAAAGACAGTAGAGCGATAGAATAGATGTGGAGGTTATTGTGTATGGGGGGAAAAGCTAATATACTTGAATGGATCTGCTGTCGCTGTATTCCTCTCCTCCCCCTCTCATCTCCTCTTCTGCCTCCCTCTCTCCCAAGTGAGCAGCTATAAAACTCTCCATATTTACTCCCCTAAGGCCAACTACCAGCCCCCAGTCTCCTGTGATTATTTATCTTTTTCTCAAAGACATTAATCACACGCTTTTCCCTTTTTTCCCCTCCATCCCTTTCCATACATCAGTGCGGCAGAGGAGAGCGGATAGGGGGGATGGCGTTTAAGGGGAAGAGCAATAGATCGGGTGATATCAAGAAAAAGAGGGGAAGCCTAGAGGGGAAAAGTGGGTGGAAAATGCAAAAGAGGAGCGAGGCATTGAAATGGTGATTGCAAGAGAAGGGGATGCATGAAACTAAAGAATGAACGCAGAGAAGGGGAGAGAGTGAGATGGATGGGTTGTTCTTTCTCCCATGCGAGCTCATCTGTTCCAGTGCCAGCATTTGAGATAAATATTCATATATGAATGCAAGTGTTATCTAGCAGTCCGCTGCTCCTCGCTTATGGCAGCGTTGCAACAGCCCAGCTCCGGCCCTCTTGCACTCGTCGGACCAGTGATGAATTTGTCAGCTTCTGAGCCACATATCTAACCACAACCTGGTACGAAAAGGTTCTAGGTGTAATAATAGAAGGAGACTATCTAATTATGTATACAATGCATGTTGCTTTGGAAAACAGACCCATAACAATGCTTTTCTGTGGTAAAAGTGATATTGTCGTGAGCAGATCAAAGAAATATCGATAAATCTCACCGGTCTGCCAAGTTTCACTTTTCCTCAGCCTGTCAATCACGGTGCACCGTGCTGTAGCCGAGCATCATTTACAGCTATAGGAAACTTCCAAAGGTGCCTGCTCACGTCTCAGCATCTGTTCTCCAGCCCCCCTTGTGTAATTTAGACTCACCGTGCTGAAACGAAGGCTAACATTATGGTGCCCCCGTCCTCTAATTATAGAATTCTAATCCTATGGCTCTAACATGGCATGACAAAGCATGTTTGCACTTCATTACCCTCCTTCCTGTTTTAGTCCTCCAGTCTGGGTCAAGTTCATCCCCTCTTCACTCATTCACATATGACACACACTGTCCTGCTCCTCCTCCCCCTGACCCCTAATCCGTGTGTTTCTAACTCCCACCCCCCCCATGTCTGCCTCCAGGGCTTTGTGCCAGAGGAGTTAAAGAAGAAGAAGAAAAATTCATAGCCCCCACCACCACCACACACACCACCACCTCACTCTTACTATCCTGTTACCGTAAGCCCCATGTCCCTAAGGAGAGACATACTGATGCCTGGCATATGTCGCTCTCTGCAATGTCATTAGCGTGGGCTACATGCTACAGCCTGTTTATCCCGATCCCCTTGTTAGGCTAATTCTTCACATGAAGCTACACGTCAGTTTCTCATGCTGCTGCCCCAAATCTGAGTGATGAGGTGGACACTTTGCAGAGGCTGCTTTAAATTCAGCTAGCATGAAAGTAGATATGCATATCCTGTAGCCTATTTTGGTGTATTTTCCATGGTGGTGTTGTTGGACTAGATAGCCTATAATATTTTGCCTTTCCCCTGCCTAAAATATCACTGAATGTCCATGGCGGTCATGCCTTTTTGAGTGTGAATGTCATCCTCCTCTGCTCCACCTATTCCAGAGACGAATTGTGTGTGTGAGTGCGTGTATGTGTGTGTGTTGGTCTTGTGCTTCTGCATGCTCATAACTCAGGTTAATTTGTTCACGCTCTGGAGAATCTTAATTAGGTTTCTGCGTCATCTACTCTCTCTCTCTCACCCTCTTTTTTTTATCATGATGTCAATGAAACGGTGAAATAACAACCAGGCTGGTGGTTCCCTGTTTTTTTTAACCTGTTCCTCTTTGTAACGCAGATGGTGAAAATCATAACACAGGCTCGTCTAAACTTAATGTTTAAGCCCCTAAAAAGCGCGCTTTAGGTGCAGCAACCTGAGGGGCTGTGGAGCTGTATATCATTTCTTATTAAGATTAAATCACATATGTGCTTAGCATTCAGGCAGAATTGTGGCACTAACTGGCATAATTTAAAACAATAACACGCACAGACTCACAGATAACACCCAGAGAACAAAGAGGCAGAGAAGACAAAAGAATATTTGCATTATTGCTTGTGTGACAAAACAGTAAGCCAGAAATCTGTGCCACTTACAAAGGTGAAGTAACACTGAGCATGTGTGGACAATATTACCACACACACACACACACACACACACACACACACACACACACACACACACACACACACACACACACACACACACACACACACACACACACACTCTGCATTCTTTTGAACTAAGAATTCACAGGGCCATACAAAGGGCTTCTTGAGGACCCACATCGACATTTCAGGCATTTTGTCCACGAAGGTGCAGAATTTAAGATGCGAAACATAAATCTTGCATGAGCATGTCATCTGCGAGACGCTATCAGGCCAAGCTGGGCTTTCTTTTTTTTCGGTAGGTGAGGGCCGATTCTCTGTGTTTGTGTGTGGGCTGTTTCTTTTCATGTGGGTGGATCTGGTTTTATTTTCCTCTTAGGTTAGAGAGTTCCTTTATCATTTTACAATGCCCGTGGAGAATAAGCCCACATGCCTACACCACCAAAGACACAGGGGAGAGACGGGGCACTTCCGATTAGGCTGTTAGTCTGCGTGAAACCAGCATCTTGTAAAGTTGTACTTGTGACTCAGGACTTAAAAAGATACTGGACCCCCCACTTAAGGGCTTCTCTAGATACCAAGTAAAAGAGAAGTTCCAACAAAACGTTGACCCTGGATGTTATTTGTGGACCCAGCTCTAAGGTGAAAACGTCGAAGGAGCAGTGATCTTGGATTCGGTGCCTGAGATCAAACCCTGGTCTCGTGACTAACCCTGGGCTTGTATCGTCATGGAAACATGCCTGAGCGAGCCTGGAGCTAGTGTAAACATCTGGCTGTCCAAGAGGGAGAGAGAGAGAGCGAGAAAGAGAGGGGCAGCAACTGCATCCATGTGAAGAGACATGTAGTCTTAAGGAAAAGGGTTCTCTCTGAATGTGTGTATCTGAGAAAGGCAGATTCCAGATCTTTGTCCCATTATGTTTGTTGAATGGAAAGGAGATAGGATACATTCCAGCTGTTGTGTAATGGAAACAGGGTAGCCCAGTCTCTATTTGTGAGTTTGCATTCAAACGGGCCTGAACAGGTGTGCATTAAAACTTTGTCCATCTCCAGTTAAGTTGAGCGTCGTCCATGTAAAGTGACGGTGGCATAAGTGTTGTGTGATGATTACTCTAATTTAGCTCATAATGAGTTTCAGCTCATGCTCAGCTTCCTCCTTTAATCGCTTACGGACAGTCAGTAGCCAGTTTCCAGTCTGGGTAGCCCCTTCGAGGATGGGACCCCTCAAGGAGAGTCTAACATTGCTGTGCTGTACTCGTGGAGTGATGGATGACCACTGGCCTTTCTGCTGGCTCTGTCATGTTCCCAGAAGTTTCCAGACGGTCCCAGTGCTTGTCCCAGCCCCAGGTCCAAACTCTAACCAACCCCATTCCCATACCCAGATGTGCCCCTAGACAGCTTATTCCCACCACAGACCATAACCTCTCCTAGCCAGCCATGTTCCGTCCTCTACACCCAGCCATAACTGTGTCTTGCTCTGCATGTTTCCAAGACTGTAACCAATACGTACCATTAGACAGTCCCTCTGCCATCTTAAGCTCGTACTAGCGTCTGCATTTTGCTTTCCAGCTCTTCCACCTGACCGGAGCCAGCCTCCCCTCCCAGTTCCATTCCTGATCGCAGACATAGCTGTTTTCTCCCTGCCCCTCTTAAATCACCACCCCCAGTTCCAGCCCCAGCCGCCTCGCGTCTGCCACACTTCCCGGTCCTATTACTAAGCTGCACAAGCATCTTGCTTCAAAATTACCCCGCATGCTAATACTGGCACGTTTTCAGAGACGCTGTGTGTACAAGATCAGCGTGCATTGCCCTTGTTAAAATAAACCAGTTAAAGTAATAAAGTTCCAGCATGAGCTCCCTAACGTCTGCCCGAGTCCCAATTCCAGCTTGACTTGTCTCCTGTCCCAGACTGTGGCTGCTGGGTGTGCGTCAGCACAGTTCCTCGGCTGGCTGACTCTGTCTAGGAATCCAGTCCTTCTTCCACAGAGCTCCTGCCCCTCTCCTCTCTGTGAGCACAGGGAACGCAGCGGAGGGAAGGGGGCGATAGAAAGGCTACTAAATCCACAGTGACAAGGCCCTATTAAAGGCCGTTTTTTCTATTTCGTTTAATGACTTTTATTACCAGCCGCCTTTCTCTCTTCGATTTGGCAATAATAACAACAGGGGAATGCAGCACTCAGCGTTCTCCTATCTGATGCTCCCCTTCACTTTTTTTTCTTTTTAATGAATTCCTCTTTGCACCAATGGGCTGCTGAAATAAGCACAAAGCAGTACAAGACTCTGCTTACTGCAGTGTTAGGTTCAATGTATATGTATACCCCATGAGAGTGTGTGCATGTGTGTGCATTTACTATGCAAGTATGAGAATACGTGTTAAAGAGTACACATGCTCCCACTGTTGCTACAGAACAGAGCCTCTCTGTGCAGTTTGGTCAACAGCTGTTTCTCCCCCAGAAGCAGAACAGCTTTAGATCACCCCAAAGGCTACAAACAGTGTTGTGTGTGTGTGTGCACAATCATTGTATACTTTGCGTAGAGACTAGAAAGTTACCTGCTGTTGTCCCAGATTAAGGGCAATCTTTTTAATCTTCCCCAGACAAAAATGCAGGGCGCAGCAAAGAATATCTTGACTTTGGCACAAATATTTCTTTACATTACACTGATCTACATTGAACCAACTCTTATCTGTAAAACCCTGCCTGATGGAAAGAGCTAACAAGAATGTTCCTGTGTTGTTACAAACTCATTTAGCCTCTTACTATCATTGCAAATGATTGCTGGATTACGAGCAGAGTGTGGATTTGTTCATTTAAACTGTTAGATGGACAAGAATGTGCACCACAAAATACTTACTCAGCACTACAAGTAATGTTAGAATTTGTGTGTGTGTGTGTGTGTGTGTGTGTGTGTGTGTGTGTGTGTGTGTGTGTGTGTGTGTGTGTGTGTGTGTGTGTGTGTGTGTGTGTGTGTGTGTGTGTGTGTGTGTGTGTGTGTGTGTGTCAGGATGAGGTGTAGGTGAGGCATGTAAATGATAAGAGGGTGGATGACATTCCCATCTGTCATCATTCCCACCCTATCTCATTCGCACTCCTGCACACACACACAAACACACACACACACACTCGCCTCACAGTGCCAGGGCGCCAGTGACTAGGCACCTTAGAATAAACAACAGTAGAGGATGAGGGTTTACCTGCTGCTGACCCCTATCGCTCAGTCACGCACACGCACGCACACACACACACACACACACACACACACACACACACACACACACACACACACACACACAAAAAGGTGTTTACTCATCGACTGTTCCCTCCCCCCCAGCACTGAGCTGGCCCAATGTTGACCTCCCTCCTTGACCCGCAGGGATTTCCAAAAGTCAGAGGTCAATCTGGTCAGACTGTCCCTTGAGTGTCTGATTGCAAAGCCTGAAAGACGGGCCTGTGCTCACATTATTGTTTTCGAATAAATAGCACCTGACCAAACGAAAACCCCGCCTGCTTGATCGAATGTGCGCATGTGTTTTTGCATGTTCCAATAAGCAGTTTCTGACCGGAGAGGTCGGTGTGAGAGGGGACACAGTATACGGCCCATTGTTTTTTTTTTTCTCCTTTTAGTGGAACAATTAGGAACCTGAGCCAGATTGAGAGAGGGAGTTTACCCCCTTCTCTCTTCTTGCCCGGCAGGCTCAAGTGCTGTGTGAGCTATGCAGAGGAGGCGGTCCTGAGAGTGCCTCCGGCTTTGCCTGGTCCAGCGATGTCGTGGCTGTGTGGCATGTGAGACATGCATTCACTGAAGCTGAATAGAGCTAGAAAGGCTCTCCAGGTATGAGAGACGGAGTCAGACAATGAAAGAGAATGTGAGACATTCAAATCGAACAAGATGAAGGCTTTCAATTGACCATGGAATTTAGTTTGCCCTTCTAAAGAGTTTGGTCTTGAAGGAGCTCTTTCTTGCTCATTTCCGTCCCTTCTTGATTTTTTTTTCTTACGCCTTTCATCTTCCTATTATTTGCTCCCCTCCTCGTATTATGGCTCCATACCTGTGCCCATCCTCCATTCTCGAGCATTCCTTCCTTGTGTTTATAAGCTCTAATCATCTCTTTTTCTCCCCTTCTCAATTTTCCATTTTCATTTCCCAAGCCAGGCAATAGAAACTCATATCTTATTTACACTGCCGCTATCTAGATACAGCATGTTTCCATCGTGCTTCCTGTGTCTAAACTCCCAAAGGAAGACTAGCCGGCTAGCTAGCCTTCCTGCTCTCATTGCTGTGCTCAGTGTGAGCAGTTTGCATCCAGACCTCAGGGGCTATCACTGTTTCTACATTTAGAAGCTCTCTGTTTACTGCTGTCAGGAATTAGAAGAGGAACTGGACTTGACCTGTTTGCTGTGTTGTGTCTCTGTGATCCTCACACTGATGTTTTCAATTCCTTTTGGTTGTTGGGGGGGTCAGGTACCTCAAAGTTGTAATTAAATGTCTGGACCAATTCATAATCTTGTTTACTTAATCTTTGATCAGATAGCTCCTGATTTAAATCAAATGCTTGCCAATTATAGACAAAGTCCTTGTATGGCTGCTTGGTTATAGACAGTATCTAACATCTTTGTTTAAAAAAAGGCGATCTGTTGAGCATCCTGCCTTTTATTTATCAAGAGCAGACATCAAAAATTGCTTTCATATCTCAGGGTATCAGCATTGTTAACAGATCATTTAATATCATACCCAGCTGCATGTTTTGAACAACGCGTCTCCAGCTCCTCCCAATATATACCCGATATACACCCAACATGGAGGAGGCAGGATTTATGACCTATACTGCAGCCAGCCACCATGTGGCAAACGTTTGTGAAACCATTGTGTCGTCCATCCTTAGATACTGTCCATTTTTTCTACAGAGCCTTATAGTTGCTAGGTTAACTCGACTTTTCTGTGGTCCATCCACTGCCTTAAGCTATGACCTAGCTAAAAAGCTATGACCCTAGTTGACCATTAGTGGCTATTGGGAAATTAGTACCATAAATCAGGCCATGCCACGTTCCGCTCATAGAACCATATGACTCGCATGAAGTACAGATCCACCATTGTTGTTACTTGGCATTGTTGAGGACTCTGTTATTGCCACCCTGTCTGTCTGCATTCTTGTAAAAAAAAAAAAACGACTATCTGGCTGCCTGTCTGTCTGCCCGTCTGTGTCGCTAGCTGTTCCCTGGCTAGCTGTCCCTCTTGGGTGGCTACATCACCTCACCTCCCACACCCACCCCTCCCTCACAGCCAGTGACAGCCCAGCCCAGGGAGACATGGGTAATGGTCATCTCTGATGTACAGCCTGACTCAATTGGACTGGATGGCAGACACATGCCTAAAATAACAAAAGGAGGGGAGAGAAAAAGAGGGGGTGGAGAGGGAGGAGGGGAGCGAAGGAGCGAAGCGATCGATAAAGCAGGGACACATTGCCTAATAAAGATTTATTCCTTTTTTTCCCCCTCGCCATCCGCCTTGGCAGGGCAGAGAGGGGGAGGAGAGAATGTGATTAGTGTACTTCTTCTCCCAGGGTGCCGCTGATATCGTGTGCGTACGCGTGCACAGCAGTATGTATACCCCGATGTGTTGTGTGTATTTTTGCATCTCGTGTGTGTTTATCGCATATGTGTCTCTCTCTCCCTCCCAGGAGCAAAGGGGGTTAAAAACAGTCTCTGTCATTTGTTCTGCCAGCAGTGGCACTAGCAGCTGCAGCTGTGTCCCTGCCTCTCTCTCTTCCTGTCAGCTAATATTTAGTTAATCTTTGGTCTGGGACCTACGGGACTGGCCGGAGCTCCTGGTGCCCCATCCATCTCGCACTGATCTATATTCCACGCTGGATCCCTGTGCCATTAACCACCACCGGGGGGAGGAGAAAAGGGGATGGAGAGGCACAGAGGTAGAACGAGGAAGAAAGGGCAGATGGGTGGAGGGAGAGCCGTAGAGAGACAAGAGAGTGATGGAGAGGAAGCTGCGAGAGGGGGCTGTCTGCCGCCTCGACACTAAATGAGGGGGAAAGGGAGGAGAGAGGGAGGGTCAGACATTCCAGCCATGCACAGAAATTTCTCCCCCTAATTTTGAGAAGTCACATAAAAGAAAAATGCAATGAGAAATGAGCATGGGATGCATTTGTTAGGCTCCTTTGTTTATTTTCAGACCGTGCCCGCCACCATTCATTCTCTCCTTCCTCTTCTTATTCCCTGCTTCATTCGAATGCTGCCCCTATCAAGCCTTTTGTTTGAGGAGAGCAGGTGGAATTACCTGAAAAAAGAAAAGAGGATAAAACAACAGAGAGGTAAAGTGGAAGGAGGTGTGAAAGGCAGAGGAAGAAAAGGTGGCGTAGGTGGAGGGGGAGGAGGATGGACGGGGGGAAAAGTGGCAGAAGTGTGGGAGTGAGTGATCCATATGCAGTGAGTGGGCTACTTCATTGATATGCATTGTGTAGTTATGATGGGGTCCACCTGCGAAGGCTCCAAGTGCTGAGTCACTCACTAACGCACAGACTAAATGCTTTTATCCCAGACGCCTGGTCCATTTGAATGGAATATAATAGGCCATAAAGTGCTTTGCAAGCAGTGGCTGCTTGCCCCGTGGCAAACCCTTGTCCCTTGCTCCCCTACTCCAAATCTCATTTCACCACTTTTATAGAAACAAAGTGTGCGTACGCTCTACTTTAATTACATCCATTTTTTGTCCGCCTCCTTTCAGTGTTTTCTCTTCTTCCCCATCCCTCTTTCCTTGTTGTCCGTACTGCAGTGCTTGTCATGAAGCGAAGGAGAGAGCTAACTCTTTTCACTTCGGTCCTTCTCTCTACACTCCCTATGATGCTAGTGTGTGTGTGTGTGTGTGTGTGTGTGTGTGTGTGTGTGTGTGTGTGTGTGTGTGTGTGTGTGTGTGTGTGTGTGTGTGTGTGTGTGTGTGTGTGTGTGTGTGTGTGTGTGTGTGTGTGTGTGTGTGTGTGTGTGTGTGTGTGTGTGTGTGTGGGCACCTGTTTGGGATCTTGGTGTGTGTTTAGGGTCATGCCGGCAGGTCGTGCGTAATGAATAGCAGGGCTGTTTCCGAAGCACAACTGGCGGAGAGGGAGCTAGCCAGAGAATAGCGCAGCACTGACGGAAGGAGAGGAGGAGGATGGAGAGATGGCTGGGCGGAGGGAGGGAGGAGAGGAATGAGGGAGCAGGAGAACCAGCAAGGGAGGGAAGGAATAGTGGTTGCAGAGCCAGTGAGCCTTAACCACCTTCTGTCAGTCTGTCTGCTCTCAGCGCTGTTTTCTCTCTCATAGGAATCTAATGGCTTTTCCACTGTCCTCTTTCCAAGCCTTCACCACCACCATCTCCCCTTCTCTTCTCTTCCTCCTCTCTCCCTCTCTCTATTGCCATGCTATTTTTTTCCTCTCCTGCTCCCCTCCATCTCCTCTCACTTTCCGTTTCCCTGTTAAAACTCTTCCCCGAAGTCTGCTCCCTGTCCTCCCCTGCTGCCCCCCCCCTTTCTCTCCCTGCGCCCTTCCAGCTGCTGGCCAGGGGAACAGCTGACTAAATCTAAAGCTGGGGCCCCTGGCTCTGGCCCCGGCCCCAGCTCTGCCACAGCCTCCTCCTATTCTCAGCTCCCCTCCCTCCCTCCCTCTCTCCTCTGGCCTCTAGCCCTGGCTCCTCTCTCAGCAGCCTCAGTTCAGCCCTGGCCCCGCTCTGAGCCTCGGCTCTATACTGCCTGACTCTCAGCGGTTCCCTTCAACCATCCCCCTCCATCCCACTTCAGAGCTGAAAAGCCTTAAAACCCCTCTCTTTCTCTCTCTCTCTGTTTTGCCTATAAGCCTGCCCCTTTCTCTTTTACTGTTTTTTCACTTTGTCTTTCTTGCTAATTCACTTTCTGCCCCCCCATCCCTCCGCCCCGCTCTGACGGGCTGTAGCGGGGCCCCTGGTACTGTCCCAACATATCTGGACGGAGGCCTCATCCAGGTTGGCTGCAGTTCAGTTCCCTGGCTCCTATACCCAGCCTCTCTAGCCAGGCATCTTTCTCTCTCTGGCTACGAGCGTTAGACACTGTAACTCATTGTGGCTTGCTTTACTCCGAGCCACGTTCAGCTTGTACATTTGGTTGTTTCTGGCTCTCCGCTTCCCGTAAAAGCTCCTCGACTCCTCATGTGTGTCTTTGTCTCCTCGTCTCTTGCCTCTGTACATCTCTTTAACTTGTGTAGACAGGCTCCGCACCAGCGCAAACACATACGCTATAAGTGCACGGGCGCGCGTGAGATTGTGAAGCACATGACACATGATTGGCAGCAGGGGGAGGATGGTGGGGAACAGTAGCGAAAGGGGAAGTGGGCCTTGTCACATCTCCAGGCTAGCCGGGGGCTCGGGTTTGATCGCTGCCCAGGGAGGAGAGCCATTCTCTCCCTGCCCCCTCCCTTCTCCTACCTCGGTGGATGTCACAGGAAGGCTGCGGGCTGGTGTGATCAGGTGCAGGCCGAGGTTCTAGCTGCGCTTCTCTGAACAGACGGTGCCCACAGAAGACACCTGTCAATACTCTTCCTCCTCTCTGACGCCCAGCTATGCTGAGATAAGCGACAGAGGGTCTGACGGAATAGTTCAGAGCAACTCCCAGCTACGGCGGAATACACACAGACACACATCTACACACTCACACACTCATTCCCTTTGTGCAGAAGTGTGCCAAAGAAGCGCGGGCAGGAAGAAGCAGAGTCAGTCTGCTCCAGTTGAAGCAACATCAGAACCTCACAGCTCTGCACAGATTATTATTCAGCCCACTCCCTGTCTGTCTAATGCCCAGTACAGCCTTTGTCATTCCTGCTTCATGTCTTTGTTGTCATTTTTTGTTGTTTTGTTTTTGTGTGTGTGCGTGTGTGTGTGTGTGTGTGTGTGTGTGTGTGTGTGGAGAGGAAATTGGGGGTGGGGAAAGAAGCAGCATAAGTTTCCTTTGGAGTCACGCTTTCTCTTGTTGACTGACAGATGCGGGACGATGAAAGCAAATCACAACGTGCCACCGACTTCAAAGGTCCCTGTGTTCCGCCATTTATTGGCAACAATGCACAACAACCTCCCTCCCTGTGTGGATTTCTTCAAAACAGGGAGGGGAATAAGCTGGAAGAAACAGAGGCAGATGACAAAGACGGTACCATCCAAACAGCTGTAGGGGTATAGAGGGAGGAGGAAGGGTGCTAAATAATCAGACCAAAGCACTGTAACCGACTCGGACTGCTTTTCAAAAGCATTTTCAATCAAAACGGGCATTTGATGTGCACTGGTTCTGATACCCGGGATGTTTGAGAGCAGAAAATGTGACGGTTGTAAAGTTGTAAAGACATCTCTCTGCTTTGGTTCCTCACTCAGAGGAGTGTTTGGAGTGTTTTGCATGGACCAGCGCATTAGTAATTAACTAAGTGTAAAAGCTAAGATGAAGTAAGCCGCTTGGTTCTGCTCCCCTAACCTTGCAGACTCCCTCCCTCCTTCACTCTTTCCCCTTTATTCTTCCTCTTGTCCAGGATGGCACCCATTGACTGCCACTGACCTAATTTGGGCAAATTTCACTGACCTACTTCATGGGTGAATGCTGACTTTGCCCACGGGAGGGGATTCTCTCACACACACATGCACACGCATTCTTTTCCATCCATGTTATTAATATGCAGCATATTGTACAGTTGCTATGGCGCTGGGCATGTACCCCCTCAGTTGTGCCCTCCAACCCCGCCTTGATCTCTGCCATCGCACCCCCTGTCCGTGCCTCCCTCTGCACTATGACATCCCAAATGAACATAATGAGGATCTCAAAGTGCGGACACGTGGTAAAATATAAACAAAGCAGTTGGCCTTTGTTTCATGTGGTCTCAGAGGTGACATAATCCTTCACTTCACTAGTCTCCGAAGAGACATAATCAGCGTAATTGCATACAGATATGATTATTCTTCTGTCATCTGTGAAAATGCTAATTTGAGCAAGTTTGATCAAACCGTGTGGAGATGCTTTTCGAGTGCAATCACAGTAATTCTTTTGCAATGTTAGTTGGACAGAGACTCGATCCCATAGGAGGATTTGCATCTTTTAACTCCCTTGTATTAAAAATGAATTCAAGCATCATTGCCTTCCTGCAGCCGATTAACTCCCAGCTGACTGGACACACAGGATCCTCTGGAGGTTGTAGGAAAAGGTGCTGTCATAGTTTGATTAGTTTTGCTCCTTTTAACGTGACGATGATTAGTAATAGACTTCTCTGCCTGCAGCCTCCCACGAGGACATGGTAGTTGGAAGCAAGTCTAACCTGATTCAGTGTTATTGTCACGCTCGCGTATTAGTCTTTTGTGTGTGTGTGTGTGTGTGTGTGTGTGTGTGTGTGTGTGTGTGTGTGTGTGTGTGTGTGTGTGTGTGTGTGTGTGTGTGTGTGTGTGTGTGTGTGTGTGTGTGTGTGTGTGTGTGTGTGTGTAAGAATGAGAAAGGTATTTGCATTTTTTGTTTTGTATGTGTGTGGACCTGCCCGCCTCGCCATGTGTCTCATCTGCGTTCTCCCTCATACGTGCCCCTGCAAACTCAATTCCCCCCGATTTGCAAACACGCAACATACTTATGCGCTCACGCCGGACAGACGTGTTGTCATGGCAACACATACAGATGTCAACAAAAGAGGCTACAGGGTGAACATTGTCTCCCACTTGTCCAGCAGGGTGCAATTTATCTCAATAGAGCCATGAAAGGCAGCTATTTACATGAAACAAGCTGTTTCTGGGAAATAGGGGTCTCTCTGAAGGTTTTGATGTCAGCTGTCTGCTTTTAGCTTGAGAGTGGAAACCTAAACCATCTAGAGAGGACGAGGAACGAGCTGTAAACCTACTGAGAGGGCTCAGTTCCCTTGTGCGGTTCGCAGCTCCTCACTCCATCTCTTACTGTTTCCACACACTCGCGGAAGGCCAAACGTAGCATGTGATTTCAGATGCTTACAGTTTGCACAGAGTAAATCTAACCCCCTTTGCTTTATAGCTTATCCTTAAGAGAGTGGTCCTAACATCAACGTCAATATTTACAGGAATAGCCCGCAGGCAAGAGAATCGACCACCACGATTCAGCAGAGACGTATTCAACCTTTCTCTTGCCTTCCCCCTACCTACCTCCCTCCCCTCCACCCCTCTCCTCTTTCCCTCACTTGTCTTCATCCCGGTTATTCCTGCTCTCAGCAGCGGCCCGTCCATCACAGTGCCAGGTGGCTGAGATATTTCTCATTGGGTTACCTTTGTTTTGTGTGTGCGTCTGCGTGTGTATACAAGGTGTATACGCGTGCACGACGTCTCTGGCAGAGCTGCGGCTTTGACACAGGCTCAGCGGCTGTTTGAGAGATGCTGGATGACGCGTGTCAAGTGATATTAAATGTGAGAGAGCCACCCCCTCTTCCCTCATTCACTCCTCCCTCTGCTCTGCCCAGACCTCTGCCACGGACCGTGTCTGCTGTGGTTAGTGTGAGCTATGACACTTTTCATTGGGGTTTTAGGGGGTGGAGGTGCCACGTCTGATGTACGAGGCCTCACATCTCTCTGGGTAGAGTGGACACTTTGGCCTACAAAAGCTCTCGGAAGGTCACCAGAGCTACGCAGCTACAGAACACGTCCCATACCTGTTTCACGTGACGTGTGCTTTGCTCTTTGAAATGTCATCTTTCAAACGAGTCCGTCTTAATGTGGTTAGTGTGCGAAATGCATATTTGCCCATGGCAATCATAATTGCTTGGTAATTGCTAATTAACTGGTGTGTATTTACATGTGGTTGCAGTGCTTTTGTGTTGTATTTGTCTTCAAAGGGAGATGCCATCGTAAATCCAGGTCCCTCTCAGACAGGCTCCATACCTTTTATGATTTGTATGCATGCTTGTGTTCATTGTACCGTAGAATAGAGACGTAGACATCACTATTTGCGATGCCACTCCTGGAAAGCGCCATTTAAAAGGTTAACCTATTTCTCGGTGAATGTTTCATTTCTCTGTGGTGTTTTTGTGTGGATGTACACGTGTGTGTATCTGCTCCCATCTGTGTCAGGTAATAATGTGGAAGTATGAGTTGTGGGCCAGTGTGCTCAGTGCTATAATGGGACAGTGCGAGCCAGGGGATGTTGGGCAGGGGGTGGGTTTACACCAGGATGTGGCATGCGCTGCTGAACGTAGAGCAGTGAGTGTGACCTCAGTGACTCCAGGAAGGAAGGGGTTAAGCACGAGCCGGCAGGGCTTGCATGGGCTGCGTTACGCAAACTGGCGGCTGGCTGGAGCTGAAAGGGGAAGTGCTGAGCTCAGAGGAACACTGGCTCAGAGCCATCACTCCCTCCTCCCTCCCCTGAAACTCCCCCCTTTGCCTCCCCGGCCCTCCTCCCCTCATCCCCGCCTCCCCGCTACAGCTGAGCGCTCCCCATGCTTCCCACCGCCAGGCGTGGTGATGTGTGTTTGTGTGTCTGTGTGCCTGTGCTGGAATGCAGCTTCCCCCTCGGCTGGGGCCTGTGTGTGTGTGTGTGTGTTTGTGTGTGGGTGTACACGTGTGTGTATGTGTGTCTGTCTGGAATGATGCCTCCCCTTGTCTAGTGTGTGACGTCAGTACACACAACGGGTCAGCTTAGGGCTAGGCAGCATTCCGTGTGTGTGTATGTGTGTGCGTGCGTGTGTGTGCGTGCATGTGTGTGTCATGGGAGGGGGGAACAGGGGAGGAGTCGGTTATTGGACGGAGTAGGAGGAAGGAGGAGGGGCTGTTTGTGAGCAGAAGGAGGTTGACTGCAGAGAGTCACTGAAGCCAGTATGCGTGCATGCATGAAGGCACCATGGGTGTATGTTGAAGGCTGGGGGAGGTGTGTTTGTGTGTGTGCGTGTGCATGTGTGCATGTGTGACTTTCCAAATGAAACAGGAAGAGTAAAGAGTGTATGGTTATTTCCTGGCACGGATTAGTGAAACCAAAAACACATACAAGCTGCACATGTGCACGCACAGTCATGATGTAGTTTTCAGTCCACTGCCATTAGTGTCCTACTATTTTCATATGCAAATTAATTCTGGGCACTTTCTGCCACGTTAGCTTCCACAGTTTTTGTTCAGTGTGGTGTACTATCTTTACAGAATCTTTATGCAGCATTTTGTTCTTTTTTTAACCTTTTTATTGTTTCTGAGCTTTGATGTCAAGACACATTTTCAAAATTGTTTTATCAAAAAGATTAATCACAAAAGGGATTTTAGGCCGAAGTTCAAATTAAGCAAGAGAAACACATCTATAATTGATGCTGACAGGAACTGCAAGTGTCATTTGGCACACTTTCTGTGTGCAGATTATACGTGCGGGCTAACAAACACAGATTTCGCCTCACAAACACTTCCTGTTCCAAAACCACCATGCATCGCCATATTCTTTGTTTATCCATTTTACGACGTCCTCTGTGTTGTCTATTTGACCGACCGACGCAGAGCGGCTGACCTATACCTAGACTCTTAGACTCCTTAGGAAGAAGGACGCTGGTGCTATAATGTCCCGACTGTATAGGTTTGTCATTAGAAAGATACTCAAGCCCTGAACTAGCAGACAATGGGTTTTCGATGGATCCCATTACCTTCGTCTATAGCTTGCGTGGCTCTACTGGGACAGACCCCTGCTAATTACACACATTCATTTACAGCCAGCTGTAATTTCATTCACACTAATGAACCTTGCACATGGATTGGGATAATGTATAGTTAATGTACAGCCGGGAGATGGTATTAGCAGGCTAGCGGCTTCTCCAGTGACATTTCCTGAATAGCCGCTAAAGCCACCGTTCACACAGGTGCCATTCTGAAATTACACTAAATTGTAATTTTACACCAAGGTGTTTAATAGTTAAGCACCACGAAGATACTCTGCGTTGTAAGAAATGCTTTTTCATTTTTAGCCTTGCTGTGTTGGACAAAGCTTTTAGTTTTTTAATGTTATCAATAGTTGTGAGATTAAGATTTGTAGCTATTATGCAAACAATGTTATCTACATTAAAAATTATACATTTAATTTTTGGAAAAGATGACTGATTTGTTGGCTGAAAAGATTGATATCACTTTTACAGTATTCATAAGGTAAATAAAGCTAGTTGGCTTAGCTTGTTATCTAACTGAAAAATAGGAAGTGGCTAGCCGGGCTCTGTTTAATGTTTATAAAACTAGCTAGCTAGCTAAACTACTAGCGAGGAGATCAGGAAGTTCTCCTGAAGGAAAAACGAGTCTGGCACATAAACCCTCGTAAAACCGCAACTTGTTGATTCTACAATTTGGTTTTTCAAAGATTAAACAAAAAATATATGATGTATTGGAGGTGCTATTGGTGCTGATGTCCCCTCGTGCTAAGCTAAGCTAACCTGGTAGCTAGCTGCAGATTCATAAATTCTGTTAAAACATGACTATAATGTCCTATAAAAAAAAATGGCCAGGATCATGAGTCTGTGTTATATAGCATTGGTGAGATTTCACGTTTCTTGTAAGCGGCTCTGTTCCATCTGTTACCAACAGAACTCATTTTTCTCATCACACTTTTTTTTGTCTTGTCTGGATCGCGTCCCCGAACAGAGGCTTCACTGTCTGCCTGCACTGGTCAGCGCTCTGAAAGCCAACCTCTGGGATCAGTCAGCGCTGCAGTAACACCAGCTCTGCCTGACAGGCCCGATCCAGCAAAATTTGAATCCATTTTGAAAGTGATAGTTAGAAAATTGCAAGTCATTCCTCATGTACCGCATGGCAACTAAGTGGCAGCGGCCCAGTAGTCGACTGTCATTTCAACCGCCAGCTGATGACAACTCCAATCACCCGCACAACCGTCACATACGCACACATGCATTTCAACACGTACCCACATGTACGTCTCCTCCCCGTCTTTATGATTAGCGTGCAGATTTTGCTGTCAGAATTTCAAGCGGACGTAAAAGCATTGAAATTCATAGAATATCTCAAAAAAGTAATTCGTGCACGTTTGTGTCTGTTGGGATAAGCATTCAGACTGTGAGAGTGTGCGTTGGTGTGCACGTGATGAAAACACAACTGGTGAGAGAAGGGCTTTTTGGTCCAACAGAGGGGTTAAGGCATAAATATGGCCGCCCCCGGAGCTCAGCTGTGTTATTCCAGCCCGACCCACACCTAGGACACACACACATGCACACACATGCCTAGAGCAAGGTCTCCCGCAGAATGGCATTGATCTCTGTTTATAGTCTCTGTATGAGTGCTTCCTTATAGGACCACACACGCATGCACTCATTGTTACTCGCGCGGTCCTGCCCTGTAAGACGCTGAAAGGCCTTCTATTTGTCTTTGTAGTTGTATTAATTGGGCCAGTTCGCGAAGCCGCAATGAGGAAACGGCTCCATATAGCTGTGGGTGGGACGAAGGTTGTGTTAGAGGTGGATGTTGCCCAGTAATTCTTGACCCTACCTGGAGCTGCTGTAGAGCCCAGCTTTTCCTTCAGATCCTCTTTCAGCAGGGCCTCTCAGTTCAATACAACCAAACGGATTGAATTCCAATCCAGTTTTAGCAGGCTATCTTTGGTCAACACAGAGTAGAATCCCTGCGTTAAAGCGCCAACTACTGCAGGTGGTCCTCTCTGGATCAGAGAGGCTCAAGCAGGGCAGAGTTGGATTTAGGTGCTGCTCTCTGTCTGTCTGCAGCTAATGAAGTAATTTGATTAATGTGCAAGGCTAAAGTGAACTGGCACAAGTGAACAGGCCTTAAATATCTTGCTCTCGCTGTTTGTCCCTCTTTGCTTTTGTTTATTCATTTTCACACCAGCCCATTTGGTTCATCAAATTTCTTTCTGCACTAAAATCAATCATGTATTCAGAATCATCCTCGCACACAACCACAAATTCACACACAGATGCGACGGATGAGTGCAGCTCGGACCGCACGGTGCCGTATTAGATTTAGGTGACAGTCACTCATGAACCAATTCAGCCAATAATCTTAATGACCTTCCCACTGCTCGGTCCGAATTTTCTACATTGACTTGGAATCTTAATTTGATTGTGGAAATGTATGTATGTTGCTCAATCTAATTTACTCCAGTGATTTTGTGCTTCGACAAGCAATCCTTTCAGGCCCGGCCCTGATCACCGCAGATTGCTTTCATGTGGTAAGCTAAATCGTGTTGTGTGGGGCGCATATAAAGGCGGCGTTCTTGCTATGGCAGCAGATGTATGTTGAAGGAGCTGCAGGTCTTAGTTGGGGACTTTCCTCCTCTGAAATAAGAGCAGGAGTCCAGTATTTCTGGGGCCCCTTGTTGGTGAATAGACAGAAGTGGCCCTAGCTGGCTTATCGGCACTCATACAATTTCAAAAACGAGAGGGAAAGATAGAGCGAAGGGCTTTTTGGGGGAATGCTTTGATGTGGGTCCCCCCCAAAGAGTGTGGGTGGTCTGCAGGCCTTTTGTGGGATTTGAACATATATATACATATGCTCATTCTTGCTCACTCTTTCACACACTGTTCTCGCTGCCTTTAAACAGCACTTTGGGCCAAGTGTGACTTCACTAGGGCGGTCAGAAGGGGTTTCTAGGGCAACCTCACAGAGGCCTTGTTCTAAAAATGGCCGCCATGGTTACTTTGAAAGCCAACCCTGGCCTCTTGAACATGCAAAGAAAAGAGCCCTGAGCACCATTCAGGGAGGGGAGCTGGGTGGACTGGGTGAGGGGGAGACCAGGATCTTTAATAGCTAGCACATGAGACATTGAAGGTTTCATACCCACCCAACCAGGAGTCATGGGAGGTGCGTGTGTGTGCGTGAGTGTGTGTGTGTGTGTGTGTACCTAAACAGTAATATCCCTGTACTCAGCGCTTGGCAAAATTAAAAGGGCATTTTTGGCGTGGGGGGCAGTTTTTGGTGCCCAGACGATTGGACGGGGTAAGGCGAAACTCATTACCTACCCATCTGTCAGAGAGTGAGACAGAAAGAGCTGTGGGAATGTGGATGGTGGGAGGGATGGATGAAAAGGGCTTGGAAGGCAATAGAGTGAGAGTGTCCTATGAAGAAAAGGGACAGAATCACAACAGACTTTAGCTCTTAAAACCAGGATAAGGCTTTTATCTCTATTTACTTTCCCATACTCCATGTGGTTTGAATTAAGGAATGAAAGTATCCCATACAAATTTTTCCCGATGGGGTGAAAAAAGACAAACATTTGCAAAAGAAAATGCAGCTGATTTTGCAACAGCCTGATAAGTGTGTGTGTGTGTGTGTGGGGGGGGGGTTGTGTGTGTGGGTGTATGTGTATGTGTGTGAGAATCAGAGGTTGATTTGTCTTTGAGCTCCCTCGGACCCACATGTTTTTGATGTTCTCTTTTTCTCTCTGCGCTCTCTGGACCAGGGGCCACTCTTGAAACACAAGCTCATGTCACACACACACACACACACACACACACACACACACACACACACACACACACACACACACACACACACACACACACACACACACACACACACGTGCAAACACTCATGCACACTAAATGTATCAGCAAGTATTAAAAGCCATTACTCATTTGTGTTCTTTTACACTGCTAAATATGTTAGCTCGCCATTCTACAACCAGCTGCACCATGTAAACCTTTTTGTCTCGTTTGAGAGTGACTCAGTATCTCTGTCTCTCTCTCTCTGTCTCTCTCTCTCTGTCTCTCTCTCTCTCTCTCTCTCTCTCTCTCTCTCACACACCCACAGCTGTAGACTTATAAGCTTTCATCGCTGCTGATGCGAGTGGTTTCCATATTTGATCCATACCCCTCTTTTGTGGATATTGTTAACGAACTTGTACTTCCTCTGCCAGCTGGTTTTCACGGAAAGGCATATCTCCATGGCGATGTTCTGCAGCTCTGCATTGTTAGATATTTGCTGCCAGCACTTGGTTCTGCAAGATAATGTTGAGCATAAGAGCATGAATAACAAAAATATAGCTATTTCTGCGCTGGTTTCCAACATCCGTTTTGAATTTGTGGTATTTAAAACAACCTGCCTGTGGAGGGACTGTGGAGGAGGAATATACGGCCTCTACAACCAGCTTGTTGTATTTTTAAATATTTATCCTGGGGCACATCCAACACTATAGACAATGGTTGTGACCCGGTTTACCTCTATTTTTACTCCACTTCACCTGCCTTCTCAATGCACCCCGTAACCATCAAGGAGGGAGAAGAGCTTCTTGGACTCAAACTTTGTTCCACTTGCTTGTGCACCCCTCAACCCATTTCCATCTATATCCCATGAAATATTCAACTCTGGCCCCTCCCGTCTTACCTAGAGGCCCAAGCTTTGATATCTGCGTTAATACATGCTTGATATCACAGCGATGCGTGCGCTCAGCCCTTTGATAAACGTATTTAAGAGATGTATGTCTTTGGCTGGTCCACATGCATTTTCAGAGCTCTCTTCTGAGCACATAAATGCATTCATAAGCTACTCTCCTTCTCTCCTAACCACTCCCATGATTAATAAATGCATGATCTCACGCTGCGGCTTAGTGTGTGCCTACACGTTTGTCTCTTTCATATGCTCATCACCGTGTGTTTTAGGCCACTGCTGGGGACCCCGCCCCACTCATTCATATTCATCTGTGCATAATGACCAGCCGCGCCTCCGGATAGCAGTCAGGATGAGATCAAACATTATATTCCAACAAGGGGCCGTGTTGTTCGCACTGCAACAGCCACACTCACTGTACGCTTCCTCATCTCTGTCCCAGTTCCTCTTGCAGTAAGTTGCCAAACTGAGTTCCTGCATCTGGATTTCTGTCAGGCTCCTTTACGCCCTCTCAAGCCATTTTCAGACACGAACTTGGGTACGGCCTTTTCCTGGAGTTTGCCTTTCACATAAGAAGGACGCAGCAGGAGATTATCCAATCCAGACATGTTCACAACCACAGAAAAATGTCAAGAACATTCACGCGATGAGTAGCGACTGGTTAGACGTGTTGACATGACGTAAAAGTTCCGCTGCAGAAAGCACAGGGTTTTTGTTTTCAGCACACCGACACTGGTGTTGGCCATTATTTCTCTTTCCTAGTTGACATCTTCATTGGCGTCTTTCATGTGTATGGCACCTCTCTTTCATCCTGAGATATTTGTATTCTTTTTCACTTTTGCGTCTGTCGCATGGTAAAAACTTTATCAACTCTGCCACTCTTTTGCTGTGAATTCCTGCTGTGTTTTCGCATTGGGCTCACTCTGAACATTTTGGGGCATTTAAAGGGGGCTAGCAAGAAGAATCTCCTTAAAAATGTCGGGAGCCACTGACTTTGGCATTTGCGTTCTCACATACAGCCCCTCTGGAAAGTTTCAGGAGCATGTCCGCACTTCAGTGCATGTCTGAAAGCAGTCTCTGAGTCATAGCAGCGGCCTGCAGCTGGGCCTGATCATGCTCTCATGATAAGAGAGCATGGGGCCTTTGGCAGGTGACTGCTGCCCACTGAGTCTGTTTCATATAATTGTTAGACTGTCCTGCGTGCGTTCATTTGTACAGATTTACCCAATAATGTCATTTACTAAAGGGCACATTCAATGAGTCATCCGATTTTCATTTGATAAATGTTTAGGCAAACCTCGAGGTTGTTGTTGGCTATGTCTGGAGACGAGAGATGCCTGGTCTTATCGCTGGGCTTAATAATAATGATTGGTTAAACCTATGATCTTATCTTAACTATCTTGTCTTAACTCAGTTTTTCAGGTTGGAACTTAATAACAAAAATTTTATTAATTTACGTCTAAATGAGTAAAACTAAGTATGTGCACTAGTGTTCAGACCACCAGTGATACACTGGGAAACTGACAAATTTGGGACTCCTGTTGGAGAATCACTGTAAAAAGTGTGCTGCAGATTTGAAGATACCACACAATGTTTAATAAATTTAAAGCTCTCAAACACTGAGTTTCCACCTTAAAGCCTTTTTTTCAGTTGCGGAATATGGCATGATATTTATCCCATCAACTAGCAGTTATTTAAACCTGCAGTCAGGGATTTTTTTAAGTGTTTGTCTCTGTTGATCAACTTATTGATAATCGAGATGAAATTGTACCCACCTCCTTTAAGAAAATGAACCCTTATTTTATTTCTCGATCTTTTTCAGGTTTTCATCTGAGCGGCACAGTGACGGACCCCGCCACACCCTCTACCCCGGAGCTCGTGTGCAGCGTGAGCGTCAGCTTTGACCGCTGCAAGATCACAGCTGTAACATGCACCTGCGGCAACAAAGACATCTTCTACTGTGCCCATGTAGTGGCGCTGTCGCTTTACAGAGTACGGAAGCCCGAGCAGGTCAAATTGCACCTGCCTATCTCAGAGACGTTGTTTCAGATGAGCAGAGACCAGCTGCAGAAGTTCGTCCAGTATCTGATCTCGGTCCACCACACGGAGGTGCTGCCCACAGCACAGAAACTGGCCGACGAGATTCTGTCACAGAACTCGGAGATCAACCAGGTTCATGGTGAGGAAATGTGTGTTTGTGTTAGGGGTGTGTGTGAAGAAGATCACGGGCATGATTAAACCCACAAGATCATGCAGGGTTTGTGTGTGTTTTCCTGCTGCTACATGCATACATGTATCGACTGCGTGATGGAGGGAAAGTGTGGCGGGATCAATGTTACTCATTAGTGAGATCCAGACAGTAAAGGAGAGACTGTGTGCCTGTAATCAACACTATAGACCTGTTATTTACCTCTGAGAAAGAGAGAAGGACACGGAGACAGAGAAGAAGAGGTGAGCCGGGAGATAAAGAAAGGAGCATATCTCTTGTTATCGATACTTTCCTACCTTCTTACGGACCGAAGGTAAAACAACCCACGATGGCTGCGTGGGGTGGGGTAAAGGCGCAAAGAAGCACCAATGTGTGTTTGTTCATGAGAAATGGAGTCGTACAATGAGGAATCAAAGAGAAAGACAGAGATAGAAGCTTCTGAGGACAGAAATAAATAAGCACCTCATGAGGGAGAAAAAGAGAGACAGGTCGTGTTGTTGTTGTTTTAACATGATATTGATGTGTCACCCTTTCATCAATAACGTGAGAAATGCTAACTAAAATATATCAGCTGGATTTATTCATCTGATCAGTTCAGGTGTACTCACTCACTCACTCACTCACTCACTCACTCACTCACTCTCTCACACACACACACACACACATTAAGTATGTTGTCCAAATGAGTCCAATAATATTAATTTTAAATTGAGATTTGTTCCAGCGTCATGATCAAATGAGTGGGAAGCTTTCCTGCGTGTTTCTAAAATCTCTATATCTATATGCTTATAAATAAAAGGCTTAAGCTATTTCTTAGAATCGTAAAAGTAAATGGTAGAATGTGTCTGTAGTAAGTGTTAGGGGCCGGTCAAGCATATGCAAATATCGCAGGTCAAAGTTCATCAAGACTGAACTCCATGCAATGATACGCTGCAGCTTCGCCTCAGGAAACGGTTCTTACATCTATAATCTTCTGAGGACATGCATGAATGTCCTCAGAGATACAGAAAAGGAGTTAAATTGTCCAAGACCAGTCTCTTTCTTTACATGCAGCTTTTTAAGAGGAAGTGGTTGGTCTTTTTTGTACAGGTTAGAATAAGGTTTAAATTGTGGTTGCTTAAAATAAAGTGAGCAGCACCAGTGAGAGAGTAAAAGCTCGGCGAGTCTCTGTATTCGAAAAGTGACCCTTTCAAAGATGGAATAGAAATCAATTGCAGGATCAATAAGTTGCTGTAAAAACATTATCTTACAAAAAGATATTATTCCATACCAGTGACAGTAAGGGAACACAGTGGCCTGCTGTAACACATCTGTATGTGTCTGTTTGTGTGCAGGGGCCCCGGACCCCACAGCGGGAGCCAGTGTGGACGATGAGAACTGCTGGCACCTGGACGAGGAGCAGGTTCAGGAGCAAGTCAAGCTTTTCCTTTCCCAGGGAGGATACCATGGCTCCGGCAAGCAGCTCAACCTGCTCTTCAGCAAGGTCAAGAGCCAGCCACATTCATTCATGCACATACAGAACATAACAACACGCATACAAAACATACCAGCCCTGACTGCCACAGCCGCGAGGTCTGCCTCTCTCTCTCCCTTTAGGTTTGCTCGCCTCTCTGCAAGAACACACGAATAATAGTATCTGTGCTTATAAAAAAAACGAAATCTCACGTCCTGTAGTAGGCTACACATTCTATTCCCTTATGAGGAGAGGCCTACTCTGTTCAAAGCAATCCCAGACAAAACAACTTGCACATATTGGCACGTGATTTAAAAGAATGCAGTCTCTAAGCTCTAAGATAACTAGAGACAAAGAGGTATAGAAAGAAGGGAAAGCTTGCACAATATTCCTCATCTCTGCCCACGATTAAATGATTACATGGGAGGTGTGTGGTGCTCTCTGTAACCTGGTATTACAGTGCCAGAGTAGGGCCAGCATTAATGTACTGTATGCTATGTAAAGACTGTGAGCCAAGGCCATTATCATCCACCCTGCCCGGCTTTTAGAATGTCTCTCTGCTCCATGCTCTTTGATGCCTGTTATATCCCTTTCAACACACACACACACACACACACACACACACACACAACACACCACACACACACACACACACACACACACACACACACACACACCACACACACACACACTGGCAGCCGCATATACACTTGCACAAGCACTCTCACACTCAAACACCCACAATGCACAAACGCTGTGATATATGCATTCATGCACAGTGTACAGTACGTCTTCCTGTGTCTGTGTCCTGCGTGTGTGTGAAAACATGTTGTCAGAGAGACTGAAAACACACAACATTTTGTGTGCACATGCTTGAAAGTGTGTGTAGCACATTTAGGAATCACTCTTATATATCAAAATATCAAAATTTTACCAAATTGGTTCAAACCAGTGTTGCTCTGGATTTTATGTACACACACACACACACTCTAAAGTGTGGTTGTGTTTCCTGCTGCAAGCAGAGATGCTGACCACCGATGTTTTGCGATAAGCACAGGACAGAAAATCCACCAATAGGGGCAGAGAAAAGGAGAACGTGGTCGTGAAAAAAGAAGTAGTGAAATTACAATTTCTTTTTTTTTAAATGGTCTGTTTTTCACACAGGTTTTCTATACATGATTAGTAAGTTAATTTTCTCTCTTTTGTAAAAAAATCCTATTCTGTATTTTATCAAGAAAATAACTAGTAAATGGTAATTAAAAAATATATATTTAGCATTCAGTTGCAATGCAGCTCTACTTACTAAGTGAGGTAAATTTGTTTGTGATCTTATGACTTTCAAAGAATATTTCTTAAGTGAAACCACACAACTTGTCAGACGACCTAATACTAGATTGAATGGTCGTAAAAAGAAAAAACTAAAAGCAAGGACGGGTGGAGAAAGGACTCAAAACAACATCTGAGGGAAAGCAATGATGGAGGAACAAACATTTGCAGTCACAGTTTCACACTGTCAGTATGCACAGTTTCATCACTTACACTTTCAAATATAGAAGTTAAATGTTAACCACCCCTAAATAACAAATGACCTCTGACCTGCATGTGACGTGCAGAAGCTGCGAGATGGATAAAACCTTAGTAAGACGATATGAGCCTGTCCTTTTATAAAGCATGTTGCACTCTGTGTGAGGCCTGTATGGCATTTTTTCCATTCGGTTCAGTTAAATAAAACTTTATTTATACCCGGAAGTTCAACAGCATACAGCATCTGCCCTCATAGAGCCACAGCTCACACACAACAAAGAGGAAAAGATCCAATATACAGTAATCTTAAAACATTTGTAATAAACACATGAATGAATAACTAGATCAATCTGGAAGATTCGAATAAAAAAAGATTCGACTGGCTCTCACTTTATTACCTTATTTCTCATGCTTGTGCATCTGTCATTTGTTTTGTGTGTAGTCCAGTGTTGTGTCCTGTCTTTCCTGTGTGTGTTTGTGTTTATAGTGTGCACCTGTATGTGTGTGCACGCAGACCTGTGCGTAACCGAAATCCTCCCTGTCCCCTCGTCTGTCTCCTCCTGTAGGTGAGGGAGATGTTGAAGATGCGTGACTCCAACGGAGCGAGGATGTTAACACTGATCACAGAACAGTTCATGGCCGACCCTCGACTGGCACTGTGGAGACAGCAGGGCACCACCATGACCGACAAGTACAGACAGCTCTGGGATGAGCTGGGTGAGTGGGGAGACACACCACACACACACACACAAACACACACACACACACACACACACACACACACACCTACCGATTGTCCTACAAATGTGAACAGGCACGGATAGATTTAGCAAGGTGTGTGATGAAGCCCAGACACTGACACAAAGGCACACACACATATTTTTTCTCTCCTGTTTGTTTTTTTTGTCGTTCGTTTCCATAAAAGCCCACACACACACACACACACACACACACACACACACACACACACACTCATCGCTGACAGCCCAGTTTCTTCCCTTCTCTGTGAATGTACGTTTGGCAGCTCAGCCGAGTGTCTTTGTGAATTAGAAGCCGTTTAACGCCGCACATCACGCTTCATCAAAACCCCCAAATATTATGACCTCCGTAATGTTTTCAAACACCTAAAATTATATATTTAGTTGATGTGACAGAGTCCTGCTCGCCACCGCAGCCGTTTGATTTTGATGTTGTGTGTGTGTGTGTGTAGTTCTTTTGACAGACGTACTGTACCTACAGCAAAACACTTCCTTACAAAAACCAACAAGCCCGTCACCAGGACAGCAGTCGTGTTGCCTCCTGTCTTTGTTGTTTCTCTCTAATGTCCTGGTTGATATTGCTGCCGTAGCCGCCGCCGCTGACTGCTGCTGCTGCTGCTGCTGCTGCTGCTGCTGCTGTTGCTGTTGTTGTTGTTGATGATGATGTTCGTTTTCTCCCTTTGGTCTTGTTCTGCACATTGTGAGGACAGCGCCGTGATCTCATCTGTTTCAGTCCCACGTATTTTTGGAAGTGTGTGCACGGTCTCTTTGAAGTCCACACTTCAAACCCTTCTTCCCAAGTCCTTATCACTCCCCCTGATGTGTGGTGAATGCTGCCTCTCGGCGCCGCTCGCTCACTCGCTCTCTTTCTCTGCCCCTCTTTTGTCTTTCTCCTCTTTGAGCCGCAGCTCTACTCATCTCCTCCAGACACAAAGCCATGCCTCATTCACTTCTCCTCACCCATGTCTCCTTGTCCAAATCATCTCCACTCCCATTTCATTTTCTGCTTCTCCTTTTTTCTCTCCACCTTTTGTGTTCCTTTTCTCTCTCTCCATCTACCGTCTCTGTCCTTGTCTTCGTCCTTCCTCCCAAAACCCGGTACCTTTACACACATGCAGATGAACAACACAATCTCTCTCTGGCACACACACACACACACAAACACACACACTCGCTGTGGAGTGTACATATCTCCAGCAGTCTTGAGAGTAAAATCCCTGAATGTGCTCTCCTCCCTGGAGACCTAGCCACTTTTCATATTCTGTTTGTTCCAATTTACTCCAAAATGATGTGTGTGCAGTCAGTGTTGCCTCGGGACTAGTTAAGTTCTCTGTTTTCAAAGAGTTTTGTCTTCCAGTGCAAGATGGCGGCAGCATAAAATGTGAAAAAAAGAACCAATGTTATGATGTTGCACATCTTTGAAAACTGCCTCCAGCTTTCAATCTTGCACGATAACTGTATTTTAGGATGTTTTAAATCTCCTTGAAAAACACACCCTCATGCATTGCATCACTCATTGCTTACATCATCGCACATTATAAAGTAGGGCAGGTAACTGATGTGTGTGTGTGTGTGTGTGTTGTTTATGTCCAGGTGCCCTGTGGATGTGCATCGTACTGAACCCCCACTGTAAACCGGAGCAGAAGTCATCGTGGCTGCGCCAGCTGCGCAGATGGAACAGTGTGGACGTCTGCCCCTGGGAGGATGGTAACCATGGCAACGAGCTGCCCAACCTCACCCACTCACTGCCTCAGGGTGCCCATGGCAACCAAGGTCAGAGATTGACAAGTTTTGTATGTCTGTCAATAACGTGTTTACTTTCTAATAATGTGTCTCCTTCGCAACTGTGAAGGTGAGAGGTTCCACATGTAGCTTCTGAAAGCATCAGCTGTGAAGCCTCCACCTATAGTGTGTAGAAAACTGACACTTCAACTCAATAATCTGTTTTGTTCTGATTTACTCAAGACCATCAACAGGTTGCTTCTTGTTTTTCCATGGAGCACTTACACCCTGAAAGCTTTGGTTCAGTTTAATCATCCTGTCACATTTTCTGTCACAGCCTGTTCAGGCTGCCAATCTTATAGGTTGATGGTTTTGTCTATTTACATTAATTATGCAAATGCTCCAAAATGAATTTGATATATAAGTAAGCAGGACAAACAAGCTGTTAATTGACCATGTATGAGGGTCCTACCTGCCTTCTTCTCACCACATGATCGGGCATTAAATCCTCCTCCTTCCTTCTTCTTCTTCTTCTTCTGCTGCAGAGATGCGGCCCCACAGGACGGTGTTCACTCGGGCCATCGAGGCCTGCGACCTGCACTGGCAGGACCGACACCTTCAGCACATTATCGCCAGTGACCTCTATGCCAACTACTGTTACCATGACAACCAGGAGGGTTCCCTCTTCGACTCTCGTGGCTGGCCCCTGTGGCATGGTGAGTCTGTGTGTATAGAAGCGTCGGGTGGATGGAGACGTACCCAGTGAGAGAATGTCGCAGGTTAACCTTTTGCGTTTTTCCTCAGAACATGTCCCAACCGCCTGTGCCAGAGTGGATGCTCTGCGTTCACATGGTTACCCAAGAGAAGCCCTCCGATTGGCCATCGCCGTGGTGAACACGTTACGACGGCAACAGCAGAGGCAGCTGGAGCACTTCCGTCGGCACAAGAAAGGTTAATTTCATTAATATTATTATAGGTTCACTTTTGGTTTCAGAATATAAAAAACAAGCATAAGCACACCATCCTCACAAGTTCACTTATTATAAATACAAAACTTGTATATTATTACTCTTTATCATCACAGAATCAGGAAAAGCTGAGAGAAAAAAGAGAAGGTGAAGTTGTCAGTAGCAAAGAGAAAAAATGTTGTGTGGCTGTAAAAAAAATTTCATTTTATTTGTCATTCATTGTCATCATTCTTTTCATGTAAGAATTTCATTTCATATTTTTCAGTCCTTTTTTTAATATGAGTAATTTTCTAGTATTTTTCAATCTGCTGTGATTTGTGAAGGCCATTGAATAATCACAAAATATTCATTCAAAAAATACATGAGTAGTGTCAGCACTTGTCTTTTAACCATGTGTGTATCTGGCCTCTCCTTTCTCAGAGATCCTCCATAAAGGCCACACCTCCGTAACAAACATGGAGGGCTGGGTGGGACACCCCCTGGATCCCATCGGTACCCTGTTCAGCACCCTGACGGAGTCGGGACGAGCAGGAGAAGAGGGCTCCAACACCTGCTTAGACCTCTCAGGTACTGCAGTGTAACAAAAATCCTCCATACACCAAATTCACACATATGCTTTGATTATATTTACCACATACTGTATTATTTGTTTTTATCTATATATGATGTTTCCTACATTGTAACATGGGTAAAATAGCTACCACTCGGTCCCTCAGTGCCTCCGCGTCTCCCAGAAATAGCACAGGAGGCAGAGGAGTGAACAGAGCGCTGCTCCTGAGGCGTTGATCTTTATTTCGGATCGTTGTTGGATCATCTTCTCTCTCCTCTCTGCAGACTGCTCCAGTGTTATAAGTCGAGCAGAACTCCAACGAATGCCCGTGCAGCGATTGCTGGGAGACGGTGAATCGTACGTGGCTCTCGCAGTGGAGACGGCTCTGATTGGCTTGGGCCAGCAGCGGGTGATGCCTGACGGACTGTACGCTCAAGAAAAGGTCTGTCGCAACGAAGAGCAGCTATTGGCCAAGCTGCAAGAAGTGGAAGTGGACGAAACCCTGGTCAAAATCTTCCGTAAACAGGCCGTCTTTCTGCTGGAGGGTGAGGCAGCTGAGAGATTCTATTTCATGCTCACTGTTCCTTTTAATTCACTGCATCTCCGCAGTCCCCACACGTATACATAGACACACCTCCTCACATCGGAAAAAAACACATTGGACTCTGTCTCAGTATTTATTATCCTTTCATTTTGTGGTGCAAACAGAGGCTGAGCTGCCCTGGGCCAGACCAAAATGAGCTCTTTACACAGTTACACCAAGGGTATTGTGTCAGCACACACATGCGTGTGCACACAACAGTGTGTACATTTACAGGGCTGCAGCAGAATGGGGCTTGGTTATGGAAATGGGAGAAGGGGGAGGAGGGAGGTGCCACATCCTGGAGGGCCTGGCCCAGTCAATCTCCATTCCAGTCCCCACCCAAACCCCAGCCCTGCCTCGGCCCCGGCACGACCACCCACCTCTGGCTCCATTACTAATAGAAGACCAGGCTCCGAGGCCTCCGCAGGCCCCAGGAGGCTGCAGCCGCGCCACTGTGTGATGTGGTCTGCGGCTTCGGAGCCTGTTGGGGTTTAAAATAACCCACCAGAGACGAGGGGAAGTGCAGGAAGAGAGGGAGGGAAGGGAGCGAGCGTGAGGCCAAGTCTGCACACACGACCATATGGTTTTTTGACGTCACAGTTTGTTTTAATGCCGCATGATTTTGCCTCTTCCTGACTGGAAGGCACAAACCAAATGAGTCTCACAGCACACAATGGAAAAACAACAACTCAGAATACGGCACCTGTTGTTAATAGTTTGTTTTGCATATGCCATAAATTAATCGAATTTATGAGACCGATTTTTTGTAAACTTTTTCCACTTGTTTGTTCCGTCACTAAAGCCAGCCTCTCCCTTTTTTGTTTTTGTCTTTGTTTGCTGTTTTTTTTTTTTCAAACAGCTGGTCCGTACTCTGGCCTCGGAGAGATCGTCCACAGAGAGAGCGTTCCCATGCACACCTTCGCCCGTTATCTCTTCACCTCTCTCCTACCTCATGACGCTGAACTGGCGTACAAAATTGCACTGAGAGCCATGCGGTAAGGTCCCTTTACGTGCTTGTGTGCTGCTGTAATCATGTTGAATCAAATTTGATTGATCTTGATTCGAAGAATTCAAATGTTGAACTTTTGGATTAAGAAAATCATCCAACGTTTGGGCAAATGGAGCCTTTTTAAAACCTCTAACCTCCTGAAACTGGAGGGATCACGTTTAGATTCGTCCAGATTCCAGCTCCTAAAAATGTTTGTTATTGTGACACCTCATACTAAATCAGATCCTGATCTCTCTGCATGTTTTTTATCTCCTAAAACACTGCTCCTGAAAAGACTTGTTTGCATTCCTGGTCTTCTTTTCTACTAAGCTTCAATACCACCATGCAACATCCTCGCCTACATACAGTTTTTCTCTATGGCAGAGATAGATTACAGAATTATAATGTCACATATACACTTTAAGAAAGCGACACCAAAAAGGCGTATCTCTGTGTAATGTCCTGCTCCAGTCTTGAAAATGTTTCAGATCTATTGGCTGATTCATCCCGATCTATGAGCCCATCAGCTACTGCTTTCTGTCGGTTGAACACTGTTTTCTGTCCGACTAGTTTCTTCTATCACAAGAGTTGAACATTTCTCCACACAAACAGTGGCAATGAGTTGTGTTTTAGGTCAAGATGACATTTTGGCCAATTTCTGAAAACAGCTATGTGTATATGAATGCAGATAAATGAAAAAGCCGATAGCCGATGCATTTCTGTCAGTGTCTTCCACCTCTTTTGCTCAACACAAGGACTGTTTACCTGAGGGCAACCAAAACCTGCTCAAACGTGATTGGTCAAAATGGAAACCTAACCCAGAAGGCTTGTGGCCCCTAACTCTTGTCCTTCACCTACAGATTCTGCATATTCACATTCACAGAATCTGTTTCTAGAGATCAGGTTTTAAAAGTCTGACTTGAATTGATACACATCAACAGCATCATTGTTACCATGGCCACTACAGTGTATACAGCTGATCGGGATTCCTCTGTGTAAGGCATATTTCCAACACGCCCAAAGCGGTTGACCCGTCACAACAAGACGGAATTTTTGGGAAGTAGGCGAAGAACTAAAATGGAATGCTTCAGACACAAGGTGGAAAGAGGATCTGCTGTGGTGTTTTTGACAAATTATGCATAATTTTTAACATTACGGCATGTAAACCTATTTCAGTAGACCCCCTCCCCCCAAATTGAAGTCATGAATCTTTAAATGACCAGAATATGGGCACTTTAGGCTCCTGTGTGTATTCGTCTGTGGACAATGTGTACATGTGCATGTGTGTTTAACAGTCTGCGCTGCAGTGTTTTGATGTTGTGACTAGTGGGAGCTGGATCAGTGAATATTAATTACATTAATGAGAGTGTAATTAGTGTGGCTGTAATGAGGAGAAGGCGCACACACACACACACACACACACACACACACACACACACACACACACATGCAGGGCCATCAGGGAGAGGGCAGTGTGGGGAGGATGTTTGTTGTGTTTCTATAAAGCGAGGCCTCTCTGAGTCCATCGCTGTAAAACTGGTAAATGATTAGTGAATGAATGAGAGGGGAGTTTTTTTTTCCTGCAGAGACAAGCGGGGAACAAAAGAACAACAAACACATCATTCACACGTTCCCACAGTTCACCAGTTAGGAGGAATCAGGAAGTGAAACAAATCCCAAAACAACACGGTTGGGTTTCTCGCTGGAGAGAGGTGTGGTTTGGAGGTTGCGCATCCAGCCGCCGTGTGTCCAAACTCGCATCCCAAACCTGCTCTTCCCAGAGCCAACCGCTCCCCGCCGTCCCTCGCTACCTCCCCTCACCTTCCCCGTTTCCTCCCCTCACCTCCTCTATCCTCACTACTGTGGTGTGAAACCAGCGATTTAGAATAATATGGCCACTTATGGGTGCTCCTGGGAGCCAGGGGTGTCTACTCAGCACATAATGAATGTGTGTAATGTAGCGTAGTGTAATATGATAGCATATACCTCCCCGCTCCCACGGGACGGCGGACAGTTAAATATAGAGGAGGAGGTAAAGGAACCAGGGCTATTTTAATGGACCTATTATAACACTATCATTGATACAAGGAGAGAGAGAAAGTCTAGCTCACGCTCTCATTTACACACACATACTTTTTCACTTCTCGCCTGCTCTCTCTATTTGTCTTCTCTTTCACAGTTGCTCTTAAACCGGCTCTTTCTTTTTTTTCTTCTTTTTTTAATGAGTGGAAGTCAGACTGACTCCGTGCGCAAAGCGCTTATCCAGTAGTGTTTTTTAAGTGTGTGTGTATGTGTGTGTTTACGCACCACGGATGAGGTTAATTCAAGTGTGTGAGAGCAGCATGTGCCGTGCGATGGCTTGGTGTGAGCAACCAACACAAGTAACACAGGAGCTGCTTACTGGTTCACGGGCTGCCCGGAATACAACTGCAGCCACAGAAGAAGAAGAAGGAGGAGTAGAACGTTATCATCTGAGATTTTCATATGAGATTTGAATCTTCCAATGTTAATGAATCTGGATTCTCGCTGTAATCCGCAGCTGCTGATCATCTGCATAATCCATAATCTTTGAATATATACAGCGCAGTTTATCATAGCAGCAGTCAGAGGCTGTTCTCAGACAGTGAAGTGATCTGTCACTGACACTCGCAGGTAGCCGACATCATTTTCTCTTTTTATGTAGTGGATACTCGCTAAACATGTTTTCTATATTTTTGTTTGATCATGCAAAGGTTGATATGAAAAAGCAATGTTTTCAAATTAAGATGCTGGGAATCCACAGTTGGGATTTACTTTTATTGACTCTAAAGTAGCACCATCACTCTATGAATATATACTCAAGTGGCTGCAATTTGTGTGTGTAGTTAAAATCTTTGTTTGTGTTCTGATTATATTGAAAAACACATTTTCCTCTGAGTTCCAGAAAATTCCTGCAAACCTCAGTCTCATTAGCAGCGTTTAAACCACAGGAACTTAACCCAGGATCTATATGAACCTTTACAGGGACTCAATGTGTTTCAACCACAGAAACCTGGGTCTGAATTCAATCCCAGACTAATTTGTCTAATTTCCCCTGGTATTGAGATCGCAGTGGAAACACAGGTGACCAACCGTCTGCAGGCACCTTTCAGATACTTGAAAACGGTTCCTGTGGCTCTAAGTTCTAGGTTCATTTGGTCCAAATGCAGCTTTAGATCCCTGAAAAGTTTCTATTTTGGATGTAGAGATTTTCAACCTGACGACGATGACTTCCCTGCTGTGCGGAGAACAATGCATCCTGTCAGTTCAAGAATCCTTGGCACTGAAGAGCAGTGAACTGACATTTTTGGGGGTTACCCTCATAAGTCGTGTGCAGAATGATTTGACCTCCCTCCTGTCAGGCATCGTGAGGGTTTCCACCTTTGAGTTTGTGTATAGAGTGGAGGTCTTCCAGCGGATGTGTCGCTTAGCTGACAGACGTGCGCTTAATGGATTATGAAAAGTGAAGGGTGTTTATAGTCAGAGGGGAAAGAAGCACGAGGCAGAGAGGTCAGTCGTCATGGTGATGCTGACCAGAAATCCAAAGGGCCATGGAGTTTGGGTAAAAACATGGAGGGGCTGCTCTTCATCAACATCTCACTCCTTCTTCTCCTCTTTCACCTGTCACACATTTTCTTCTTCCTCTATAATAACTCTTTCACACCAAAATTAGTGGGTATACACATTTTTTTAAACGTGGGTAAACCTTGTAAAATTGGCAATTGGCTCCATTTCTATTGCTAGTGGAAGAGTTTGCCTTTCGCTTTTTCCCCAGTGCGTCGAGTTCAACGTCAGGAACGTGCTAGAAACTGAGGCGCTCTCTGAACTTGCTGTCTTGCCAAATTGGGGTGTTCACCCGGGTGTCATCCTTCCATCACAGCTGATCAAAGCCCGTTTCTATTGCAGAGTCATGTGACCTGGGAGTCGTATCCATTCCTGTGGCAGACAAAAGCCAGATGTTAGAGAGTGTTTGGCCCCGTACACACCGGGTATTAACATGTGGTGTTTGGGATTCAATCACAAGTGGACAGCTCTCAGTACAGGTGTGAAGCGCTCAGATCGGTTAGATGTGACCACCTCTGAATGTGGTCTGGGCCACATGTGTCCACATTCTTTTAGCAGTGTGAACACGAATGTTGTCCTCGCCACATTGAAGGACCCCCTACTCAGCTGACGTCCTCTGACCCGCTGCAGTTTCACTATGAATCAAACGCATTTTTCCTCTTCTCTGTGATTTGTTTGTAACCACCAGCTCAAAACACTAATCACCACATAATGATCGATGCCTTCCTTAAATTGGTCAAATCTTTCTTCAAAGCGCAGCTGAACGTGATTCATTCAGACTCTCCTGACTTGTCTCTCTACCTCCTTTTCGCTTGCTCTTGCTGACACACACACACACACACACACACACACACACACACACACAGAGTGACATTGGACACACTTGTGTAGTAAGACTGGGTAAGAACAAAATAACTTGGTCTTCATGAACAGGAATGATATACGTGTTTTTCAACATTTTCCTTGATTTCCCGGCGTAGAATTAGTGGATCTTGATTTAAAACATCTGGTATGTTTAGGGGACTGATCCATGTGGAGATCCAAACAAAAATCTGGATCTAATGAATTTAAATGTGGTTTCATAAGGGGACCGATGAGCCTGGGAGGAGATATGTGCTCTGAGGTGTTCACCACACGGTGTCTGTCTTCCATGCGCCCTCCACACCGTTGTCCTTGACTGTCTCTGGTGCGATGAGTACGACCGCGTTCCTTTCAGATGTGACAGGGTGCTACACTGCCACAGGACCCGTTTGACACCCGAGCTGCTCCCCCCTCCTCACGCTGCCTCGCTCTGCGGGGATTGATTGCCTCTTTTCAGCTCCCTCTGTTAGTGTTTTATATATCATCCATGATGCACATTTATATCCAGCCGTGGCAGCGCCGTGAAGAAATATGACTTTAATTTTATGTTTTAAGCACACTTGACACTGAATTGAGAGTTTGTATAGTGTTATTTGGCAGAGAAGATGATCATGTTTATAGACAGCGTGCACCGTTTAGCTGTAGTTTACAAGGTGCTCGATGTGAACGCACCCGACACGGGGAATACTCTCTCCTTGTGCTCGGGCTGAAACCCTCAGAGAAGTCCACGAGGATCTTTTTTTTCTCTTATCATTTATGAGTTTTTGTTTCTCACTGAACAATAGCCCAGTATGGATTTTCCTCCCAACATTTTGAGGAGGTTATTTTTCAGCAGGCCAGGCCTCTCAAGCTCCCATCCAATGGAAGCCTCTGGCTCTCTGGTGAAAACCAAACAAAGACTGGAATGTTGATGAGCCTTCCATCTTTACCCAGGGCCGTTTTTTTTTTGCTTTGCTACACCCCAGGAATCTTCCAGAAGGCCCCAGTGTTGTTGAAGCTTTTAGCAGCTCCATTAGATGTGTGCGGCTGTTGCCAGGGCTTCCAAACATCTCAATTTTACACCGAGTGTGAGTTTTCACACTCGCGCACATCTCGACCGGGTTTCTGTCGCCACATCTCTCACGGAGACGCTCCCGTGCCCTCTTGGGCAAAAAAGCGAGCAGAGAAGAGGAGGCTGTTTTTGTGCATGCCTTCACTCAGGTGGCAACAGTATCACATGCACTCTGCTCTGAAATTGAAACTGGCATTTAGCATCACATTGCTTTTACTGGGCTGCTTTGATGTGTTTTCAAAAGGGCAGGTGTGTGTGTGTGTGTGTGTGTGTGTGTGTGTGTGTGTGTGTGTGTGTGTGTGTGTGTGTGTGTGTGTGTGTGTGTGTGTGTGTGTGTGTGTGTGTGTGTGTGTGTGTGTGTGTGTCTGAGCGTGTGTGTGAGCTCACTGCCTCCTTTCAGTCATGTGTGTTGGTATTTGTTTGATGTGTGTCCAGCCTTACGGGGCTGGAAGGTGAATTCCCTAATTTCCCCGTGGACTCAATTAGCTTTGTGATTGGCTGAGAGAAGGCCAGGTTGCGCTGTCTTCTGAAGGAAAGGAGACCTTTGAAACTGAGGTGGTAGCGCAGGGAAGAGGAGTGAAGCAGAATAGGAGATGAGCCGGCCACAGTGGTAATGGTGGTGATGCTCGTGGTGCCGGCGAAGACTCGGCCCTGTCAGTGTTATTATAATGAGAGAGAGAAACTAGTGAAGCTCCTTCATCCTCTAGCAGGTGTTGCACAGCTCCGACTTCATTATGACCAATTAGAGTGAAGAAAATACTAATTATACCTTGGTTTCTAGGTGATTAAATACTAGGTTGCAAGTAAATTGCAGGGATAGGCTAACTGTAATCCCCCTGTGATCACTGAAGTCATTTTCATTTTGAAGTCACTTTCAGACCGAGCGTCATAATGAAGACTTTCTGTCTGTACAGTAATTCTGTCTGTCTGCTTGTTTCTGTGAGAAGAAAGAAAACGATCTCACTGTGATGTGGCTGATTCGTGTCTCTCTGATTTTCATTTCAGTGCCACTCGTTTTTCATAGTCTGGTTATTATCTCCGCCCAAGGAGGTTGTGTTTTCACCCCCGGTCTGTTTGTTGCTTTGTAAGCAAGATTACACAAAAACAACGTCAGGGATTTCCACAAAACTTAGTGGAAAGATGCAGTACGGGTCAGGGATTAACTTCTGGTGTGGTTCTTAGAGAATAATTCATGGATCTTGATGAAAAAATCCGTCATATTTAAGGGGACTGATATCTATGAGTGGGAAATTTGATTTGACTTGATGTAACTTAAGGAGGCTGTTGGGCCCTTCGCTGAAGTAAGCGCTCTACTGAGTTCTACTTCTAGTTTGTTTGTTTGTTTGTTTGTTTGTTTGCAGGAATATGCAAAAATGAATCAACTGATTTTCCATGACATTTTGTGGAGACATGAGGCATGAGATGACCCAGGGAGGAACCAATTAAATTATGGTGCAGATCAAAATCAGGGGGGCGGATTATGAAATTTGTTTAGCACTTGCTTTAGAACTGTGAGTTACATCAACTTTCAACATAATTCATGGATCTTGATAAGGAAAAAATCTGGCATGTTTATGGGACTGATATTTATGAGTGTGTTGGGCCTATGTGTTCTACTGAGTGTCATTCTAAACACACACACACACGCATTCTAGTTGTTTTATTTGTAACAAGTCATTATGAGCAACTTTTATTTTATGTATTTGATTGATTTGTTTAATAAATTTTCTCCGTTTCTGTGTGCTTAAGGTTGCCGGTGTTAGAGTCGACGGCCTCGTCCGGTGACCTCTCTCGACCCCACCACATTGTTTCGGTGGTGCCCAACCGCTACCCGCGCTGGTTCACCCTGAGCCACATAGAGTCTCAGCAGTGTGAGCTGGCCTCCACCATGCTCACTGCGGCCAAAGGTACAGATATATTCACAGGAACCGATATAAACACATCGTACACTAACGCTAACTCTCAGATAGCACAAGCAACACACTCATAACACCTATCATTCAGATCATTGAACCTGTAGCTGCTTTGTGACATGGAGGATGATTTACATACAAACAAGTGCATACAAATCATTTCTGCTTTTGGTGTCTCTTCTAGGTGACAGTCGCAGGCTGGAGACGGTCCTGGAATCCATCCAGAAAAACATTCACTCCTCGTCTCACATCTTCAAACTGGCACAGGACGCGTTCAAGATCGCCACTCTGATGGACAGCCTGCCTGACATCACACTTCTCAAAGTCTCTCTGGAGTTGGGACTGCAGGTACACAGACAATCTGCGTTTGTCAGACAAATGAAAACCAAAACCAAACCAATTTACACAACTTTCCTTTTAATATCCTACTCATAACAAGCCTCTATACTGTGTGTCCCACTCTCTCTCTTTTCAAACAACTGTAAAACTTCTTTGAATTCCTGAAATTAGCTCACAGCTCTTGAGGATGAAGTCTCCTGTGCAGGCCTCGGCGGTTCAGCCATGTATAAATCTCTTGGGTCGACTCTGGTGTTCTTGAATCCTAATTTGGAAAAAACTTGTGATGGACTTATCGTCTTGGAATTTGGGAACACCAGTGTTTGCACTGCAGGGTGCACAGGTTGCTCCTTATTACATGGCCCTTTCCCGCCATGCAGCGCAACCACCAGACCTCATGACTCCCGTGATGTCTACACTGCCAGCACTGATCAAACTCTTTTTGTCTGGATGTTGGAAAAGGGTTGAAGATTACACAAAGGACAAAATTAATTACTGTTCTTGGACATATGTTCCATTATTTCATTATTTACTTTAAAATGTAATGTTGTTTAATGTCAACTCACCTGTCGTTCCCTCTGCTCCTCGTCCCATCTTCCTCAGGTGATGAGAATAACTCTGTCCACGTTAAACTGGAGGAGGAGAGAGATGGTGCGCTGGTTAGTCACATGTGCCACAGAAGTTGGTGAGTCACTGCAGATGGTTCACAGTATTTTTTAAATGTTGTATTCTTTGCTTTTTCCGTTCCTTTCTGATCACTCTGTCCTGTTTGTGTCCTTCAGGTGTGTACGCGCTGGACAGCATCATGCAGAGCTGGTTCACCCTCTTCACCCCCACCGAGGCCACCAGTATCGTGGCCACCACCGTCATGTCCAACAGCACTATCGTCCGCCTCCACCTGGACTGCCACCAGCAGGAGAACCTGGCCTCATCCGCGCGCACCCTCGCCCTCCAGTGTGCAATGAAGGACCCTCAGAACTGCGCCCTCTCTGCTCTGACACTCTGTGAAAAGGACCACATTGCCTTCGAGACAGCTTACCAGATTGTACTGGATGCGGCATCGACGGGGATGAGCTACACGCAGCTGTTCACTATAGCACGCTACATGGAGCATCGCGGTTACCCAATGAGGGCTTATAAGCTGGCGACGTTAGCCATGGCTCATCTGAACCTCAGTTACAACCAGGACACACACCCGGCCATCAACGATGTGCTGTGGGCCTGTGCCCTCAGCCACTCGCTGGGGAAAAATGAGCTTGCCGCAGTCATCCCCCTGGTGGTCAAGAGTGTGAAGTGCGCCACCGTGCTCTCGGACATATTGCGGCGGTGCACGCTGACCACGCCGGGGATGGTGTCTGCGCTGCACAGCCGCAGGAACTCTGGGAAACTGATGTCGCTGGACAAGGCGCCGCTCAGGCAGCTGTTGGATGCAACCATCGGGGCCTACATCAACACCACGCACTCGCGCCTCACACACATCAGCCCGCGCCACTACAGCGAGTTCATCGAGTTCCTGGGGAAAGCCCGGGAGACTTTCATGATGGCTCACGACGGACACATTCAGTTCACGCAGTTCATAGACAACCTGAAACAGATCTACAAGGGCAAAAAGAAACTAATGATGCTGGTGAGGGAGCGGTTCGGCTGAGGGTGTGGCCGGGGGTCACCTGATGCTCCCCCCTCCTCACTCTAGTACTTTTCTATTAACTTGAGTCTGCCTTTTGAACTTCTTTTGGACTTATTACATAGACAAGTAAAAAAGAGGGATGTGACTTGTAGAATGAAGCAAAAAGAGAAAGGAAAAGATGACAAAAAATCAACAGAGCCACACGCGGTATTATTGTTCTTGCTGTTGTTATTGTTATAAACATTATTACTATTATTATTATTAATAATATTATTACTACTACGTGTACAGAAGTGTTTTTATTTTTCAGAAGAGAGGAAATTTGTCACGTTGTGAATGTTGTGCGTATTTCTCTACATGTGTGCGAGAGGAAAATGAAAAGTGAAATGGCTTTTTGTTATTTTTATGATTTTAAAACATCCTCTTTTTCCCCCCCACCCCTTTTTTTTTTTAGAGTATATTGAGTTATATGTTGTCGAGTGGCTGAAGCCCTTCTACAATAGCGCTCGTGTACAAACAAGAAAAAAAACGAAGAAAAAAAAACGTCTCGACATCCTCAAAGAGAAACTAAGGCTTTAAACCACACGGAGCACCTCCCTCTGTCTAGGCCCTCACCGGTGGGTGCTGGGCAGCACTGCACAGCTCGGCTCGGTTCGGCACAGCTTGGTTTAGCACTGACAGAAAGCTGGCATCAGCATTTCTTCAGACACAGCAGCAGCAGCAGCAGCAGCAGCAGCAACAGCAACAGCACTTGAGCAGCCATTAGTTTTCTCTGGGTCCCAGGCATTAGCTTCATTAGACAAACACACACAGACACAACAACGCTCTGAGCTGACTCGTGTTGTTGTCCCCCGCCCACATCATGAGTAGCCGTTTCAACCTGTTTCACAGAGGACGGGAGGCAGTGACGACACATTAGACACAGATACTGAGTATTATTGTTACATTAATGTCATGCAGTACCGCTGGGTTTTTATTCAACAGCTGAAATTTGGCTAAAAAAACTGATGTAGTGTAGTTTTCTATAGTTGAAGCAGACACCCAGAGGGAGACGACTACCTCATGACACGATACTGAACCTGCTCCCAGTTTTGTTTTTCTTGGCTGTCACGGTATTTATTATCTCGGATGAGCCGACAGTGTTAATGAAACCAGAGATTCACTAGTGAGACCAAGGTTATGAGGAGATTGTGATTCCCGCGCTCGGCTCTGCTGTACGTCACCGCCCTGGCATTGGTACTTATACACAACACCACCCCCCCACCCCCACCCCCAAATACAAAAGAATTGGCTCTGATGCACTCTGAAGATGTATGTCAGCACCCCCCCCCATACACCCTCTCATCTCTGCAGCCACCATTGCACGGTATTTTTTTTTCCGGACGAGGCCAGTGTCATTTCCCTCTGTGCATGTGAATCATAGAAATTAGACTTTCTGCTGTTATAGTTCATTGTGTGGAACCTTCAGTAATTGTCAACCAGAACGTTCTCAGGGATTTCTCTACACAGGAAGAAAAAAGAAAAAGGCGGAACAAATGAGCGACTGACTACAGGAAAAAAGAAAAGACAAAAACACGACCCAACATGAGCGAGCATTTATTGTACTCTGTATATATGCCATAGTATATGTCTGAATATGGAGGATCTGAAAGTATATGTTAACTAATTTATACAGAGTATTCTATGTAATGTGAAATACTTGAAGCCGCTGTAGTTTGCTCTCTCTCGCTCTCCTTTTCTTTCTCTCTTTTGTCTTCTCTCTCTTTTTTTTCTCCTCTTTTTGTTGAAAAACAGAACATATCAGAAGGACTTGACCTTTTTACCGCGTTGACGGCTTTTTGGACTCGCAGGGCCGCACGTGTTCATACTTGAGACGCTGGACCCCGTCAGAAATGCAGGTTGAGTCAAATCGGTGATGGCGGCGAAGAAAAGAAAAATTCATTCCTGCTGACTGAAGCACAGGGAGGGAGGGGGTCGACTACTTCAGGACATCGGTCGATTTAAAAAAACAAAAAAAAACACAATAAAGGATTTCTTGAAGTATTTAATTATGCATGTAAGCTGTTGTACTAGCACTCGTTCTCCATTGGATCCTTTGGGGGCGGAAAAAAAAACTATAATGTGCTTTACACAGGAGCTAATTGAAGAAGAATCCGGTTAAAATAATCATGTATTATGTGTCCAGCCTTACATGCTTTTAAGGACATATCTCGGCTGAAGTAATATAACACTTGTCGGAGCAATTTAACAGTCGTGCAACTCAATAAGGCTCGCAGTGGTAATTATGCACAGGCTCAATCTATCCTGGATTCACAGTTCTCTCTTCCATCCACCACAGAATTGCCAGTGTCTCCTCTGCACTGCTCAGCTGTCCTCTCATTAATTGCCTTTCTTTTTACCTTTCTTCTTTGTATCAGAGTTTTTTTCTCTCTTCTGTTTCTCTGTGCATCTGTTTCTCTATTTTGCGTTGATTTGAGATAAAAAAGCAGCCTTTTCTCTTGCCGTGTCTTAACGCTTTAAAGTAACCAAACAGGAGATCTGTCTAACAACCAAACGTGTTCGAAAGAGGTGAGAGACGACCCACCTTGGTCCCAGCTTTAGTGTCCTTAATTAGTAAGTGAATGGCTGTGTAACTCATGCTTTAACAAAGCAATTCCTCACGTGTGTTTGGTGGAAAAAAAATCTTACATTGTCCAGTGTCTCTTGTTCTCTTCAGAAACAATTTCCTCTGAGTCTTTCTAGCTGTTTTTATTTCATTTTTTTTTTTTATTATTATTATTTTTTGTTTGTTTGTGTAGGAATCTTCTGCTCTCCCAGTTTATTTATTACAATGACCCATGTATACATGCTTATGAAATTAAGATTTGATACACCGATATCAATTTATTTATGTAACTAAATCACTGTTTTATAATCTTGTTAATGAGTCAATAATTGATTTCTTTTTTGTTTTTGTTTTTTTGTTTTAATAAAAGTTAGTTTTTTGAAATGTATATTCATGTCTTTCAGAGCTGATTTTTGTATATATTTTTTTTATCCTTGCTCTCTGACACAGGATGCATTTTTTTTTTTGTGCTGTCATGGGTCGTTACGGAAACTGCGGCCTGCGATTTGAAGGCGTGCGTTGGTCGACTCATCAGTCAGGACGGTGCAGATCTCCATCAAACAGCCGCGTCAGAAAAAAAGCCAGAGAGGGATCACTCTCGCCGGCAGCAGCCTTCACGCTGTCATCTCAGGCGAGCTGACGAGGAATATGAAATGAATCAATTGATATTCCCGTTGTCTTTGTAGCTGCTGTCATGCAGCCGGGGCTCAGCCAACCACAATAACCTGTTTACATGCGTCCAACGCCAACAGTGGTGTCACAGGACGACTAAATCAGTGTATGTAGTTTGTCAGGTGTGTTTGTGGAGGCATGTTTCTGTGCGTGCTCCTGCTTGTTTGCATGCCTCTGTGTGTCTGCATGTGTTTTCTTGCATACGTGTGTTTGTGTGTGTGTGTGTGTGTGTGTGTGTATGTGTGTGTTGAGGCCTTTAGGGAGTGAAGGGGAACAGGTGGTAGCTCCAGACTACAGGAGCTCCTGACAGCAGAAAGGTCCCCAGACTCCCAGCCCCTCATTAAACATTGACACAAAAACACTGCAACTGTCTGTGTGTGAACAGTAATGAAGCGCAGACGGCTACACACACACACACACACACACTCCGCAACTTAGCACAGCACGAGCTCTCGGCCCGCGTTCCCTGTGTGTGTGTTTGTGTGTTGTCCATCTGTGTGCGCTCATTAATGAGGCACATTTGTCCATAGAGGTGTCCACTTAGATATTGAGGAATTTGTCAGGTTTAGAAGCAAAAGCACCCGTCTGCTGTCAGATGCCAGACAGAAGTGTCCATTTGTTATGTGGTGTGTGTGTGTGTGTGTGTGTGTGTGTGTGTGTGTGTGTGTGTGTGTGTGTGAGTGAGAGTGTGTGTGTGTGTGTGAGTGAGAGTGTGTGTGTGTGTGTGAGAGAGAGAGAGTGAGAGAGAGAGTGAGAGAGATAGTCAAAACACTCCTGCATGCGTGTGTAGCCATGCGAGTAAGCGTACACTTGTGTGTGTCAGTGTGTGTGTTCGACCACTTCCTGTGTGTCTGACCTGTGCTCAGGTCCCTGCTCAGTTCCAGTTGGTAATGACGTCCCCTGGGTGCAGCATGGAGCAGCAGCCTCCTCCGGTCTGTCTCACTGTATACTCCTAATGACATCATGATTACACACTGGCCCCTTTCATGCCAAAAGCCCTCTTCCTCATCACCACCATCAGAACTATCTGGAGCATTCCCTCCCTCTCTTTTCACAACTCCTCACACACACACACACACTGGTTCACAGCTTCACAACACATCAAGGCCTCGACATGTTCTTGCAGAACTGTAGATCTTTATGCTTTATAGTTTAACCCGTGGAAAACACTTTTTAAGTCGAACCAACCTTTAAATTCTGCAGGAGTCATTTTAACAGAATGGAAACATTGTTCAGAGCAGAACGAGACTTTAACACGAGACCAGAACTTCCACATTCTTTACCAACGACAAGAAAACCTTCGAAATCACAGTGACACGGACAAATCCAGTTCTGGAGCAACTGTAAAGTGAAGCTTTGTTCTCTTTTTCATTTGAAGTCATAGATACTTGTTTATTGTTGAGTAAATCCCGCAATAAGTAAACCTGGAGTCAGTCAGAGTCGCACATTGGCCTTTTCCTCACAGCTTGGAACAAAACTTCAAAGTTGCCACATTCATCTGAAATTGACCCAAAATCACAAGTGACCTGATTTCGACCATTGAACTTATTATCAGTTTCTATGAGAAACATGCTTCAGCTTGTTGATAGAGGCAGGAAGTAAAAGAACTTTAAGGCCTATGATGTTTCATCTTTTGAAAAACTGAATTAAAGTCTTAGCTAACTTTTTATTGACTTCCTTTTGGTAATGAACGCTTTTTCTTTTTTTTATTCACAAGAACCAGAAACATTTGTTATCCGAGGTAGTGTGGCTGGACTAAGAGCAGAGACTCACATGCAGGAATCAGGCAAAACTCCAAGTTTAAATTAAAGGTCTCCGTTTTGATGCAGGCAGAGGTCACACACGGGACAGTCGCGCCGCAGTGACGCAATTGGTCTTTAAATGCAGCCTCTGAAGGATGTGGCCCTCCGCTTTGAGACTCAGCCAGTGAGTGAAAAACAAAACACAACAGGAAGTGAGAGTTCAGTCCAGACGGGTCCTCCCAGGTACTCATCTTTTCTGCTGATGGATAAATCTGGAGATGCCCATCCAGGCCTCGGACTTCCTCCAACAGTAAGTTACCTGATAATGTCTGTACCATGTAGGATACTGGATACCCAAAATGTTTCCTCCCACTTCCTGTACCGTACCAGGAAGTGGGAAACACTTTGGATAATACCTGCCCTGCATTTGTGGATCCATGTTCAGTTTTCTCCCCCTTGTTCCCTCCTTCACCCAATATAAACCTTCCAATAATCTTTTCAGTACTTGTGGAGTTAAACTATCCAGGAAAAGAACATAGAATGTAGTTTCTCCATTACACTAGCTCTCTCTGCAAAAGGTCCGGGGCCTTTGTGGTGCATCGAGGTTGCGATCATTACAGGAGAACAAAAAAATGATCATAGGCATGTGTTCTCCAACACTGCCTGCAGCATCAGGCCGGCTACCACAGGGACCGTCTTCCTTTCCTCCTCGTCTTACAGAAGGCCGTTGGAGTTTGATCTCCTCTCTCCCCCTCCATCGGCCCCGAGGCATCTGATTAAATGCTAATTAAAGCCGTTAGCGCTGCTATCACCGCTGCTAACTCCTCTCTTTCTGTCACAGAGATTAATGCCCCTCGTTCATCATCCCACCTCGCCCAGCCCGAGTACCTGCCTCGCTCACAAAACCTGATCAAGTCATCAGCCCCAAAACCCCTCTCCTCGGCTCCCCCCCACCGCATGAAGATGGACGAGGGGTTTAAATTTTAATTTGAAAATTGCCCTCAATTACTTCTGCGGCGACCACTTGCCAGAGCTTCTCGTGTGGTTGAGTGGGAAGGGGTTACAGCGGCGGGTCAGTGGCCGTGATGAGCGATAAGGGGACATTAATAAGAAAGGCAGAGGTTCATTTAAAAGCAGAAAGGACAGAGGGAGCAGCTTTCTCATTATTTAACTCCCCCAGCTTTATTTAAAGGACTTTATTTAAGGATACCAAGTTAATGTGTCCTCCAGGACAGACGGTTAAAGCGCCTGACAGAGTGAGAAAGTTACGGCCATAACTTACACCCTGAGCACACACCGCGGTGCCATCTTTTTTACGTCTTTTGACATTCTCGCCGTTTTCAGGCAAGGCGGAACGAGCCTCGGAGGGACATAAAATGTTAGAACAAAGTTACACACATCATTTAATTTTATTCTTTCACAATTTCTGGCCCACAAATGTTTTATTGGTTCCAATATCAGTAATCATTATAAGCTATTGGAAGATACCGAGCTATGTATAACAAGTCAGCCAAATGTCATTTGAACCAACACCAGATCGGGGGAGCTGAGCTCGGGAATATGCGGCTCCTCTGCAGGGTTGTTTTGTTTTATGTGTATCATTTTGACGATAAGGTTTTTTTTCCTCTCTGTCTCCAATGCACCTCACAGCCAAAAGGTTTTTGTTTGTGTAGCAGCTTGGCTACCATTGTCTGTGTGAGTCTTTTTTAGGTCCTGAAGTGTGAATATCCGTCTCATCGCTATGACAGATTTATTAAGGTTTTATTCACAGTTTCATGTTAAACAAACTTTGAGCAATAACACCACTTTCTCCTCTTTTATCCCAACACTGTGCGGATACTTCCCAGCCAGTGATCCAATGGTTTCCAAGGACAATTAACACATACACTTGACTATTCCCAAAAATACATTCACCTCATCTCTCACTGTTATTGCCAACACGCTGCCGGATGCCTGTCCAAAGGCGTTAAATCTGTCTGCCAGTGTTTATAATGTCATAATGAATGCTGGGAAATGGAGGAAAACGCACTTTACTCCTCTTTTCCTCTCCTAATGGCTTTCGTGTAACAGGAAGCTGTGTCTTTGTTTTTTTCCGAATTCACTGTTTTGTAGTTTGTCAAAGGCAAAATGTTGATGAAGACGTTGCAGAGAGAGAGAGAGAGAGATGGAATTGACTCCATGCCAGCCTCCACATTCTTTTAGACTTGCAGAAAAGCCCTCGAAGCCAAAGAGAGCCTCATATTCCAGGTAAAGTGACATTTAATAGTGTGTGTGTGTGTTCGGAGGAGCCAGGGCCGCCCTGCACCAACAAACAACACCACAATCAAGGTTAGATGTCGTCGCAGGAAGAGATAGCTTTAACATTCCAGCGCTCCTTGATTAAAAGCCTAAATGAGGAACAGCATGATGTCCCCCCCACTCACTCCGTCATCCATCCACTGCCTTCTTTTTTCTCCTTTTCTTTTCCGGCAGCAGCAGGCAGCATGCGTCCGGCGAACAAAGAAGGGGGAAGAGAGACAGGGAGAAAGAGGGATGGAGCGACAGGAAGAGGAGAGAATGAGAGCATATATCAAGGCCATTTTCAGTGACATTTGTGCTCTCGTGGCGGAGAGCCACTATGAATATCAATATGAACCCATGGAGAGGAAACATAGTCTTTTTTTTCTTCCCGCCTTCTTCTTCTCACTGGGCTATTCATGCACACAAGAAATCTATTCAAGTCAATGTAATGGCCAATCTGTGAGGCTGTGCATGGCCGTGTGAGCGGAGCTGCCTCGGCTCCACAGCTCCTCTCTCCTCTCGTGAGTGCGGCTGGGTTGGTATTAGTGAAAAACACTTTATGTCAAGTGCAACTGTGGCGAACACTACAGTATGTAAATCAGACTGGATTAAATGCCTGCATGGCTTGAGCTCCAATCACCAACAGCAATACCGACCAACAGTTTTCTCTCTGTGTAATTTTTTGGGTGTTTTCACACAGCCTCCCCTCTCCCGCTCCCTCTTCCTCTGGTGCGCAGAGATATAGAGTCAAAGGGATGCAAATCTACCCACTTCCTTCCTCCCCTCCCCCATCTGCAAACACAGATAGCCCCGGGCCAGTCCCAGGCCTTTCTATATGCAGAACCAGTGACAGGAGTTACGCACCATTCTCTCCCTGTAACATACTGTTCCCTCCCTAACAAGCTTCCAGCCTCACTCTCCGGGCTGCATGTATGAGGCTGTGTGATTGGTCTGGTGTGGTAATAACAATAGGGGTAGTGTGCCCGCCTGCCTCCTCCCTTTTTTTTTGCATGTGGATCCTTACCGCCTCCTCTATTCCTTCCTTTCCCTGGCTCACCTTTTGTGGGTGTATATACGAGCCAGTGTGCGCTGTATCTCTGTGCATGTGTGATTGTGGACAGTCGGCTCCAGGCTTATTACTTTAAGTTGTCTCCAGCCCCTGTGCTAATCCCTGTCTTCTTCAGGGAGGGATAACAATAATACAACAAGATCCAGAGGCACTAATGAAATCCTATCAGGTTCCTGAGCCTGAATGTCAGGGAGAGAGAGAGAGAGAGAGAGAGAGAGAGAGGAGGGTGTGAGAAGTGAGGAGACTGAGAGTGTATGAGGTATCGATTTTATGGAGACCAAAGTGAGAGAGGGAGATAGAGGAGGGGAGCGAGGAGGAATAAGGGGAAGGCGAGGAGGTGATGGGAGAAAGTGTAGTCACCAAGAGGCGACTGGATAAAGAGAGAGTGAGAGAGCGAGGTTTGAGGATACAGTAATCAGAGAGAGGGGGAGTGAAAGGAAGGAGAGAGCGGACTCATGCCAAAAGAAGGGATTAAAAGTGGATGTGAAAGTTGGGTACGAGTGGAGACAGAATGTTTTCTCCGCGGTGACTGAGCATGCTGCGGCTAAAACACATCAGCTCTGACTTGAATGGGTTTCAGACCCAGACCAATTCTCCCTCTGTGTCTCCGCCAGGCCCACTGTTCGCCCCTGGGATTGAATTAGGCCTGCCCCATTATACAGTTGCCATGGGGACCCTGACACCTCCACTGACGAAGTGAGAGCCACGCAAGGCCGAGTTGCTGATCAGAATGTGTGTGTGTGTGTGTGTGTGTGTGTGTGTGTGTGTGTGTGTGTGTGTGTGTGTGTGTGTGTGTGTGTGTGTGTGTGTGTGTGTGTGTGTGTGTGTGTGTGTGTGTGTGTGTGTGTGTGTGTGTGTGCGTGTGTGTGTGTGTGTGTCTGGATATATCATTCAATTTATGAACAGGTTGAAGAAATTGGTGCCTTTTACAAACCCTCTTTTTCAGCTTTTATAAACTTTGGATTTTTATTCATAAGCCCTTTACTTTGTTGATATTGTTTGTATTTAGATTGATCATTTGGTAAAAATCAACGCACACACATATTTACATGTTGTCATGTGAAAACGACATGCTTACCTCACAATATAAACTTTTCATGAGGTTAGAGAAACAGCCCATATCGGGAAAATCCAACAGTATTTTAAATTGTTTATTTAGCTCAAAGAGAAGAAGTTTCTCAACTCATGAAGAAACACTTAATCCCTTCAGTGGATCTAGATAAATACAATATCACCAAATTTGGAGATTACGTGGGTTTCATTAGAAAGCAGCAGAAAGTTATTCGGGACCAAAGCAAAATCCAAACAATCGAGACTCATCCTTTGTTTTTAATGTCAAACAGATCATCTTTATAACATAGTTTTCTCATTTGGTCTTACATTTCAAAATCAAGTTTTTCTGTGACTTAACAGACAAAACAGGAGTCAAGTCGATACTTTCCAGTGATTGTAGTTTTATTTGGTCAATTGTGAACAGAAATACAACAAACTGAATATCACACACTTGACATTTCATGGCCTTATAAGGCTGAAAGACTAACCTAGTAACCTTAGTAACCTAAAACCCAGCAAACACAGAACAACCTTATTATTCATCCGTGGTCATATTTGCAAATATGGTCCGTGGTCCAACTTGCAAATGTGAATCCAACATTCACCTTCCTTTTGCTTTGTTTTGGTCTCCACCAGCTCAAAAACAGCTCCGAGCTAACAGCTAAGTTTCTGTTGTTTGATACTGAGCAGTTATTGTGTTTCTCAAATCATTTTGGATGTAAATGGATACTGAATCCAAAACGCCTCCTATGGATGTGGTGATTGAGAGTGGTGAGAGAGTTTTAACTGTAAAACCGAAACAATGAAGTGAAAGAAGCTGAGGCTACATCCACACCACTATGTTTTAGTTTTAAAACCCTTCACTGTCGCTACATTTACGCCTGTCGACCACACTTTACACTTAGAAACTATACTTTCCCCATTTCAGTTTCGAAAATGCAGGGGCTGTGTTTCAGTATGGATGTTTTCAAACAATGACACAGCCTGATTGGTCGTGACTCGTCCACCAGGGGTGAAGGCAAAGCGTTATAGGCTACACACTTACTTTCAATAATAGTTTCATCTCATCATTGGTCCAAGTAAAATAAATCCCTGTTTTTATTTTTCTTGTTCATAGTATTTTCTGTAACCAGTAGATCATCTGCTTCCTGTTTACACCCGCACAGTGTAGCCTACATGCGTACATTATTACTGATATGGAGCTGGACGGAGATTGTACAGTACAGCGGCTTCCCTCAGGGCTGGTTTTATTTGTTAGGAAAGGGTTTAAGTGTTCTCCAAATAAAGTCTCGGTGCGGATATAAATCTAACATTGGAAAATCCAAAAATAATTATAATTTATTTTGTTTAGTTGACGCAGTTAAAGTCAGGTTTCAAAGGTGGGACACAACAAGAACGATTTCATTCTCTAAAGTGATCTGGTGTAAATTTGATTTTCCAAGTCCCCGTGGTCTCCAGAAACAGTTTTCAATTTTCTTTTTGAAACATTTTGCAGATTAGTTTGGACACATACATTTATTAATATTTATATCGTTGTGAAATTTATTCTTGTATTTATTCAATTCTCCGATTTGACTTGTGCCCCCTGAGAAAATCAGTGCTGTGGAGATCCCAGTTATCCACTTATACACACACACAAACTGAAAGCAGATACCTTGTTGGTCTCCTCACAGTGGAATTTTGTCACCGGCGCAGTTCTAATGCATGGCCAGAGAAAGGATGCCACCCACAGCACCATCTGGCTAATGCCCCGTCCTCGTGCTTATGAATTACGCTAAATTGTGCCCAAGAGAGAGAAGCCACATGTTCATTATGAAAGCTGCAGGGGTATTAGAGATCCCCCGAGTCGCACCAAACGAGCTGCATGTCACAGGACGGCGTGACACACAACACGATGCCACGGCGGTGGGAGGAGAGAAGAAAAATACAACCTTCCCCAGATGTAATGGGATGCATTCATCAGGCAACCTTGACTGAGTTCTGACAGGGTTGGTTTTCTATTGTTCAACAAGGAAGTTCTGTCACAGCAGAATACATACAGTTTGGTTAGCGCTGTTTGCAGGTTCAGGAGCTTCAAGAGAAACTGCACTGATGGATTTCACGGTCCCCCCCCCCCCCCCCCAACACCAAGTGACACCTGAACCTGAACTGAAACATGGTGGCCATTTTGTGGCAAAATGCTTACAACAGCAGCCAGCGTGCGCAAAACCACCATTAGTTGTCTTTATCTGTGTCTAGACCATCATGAGACCAGCTTAACAGCATCTGTCAGTCGCTGCAAAACCCCCCCATGTGCCATAAAAGAGCAGGCCCCCTCAGTAAAAAGAACTGAGGCCGGAGAACCCAGTGGGGACCCATAGGAAGGTATGGAGAGAAATAAAATGCTCCGATTTCTTTTTTTTTTCTTTTTTTGTTTTTCATTCCACCACTGTGTGTGCCATGCATCGCCATGCAGGCAGATGGGGGAGGTGGAGGTGGAAATAAAACATGCATGAGTCGCCTGCAGCCCAGGAAAATAATTACTGTCATTTAGCAGACATGTAGAGGAGAGCAGCGCGGCCCAGTCTGCCCACAATATACCACCACAACGCCTGCATACCAATGAACTGGAGGGGAAACCGAGAGGGAGGGACGCACCGAGTGGGAGAGAGTTGTGCGAGAGGCGGCTCAGTGTTTTCTCATTTCGCGGTAATGGACGCCGGGGTTTATTTTTGGGTACGTTTGCGCATGTCACTCTCGGATGACGTGAATCATTATCGCATTATTGCGTCATTCTTCTTTTTCCGTCTCCTCTCAGGTAAATTCTGGGCCCAGTGGTCTCAGGATATTTCTCCAAAAGATCCGAAGAAGAAGATTTGACCTCTTTGTCTCAGCTGAAGCCAAATCATGTGTTCATCCTGTCACTCACCTCCTCTCTCCCTCCTCCTCCCCTACATCTGTCCATCTCCTTCTCCCCTTCGCCTCCCTCCTTCCTTTCCCTTCCCTTCGCCCGAAGTCAAACCGCAGCACAAATTTATAGGAGGTGGAGGGATGCCAGTGGAGGTCAAACGCATGAGCGGCTCCCTGTCTGCCTCCCCTATCATTCTTTATGGCTGATCTAGTGGTGGAGCCTTCATTATCCTGAATTATACGCTGCGATTATTACCTCTCCCCCCGGCCCGTGCAAGACGTCCCTGGCCTTATCATCCTATCATCCTACCCAGGAGGAGCGTATTGCGGGGAGGAACTCTCGATATATGGGCGCAACATCTGCCTCCAACATGATTCCGCCGCGGATCTTTTGAACTTTACATCCTCACGATCCGCAATATGTGATGTGATGTATGTGCGGCGTATGACTGGGATCACAGGCTTATTTTGTGGAGGGCTGTAATGGACTGCAGAGGCATATTGTCAGATGGGGGTGCGGCTACTCCACGCTGCATATGTTCTCTAGGTTTAATTAGACTTAGTGATCCTGACATGATTGAGTAATGGGAAGCGGAAACCCACCCAGTGCTGTTCCATGTCCTGTAACTCAGACTGTCTGCTTATACTAGAGGCCTCATCACTACTCCAATAAAAGTATTTCCATTGTGATTTAAGTATTTGAGTGTACAGCTCAACATTTGGAATATTTTAACTTCTCAAATGCAGCCTCCAGGTGCTTATTTATGGTCTTTTTTCCCCCCATCTGTTTTCGATGCATAAGGGAAACCCAGCGATGACCCAACGGCTGAGAAATCTTGTTCCTGTGATTACCGATCTCCTAAATCTTGATATTCAGACAACAAAACCCACTTAGCTGCAATCATGTTGTTGTGGCTGCGTTCCTCACCGACACACCGACGTCACACATTTATTACCACCGAGGTGCCAGTGTGAGGCCTGATGATCTGGGAAACCAGCGGGGCGTTCGGAGAGCAGCGAGCCCCGGCAGTCTTGATGTATTGTACTTTTTCGCAACTAATTTTTCGAGTGGGCGCAGCGAGAGAACCTGCACTGCATCGTGGTGTAAATATCAGTGCAGGCACAGGGATTTGATACACAGATACACTGCTACAAATCATAGATATATCTTGGGTAGTATGCAAAAACAAGCAAATGTCTTCCTGTTTTATCAAACACGGAAATAATGTGTTTGTTTTAGTCAAATCTCAGTGGTGGCCAACGCAAATGAGCTAAGAGTGTAATTATATTGTTTTTTTTCCACTTGAAAATCCGTCATTAGGCTGAAATTAGTCATTTTAACACCATGTTAGTGTAATCCTGTTCATTTGACCAATCAGGAAGCTGCTCTGATGTCATCGATATTAAGCAGATGGATATTATTTTCCAGAAAATTATTTTGATTTGCAAAAACTACAGAAGCAGTTTCTCCAGTTTAATTGGATGCTCATGCTAAATTCAAACCCATATGCTCAAACTGTTAAAACACTTACAGCTAATTGGTGTTTGGGGCGGGGACAGTAACAGTTCATTAAAAACATTAAGGTCGGTGTAAAGTCTGTACATTGTCAGTTCTGAGCCCACAAAGCCTGCACCCTGAGGGCAGACATGTACACACACAACACACAACTGTGACAGTGATTAAACCCTGAAGTGACACATGCACATTCAGGAATACAGTGCTCACACACGCAGACACACACACACACACATTCGTAACAATTGTTTTTGAGCAAAATTTTACATTTTAGAAGAAACTTTTAAATTTGAGCAAATGGTGCAAGCTGCAACAAAAAGTAAACCTCTGTCAGGTTTTGTGGTAATCTGACGTTATTTTTATATTTGCAAACAAACAAATACACAAATGGACAGGAGTAATGAAGCCAGGAGAGTTCATGCAAACGATTCCGACAGCAGCGTAAACTTCTGTTGACACACAAACCCTTTGTCTGTACAAAGTGTTGGACTGTGTTTCTCCAGCCTCTGATGCATCATTAGGACCATACTTTGCTCTATATCGCTGTCAGGATAGTGAGAAAAAGACAAGTAACAAAGGAAGACAGATTGGTTGCTCAGGGCTTCGTCCTACAGCAACATAATGACCCAAAACATTAGAAGAAAAGAACCAGACGATGGCTTCACATGAAGGAGCAGCAGCTCAGCCTCCAGCCTCAAACCTCGTGGTGGAGCTGGTTCGGGACAAACTGGACAGAAGGTGAAAGTAACTATACAAGTTAAACACATTAGTGTAAAGTTCTGAAACAGTACGTGGGCAAACTTTAAGTTTCATCTCCGTCATAGAAAGAACGTCAGATGTGTTTATGGCTGTTGGATTCGTAAAAAATAATAAATGAATTTAATTTAAAAAAAGATTCCCTTCCTTTAAATTATTTTTCAAAATTTCTTGTTTAAAACATCTACTAATTATTTGTTCTCTATTTTAATTTGGCAATCACTGAAATTATCTATGTAAATATAAATAACAGCCTGGAAAACAGAGATGTTTTAAACCTTTTGTCCACAAGTGGGACATTGAAACAAAAATATTACTCAAAATACTAAAGTAATATTATTGTCAAAAGATAATCCCGTGAAAAGATGAAAAGGAAACACGCACTGATCCTGCTAACAAGTGTTGTCTGTGAATCCGAAGCCTCGTGGAGCTTTTTCATTTGTGCCACAAACCTCCGTCATCCAAAAACTATTAAAAACACATTGAGCCACGCACCATTGCACTGGCTGAGCCGTGGCTGAAAATAGCCAGGAAAAAGTGCTATTTACTCCTGTTTGACTGATGTTTCCTAAAAACCACAGTGTCGCGCTGTTAGAGGAAATTATTGAGACTTTTATATATATTTGTGAACTATTTATAAAGATTTATGTCCTCGGAGGGAATCGTGGGATTTGGTCTGAGAGCCACAGACATGGGGGAGTCAGAAAGTGTCGGGAGATGAACTAATGCACTGTCGGTTTGTGTGTTTTCATGGGTTCTGCTGACAGTGAGCAAAACACACTGTAAAACTAGACAATTTAATATTATAATTGTGTAAAGTTCAGGGGGTTCATTGAAGACAGATTAAAAACCGGAACAGTCAAAGTTGATACAGCAGAGACGGAGATATCCAATCGATTAGAAGGATTCAAGCTCCAAAACAGCAGGTCAGGCAGTTCCCACAATGCATCTGGAGACCTGCCATGCCTGGGAAATAGTACTTCTGTATATCAATCAGACTCGATGTCTCAAGTTTGCAAAGAGGCTTCATCAGGGTTTAGTTTCTCCGCCTTCAGAGACTAAGCTCCCCTCTGAGCTGCAGAAGACACTGTACAAATATTAGGATGCCACTCAGTAGATCGCATATCTCCAACAAGACCCAAATTTCACACGCTGGGATATCAGTCCCCTGAATGTTACAGATTTTTTCATTAAGTTGCATGAATTATTCTCTATAGGACAGTGATTCACAACCTTTTAAGAAGAGCCATTTGCTTTTTTTTATCTATTTCTGACCCTTTGTAACAGGTCAATTATTTCTGTGATCTGCAAGCACCCCCACGACTCATGTTCCCGTCATTAAGAATTATGAAGATGTAAAACTATCATTTCTTTAATGATTTTACAAAAAGCCAGAAGATGTGAAGCAGAAAACTTTAAATTCCTTTTTTTTATTGATGTTAATCAGGACTCGATCCCTCAGATTTATCCTGCAAACCATTTGAGGGTCACAAACCCCAAGTTGGGAACCATTACTCGAGGGAATTGGTGTCCAAAACGCCCACTGTTAAAGAAAGTGAAACACATCCTGGATCCGCCACTTCATCTGTATCAACGCCAAAATAAATTGGGTTCTGTCCCGGCCCATGTCCCGTCCTTCCACCAAGTTTCATGAGAGTCCGTTCAGCAGTTTTTGGGTAATCCTGCTGACAGACAAAGAGACGGACAGGGGGGGAAATATCACATCCTTGGTCGAGGTTATCAAATCGAATGTCTGTGTATGGCAGTTATGGTGTTTGGGAATCACAACGGTTAACGGCAACTTAAACACTTAATTAAACTTTCTCCTGTATAAAGTTAGATGTGCCTGTCACCCATCCACCGCCCTCACCTTGCACACCTCTACTTTGTGCCTCGCTCCCTGCAGGACACTGCACTTTGCTTCTGTCCTTTATTTTGCCACCAGACATAAATCATGGCTTGTATAAACGTCCTGTATGAACTTAATTCATAGAGGTCACAGGCTGGAGCAGTGTCACTTTAAAAAAAGTCAATGTATAGTTCAAAACTATTCAAGTACAAGTTCTAATATAAACTATTCTTTCTTCAGTATCTTCCTCTTGATTTCTTCCAGGGAACGGGAGCTGGAGACTGAATGTGAACTCGCTGGAAGGCCACGTACAGATCAGTCTCAGCCATCAGCTCCACCAGTGGAACACAGATGACCCAACTTGTGCTGTATCATGACTAAAGTGTAAGTATAGAGTCCACGGGGGGTCGTAGATTGGATTCAGATCACACACAGACATACAGCGTCTGCCCCACCACCACCACTCCGCCGACGTGCTGCTGTATCAGGCAGCGCAGGCAGGGAGTCAGGGAGCAGCAACAGGGCTATTAGGACTCCCAGGGACCCTATCGATCTCCTCATTGATCCCCTCCTGCCTCGGCCTAGTCCAGACAACTGCGAGGTATTATACGGCCACTACGGGAAAGAGCAGTGAAACACTACAGACGAGAGCAGGCCTGACATCAGGGGACGCACGTGATGAGGGCGGCAGGAGAGCCACTTAGAGGAAGAGACAAAAAGACACAGAGTCAGAGTGAAAGTCAAAAACCTTCCCTCTCTCCTTGCCTACTTTTTACGCAGCTCTTTTCCTTCAAATTTAAGTGGTCAGTATTTATACAGTGATTTGTAGGTGCTTTACAGAGGAGTCTTTGCCATTCACACACGAAATGGGGGAGACAGGGGTCAAACCTTCAGGATAGTGGACGACCCACTCTACCTCCTGAGCCACAGCTGCCTTTGAGGCGCCTGTTTCCTTTTAACGTACATGGTTCACATTTCTCTTTCATCTGGAATTTCCCAAACAATAAAATGACACCAGGGCTGGAGAGTGAAGTGGATCGTTATTTACAGTATAAAGATGTTATCCAACAGTCGGAGCGGAGCAGATTTATAATCTGTGACAAAATGGGTGGAAGAAGAGAAAGAAAAAAAAAAAACTTCCCCACCCTTTTATGATCGTGCATCACGGTTATCAGAACCAGGCAGGAAGGAGCCTGCACCTCCAAATGGATCATATTAAAGTTACACATGTGACTGAGGTACGGAGGGAGTTCAGCCCGATGATCAACAACTTCTGAAAAAGATGTAATAGAGGACGAGAAAAGATTGTTTCACTTATAAATGATAAAGATGTTGTAATAGTTGTTACCAGTCAGTGCTGCAGGGCTCCTGCTCCACAGCCGCTGGCACTGGAGAAAGAAAATAAAGCAATAGTGTCCCCACTGGACCTGTCTCGGTACTGCTACTGCCAATGCATTAGCACAAGCAGATATGTATATATTACTTGATCGCCTAAACAATCCAATAATTGATGTCCAGTCACTATGTGTGTGTGTGTGTGTGTGTGTGTGTTTGTGTGTGTGTGTGGGGGGGTCCTCACTGTCCAGACTCTGTGACCATAGTGCTGAGTGTGCAGTGTGACCCTGATGTGTGTTAATGACAGAGGTGATGACAGCTCCTCATCAGAGTCCGGCTGATTAATGAATAACCGGCCCTTCACTTCGTCACTCCCTCACCACTAATGGATCTCTGTCTCACTCTGTCTATAATTATCACTCAATAATGAGGTCCAAATGAAGGCGTGTGTGTGTGTGTGTGTGTGTGTGTGTGTGTGTGTGTGTGTGTGTGTGTGTGTGTGTGTGTGTGTGTGTGTGTGTGTGTGTGTGTGTAAGAGGTTCATGTGTGTGTGACACCGAGAGGGAGGGTAATGTGAAGGTTGGAACATGTAGTAGATTACACATTGAATTTATTAGTTGTTTACAAGTGAAAAACCTCCATGTTGGAAGGAAGTTTGTGTTCATCAAGTACGGCATTTAAGTATAAATTTATTTGCACTTTATTTGAATCTTTTCACTTTATACTTCCACTTCCAGTCCAGAGGGATGTACTGTATCTACAGATGAAGAATTTGTATAAAATGCAAAATTTTATAAATTATCATATAGAATAAAATATCAATGTTATAGATTAAACTACCATCTATATTGCTAATATATATATATTGAATATTTTAAATGAGCCCCACTCGCAAGTACAACAGTACAATATTACTTATATGTAAATGCATCACCCATAGTCATCATCATGTTACCTTTCAGTTTCATCTTTACTTACTTTTACTCTCCTGGTATTAGAGTCAACAATTTTCAGAGAAACTCATTTTTAGGAACTAAGTTTTCGCAAAAAACTAAAAGTTCCTGTGAGAGATGTTGACAGTGTGAGTTCATTAAACTGAGGCTGAGGCCAAATATACAATACTTGGATAAATTATTATGATTATCATTCTTACATTACAACCCTGCAATGTGCTGGCGACCTGCAGAGCGAACCACACCCCTCGCCCTGTGTCAGCTGGCGTTGGCTCCAGATGACCCCGTGACCCTTCAAAGGATAAACAGCACAGGTAATGGATGTACGCCGGATGGACGGATTCTTTTATTACAAAGTTGGCAGTAGAAACAGAAAATGAGAGGAGGGAGAATTTGGGAACAATATTCAATAAAGTACTGTACTTACACCCAGACTTGGGGAATTGTACTGTAAACTACAGCCTTCAACTCTACAGATCTCATTCCAGCTGAACTGTTAACATCAACGTGTCAGGGAGAGTTCTCCACCTCCACACCAGGACAAATAAGATGTCGTACAAGAATAGTGTTCATACCTGCAGTGTAGATGGAGCTCGACAGACTTGTACAATCTCCCATTGAGTATTAAAGCTGGTCTGGTGGTTCACATTGTTTTTATTCATTTATCTTATCACCAATTTGTATTTGTGCTCGATACTATTAGTGATATATAATATGATAACATTTTGTATATTTTCTTTGAATTTGGTTAAGTTAATACATATACGTGTGTGTGTGTGTGTGTGTGTGTGTGTGTGTGTGTGTGTGTGTGTGTGTGTGTGTGTGTGTGTGTGTGTGTGTGTGTGTGTGTGTGTGGCAGACAGGGCCGTATCAGACCACCAACTGCTTCCTCCGCCGTGGGCACATAAACACACACACACACACACACACGCTTGCATACAGTGAATTTATACAAATAAAACAAGCCTCTAGAGGACGAGCGCAGAAGAACACTTTGAAACAGCATTTCTCACCAACAGTGGATCTGTTAGAAGGACGCAGACACTGAAATCCCCCGGAGCAATAACACACTCCCAGATGAGCATTGCACCGCAGCACAGGCGACCACTTGTTTCTGATTATCTGCTGTGCAGCGTGCAGCATTTTGCAGAGTCATCCACCTGTTGTCTCTTTTCTTTTATGGGTCAGCTCATCGGTGCCTATCAGTGCAGGCCATCTGTGATAAGAGAAGATAGAGTTGTCACAAAATACCCTATGTTCTCACACAGGGACGTGTTGCTAACGTCATCATTATGAAAAAGGTCTCGCCTTACATCTGAACGTGTAGATCAGCCCAGACGATTCACAATCTGCTCAGCAAAGTGCCACCATTAACACTCATTACTTGGTGATTGTGACCTATTAGCCGTTCACTATCTGATGTGGGCATCAAGCGCAGGGGTGTGTTAACCTGTCGCCAAAAAAACAACAACACACTGCCAAGCTCAGGGGATAAACTCTGCATCTATAAGAGCGATAAGGATTCATAAAACCTTTACAATCTCTGAGCAGCAAGAAGAGCCCTGATGACTGCTGCTTTCAAGACAAGGGTTGGAAGGGGTGAGGATGGATTTCATTCATATCTCCATACGAGAATGGTTGAGCGCACCATTCATGATGCAGCGTCATGACTTATCATATAGTCAAAAAATGTTATTGCAAAAAGTAACAAAGGAAAATTGTTATGGAAGGATTTGTTATGATCAAAAACAAGTTAATTGGGGATAACCTGAAACACTACAAATATATAGAAAATAAAAACTGACCCCGGTCACTTTTGACCCATGTTGTGTATCGAAGGGTTAAGTTGAAAGAATAACCTAGGCTTCAAAGAATTCCCAGGTGAAAGATGCTCAAAAGGCACGCAACACGGAGCCGTTATGTTGAGATGTGGAGGCCACGTCCGTCCACCACCAAGTCGGCTGTATTGTTTTCTTATCAGCTCTCAGACAAAAGAATTTCCTCAATGTGTCTGTGCCTGTAGCAGCTCTATCTCGCTCATCCCTCTGACCCCAGATTAATACTGTGTTAATATACAACCGAGGAGGGAGGAACATTCCAACGGGGAGGTGGCAGAGAAACTCACAAATGTGTTCAGATTTGAAGAGGTGACTTGTTTCTAGTATAGGTGACTCTAGCATCGCTTTATCCTGAACAGGCACCAAGGGATATAACTGAAAGTCAGTGTCATCAGGACTTTTAAAAGTTTTCTCCATCTCTCAATTGGAAGACACAAAAAAGGAGGGACAGGCAAAAAGACGACAAGTGAGTTAAATCATCATGAATGCGATCAAGCAGATGCTGTCTCTGGCCTGTATCATCCTGTCCTGCCTGGGCAACGGGATGACGCTCATCGGGGTCTACCTGCTGTCCGTGCAGACCGAGTTAAAGTTGACCTGGAAGACCGTCCCTGCCTATCTGTTGATCCTCTTCGGCCTCATGGTGGTCCTCATCGGGTTCTTCTGGAACATCTGTCACAGCATAAAGACCAAGATGTACCAGAGACGAGCACCTGAGCAGCAGATCTACACCATAGACAGGTAACTGTAATAAGAATGACGACACTGTAATTTGACTTTAATGAAAAACATTAAATGAAATAACCTGGTTATTGTTCTACAATATGGAACTTTTAAGCATTTTAATCTCATTCATTTATTTTGCATAAAAGTTCCAATAAAAATTGTTTGAAATATAAAAGTAGTTACGTAAAGTTAGAATAGTGCCTCGTGGAGGAAACCACAGGGAAAATGTCACATCAAAACCTTGACAAAAACAATTTTTCACATATCATTTGTTATCTATCTCTAATCTCATTTTAACCCTTGTTCTATTTTTTTATGTGAATTTTCAACATCTGGCCTGGAACAACAGATAATGCATATCTTTACAGATTAGTTCTGTTTCTCTTTCTCTGATGATAAAACCGTGTTGAATCATGTGCATCGTCCCTGTAAAACAAACAAAGCAACACAAAACGAACACCCTGTCTTTTCCTCTGCAGACCAGGCTCCTTTCCCCCGTCGTACGAGGACTCCCAGCTAGGCCAGGTCTCTTCGGATGCACCCCCCGAGTCTGCGTTTGTGGATGTTGAGATGAGCCTCGCTCCTCCTCTGTACAGCCAGGACAGCTCCCAGGCCCCGGACTGCACGTGGAGCTGGGAGCAGCCTCCTCGGTACAGTCAGGTGGGGCAGCAGGGACAGGGGGGTGCAGAGGAGCTGAGGGGAGAAACGCCACTGACTGAGAGATGAGATGTCGACCAGTTCCAGAAAAAATAGAAAAGACTCGTCGAGAGATGGCTCGGCTGCCAACGATGGCCCACAGAGACGTGTTGACATCACCTTTGTGCCATGGATCCACATCCAGCTCTTAACCTCCGAACTCTATCGACTGAACAAACTGCTCAGGCTTGTTTCAGCCCGGAGGGATTTATAGAAGTACTGGCTGTTCAGGTAAACTGTGGATCTGTGTTGATGTTACTCTAAATCTGTGGTTCCTTAACAGTATCAACCTGGTGAATGGATGGACATGTGAATTACTTGTATATATATCTTTTACCTGCACTGTATTGTTCCTATTTGTGCACTATTGAAATCAAACATTCCTTTATGTTTAGAAGTTAATGACGCCTGTTCTCGTGACGTTTGTGTTATAGAATAAAAAACCCAAGTCCTCAAAATGTTTCTTTCTCAATATTTAGCCAAACTTGGGATAATGTCTATTTACACGCTTTAAGATGTTTTTATATAATAACAATTCATCACTTCATAAATTAGCCTTCATTACTACATTACATTTACAATTAGATCAAACCAACAACCATAAACTTTTAAGTTAAGTATATGCATATATTCTACAACTATAAAAACTACTATACATCTATAACTCGAACCCTTCTTGGTATGAGGTGACAGTGGTGCCCCCTCCCAAATGAGGATTTGTCAAGTAAAAATCAATGTGTAGATTTTTCCAAGTGGCTGGAATAGACAACATGAAGACTGTCTATTTAATATAAGGAACAACAGATATAAAGTATATCTGATGCACTGAGCTGGTGATTACAATCGGGACATTGTGAAATAAGTTTACACTCAATAAAGGTGTGGCATCAGGAGATGTGCTAACAGGCTGTTCACCACAATAAAAACACTGGTGGAGCATTAATGTGCTCGGCTGTGCAACTTTGAAGCTTGTACATTTTTGACAACTGACCCTGTTCAAATTGACCAAGTACTTTAAAAGTAACAGTTTCATCTAATTCTGCTTCTGCCTATTTAACACAAATCTCTGACACATGGATCATTTCAGCTGAAACTCAAACCGTCTTCCGAGCAACAAATTGAAAAGGTAATAAAGTGGCGTTGATCCTCGTCCAGCCTCAGAAAGAACCACTGATTATGAAGCAGCCGTATGAGGCAATAACCTGTAATGGCTGACAGGTAATGTCTGACTGAGTGAACGCATCCTTGCGGATATCCACTGGCAAATCCTCAACTCAAAATGACGGCAATCAGTGTGTTTATGAGATCTGCTCTCTGCGTCTCATTCAGGCCATATAAAGATAAAGCCTCCTCGTTGCTTATCGCCGCACAACAGCTTCCACGGGTTCCCACACTCGGCCCCAAACAGGTGCCGCACTCGCCAAACAAAAGCCAGCACTTCTCCTCAAGGATGTTCAATCACCGTGCAAAGTATCCGCACAACACAGGGCTCTTAATTATGAGGAATTTGTTTAATTAAAATCCAAAATATGCCCGAGGGCGACATATCTCACTCTGATGTGTTTTTATTTGTCCCCATTAGAGCTGTCCGATTCAATTAGAAATAAAAGGCAACCGCTACACACACAAAAAAAAGTTTATTGGGATTTTTAAAAAAAAGAAAAAGAAATAATATATTCAAATGTGGTTATGTGGCATTCCCAAAGGCCTAAACTGACAAATTAAAGGAAAAGAGTAAAATCATTTTAGAATATATTTTTCTTCCTCTCCTTCATTCCTTTTCTTGCTGAGGCGCCATTATTTTACATTTGCTCCTCAGGCAGTAAACATGAGTGTGAAAACTCCCCACGTCTTCATGCAGCGAGATATGCTTCTACTTCAAACACTGTAATTCCCTTCACTATGTTGTATTAGCTGTGATGCAATGTCGCTTTTATTTTCACGCTTTGACAAAATGATTACTTCTGCATGAAATGGTTGTAAAAAAAAAAAAAAAAATACACTGTGACATAATGTATATGGGGGGGGGGAAAGGGAAGCAACATGAAAAGTGAACACTGCACCGTTATACAAAAACCAGCGTGAGTTACAAAACGGACAATTTCTCTTTGATAAAAGCGAGGCACAAACATTAATCGTCAGTCTGCACAGAACTTGTTTGCTGTTGACACATGTTTCACTATTAATCCCAAGAGATAATTAAATAGCCTCCCTGGTTGAGACACCATGCTATGGTTTCCACTAGTGGTCAATGCACAGGTGAGATAATAGCGTGCAACATTCATTTTCTTTTTCAGAGATAAACTCCTGCAGCCTCCGTTGAGTCGTCATTAAAGGAAAAATGAAAAAAATGAAAACTGAAGCTACAGAGAAGCTTTGAGGGGATTGGTGTCTGTGTGAGCTGGTGGATGAATGTGCATGTGCATGTGTGTTTTCCTGCTCGCTCATGTGATGACGTTTGGGCCGCGGCGTCCCGTCCGCTCGTGGATGCTGGAGATCTTCAGGGCGATGGCGATGAGAGGACCCAGCACCACCTGCAGAGAGAGAGACGTACAGCTCATGGCTCGCACAACATTTGCAATGCAGGGATTACTCAACAAGGATGTTTTGAATCAAGCAGCGAGGAACTTTGGAATGTGAAGGCGCACGTGGAGATTTATCAGAATCACAATCAGAAGCTATATTGTCATTGCACAAAATAGTACAACGAAGTTTGCTGTGCAGCACCTAAAAAGCGATCAATACATATAACAAATTTAGGGTGCGTTTCTTTTATGATCATAAAGTTTACGCAACTCTGATGTTACCCTGCTGCAGTTGGTTCGGGAACATGTTTCAAGCTCTGGAGGAAAAATCTTAAAGATCACAGCACTCTGAAATGACAATGTACAACTTGTATTTTTCTGTCTCTGTTTTTCTGTTTTATTTTGAGGACTTGTGAAGTGTTCCTGAATTTTTATTTGCATTGTTTGCACCTTTGACTACTGAAGTTCCTTTAGTGGGCATGTTGATGACGTTTCCAACATGCAACCGAAATGAAAGCAGAAGATTATCTCAGGATGAAAAAGAGGAGCCATGAAGGTGGAAGACGAAGATCTCAACTTGGAAGGATGACATTTGTGAGCTTACGGTGCTGTTAACAACAACTTGTGATTTCCGCAGTGGAATTCATTTGTCGTGTCCCGCCTCTTGCGTACTCTACCAGGGTGCCGCCCCTCGCCTGAAGGTTCTGGGCATTTTCCTGTTGTTGTGAACGCGTCTGACCCGTAGAATCTCCTGCTGCGCTCTTCGTACGTGAGAGAGAAACCGAACCAATTTCCCAGACATTTTCTTGAGTTCATGTCTGACAACGGTTCTTTATAATCGATTTTTTTAACTTTATAACAATTATCTGACAGTTTGTAAACTTCAAAAACTACATTCTAAGCAGCCGTAGCACAACTTTAACCATCTGATCCTTACACCCAGCCTCTCACATTAAATTACAATTAGTGATGAGAACTTCTTTGAGTAAACCTTTGTTTTCCTGTGCAGAGCAGCACACACAGTGTTTTGTAGATACCATGTGAGTTTGTGACGCAGATTCCAGTAACCTAGTTTGAATTGTGTCATCCTGATCCTATAAAACTGTGTAATAAGGCATGTAAAGAGAACTTTACAGAGGCTATATGGCCTTGTGTGTCGACCAGTTCTTGTTACTTGTTACAGATCAGTCATTCATAAAGTTTGTAGGCCAGGAAGACTCATGGTGTAATAAAGAAATCAGCCATGAGGAAATGTTGAGTTGGGCCATGAGAAGAGTTTTAACTGGATCAGGTACAGAGGGGGGAAAAATGACTTAAAGAAAACACGTCTAAAAATAAAATAAAATCTGAAGAATGTATGAAGACAAAGAAGAAATAACAGGATGTTCCCTCTACACAGCATGTATAGTTTTATCAGTGTGTTTGTTTTTGCTTATGTGCTCTGTGCAGGATTGCATAAGGATCTATTTGACCTGACTCAGGAGTTCTGTGTCACGATGTTAGATTCGTTGCATAGGGTCATGTGCTGGAACACACACAAACACAACTACATGAAAGTCAAGGATGTCATTTCTGCTGCCTGTGGCTCTGCTGCTCCTCTCAGTGCTATATATATAAAAACGAATCCGCGGTGCTTCTTTAATCTCGGCCTAATAAGCATGTTGGCTAATCATGTATGTCCCCTGGTGATTTATGTGCGTCGGATAAGGGGCAGATGATATGAATGTATTATGATTTTATTATTCATGATCTAATATCAATGATAGATTGTTCAAAGGGTTCCGTGGAGGTCACACAAGGAGACAGGGAAAATACCAGAAGAAGTATAGCAGGAGGTGAAATAAGCCAGAGGAATGCTACGCAGTTATAGTCAATACTAAATGAATGAAGCCTGTTTTTCATTAGCTACACACACAAAAAACACTGTCAAAATTATGGTTATAATATTTATATTCTTTTCCACAATTAAGACAAAAAATATATCGAATACGTATTAGCAATGCTGGAATACAACTCTGATAGTAAAGTATTTATTTAAGACACAAAGTTAGACATTACTTGCTGTCCTTTGTTTGTCCTCTTTGTCTTTTGGTAAAATATGTGTAATTTCTATTGGTACAAGGACCCATTGTTTGATGATGTTGTGCAGTTTGGCGGCCAAACCTAAATGAGGCTGTGCAGCCATCGTGACTGCAGCTTTACAGCCCCTGGCTTTGGTTAAAGTGCACAACCTGTCCCGACAAACATAACTACATGAGAAGGTATTGTCCCTATCACTCCAAAGTCTACAGGTCGATCAACTTGTCACATACACAGTGTCACATCGAGATCAAATCACTTGGACTCAGGTGGCCTCTGAGACTGTTACAGACAGATGTACTGTATATATACACATAACAGTATATAGACTATAAACTCAAACAGAAGAAGCAGACAGACACACTGTCCCGTCCTCTCTCTACCTGTGTCTCTCTGCTGTGTCTCTCAGCGTCTCTCTCGAAGCTCTCAGCATAAATGCGAACTGTGGAGCCCGTTCCCCCGCCGCTGCCGCTCATCCGGAACACCAGGCGTGACGCATCGGTGAAGACGATCCTTAAACCCTGGAAACACAAAAAGCAAGGATTCCACAATCAATTATTATGTTATAAATGAATGACCAGTGCAGATCACACGTTACCAGAGCTGAAAGAGTTTCCATGTTTACTTTCATTACCATCTTATACAAACAGCCAATTCCTAATCATTCAGTTTATAGTAACATGTGTAATGGCCCTGGCCCAGGAGAAACCTGGATATACAGTAACATGTATTAGTTTTACCCAGTCTTCCCAATCCCAAGAAAAGGCAGCGGCACCGTGTCCAAGTTATAGTTTAAAAATACAAAACAGCACTTTTATTTCAGTTTATTTCTATTTATTTCTTCAGAGAAAAGCAATGTCCTAATTAACAAACAAAAAAGGCCTCTGATTTCCCATAAACTTCCCTATGAAGGTAAATGAAAATAAACAAATGACACATTTCTAACCTAATGAAGAGATTCTGACATTCGGTACATGGACTTGTTATATTGTCACTAACAGGATCAACTGAATAATCTCATGAATAATGCATATTAAACTAAACTTAATTTAATATTCAACTTCAGTCTAAATACTACATACAACATTAACACATTATGAGCTTCGTCCTACAAAATAAATCTTTAAATATCAGAAATTTGGTATTGATTAGAGTATGAAACATTTATCCGCTCGTATCAAACAGGCAACTAGTGAAATTGGTGCCACTGACAAAAAGAGACAGGAGCCATTAATGGAGCAACGTTCACACAGGACATGTTATTTAATATGCAGTAACCAAACATATCCACTAGATGTCACTGACATTGTGTGTATGTCTGGGACAGTGTTGAGATTGGATTCCTTTACAGTGTAAACTCCGGAGTCCTTGTATCCAGACCAGTGCTTTCTACTAAAGTTATATAAGGTCACAGCTCTGCCAGGACCCCAGTGTTACTTCACCTCCATTTAAGTTTGCGACAATTTCCCACCAAACCTGTGAAACATCATTATTTTGCCTCCATAACCTCGATAACGTGTTCAGTGCTTGAACCTGACCTCAACATCTTCAGGAAAAACAGGATATTGTTGCGTCGGGGTAACCAGCCACAGCTCTCGCCGGCTGACGTAAGGGAGATAAGGCTTTTTGACTAATGAATGTGCGATGACTCTTATCTGTGCTGGATTCCACAGAGCCTCTTTCCTCATCCCATTAGAGCCAGAGACGAGCTCAGGGGGGAAGACAGCGATGTGTTTTGAGAAAAAGAAAAGAGTGGGGGACCATGAACAAGAGGTTTCCAAAACACACCAAAGATACGTTTTGCACGATTACCTTGACTGACTCTGCTGCGAGAACATGTTGTTTCTTTTCAGAAGAGTTTTGTGAATTATTAAAGTAGTAAAAAGACAGTGACCTCATCTCAGAGTAAAACCTGTTAACGTCTTCAAACTGTGACTCAGCCACATTGTTTACAGACCATGACACTGAAAGGGAAAGTAACTCTGGACCGCTCGCTGTCCTCCTCCTCCTCCATGTCTGAGTCTGGATGAGGAGAGAGACACAGTGATAATGAGAGATGTCCATCTGTCCGTCTGCCTGGCTGGCTGTCTTTCTCACTGTCTGTCTATCTGCGAGCACGTCAGCTCATCTCTAACAATAGAGGTGCAGTTATCAGGAGGCTTACTAATGCCTGTGCAAAACAATCTCAGAGACCCTTAGTGGACCCATACCAGCCACAGTGTGTCTGTCTGTCCATCTAATGCTAAGAGGCAAAACTAAGTAAATCCATTTTTTTATTCAAAATTCAAGCATATCTCTACCAAAGGCCCATCAGTCCCCTTATGAAACCACAATTAAATTCACTAGATCCAGAACCCCTGATCTGCATCTGCACCAATATCTGATGTGTTCCTCCTCGGGTCGTGCCCCACCCCTCCAAAAAGTGTAATGGGAATCAAATTGAGTAGTTTTTTTGTGTAATCCTGCTCAAATTAAACAAATCAATTACAAAAATCTAATTATCGAAATGATCCGGCAGCGATTTTAACCCACGGTTTGACCCAGTTGCCAAACAACCACTGCTGAAGTTTATCTGAGGACAAAGACAATTTGCTCAACTTGATCAACAGACTGAAGACATACTGCCACCATGTTAACAGCAGATGAAACAGACTGTAGACAAACTTTATGATCAACATAACTTTAAAGTTCAGTTTCTTGTATTTCAATTTATTTAAAATAGACCAAGCTGAAACACGTGTTGCATTTGTAACAAAACAACCATCAATAAATAGTCTTTAGGTCTTACAGGTTCTGTGACAAGGCTTTCTATCCATCCATCTGTCTGTCTGTCTATCCATCCATCAATATGCAGACAATACAGAAATAATTCAGTAGCCAACAACAAAAGCTGCCATGCCACTGCTGTGTAAATCCCACATACTTTGTCTTTGTGTGTATATGTGTTAGTGTCCATGTGCCAACTCCCCCCCCCCCCACCCCCCACCCCTTCAAACACACTGGCGGTGGAGACACTGCAAGTGAGACGACAGCTGATATAATTCTGTCCTAGGAGGAATGTGCGCTGTGCTAACACACACTGGGCCGACTGAGGATTTACCAGTGAGGTAAAACCACATTTCGGGGTGACTGGCAAAACTAGCTGTGGAGCTGCTGATAACCCGGTGGACATGAGGACTGAAGAGCAGTGATGTGTCAACTGTGGAAGGAGAAGTTGACAAAGTGACCGACAAACTTGTGTAGGTGTTGAAAGGATGTGCATGTGTTGACACTCATTCACATGGACAACTGACATCCAGTCCAGCATGTGTGCATGTGTCTGTGTCTGCGGCATGAGGCGGGGCACGGGCTAAGAAGTGTTGACGCCAGGAATGAGTTTCCACACATTTGTGGGCAGAACAGAGGGAGTCAGCTGGGTGGACTTCACTCGGAGGGAGGGAGGGAGGGAGAGAGGGAGGGAGAGAGAGAGGGAGTATAGTGACTGGGGGAGTTATCAGTGTGTGTGTGTGTGTGTGTGTGTGTGTGTGTAGGGTGCGGTGCTGTATGTGTGATGTGTGTTTGTATGAATATGTTTATGGTGTAACATGAAAGATAGACTATCATGTCCAAACATGGAACCTCTCTGATGCTCAGTGGGTGGTCTGCTTGACGAGAGGCTGATGAACGAGTGCGTGTGTATAAACGAGAGCGAGATGGAGAGGCCGTGTGATAAGACGTCTTCGGGCAGGCGAGACACGATATGAACCAGATCTTCAGGCCAACTCTATTTATTTTTCTGGTTTGACCCAAACTACTACAGCTGTGGGGTCTGTGGAAAAATGTATGATTGATTCAGCCGCTGCAATTTTAGAGTCTGACTGCTGTATTACTTTTAGCTCGTTGTACTTAACTAACCTCCGTCTTAGTGTTTACTTTTCATGTGATATGATATGAACACATTAAACCACCACTGGTTCACCTCAAAACGTATCAGGATGCTTCTTTTCTCATTAGACAAAATGTGGAACTGAGCCATTGAGGTTTGGATCAGTACATTTATACTTTTTTAGTATTAAAACAATCTGAATACTTCTACTGAATACATTAACACATAGCATGTACATTTTGACAATTCTGACCATCTCGTAGTGATCAGCTGACAAATAAACTTGGAAAAACTATATGACATGAGTGGGGATATGATTTATCTATAATAGGCTTATGCTCATATCAGCCTAGTTGTAAGGAAATGTCCCCTTTTTAGTGGTAAATACAACTTGGATGTAACATCCAGGGTGAAACATCCTCAGGGGTAGCACATATCCCAGCAGTAGTTTGCTGTGTACAAGAACACACATTTCACATTTAAAATTCAGGCAATAACTTAAATCTGATATCTTTCTATCAGATTTACACATTTTTCTGTTAGATTTCCTTCTTTAGAGTTCAAATTGACTATTTTGGAAATACTGCAGGGATGCAGGCTTTTTGCCCAAGTTTGAAATCTGTACACGTCACTGCATGAGTTTAACTCACTGGAATAATTTGTATATCCAATTACAAGGAGTGACAGGTTGTTATTGAGCTAAAACATTCATGACTGAATGAGAAACAACAACAGTGACTATAAAAGTGTGTTTAATGTGGATACCTGATCTGCTTAATAAGATCAGTCTTCTTGCAGATACTAATCTGGGATATTTGATCAGTACAAACCTGAAATACTATATTACTTTCCTTCCTGCCTACTCATTTCTACTTGTCTGACTCTGTCATGTAACGTGCAGCATTTACATTCCTTCTCCGTGTTCTTCCCAGACTGACCTGGTTTCGGGACACCGTTCCGTCCACGGGGTCGATGTACTCGAAGTTGTCGGCCTTCTCCACGCTGTATATGTGCTCTCCTACAGCAAACTTCTGGCTGCGGAATGCTTTGTCTGAGATTACTGCTTCCAGATCCCTCATAAAGTAAAAGGCTGCACGAGGATCCAGGCCTTCGTAGTCAAACCTGACAATCACAAGACGCACACACACACACACACACACACACACACACGAGCAATAAAACCATATCCAACACTAGAAACCAGTGAGGAAAACCTTGCTGTTGACCAGGGAAAGCTTTGTTAGAAATTAAAAAGTGTTGTTTTCTTAAGGTCATCCTCTAATCTTTTCCCTCATATATTTTACAGATCACTACAAAAAGCCTCTGTAGCCGGTTTATAGTGTTAAAATGGCCCTAAACTGGAAGAGACAACATTTGTCAGGGTAAGCAGCTTCTCTTTTCCAGAATCAAGCATTTTACTTTTTGCCATCTGCTGCTTGGCTTGACCTGTGTGTCCATCTATGTGTTGTGGAAAATGTGCATCGGTTTGGAAAAGCCCTCTGTGGGAATAAAAAAAGCTGATGCAACTGTCAGTGGGAACACTGACCTCGTCTCACAGGGGAGAGGTTCAAATAAGAGCAAGTGGCAAGAAATGGGGGAAGGTGAAAGTCTGGAAGACATTTTTGGCGTCAGTAGGAATACAAGGGATCGATACTACTGGGAAAAGGGAATCATGAGGCCAATCACGGGCCTTGTAGGTTTACATAAATTTAAGATATGCAAGGATCTAAACCAATGAAGAGACAAGATGTTATTTAGCTGCTTACCTGCAGAAGTAGTTGCGTCCGAACTTGGCCCAGTGCTCTCTGACTATCTGCTCCACTCCCTGTTTCCTGGCCGCCATGATGGAGAGCCACACCAGCACCGACCACAAACCGTCTTTCTCACGAATGTGGTCCGAACCTGCACGTGGAAGAAAAACACAAAAAACTAACTTACAACCATGACTGTGCTGTGTGCTCAAGTTTAGCATAAAAGCATAGCTTAGCATAAAAACACCTAAAACACATAAGACGTTATGTCGTGGCTATAGTGAAATGTAGCTATGCTAATGGGTTTATATTTCTTATCGTTGGACAGATTGGTTCTAACCATCTCCTGGCTCCTGCACAGTGATATGTGATATGACAGTGATATTAAACTTATTGTCTTAGAAATACTTCTTTTTGGTCAGTTTTATTGAGAACTGAAAGTAACAGAAGGTTTAGGAGGAATGCTTGGGCTTGGAAATGAACGTCTTCCAATCCACACCCAAAAAAACACAGACACACTTATACACACAAACAGAGGGGATGATCACACCCTTTCTCGGTCTCCTTCATTGGGGAGCTATCAGTCTGTTCTCAAAGACAGCTGCACAGTAAAGGTATCTGTCAAGGGAACACTCTGACATTTTAATCAAATGACTATGTTCGCAATGTTTTCCCTGCATCAGCCTTAAGTGGAAAAAAACGACTGAGCTCTTTTGTATCACAGGAGTTTGAGATGTCAACGAAAACATAAAGATATAATGTCTTTTTTTATAGGATGCATAACTATTCTGTAGAAAAAGAAGTGCACTTCAGAGGTCTGTGTCTGGCTGCAGGATTATACAGCTGTTAGGAAACTGTCAATATCTTAACCCCTGGCTTACTGTCAGTTTCCCCTTTGTCTGACGGTCTGACACAGAAACAGAGGATGAACTACAAATCTAATTATTACCCCTCTAGAAAACAATGTTGTCCATCTAGACTGTAAAACATGTCACAATTACAGCTTCTCTTTTCAGCTGCACTCAAAACGCTGTTTAAAAAGTCACACAACTTTTTCTAAGTAGCATAAGACATTTTTTTGTTTTATCTTATCATTATCAAGTCAAACGGTACTGACTGTACAGCAGAATACACCATCAGCATATGAGTCTCCGAGAAACCACCTGGCAAAAGAAAAAGTTCACCATTGTTGGAAGGGGCAAGAAGCGGAAGATGATGAGTTATAGAACCTGAGGTAAAACGAGTGAACCTGGAACAGGCTTTTACTTACAGAAGAGAATCAGATTGGAACAGACATTCAGCATTGGACTTATCTGATGGAGCAGTCCTGGATGGGGCTCAGATCAGTGATTTGAGCCCAGACCCCCAAACATGCACCCAGATCTGACACAAAGAAGACCAGTTAAGAGTCTCATGGGATAGGTAATAACTTCTAGATGTTTTTACAGACCACTGTCTCCATTGACATAGGGCACATTTGTTGCCATAACCCTGATGGCCAGTCTGACTATATGGAGACAGCTCCTGGACATGAAGGACCCCAGTTAGCATTAGCAGAACTTACTCTACCTTTACAATAGCACTGAGATCAGGGTTTCTAGTTTAAACTGGGATTCTTACTGTTGTTTCTTACTTTGGTCCATAGCCAGGCTGTGGTAGCCATGTTGCTGATGCTGACACAAGCAGCCAGAATGTCAGTTTGATAATTCAAACGAACACTGAGTCTCCTGGCTTTTCTAAAATGAGAAGTGGTGAAAATTACTATTTTCTGTAAGTTGTCTGTTGCCACTTAAAGTCTCCCGCATCTTTTCGAAGCTGATTATGGTATGTTTGATTCATTGTGGTGAAAAGAAATGATAAAATATTAAATAGAAATACTTGAAATAATTGTGTGTGTGTTTTTTTTTAGATTACTTGGACTGTTACCTGTGTGCATGACTTTTAAATTCTAGAGATGTCGTTATCCAAGTAATGTTGCACCTCGCATAGCAAAGTTTGACAGAAGTAGCTACGTTAACATGTTCAATAATCCCTGCTGTGCGTTTGAATTAGCGTACAGGAGTTAGTGAAGAGCAGGAGTGGTGAGCAGCTCTGATGATTTACTACCCTGGGCTCCCTCTGAGCTTTTGGCCTTACATGGCCTGACAACGAGTGAGCTCCCATAGTCCTCTGTGCTCTCTGCGTCTCTGCCTCCTCCATTTCTCTCCTCCTCGTCGATACTGCTCATGTTTGGACTCTCCCAACTCCCTCTCCTCGCTTTCCTACAAGCTTCTCTTGTCTTCTGTCCCGTTCACACCCATTTAAACAAGTTTTCTCCTCACGCTGAGCTTTTCCCCCCACTTCTCCTCAGTGGGAGGAGTATGGTAAGGATAAACAGGTGTAGAGGGAGGGCAAGAGCAAATGTGTATGATTCATTTGTGAATGCGTGGTTTATATTTTCTGTGTATGTGTATATGTGGCTGCGTTTGCATTCATAGAAACCACTGGAGGCCTGTTCGCATGTTGCAGTGATTCATGGAGCTCCTGTCTCCTTTTATAGCAGAAGAATGGGGATTATTTACACATGCAGTCAGGGTCACAGCCCTCACATCTATTACATGACTCTGACTGGAGCTACAGGCAGTCGGGATGCACTGCTCACAACTCTACAAATGGAACAGGCTGGCGAGTGTGCAGACGAGACGGGAACAGAGAAATTGTGGGAACCTTTTTCCTCTTTAAAGGGAAATTAGGATTTCATAATGACTTAGATGATATTTTTTGTGGTTTTGGACGTCTTACTTATGTGTAGTAGCAACATTTCACTCGTCAGGGAAGACGATTTCAAACAAATCCCAGGGTCGAAATTTTTTATTTTATTTTGAGAATAAAGCAGCAGGAAAGACCTCATCTGCATATAATAATAACATGACGACAACCCGATCATCAACTTTAATATATACTGTAGATAAAATACATATAAAGATGGATGACGCATGTCCACTTCCTCCCACTATCAAGAAATGAAGCCAAAATATCCTGGATACAAACACTGCCATCTTGTGCCAGTTACTTGGAGTCTGCACAGTAACAATCGGGGGGGGGGGGGGGTGACATCTTCGTCGACATTTTCAACGTGTATGGCTCCTTTTTTTCATCCTGAGATATTTGTATTCTAAGTTTTTTCACTTTTTGCGTGTTAGAAAGAATGTCACCAACCTCTCGCCCGCTGTGAAATTTCCGTACATTTTCCTGCTGTGTTCTCACATGGGCTCACTCACTCATTTTACTGGAAGGTTGGCAGGAAAAGTTCCAGAAATTATGTGAAGCAACTGACTCTGACATTTGTGTTCTCCCATACAGCCCCTCCAGGTAATTTCAGGAAAAAGTCTGGAGTTTAGTGCGTGTTTGAAAGCAGTACAAACAAAATAAAACTGGAATTGCAATAAACAGCAATTTCCCTTTAATTTCAAGGAAACATTTACTGGACACATTTGCTGTTTGAAAGTTTCATTGAGTCCCTGCTGCGAGTTCAGGAAGCAGCTGCTGGCGAGCGCGGTCCTCTAGTGACGGCTTTGTTTGCAGGCACCTCAACAACAGTTGCTGCCGAGGGGAGGGGATTTCTCAGTCACACACACCTACTCACATTTTCCAAACGGGGTCCAGGGGTTTGAATCAGTGACCTTCTAACCACATGCAAACAGGCTACTGCTGCCCTGTCTCTGTATTAACTGGATATTTCCATCTTGTATTAATGACATTCACAAATCTGTCTCAATGGGTGCAGGGCTTTTGTTGTTTGTGCCGTGAGCGAGCGAGCTACATCATACCTGTCCCGAAGCTCTCCTCCCCACAGAGGGAACAACGCCCAGAATCCATCAGGTTCCCAAAGTACCTCCAGCCTGTCGGAGTTTCGTAAAGCGCCAGTTTCATGGCCTTGGCTACCCTAAAAAAACAGGGCAGGGAGAAAGAGAGAGACAAAAAACAAAGCTGCTGAAAGGGGCTGTTGACTTTTTTGCTCCCAAACACACACTGTATTTATCCCACTTTAATATCCTTTCCCCAGTTCTGATACAAGCTTACAAACAATCCCCTGACCTTTGAAATAAAGCAAACCAAATGCTGTGTGACGAGCGAGATCTGCCAACAGCTCATCCCATAATTTAATAAGGTGAAGGCAGTGAGAACAAAGTGAGTTAACCTTTCAGCTGATGTTTGCTTTGAACCTCGGCCACGGAGGGAGAGGAGGACAGAGAGTGCGTGTGTGAGTGCGCACGTGTGTGTGTTGAGATCCCGGGGAGGGTGAAAGGTGCAGAAGGAACTTTTTGTCCAACTTGACAGAGAAATACGACTGGATACAATGGAATTACCGTAATATTATTATAAGGGGGTGTATTTTTAGAAGAGGGTTGGCACATCTGGACTCAAATGGAAATAGGAAAATAAAAAAACACAATATTGAATAACAATAGAAATCTGTAAAAAATTTAGATAATCCGATCTTGGTTTTGCGCCCCCCCTCTCTGCTTCACGTGCTTCAACTACAAATCTGAAACATGTTCATGGGGTTTCTTCCCCATGCTCCGAACTAAATGGGTTACAATGGCAACTTACTGTCAGTCCCATCACAAGTCAGCCAATAGCACAAGTGTCACGGCCTCATGAACAAGGTCACAGCTTTCATTAAGGACACTGAGGTCACGTCCTCAGAGATGTTTGTGGAAACTGAAGAGTTTAATTACGTGAAGAAGGAGTTTACATTCTACAGCAGCATGCACACGGTGAGTTTATTAAAGCGGACGGGAGGAGAACATTTCATTAAACCCTCAGGAGTCCACCGTCTACCTTCCACGATTTGGAATCTCGTTATCAGCTCAACATTACAAATATGACCAGGCCATCGACAGTGATTGCCGACTTCACAGGTTTAAATTATGAAATTACTTTACTGTTATGGTTCAATGATCTAATAGCATCGTTTTTAGCAGCAGTTCACTTACAGTCAAAGTTAGTGGCTGGGGAACATAGCGATTAAGAAGACTCGCTCTTCCTCCAGAGCCAACCAACTCATAACCTTAGTATTTAAAGAGGGAGTTGTGTACTAAAAAATAATCTTTATTAGAATCATAGTACAGTAAAATATTTTAGATTAGGTTACAAATTATGAAATATTATGATATGAGAAAATCCATGGATCTTGTGTAGCAGATGATACAGGAGGAGAGAGTGCAGGGACTTTGTATCGCAGAGATGTTCAGTCGCGCACCATTCTTGTCATTCCCCACAGATCACTCCTCAACCACATCACCCACAATCCCCAGTAAACACCTCAAAATGGAAAAAACACAATTCCCAGGACACCGCTCAGAAAGTGTCGACAAAATATTCAACCCAACAAAACAGAAACAAGAGATGTGGAAGCATCAATCTCAAACGTCTTTACTGTGGAATGCTGTGGGAATTCAGAGCACAATATATGTTTTTTTAACTGGCGGTGCACACGTCCACACAGTCATCATGCACATAAATAAACCCCCACACAGTGCCCAGTGCAGTTGTTTACATGAAGACGGGATAAATTACCAAATAAGAGTAAACCAGCTTCGTTCTCCTCGGGGGAAACGAGAGCTGGAACAGAAAGCCTGGAATTCCTTAAATAAAAAATAAAAAAGGAACCCTGGCCCTCTGACCAGCGTTTGACGTTTTCAATGGCACGTCCACAGCCAACACAAGCAGTGAACCTGACCCTGCCAGCGCTCCATTTTCAAACAATGTGCCGAAAAGCGTTGGGATTGAATTCTTGTTAACACTGGGACAATATTGAGATTGTGCGATTGCACCAGCTCTGTAACTCTGACCAAAGCACAAGCAACGGGCAAGTTCAGCTGAGACTTTTCTACATAAATGATATGGACCTTTATCAAACAAAACAACAGTTAGAAATTCAGAAAAACTGAAGACTAAAGAGTTGTTGGAATAGAAAGACAGAAAAGATACAAACACAAAGATAAGAATTAGTTTCATTCACAGAGTTTAGAGGCTTTTCAAACACATGCATATTCAAATCCTGTTGCGCTGTCTGAGGCCAGGCAGCCTCAGTGGATGCTGCCTCCCTCTACACAGGCCTTGCTCTCGACAGAAATATTTTGGCACATGAATATCACTAAAGACACGAGGGATGAACTTGGAAGATTTCTATTTAGGGCTGTACTCCCTTGTGTGAAGGTGTGACCTCTCAGCTCATAGCTCTACTCTATAGATGTCGATTTTCTCACGCTGGTTAGGGACAGAATTTGGCTAAAGGGAGCTGAAGATAACAAAATGACATCTTTTTTTATTATATAAGTCACATGTGCCATCAGAGAATACATGGACTTTTTAAAATTGTTACAAATCAGTCCCTCAATATTGTCATTAAATGGGCCAGTTAATGATCCCACTTCAATATCCTGTCTTTGAAGGATTTAATTGATTTTTATTATCGTGTCATGCAGATTATGTGTCCAGCATAAAACAGGCTTGTAAGACACCAGTATTTAGAAAAAGAAAAGGTAAAAAAAAAAGCGAGAAGCAGCATTAATAACAAACCTAAACAAATAAACCATCCTGTTATTTTAGAATCGAAGGCAATCGAAATGAACAGACATTTATTGTAATATAGATATTCTTAACTCATCGTAATAAGGCCAAAACAGAAGAAATGTGAAAAGAATGTTTAGTTTAATCATACCACTTTAAATTTAACAATTAAATGATTCTAATAAGGATTTTAAAACAATCTAACACTTACGCTGGTGTGACGCTCAGATATTTTTTTGACATATTAGATTATCCTGAACACTATGAGTAAAAATAATAACTAGGTGAGGCTAAGAAAATTCCAAAAATGAGTTTTTACAGCTGTTCAGTCGATCATTTATATTTTTTTTACTTTACAATCAGGCTTTTACTTACACATATAAAATCTTTTAAAATGCCTGATGTATTGAGTTGGTCTCATTTGTCAAACACTATCTCAGCTAATCGTTGTTTTTTCAAGGATCGAACAAAGCTCGATCAGAGACTGGGGCTACTGTGTGAAAAAGGTTTTATACAACACTGTAAGATTATGTGAAGAGAGTTAAGGTTTGTCCTTAGAACGATTTGGATGCTTTGGCCCCATAAGGTGAAGACGGAGATTTCGTGACCAGGCTCGGTTTTGTCTACCTTCCATCATCCTCATCACACGCATGCATAGACTCATCAAATATCTCCCTCCATGTCTTTCTCTGTCTTCTTCTGTCTGAGTACAGTGGGCAATGATGTTTTTCTTTATCTGTGAAGCTATAAACTTCTCACTTTTGGCCTTGACTTGATATTTTACCAAACATAGCATCCAGTGCCCTCACTCCTCACCTCCCCCTCTGAGCGCAGCGCGGACTTGAAGAGCTTTACACTGGCATCCAGACAGAAAGCGCAGCACTGCTGGATCTTTACTTAGGACTGAAATGTGAGTTCCTCTTGACCCGAACCACAAACGCCCACTGGACAACACTAATTTAATAGATTGAAGGTGTCGCTTTAGCGGCCAACGCTTAAAATACTTGATTTCTGTAAATGGTCATAGCTGTATTGTGTTTTGTAGAATCGGTATCAAGGCTGACATCGGTTCAAAACAGTTTCCAAAGCTGCTTCAAGAAAATATTTATTGTGTAATAATATTATATGAAGTGGAAAAGTGTGCCTGTTAGGTCAGTGTTTAACTTGGCCACCTCCTGTGTCTTGCCTCCTGTCAAAATACTGGCAGATAACAAAGTATTTCAGCCTCGTGACAGTTTTTTATATTTCTCTTATTTTAAAATGTTTTAGACGTGAACTGAAGAACAAATCTGGTATGGTTCCATTGCAGTTCTATATCAAAGAATCCCAAACAGGGATCCATGAACCACAGGGGGCATTTCTGCAGTTACTGTGTGTTATGTTGTAATGTGATGTGATTAAGACTGTGTGTTTAAATAAATAGTTAAAATTAAAGGATAAATGATTGAAATTGGTGGTGGTATGAATGCAAACTCATTTTAATCTTCTTTTCTGATTGGGCTGTGGGGGTTCATTAGACAAAGTGTGTTAAGAACCATTATTTATCAGACCTGGTATTTACATCCCACCTAAAAAATCCAATCACCCATTAAAAAAAAAAAAGGAATCTTGTCGAAGTGTTGCTATTGTGTCTGTGATTACAAATAAATCAGAATATGGACACTGAGAAGTGTATAAATACATTTTTGGGGAATAAATAAGGTTTCATTGTAAAACTGGAGTGAAAACCATAAAACAATATATATATTTCAACTAGTTAAACATTTGATTCGCCTTGCAGCGCTTATCAATGATTCACTATTAGAAATCTGACTTCATCGGGGTAACACATCAGTGGCTCAGTCCTCGGCAGATGTTTCCTTTACCAAACTTTCCCTCCCACTTTCTCTTCCTCTGACCCGTCCTGCCCTCCTTGCATCATCCCTCGCTTTGTTCACACAAGCAACCGATGCACAGACACAGAAATCCTCAGTCCACTCCAGAATGAGAGATTTCACAGGTACAGCAGAACTCCGGCCTCCTGTCCGTCTCAATCCAAATCACAACAAAACATCCCCCGTGCACATCTGAGGACAAATTCACCTTTCTCTTATTCCTCCTGGACACGCAGCTACATGCAGTACATACACCATCACATTCATCAAGGCTTTTATAACACAGATTGCGTCACTATGCATAAACACACAGTTGGGAGGACTGCTCAGTCTAAACACTGAGCACACACACACACACACACACACACACACACACACACACACACACACACACACACACACACACACACACACACACACACACACACACACACACACACACACACACACACACACACACACACACTATAACAACTCTACTAAAAAAGGCCGACACTTGGGCCGACTCCAGGGTCCAACACCACACGACTGAGTACTTCAGCGCTTCCTAGAAACCGTCAAACACATGCAGATATGGATGTGACGCCTGCAGACACGGACATGTCGTGTTGAACAAAGTGACCATGTCCTGCAGCGTCGGCCATTATCAGTGAGCTCTCATCGATGTGCTGACCCGAGGGTTCGCTGGTTAAATTGGGTTAACAGGGGGAAAACTTGTTTTTTATAAGAGCACGATACTATCTGTGTTTAAGGTATTATCTGAAACAGACATCGAACTGGGTTATTCTACTCGTCGGCAGATTGCACAACCAAGTGAGAGCTTCCTGGAAATTTATGCTGTTGTCAATACTGAAAGGAAAAAAGCTTAGAAAATAGACAGAGAGATGAAGGAGGCACTTAGTTTAGTAGGAACTGATGAAAAGGCCTTTGTGTGTGACAGGGTTGTAGTGGAACTTGTAGTGTGTGTGTGTGTGTGTGTGTGTGTGTGTGTGTGTGTGTGTGTGTGTGTGTGTGTGTGTGTACTCAGGGAGGTGCGGCAGTTATGGGGGTGAGTTCAACATCATAAGATGCAGCTTTAGGCAACGAGCAGCTCAACAACACAGTGTCCAAGCGATGTGTGTCTGTGTGTCTCAGTGTGTGTGTGTGTGTGTGTGTGTGTGTGTGTGTGTGTGTGTTTGTGTGTGTGTACGCCTGAGTGAGGGAGAGTCTCTACACTGACAGAGATGACCAATAGCTCTGTGATGTAACATCTCACTCCACATTTATAAGCATAATTTTTTCCTTGAAACTGTGCCGCCCAAAGAAACTACGATTAGTGAGGTCACTTCCTTATTATCCTCCAGCATAACACACACTAACAGTCACACACAAACACATTCAAGCATGTGCACACAAAGACAGATGGTCATACATACGTTTACACTCAGCTGGATCAGTGACATACCACTGCAGTTTTAGTTTCCTAATCATAAACTTGATTAAACCTGAAATTAATCCAATGGCAGTAAAATTCTCTTGTTACAGCAGCAGATAGTTAGAATGAGGTAGACAAGGGAATGTGTTAATGAAGAAAACAATTCATATATTTCATATTTTCCCTCAAAATTAACTTTAATTAAGTAAAATAGTTACAATCCGATGCTTATGGGATGTAGTTGTTTGCGCACAATTTTCTTCATTATTCAGTCTGTATAAAAGTCATTAAAGTCATTTAATGCTGATAAATAGGTCAAAAGGAGTTTGTTGGAATAGTTATCTTAGTTTGCAGGTGATACGCTCTATGAGGTCTATTTCTATTTACTTAAATGGAATATAATTTAATGTTAAATTTCAGTGATTCTTTATGCAACAGATTTTGATATATAGATGTTTTATGGAGGAAACTACAAATTGGAAAACTTTGGATCTAACTCAACTTGCTGTGCACAGCATACATATACTATATATACAAATACTATAGTCTGAACTAGTCCATCTCCTCTGGTTCCCTCGTTGTGTTTAACGTCTGCTACCCTTGAGGAGCATTCTGTTGAAGCCACAGCGGGAGCAGTGCAAGGGATCCCTCCGTCTGGAACAATGTCAGTGAGGATAACTTTAGCTGTGCACACATCCTCTCACTCAGCACCCTCCGCTCAGCTCTGGTTTTACATAACACACAATATTTATAGGCGGTGAGTAAATGTGTGCATGTGTGTACGTGCATGTGATCTCATAGTCTAATAGTGTGCGTGTGTGTTGTACCTATCAAGGGCGGTGCTGGTGGCCATACTCCTGGCAAAGCCTTTGACGCCATGCTGTCTGAAGTAGGGGATGGCGGCGAGGTTGGCAGCCATGATGGCCACTGAATCAGCTGGGTTAACAAAGAAGCCGTTCTCTCCGAGGATCATGTACCGGTCCTAAACATGGAATAATATGAACAGAGACTTTAGGGTTTAGTTGACAGTAGGACAAATATAGAATAACACCATTCCTATCCTTTAAGGGAAACTATAAATATTAGCAAATAAAAAAAAGTTGTACCTAAATACATGTATAATGTACATTAAATGAATTATATCAATACATTATGCCTGCAAATCTCTTCATGTCACTGTCAGTGGTTAAACATGGGACAGTATAACTGTGAGTTCCTTTTTCAGTGACAGTATAATGTAACAGACACATTCGCCCTGTACGATTATAACCACTGGCACTAATGACTGTGAGGATACTGATCCTTGTGGGAGAAACAGAGCAGATATGACATAAGTCTCCTGATGCTGCGCTAATTTACTTAGCAAAGGGTGTGTGTGTGTGTGTGTGTGTGTGTGTGTGTGTGTGTCTGTGTGTGTGTGAGCAGTCAAAATGACTATTGGATGACAGTGTGGAAAAAGTGAGCTGCTTGTTTGATCACCATGGTTAAAGTATTATTCAGCTCTCATTACTTTTCTTCCTGTTATCAATAAACAAACAAAAAACAATTAATAAATGAATAGATCTCTCTCTGGTATCTATGGGCGGAGTCTGAATTACTTGGATTTAGTCTTTGTAGCTTTGACAACATAAGTGACCTTTTTGATGGGACGCGATGGGATTTTTCAGAAAGTCTTTGAAGCGACAGCAATACCAATAGAGCGGATGGGTGAGATGACAATGAATGAATAGAACTTTATTGTCAACCAATGTTGGAAAATTGCCTTCGGCTCACCAGTACAACATAAAATCAAACCAACAGATGGAAGGACAATACATTAAAACAAAAAAATTAAAACTAAAGTAGCAGTTCAATTTCTGTGGGTTGAACTGCAACAGACGCTATAAAATAAAATCACTTGTGAGCATCACACAGACGAAGTGCAGGTGTCTCACCCCATCGGCATCGAACGCAGCTCCGAAGCCGAACTCGCCTCCTTTCATGGCATCGACCAGAGTGGTGGCGTACGTCAGGTTGGGCTCGGGAGGGCAGCCGCCAAAGTCCTCCAGAGGGACACAGTTCACCGCTGAGTTAGCAGGGGCCCCCAGCTCATCACACAGGATCCTACGTACATAGGGGCCCATCACTGCAACACGAGAGGAGGCGTTAACCAAATAATAAATAACAACAGCCCAGGGGTTAAATGATGGGACGATTAACTGTCTCACCTCCATTCATTGCATCTATGTGTATCTTTAGCTGCTCTGGTCCCGTGAGGAGACTTTTAATGGCAGTGAAGTCGAAGATGTTCCTCAGCAGCTGTAGATACACCTCCACCGAGTCCACAATCTCCACTGGAAACACAGAGGAGAGCTTAGAGCTGGATGCCAATGGGGTTTGTTAGTAAAACTGAATGAGTGAGTAAGTTACCTCTGAAAGGTTTGAACTTGTTCTCCAGGTCAAACTCTTGCCTCCCCAGCCTGGAGAGGTCAATGCGGAGATCGGGGCAGATGGCGTACTCCTCCAGTGTCCGACTCACCTGGTGGATCCTGTCCATCACTGTATCCGGGGACGGACCTGCCAGCAAAGTAAAGATATTTGTTAACTCTACAGACACATATTGATTTTTTTTTGCCAAATGGAGAAAATAAATCCTATCTCACCTCCGTTTGCTACATTGAACTTGATGCCAAAGTCTCCAGCGGGGCCTCCGGGGTTGTGGCTCGCTGTGAGGATGATCCCACCAATGGCCTTGATCTTCCTGATGATGCAGGAAACAGCGGGGGTGGACAGGAGGCCGTTGTGGCCGATCACCAGACGACCAATCTGCACAGCACAGTTATCAGAGAGCTTACACATCATCCCACGATGTTGTAATAATGTTTTCAGTTGTGCTCAAACTGTCTTATAAGTTAAAGGTTCAAGGCTCCACTATCTTCAGAGGTTGGATGTTTGTCAAATGATGTGTAAATATAAAACCAGGCAGGAAAATGTATAAAAAGTGATCATCTATGGGAAATGTGGCAGAAAAATATCTTTCTTATAATAATTTTATCCGAAAGCAGCACCAGACCAATACATCTTGTCACTCTGCAGGTGACCAATTGACGTCCTGCTTTAAAATGCAAATCCCCTGCCCCACGAGGGTGCCCCACGAGCTGCACTCTCCATTTATAAACTATATGCTACTTTTAAAGTGGTAACACCACCGGCATCCCATAATGCCCCTCGGATATCAGCTATATTAAATGAAAGTGTGGCTCACAGGAGAGGAATGCATTCTAGTTACGTCAGTGTATTATCCTCCAGGCATGTTGCAGGACTGAAAGAAGAATAAATCAGATACTGGGAGAGGCTATCTGCACCCCCCTATTCTGACTTTTGGTTCAGTGCCATGAAACAGGGGATCCCCAGAGCGAGCAGTTTGGCCGAGGACAGATGGAACCGGGAGGGGAGGGGGCACACGTCGGCAGGAAAACAGCGCAGGATGGATGGACCTGCCGATAAGACCCACGTCAAGAGACATTTGGCTGGGCCAGCAGAAAAGCGGAGCGATCTCAAAAACAAATTATATTCCCTTCAGATTTTCCTTTGGAACCTGTCCAAACCAATCACAGAGATCTCGGAGCAAGCGTTTTAAATGAGCTGCGGGGATTTTTCCTCCTCTCTGTGTCTCTCACTCCCGACTTCCTATTTTCATGTATCTGCTGCTGACACTTTGACACTACGAAGGAGTGGAGACATCTACATTAACCAGTCTCACAATCACTCTACCTATAGGTTACAGAGCTCCCCTACCTATTTTTGCTTGTGGCCCCTGAATACAGAGCAAGGTCCTCTTGCAACATTTCCTCACAAGGTGCCGGCATCTTTGGTGCATTCACACTTGTAGGCCGGCTGTGGCTCAGGAGATAGAGCGGGTGGCCCACCACCAGCAAGAGGGTCATGTGGTTCGATCACAGGCTGCATGCCAAAGTGTTCTTGGGCAAAACCCTGAACCTCTGTGCCGGCAGAGTGTGAGTGATGTGTGATAGAGAAAGTGCAGCACATAGATGCACTGAATGAAAGGGCGAACAGCCAAACTCTACTGTAAAGCATAACGCAAATAAAGACCATTTACCATTTGGTTGTAGAATTGTCCACCTCATACAGGGTGGGTGTTAATCCCCAGTTCTGAACAGGGTCAATAGAATGTGATCTTTTTATTCCAAGAGGGAGTTCTTCACTTCTCTGTGTTTCATTTGGCAAATTTAAAAACTGCCCTTAAAAGGTAACGATTGTGGGGAAACCCTGGTATTCATCGTGTCTCCCTTTAGATTCATCTTGCAATAGGTGTCCTCCCATGATGGGAGCCACAGCCGAGCAAATACTGAACATCCTGAATGTGATACTTCTATTGATAAAACTTTTATAAATATCCTTGTGGCAGGTTCATTTAGGCAATGACGCAACTAACTTTGCTTCATCACTTTCCTGGAGTTTGATAACTGGTTTCCACCACAAATTATTGTCATAGCCCACATGGTTACTTTTATGCATCAGGATTAAAGGTTCTTTTGGCATGTGTAGGAAATAAGCCTTAATTCCCATCCATCAAAGCAGGTTATCCATTGATTTTAACATTACATATTGATTTTTACACCATTTATTGTTGATCTATTACTCTTACAGTTGAAAGCTTTTATCACTGCTGATTGTTTTTGATGGTTTATACTGGTGTGATATACCTGTAGGCTTTTATGTTCCTAATGGATAGAAAAAGTTATTTGAACAGAGTAGAAAAGAATAAGAGAAGAGTGTGTTGTCTGTTAGTGAGCAGCAGTTGATGAAGGATATACTGACACAAATGAAGGCCTGTGACAGCCCCTCCGCGTGCAGACCCCCTCCCCTCTTACCCCGTTAGCAGCTGCCATCTGCACGATCACCTCGATGGCAGCTCGGCTGAAGTATCGGCCGTCGCTGCCCACCACCATGGTGCAGCCCTGTCGGTCCCGCAGGTCGATGGAGGACAGGAGGCTCTGGATGTAGTTCTGCAGGTAGTTCTTCTTGCCCTCGAACACCGCCGTCTTCCGCCGCAGCCCGCTGGTGCCGGGCCGCTGGTCGTCGAAGGGGGCGGTTTGGACCGTCACCACCGGGATGGGGCTCGTCTCCATCCTCCTCGTCGGGAGCCAGCGGGAGGACACCGATTAAAAAACAAGCTGAAGTTTGGGGCTGGAGACTTAAAGTGGTGGAGAGAGAGAGAAGTGACAGCAGCTCCACAAAGGGATGTAAAGGCGTTGTAAAGAAAGTCAAAGGTTCTCACTTCGACAACCCGGAGAGCTGCATCCCTTCAGTGCCAAACTTTACGCACAGCGAGCCCTCTCCTCTGCTCTTGGACAACTCCCTCTTTTCCTAATAAGCCTGAACAACTGAGTGAGGAAAAAAATCAGGGAGGGTCAGAATCTTCAAGGCCCACAATCAGCTGAGCCTCGGGACAGAAATAGACCTCTGACTGATGGTCGAGGGGAATTGTTTCAGTCTGCAACCGGACACTGCCTCTATCTGGGCCGTCCTCACTGCCCAGTATGTGGAGCCATGCGCCATGACTGAGTCGAGTCCGTCACAGGAGTTTGAAAGTGAGGAGCGACACAGAGAGAGTTCAGCCAGGATCGTTTCTGAGACTCATTCTCTCCTGCACGAACTATGTATTTGATTTATTTGATAAATTGTTAAAGATTTGAAACAGTGACATTGCAGTTAGTAGTTTATTATCTCACAGCATGAAGAAGACGAGGTCAGCATCAGATCAGCATCACGTCTGCTCCAGTCTTTTGGTGAACAGCGCAACCTTGAGGCCGAAAGACAGAACTGAACACATTTTTTAATCCCTCGAAAAATACATCCTAAATAATAAATGTGAACATGTTAAAAAAAAATTGGAAATATCTCTATTATAAAATAATTATGAGGTAATGATAACTGTTATTGATATATTAATTTTTATTATCATATTAACAAAATGCTGTGATACTCTAAATATAGCTCTATGAAATATTTTATGCTTTTTAAACAAGGCGTGTAGTAAATTAACTATTTGGAGACTCATTTCAAATGATTCATTTTGAGAAACTGAAATATGGCACAAATGTATTTGCTCTTTTTACCCATCCAGATTTTATTAATCTTAAAAAGCTAAACTGATTAAATGCTTTATTTTGAAAAGAGAGCAATCTAATGACTGTGACTACTTTTATTTATGTATCAATAAGAAAGTTTGCACCTTTATATGAAGAGATCACATATTCATGTATTGGTTGGAAAAAGTCGTTTTTAATTAAGTTTTGTTGTCTCTGTCTAAATCGAAAGGATGATTATTATTATTTTGTTGTTGTTTTTGTTTTTGTTGTTTTTGTTATACGTGCACCCAAACTGCACATTTTTGACATTAAAACAGAAAGTGTTGCAGGTATTTTTCAAGACATTTATTTTTACACCTTAATAACAAATAAAAAAAACACGTTCATCAACAAGGATTTCCACTGCAGCGAGATTCACAAATATATTACCACTCATCTTATTTACATTGACTTCTTCTTTTTAAGACATAACTTTGAATGTCACTCACATAAATATCATGCAATTAAAACATTTCTTTAAGAAACATGTCTCCACACAGACTCCAACACACAGGCACAGTTCAGTCTTCAGCAGCGAGGGTAGGAGAGTCGGAGCTGCTCGTTTATTAACGCGGCGGTGCTCAGCATGGCAGGAGGGCAGAAAGGAGTCCTGGGAGCCTGCAGGAGCCTCGGGACCAAACATGAGGGGCCCGACATGAGGTGACCGTACACGGTGTGCGGGCCCTGCTGAGGGTTTGGGTTCTGAGGGGCGAAGGGAGAGGGTTTGCTGATGATGCTGTCGATGCTGAAGGAGCACTTGGCCTGCGGGCCCGACTTTGGCTCACTGAGCTCTGTTGCGCACACTCTGAAGTCTTTGGCACCACCGCACTTCCCTTGGTTGTTCAGAGTTTGTGGTAGGAGGTGATAGTTGGAGGGAGGCATCATGATGCCCTCCTGCAGGGGCATATACCGGAGAGGAGCGGTGGGTGGGGGGCTCACCTGGCCCTGCACATAGTAAGGCTGCCCATACGGTCGCTGGAAGTTCATGCTGGAGTAAAACATAAGTCCATCTTTGCCAAACTCGGGCTGGTTTCTCTTGAAGCGCTTCCTTCGCCGCAGGAAGCTGCCGTTGTCGAACATGTCCTCAGAAGCTGGGTCCAGGGACCAGTAGTTGCCTTTGCCAGGGTTCCCAGGCTCCCTCGGGATCTTGATGAAACAGTCGTTGAGGGAGAGGTTGTGCCGGATGGAGTTCTGCCACGCGGGGAACTTGTCCCTGTAGTAGGGGAACTTGTTGCTGATGAAGTCGCAGATGCCACTCAGCGTCAGCTTCTTCAGCGGGCTCTGCAGGATGGCCATGGTGATGAGGGCGATGTAGGAGTAGGGAGGCTTCACCGAGCTGCTCTGGGCTTTCCTGGACGGCTGTGCGTCTGGGTAGAAACTGTTCTCACTCTCCCCCGACGAGTCCGGCTCTGAGGAGTCACATTCAGCACCAGATTCTGCTGAGGAGCCCGCGTCCGTGGAGCACTCGTTTCCATATAAACGTCCGTGGGTAGGCTTATCCTCGCCCACTATGTCAATCTCATCCTCCTCTGTGGGCGAAGCGGCGTGTTGCGAGGCTTCAAATTCACTGGAGAGAGTCATGGTCACACGTGGAATGGTCACGAACGCGTAAAAACTCTGCTGTGCCAAATGAGGCACAAATGGCTCGCCGTGCGTAAAAACCAAAAGCACCTAGTCATGCGTAAAAGCGCATCTACTGTGTGGTTCCTCTTAAGCCTCGTGTAGCGGCTGTTTACTGTGATAGTGAGAGCTGTTGGCTTTATATGTTGAGAGGCTGCAGCCCAGCAGGCCAGTCCCTTTAACCCTGTGGACCTATCAGAGTGGCCCCTCACAGCGGGGAGCAGGAAACAAGAATACAGGTGGGGAGGGAGCTGAAGTGCGCAGGGCCCATTCATGCAAAGAAAGACCAGTTTCAGTAGTGATTTGTCGTGTTATATGGCAAACTCATTGTGGGATTTATTTGAATTATGAGCTGATACTAAAGAGCAGACAATATATACAAAATTTTAAAAGAAAGATAATCACAGCAGCTTCACAGACTGTAAACCTCTGTACGCGCTTTACGCACGTTGATATACTTTGGAAAATCACTTATTGCATTGACTTTGGTTTGTGCTCTCTGGGTTTTTGGAAGTTGTGAGGATACTGCTGTGTCTGTCCTCTCTAATCATTTGATATTACAAATCCCACAGCAGCACAGTCGGAGGTGGGATGCTCTTGGGAGTTTTAACACCACGCCTAACCCGTGATAAGAAACCAGGTGCCCCCCCTCGGAACCCCCGCGGGTTCGTTTAGTTTGCCACCTCTGGATGCCCGCGGGTGATGTGACCATGAAAATGGCCGTGGTGGGGCTCCCCGCAGCTCGAGAAGAAAGGAGGCAATGGTCGTCTTAACGAGACCATCAGCATCAGAATCGAGAAGGAAACGGCTCAGCTGCTCGGTGCGTTCAGGGCCACAGGGCTCAGCTCCGCTTTACGACCGGCGTGAATAAGCAGCGGAGTCATCCTCAAAGCAAACCGGTTCAACAGCGGATATGTGCCAAAGCCGTGCTGCTAAACCATCTCCATTGCAAATGACCGAGTTGGGAAAACTCCACCTATTTCCTCACCTGACCGGGCCTACTGTGTCACTGTGTCTGTGTGTGTGTGTGTGTGTGTGTGTGTGTGTGTGTGTGTGTGTGTGTGTGTGTGTGTGTGTGGGGCATGGTTCTCTCATGACTGTGTCCTTGAAAGCATTATCAGCAAATCCCAGAAGATATAATTGTTGTAATTTGTTGAAAAGCACATTTTAAACAAAACCAGTTTGTCAATGCAACTGATGTGGAGTAATTGTATTTTTTCAAGGGGCAGATAAAGCAAATAAAGAACAATTTAAAAAATAAAATATTTTGTTTGCATTGGGGCGAAGTAAAGATTACAGTTTTTAATTTAAGATTTATTCAAACCAGTAAAAACAGAACTGTTCCACTGTAAAAAAGCTGAATAAATAAAAGCAATCACATAGATTAGACCTCAAAACTATACATGTTTGTGTGGTGCTGACAAATTGTAATAATGTTATTAAGGAAACTTTAGTTGTAAAACATTGTTTTACAAACACACTGTTCTAATCATGGTCTGTTCACTAAATGCAAACTTTGAAAAGTCTTTGTATGCGTTTCAAAACACTGAAAGCTAAGATGTTAATGCTCTTTTCACACTTTGTTGAGTATCTTGTGACTTTACCACTTGAGCACGTAGTTGTTATATTAATAGTTTGCTATTGTGAACTACGTACACATTTTCATGATGTTAAAAATGTGAAAGTAAAACCTTAACATATATCAGAAAAATTACAGAGTAGCATCTTCAGAAAAAAAGATTTATTTTGAATAATTTAAAAATACAGGATGATAAAAGCCAGAAACATGAGCGAGTCTCATTTACAAAATACAGTCTTGTACCAGATTTGAAACAGTAAGTGCATCACTACTGGGGCTCTATCCTTCAAACATTGCAGATTTTACAAGGCCTTCATTATTAAAATGCAGCATATTGATTACATTTCTAGATTTTTCTGGTATCTTTTGTGAATACACACATTCTTACTTATATATTTATTATATTTTTTTTTGGGGGGGGGGGGGCATATTTGGTACGTTTCCAGGGTGTGAAGCACATCACGCAGTATTTAACTCAGGAACCACAGCAAAACACACACGCTGTAGCTTTTAAACCTGGTAAAACTACCGTCTTGATCACTACAGCACAGACGTCCTCTGACGTACCTCACCCTCACGAAGGAAAGGAATTTACATCTGAAACACACGGCCCCAGATCCACAGACGACAAGAGCCACAGCTTCTGCTCCAGACTCCAGTTTTTGACGTGAAGAGGAGAAAAGATCTTCTAGCTAATTTCTCTATGACTCCTGCATCACTCTGGAAATGAACTGTTCCTGCAGAATGTCCTTGTCCAGGTTCCTACCTGCAAACAAGAATTTACAATTTCACTGTACCTGAGTATGATGACAATAAAGATCTTGAATCTTGGAGTGACCATTAAGTACGGCAAAAACATATATATGTTGTGTGAGGACAAAATTCATATTTTTGCATTTTCTGCAGAATTTTAGGGAAGGAAATAAGAAATCCATAAATTAAAGATACTACAAACTCTGATGGAGAATTACAGCAAAGAACTTCATGTGACAATTTATGCTAAAACTACTAAACTTTAAAGATATGGATTAATGTTAATGAATGACAAACATTAGGTGAACAATAGCATTGAAAAACTTTAATGTCAATTTTCTGCCAATGTGATGAAACTCATTGAATTGGCCGCCTTTACAGTAGTGGTTTAATAATTATGTAAAGATAAACATGTGAAAGAAGTGTGTGTGTCTTCACCTATGAAGACCAGTCGGTTGATCCGCAGGTTCTCCTCCCAAAGCTGTGGAGTCTCATTCAGCTCGTACAGCTCGTGGACCCCCTGCAGCATCACTTGGTGGGCGTTAGCTGCAAATGATACTATGCCCTGAAAACACACAAGTCACAAGTCACAAGTGACACATTAACCCGCACTGAATGAAGGATCTGGAGCCGCTTAATACGGATAATACAGCGGCTGTTATTGATCACTGCCAACACCGGGGTGCATACTGTTCTCTAATGTACCTTTAACCGGATGACGGTCATGGGTTGCCCCTCTTTGTTTTTGAACATCTTTTCCCATAAGAGCTCCTGAAACACAGGAAAGTGGGTGTTTACTTTTCAAAGCAGTAAAGGCAGCGGGTGAGCTACATGATGCAGAGTGTGTGTGTACCTGGATAAAAATATTCAAGGTGTCCTCAGAGAGATCTCCAGCCACTTCAAATGTCACCGTTAAAATACTCTGAAAATGACACAAACATCATTTTTACTGGAATTCATGCGAGAATTTTGAAAAATAATTAAATTGTTTTCAATGCAATAGTGAAAGCATCTGCCAAATGTGTGAATGTGATGCAAAAGTAGCGAAACTACTCCAAAATAATCCATTACAAGTAGAAAATACTTTGTTACAAGAACCTTCCGTAAGCACTAAGGTTTGAAAGTATATACGGTAATAAAGTATCAAACGAAAAAAAAGAACTTGGTAAATGTCCAATCCAAAGTGTAATATTTGTTAATTTACACTATATGTATGTTAACAGAACATTATACTTCAATGTTGTCAAGGAAGAGCTAAGTTTATGGACTAAATAAACTGTTGGCTAAAGTTTAATCTTCAGGAAATCATTTACAAACTGATCTTTAAAATCTAGTAGAAGTAACAAGTAACTAACAAGGTAACAAGTAGCTGTCGATAAACCAGTAATTTGAGTAGAAGTCATGAAATCAAAATATTCAAGTGAATTTAAGTACCTCAAATTAAACTGTAAGTTCACTGCTTGTTCAAGTCTACTTAGTTACACTGAGTAAGATACACGGATGGCACTTCTTTTAACATATATTTTTCTGGGTTTGAGGAATTAGCATAGTCATAATGAAACATTAAACAAAAGACGTGTTTTTTACGCCCCGGCTGATGACTTTGTCAATGACTGTGTCAAATCCCACGACTCCCAGCAATGGCACCTCGCTCTACTTCTCACACTCACACACAAGCTCCCCAATACTTCCTTACAGCATTAAAAGGGCACTTTGCAGATATTTGGGGGGTGGTGGTGGCGGTGGTGGGGGGGTGGTTGTGTTGAAGTGTTAAGGTTACACACTTCCTTGTCATTTGGTATAACAACAGAAAAACAGCATTCTCATTTACATGAAAAGAGCAACATGGGGGAAGGAGGGGGCAGGGGGGGTCTGAGGGACACTGAGCTTCATGCGGGAAAGGGGGACCCGGAGAAAACAGACAACAATGGCGTTATTTGCCCACACAAACAACCCCTCAGCCCTCTCCTCATCCTGTGATAAAAGTTCATGGTTATAAAAGCACCAACAAGATGCGGCCTAATTGCTGGAAGCGGTCATTTGCTCTACAGCTCAGATGAAAGAAAGAAAGAAATGGAATGAGACTAAATGGAGAGGATATTTCTGGTCATAATTCACATCTGCATGGAAAAGAACCTGACTTAAATGATGTTTGGTTTTGGGAATAAGTTGTATCTCTCTTCTAAAATGGTAAACTTGAGGTTTTCCCGTTCATATCTGACAATCCAGTTGTTAATTATCTGGTGAAATGCAGCCTCTGTACCACATTTTATGACATCTGGATCTAATTCAACCAGCTGCAGAGCCATAATATGTAGCCAAGACTCTGGCCAGTCTAGCCAATACAGTGACGTCTAGAGAAATTCAATGTCTGTGCCGCCACGTATGACCCGAGACTGCATCTATTTGTAGTGCGACAAGGAAACATCAAAAGCCTCAAGTGGATCTCGACACAAAACCCAAAGCGGGGAGGGAGTTTTCACTGCGGTGTCACAGCCTGGGGGAATGCAAGGCACAGATTTAGCCCCAGGAGAATGCATCCCCCCTTTTTTGCAGTCAGTAGGAAATGATGTGTTGAAATAAATTAGCAAACAAAACAAGGAAAACTTGAAGAGAGTAAGTGCAGGGAGCGAGTAAGTGTGAAACAGCTCCGAGCAGACAGACAATACCTTGTCGAGATGAGGGTTCGTCGGTTTCACAAGCCGGAGCTTCTCGGCCAGACTTTCAGAGGAGAGAAGATATTAAAATCCATGAAACTTGTGAGTCATTTTTAACTTAAAAAGGCTCAAGAGATGAAAATGCTGCATTTACCACATTCATCCAAAATTTATTCTAAAATACTCAAATAAAACTTTTAAATATTCTGCTTTTGTTTGTATCTGTCAGCTGCACAGTGGCGTTTTTAACACCGAGTCACAGTGAGTGTTTTGTAGGATTTTATTTCTAAAGTTTTCACAAGTCCATTTAGAGTTGCGTCATTAAGCACTGATACAGAACACTTCGTACTCTACTGTGAGAAACACGTCAATAATTTTGTTCCGTGTCCTCTCTGTTCTAGTTGCTGACATTAGAAGTTATTGTTTTGGTTTGGTGATCGATGGCTGTATGATTTTTAGACAGCTCTAAGACACCCCCCAAAATGGATTGTAAGATAAATTAAATAATATAAATCAGCATTGTTGTCATGTTGTGCTATTTCATAGTCTTCATTAGAATCACACCTGAAAAAGTTTCCCTTTAGGTCGTTTCTCAGATAATCTTTTACATGATAGTTTTAGAAACTTTATTTTTAATGTCATGATCACATTTTTTGTTTAACCCTGTTTTTGTTTTACATTGTGTGTTCCCTATTGTACATTGTTTACATGTATCTCATTGTCATTGCTGCCTGTTGTAAAACAAAGTTTTATTATCAATGAAGCTTTCCTGCTAAATAAAGGCTAAAGAAAATGACTGTCTAAAGTGTACGATATAAGTAGAAGTGTCAAAAAAAAGTATGTGAGCTTTTTTTTTTACTACTTTTATGCATGTCCTTGGTCTTTTCTGCAGAAGTGGATTATACCATTTTGGACTGTACCATTTTATCTGTGTGTTTCTCACAGTACAGCACAAAGTGTTCTGTATCAGTGCTTAATGACACAGCTCTGAATGGACTTGTGAAAACTTTAGAAATGGCAATTAAACCCTACAAAACACTCACCACCACCCCCAAATAAACTACAGCCCTTGTTCTCCCCATCAGACCTCACAAGGAGGCTAAATGTTGTGTCCAGCAGCTCGAGCCCTGTGTGCTGTTAGTGCCACACAGGCAGAGCGGCGGGGGGCCGCTTCAAACAGCCAGCATGGGATCGAGGGGAGGAGGGGCCCGGACTCTCAAAGGCAGGGGGAAGACGAGCTGTGTGTTGGGACATGGGGGACTCCTTGGGAGTCAGTGGACACACACAGCTCTAATCCTCTGCAGCTGGTCGCAGAGACACTGACCGAGGGCATGTAAGAGAGCTTTAACACCGTGGCCCGCTTCATTCACATGAAGAGATGAACACTGATGCTATTCATGAGAAAGACATTCTACAGGGGATACAATATGATGACCACCCTGTGGTGTAACAGGGGGACGCTCAATAAAGGAGTCTGTTAATTAGAGAGAAACACGGTGAGCAATAGTATCAAAGACCGTTGGGTACACAGTTCAGACAGGGAAGCAACAAAGGCCGTCGATGCAGCCAAATAAGTTCTTGATCCTTCACGGTAAGTTTTAGAATAGACACTGTACACGAGTACGGTCGATATCATCAGCAGACACACAGACCACTGACGGAAGTTTGTGTCACAGCTGATACGTCTCTATTTGTGTGGAGTTTGGGGTTGTCCACATGAGAAATGTTTAAAACAGTATTTCACACAATATCTATTTTAATTTCGATTCTGGTCTCAGTTTAGGAAATTCACCAAGTCCTATGTTGAATTTATCACCTTTACTAAACTCAATTGATTTCATTTAAATTTTATTCCAAATAAAACCTGACAATAAAAATCAGGGGTAATATATCTGTGCAAAATGAAAACAAAGTTGTTGTTTAAAACATTTTCACTGTGTTATGGTCAGAGTAGTGCAACTTCTTTGAGATTTATTTTCTTCTCGATTCCCCCATCCGTGGAGAATGGGAACGTGGCATGATGGTATTCTAGAATGAGAGGCGTGACGTGTAACATCATCTGTCCCACCATGCTGGCTCTGCCTTATACACTGAAACTGATCCGGCTCTGTGACTAACTCAACTGTCTGTATAAAGAAAGATCAATGGTCCCCCACCTAGTTCAGCTTAACTCTTGCCAATTTCGTTCCTATTTTACACAGGGTAGATTGAAGTATAATTTTTTTTATAAATTTGTTGTTATTTCTAATTCTACACATTTGGAAACATTGCCAAAATACTGCGATTAAAAAAACGAATGAAGCCTAGAACATGGGCAGGGCTCTGGAACAGGAGTCGTTCCCTGGACCTCAGGATGTTCGGAGTATGCACAAGTCTGAACAAACGACATGACAAAGCTTGAACATCATCATCATCATCATTTATCCACCAGAGCGCAATGACTTTATAATGTCCCCCTCAGCACACGTCTTAGTCTCAGTCAATTTGAAGAGATCCTCAAAATATTTTCATAATTTTTTTAAACGCTGAAACTAGGCTTTAACATAAAATGTGGTTTTTGAGTCCATTTCACACCTAAAGACAATTTTTCTCAATGAAAACATTTGGTGTACATGAGAATGGGAGGAAACCGACTCACTTTGCTCCGTCCTTACTGTCGAAACAATGTAGATCCAGAACTTCAGAGAGATCCACCCTGTGAAAGAAGATCACTGCTTATTCACCTTTTTTCAATTTTAATTTAAATTCTGACTTTCAGTTTTTATCTGTAGGTAAAAAAAAATTAAGCAAGAAATTCCAACACTTGACGCAAATTTGCTAAAAATAACATTCAGGGTAACCGAGTGAAGTGACTTAAGCGAGAAGTTGTGGGAATGTTTTTCTGATTAACCCCTCGCTGCACGCTGTCTTTCATGTCGTCACCCTGGTCTGAATTCTGTGGGGGGGAGCGAAGCCGATCCGAAACACACCCCAACCTTTCATACACTTCTTGTGCTAGCCAGATGCTACTTGGGTGCAACAACACACAACATGCCAACATAAAACACATAAACACACATACTTGCACACGTGCAAGCTGACACACATGCAACCATGTTGGCTTGAAGACCCGGGGTCAAGGAGCAAAGACTTGTGGGTAACTGGACACCATTTGAAGGTTTGGTGTTTACTCAGGGTGCGCCAGTTTGTGTATTTATACGCGTGTGAGTGTTGGGGGGTTCTCACGAGCAGTGTTATGCCTGAACTGCTTCATCTTTGATACGAAGATCTGAGGAGCAGCAGCAGCACGTGGAGTTCATAGAGGGAACCTGGCCACAGAGGAACTACATGACCTTATCACACACACACACACGCACATGCACATGCACGTGCAAAAAAAACAAAACACTTACCTCGATCTCTGGCATTCTAGAATCTTGACGAGACCATTTATCGATCTGAAGTGAAAGAAAAAACATGAAAGTAATGCTATTTGTAATGTAAACATGTCCTAAATGTAAATATACAGCTTAATAACAAAAACCCTGATAAATGGAATGGCACCAAGTGTATATCGCCAGAGCCCAAGTGTCCCCTTCAATTCAATCAAGATGCACCAAATTGCACACACATAGATATCAGTCCCCTTAATATGCCGGACTTGTATCATGAAAATGACAAAAACAAACATCCCAATCTCACAAAGAAAAACTATTCCTAGATCCGCCTCCTTAATCCAATGAGCTCCAAAAGTTAATCTGTTCTTCCTTGGCGAAAAAACCCCCACTTTTCAAGAAAATCGGTTCAGCAGTTTTTGCACAATCCTAACAGACCAGCAAACAGCAATGAAAACATGACCTCCTTGGCTTAGGGGGGTGTTTAAAGAAATATAATCGTAGATGAAAGCGGATAATAAGCAGCATAAATTATAAGGTTATGACCTGACAGTGTCTCGGACTCGGTTTAGCTCGTCCTCAGTCACCAGGTCTGTCTTGTTGATAACGGTCAGGTCAGCGAGAGCAATCTGTCTGAAAAGGAATAAAATACAATAGATACAGTTAATTAGGCATCATGCTCTTCAATATCTGACAACCACTAACAGCAGAGAAAACACTCATAGATCTCCAGGACTAAAATCAGGACGTCACTGCCTTGTCACATTGTTTGTTCATTCTCCCTGTGTGTGTGTGTGTGTGTGTGTGTGTGTGTGTGTGTGTGTGTGTGTGTGTGTGTGTGTGTGTGTGTGTGTGTGTGTGTGTGTGTGTGCAGGCATGGCAAACTCAAATGGGAGCTGAGTGTGTTCAGTTTGGAGGTGAAAACACAAACAGACAAAGAATGCGAAGGGTCGTGCGACTGCTCTTTCTTCATTAGTGTATTTATTCAACAACACCACCACCACCATACAGCTGCTGGAGGAGACAGAGAGAGAGACGTCCAGGGAGACAGACAGAGGGGAGACCTATTTAGACCGTCTTTATGGAATAATTTGGCCATTTGGAGAAATGCACATATTCATGTTCTTTCCAAAGAGAAACCTGCTCATGTCAACTTGGCAAAAAACTTTAAACAAGGTGAAGGAACGGGGCATGGTTCTGTCCAAATTTACCTCCTAATCTCACTAAAAAGTATTTTGTTGAAACTTTGAAAACATACCTGACTGCTTCATTCACGAGTCCATCAGATTTTTCTTCGGTCAGTTGCTACAGAGAGAAAATATAGTGAACGTAACTTACACATGCATCCACAAAACTAACAAAAAGTAAGAAAGTGCTCAAGCCGAACCATTTCTGAAAAACATTAACATTTCACTCAACGTTTGCAACAGCCAACATAAAAAGTGGCAGATAGATTGATATAAGAATTGCCTGTATTTCATCCTTGTGAACCGAGTGACTTTCTGAGCACATGAAACCTCAGGAGATCCCTTTTCATTTTGTTGCTGTCCCGTGTCCTCACACTGGGGGATGCAGCAATTTCATCCAACAGTTTAATATCTGATAACAGAGAGCGAGCAGGAGGTGTTAATCTGGATCCTGACCCCTGAGCGTCAATCTGACATGAACCTGTCACTGCCCCAATCACCATAGCTTCAACTCTGACTGAAGAAATGACAAAAACAATAGATTAACCGATTTCTGCTTTGTATTCAATGACCTATGCATCGAGAGACAAAGGCCTTTCAGAGGGTGTGAGGGGTTAAGACGCAGGTAAATCTGAAGCCTCTCATACAGACAGATGAGGGGAGAGGAAGGGGAGTGGATGTGACAGTCCTATTAAAAAGTTCACATCTCTGATATCAATTACTCCTTCACTACGAGTTACCCTCTCCTTCTTTCTGTCATTGTTTCCTTCCTTCTGTCTCTTTCTCCACTTGGAGGACAGATCAGCACCGAGGCCATGAGATGTGTCACCTCACTGCCTGTGACACCTTCAAATTAGAGCCCATTATCTCGGTGTCACTTATCCTGTTCCTTTTAAATACCACAGGGAGGGCAGGGTGTGAGTGTGTGTGTGTGCGTGCGTGCGTGCGTGCGTGCGTGCGTGCGTGCGTGCGTGCGTGCATGCGTGCGTGCGTGCGTGCGTGCGTGTGCGCGCTGGTGGGAAACAGACACTCTCACAAGCTTTATTACTTATTTTTTGTTGTTGGTGGTCATGAGCAAATACACTTTAAATATGCTTCAAAGTTAATTTCTAATGCTGTCTTGATTCTTAAACAAGTCAAAGAGCATATACCGATATATAAGTTTGTCGATAATATCAGCAGATATGAACCGTTCGCAGAAATATCGGTGTCTGCGTTTATGTTTGCTGATGTGTGCTGAAAACTTTGATTTCACAGAATAAATAATACACATAAAATGAGTATTATGGTCACATTTTATGTAAAAATAGACTAAATTACACGTCTTCTTCATAACAACATCTCAGGAATGATTGCAAAACATATATATCTACATCTGTATCTGATATGTTTTACTTGCTAATAGTGTATTTGCATCTGCCCCCAAAAATCCATATCGATTGGGATCTATATATAAAATGTAAGAAACCAACAGTCCAAAACCCAAAGATATAGAATTTACAAACAGGCAGACCAGGAAATATATCAAAGTTTCACATTAGAGAAGGTTGTTAATAAATGACTTTGGTAGTTGATTAATCAACTATTACAATTGTTGACATTTAACTTTCTGCTCATTAAAATGTCCGTTTGTCCAACTGTCTCATTACTAAACAAGATACAACATCTCATACGTGAACATCCACTTATTACATACCTGCAGTCCGTACTTGGCATCGATGACGGTGACGATGCCTGTGATGAACGAAATGTACAAGTTATTAGAATCAGTAAAACGACAACTTGTGCACATTCTGTTGTGAACTGCCGATGCCTTTTGGTGTTTAGTTTTGTCTGCTTGCTTCTGCCACTTTCTCAGCCATGCGAGGTAAACTTTTGCTCCGGCAGCCTGTCACAACAGAGCCAACAGCTGCGTATGTGGTGTGAGGAGCAAGACGCCGTTCATGCAAACACACACAGAGCAGGTAAATAAACTGTGTTACAGGCCAGGTACCATTTGGACAGGTCACAAAAATGTCTCTTACAAATTGTACTGTTGACCTTTCAACGACAGATGAAGCTGCTTTCAGACATGCACTGAACTCAAGACATTTTCTGGAGCTGCATGTGGGAACGCAAACGTCTAAGTCAGTTACTCCAATCCTAACCAATAACCCTGAGGATGAAAAAGAGAAGCCATACACGTAGAAGACACCGGAAAATATGTCAATTTGGAAAGACAATGAGATTTGAGAGCTATTGGTGATAAGGCGTTTTCTGCAGCCAAATTTAGACTTCATGTTCCACGAATTCTTCTTAATATGTGAAAGTCTATTTTCCAGACATTTTAAAGAGTTCATGTCTGAAAAAGGCTCTATTGTGTTATTTGCAAGGAAATGCTTGATTTGTGCTGCATTTCCAAGTTGATCAGTCTTATAAAGCCATTTAAACACCACCAATGATCAGCGTAATGATTTAAATGGCAGCATTAAATTACATAGTTCATTTTATGTTACATATGACAGACCAACGATATGTGAGAAATCATGTTTAGTGCAGAAAACAAAGTGAGACAGAGCATCAGGCAGAAAGAGCATCAGGGACAAATATCTCACCGTCCAAATAAATGTCACTGCCAAGCTCTGCGTCGACCCAGAACATGGAGGCCACAGCACCTGCCAGAGGATATGAAATGTTATCTTAGATATAAACCACTGATATAATGAAAAGATACATATGCAAAGATCAGAAATTTGTAATTATAAATATTTACAATGTAAAAATTAATTCAGCTATTAATGATACAATAAAGTAGCGAATATACCAAGTGTTCAGTACTCATGAGCAGCAAAAACTCACATTTGAAAACCCTGCATGTTTTTTTCTGGCTGAGCTTTGTGGAGCAGATAAAACCAATATCAGAGGCTTTCAATTGTTTATCTCCTGCTCGTACATTTGGTTTGTTTCGATTTTCCTGTGAAGGCGGTTATTACAAGACCCTATGTTCCCGTGCCAGCCACAGCTTGTTCACATAATGCCCTTTCGTCAAGCTGCCGAGCGAGAATACGAAAGCATTGTAAATATTTGATGGATGCCTAATGAAAACACAGTTTTTGAGTGGCATGTTTCACATAACCCATCCAACCTCCTCCTGAACGGAAGGGGAGAATCCCTCGGGAGCCCTGGTGATTGACAGTGCCGCCGGAGCCAATGACAGACCTGTCCTAGCCGATAACAAGCCTGTCTCAGCCAATGACGTGGCAGAGATGTGAGGACAGCCTTGAGTCTGAGCCTTGCTCCGTTGGTTCTGTCTGTGGGGCCAAGTGGTGTGTGTCTGCCCGTGTCTCCCACCTCCTGACACCTGTCAGTTAGCGACACACCCCGATCGCCACAGCCCTCTAATAGCCTAATATTGATTTCCTGATTCAAACCTGAGAGCTGAATGGACAGATAGGTTTCTGTTTTGACTGCCTTGATGTAAATAGGCTCCTTGGATTCACAGCAGCACAAGTCTGGAGTTACAAAATATTTCACTTCTGATGTGGGTTTCACAAAGAAATCTCCAGTTTTAAATATTTAGACTTATGGAATTGATCCATAGGTCATTCCTTAAATATTGTGCCAGGAACACTAAGCTGTTCTGAGTAAGATAAAAAAGACAGAACAGACTCAGAGGATCAGAGTCCAGAATGGTGGCATTAATAGTCAACATTCAACAGGGCGACTCTAACATGCAACAATAAAACTGCTGGATTCTCTCAGATATTCTTTACGTACATAGAAATCATGTACTGCTTCAATCCAATTTAGTTACATTACTCAACTATTTGACACAAGGATATGAAGACCTCACTCACGTTGTTTCGGTCTATACTGTCAGTACCAGTGCCACATTCAAGAATACCTGTTGAATGCAGTCTTAACCTGTTTTATTTTAGTTTTAACATTTGAAACTATGGTCTACAACCACATACTTTTTTTCCAATATCTACTCTTGCAAAAATCGTACCTGGATCAGCGAGTCCAGTGGTTTCTAACAGGATGTAGTCAAACTTTCCTTTCTTCTCCATCAGGTTCTCAATGGCTTTAAGACCATTGTCCCTGAAAACATCGAAATAACACATAATTTCATATATGTATTGAATTTGCGACAAAAACCACATAACAAGTTAGAAGCATCCTTAGATCCTGTTAATTGACAATAATATCAGACAGTTAATCTCCATACTTGACCGAGCAGCAGAGGCAGCCATTTCTCAGCTCCAGCCACTCCTCGTACAGCTCCCCCCCCTGGCTCACTGCGAGAGACTTCTCCAGGGCACTGCCTGCAGAGGGAGGAATTACAGTCACTGATACAGAAAGATGTCTGTCTGCTGTCAAGAAATATAAACAACAATTAAAGGGAAATCCAGAACTTTCAAAAAATTAAAAGACGCAGGATTTAAAAAGGAAACTGGATTTTAAAATCAGTTCAATGAAAAAACGCCGGCGATTCTAAGCAGAAAAACTGTACAACACTGATACCGTAAGAAAATGACATGTGTGAAATTGTACTGAGGTCAATGTGAATATAAAGTATAATATCTGGCAATCTGTGGTACATGGTGAAAAACTCATTTTACGACCTGAACCCAACTGCTCTGGGTTCAAGGCAAAACGTTACTCTGCTGTCCTCTTGTGGAAATCTCTGATAATACAACAATCCCCCTACAACACATTTGTAATATAATGTTTTATATGTGTGTAGTGCATCTTCTGACTAAAAAAGAAAGTTGTGAATATGAATGTGTTGTTCTCCAAAAGACACGGTGAGTTTACCCTCTCCAAATTCATTGAGTATGACGGCGATCCGCTTGTTGTGCTGCTCTGTTAATATGTAGTTCAGGAGCGTGGTCTTTCCGGCACCTACAGAGAAACAGGAAGCACTTGTGAGCAGCACTTACAATAGAACACATTCTTATCATTATGAGAGTGAACAATAGCCTGGTCTAGGATCAGAGCTGCTATTGTTTGTGAGGAGGATAGACTGTGAGATTATAATCCAGTTGATAATCGTACTAAAGCCATTTGTAACACAGACAGTCTCTCACCGAGGTAGCCTGTGATGATGGTGACAGGGATCTGCTCTGCAGTAGAACCGGCCTGGGCGGCGATGGGCACCAGCTCTGGGCAGTCATCGTCCTCTTCCATCACCAGAAACACAGCTTTTCCTGCAGGGGCACAAGATGGAGCAGATGAGATGAATCTGTACAGAGACACATTACAAACAGCCAGTGACAGATTCAAGTGTAAATAAGAAAACTGGGAAGAATTTGATCTGGTCAATGACACTTGAGCCATGTGTAGAAACGAGTAGATGCCCAAAAGGTTGGGCTATAAAAAACTAATTATCACAATATAATTGTTATCGATTGCAATAAAGCAATAGCTCAAAATATATCGATATATTGCTTATGCATTGTGCGAGCATGGTGAAGAGGTACACCACAATTGGTTTTAATGTTCTACCTCTATAACTTTACTTGAATGAAACTTGGCACAGATCATGTTCAGATGCTGTGCTGTGGATTTGTCTGTTCCCTGTACTTATTTGAAATCCAGAGGTGACCGGCCGTTTGCAGTTGAAGCTCCCAATCCATCAGATCTGCTGAATCTGCAGTTAGCTTTGAGCAGCTGCTGAATGGGATATGCCTTTTCATGAATTATCTCCATTTCTTTTCTTGTACGTGTGGTTGTCTGTATGCATGTTTGTATAAATGTATGTATGGATATGGTTATTTGTGAGAGATTACTCATATGATTGTTGTGTAAAAGGCAACATACAGATTGTTTACAATCCCATTCACATTCAATGACCTGTCAGTCTTCATCCATCCCTCATAACAAGTCATAACAAAACAGAAATCATAGAAGAAGAACATAAACGACTCAGTCTAGTTCTCGGTAAATAAACAGTGCAGGAGCATCGCATAGAAAACGTGGATTTGACATCCTTCCTCCTGCTCAATGCGACACGACAGCACAACATAAGCGACATTCGTGGTTTCACAAAGGCTGGAGAGAAATTACCTGTTGTCGATGTTCAAGGTTTTCACCACAAACCCTGTTTCCCTGAGCGCTGCTGAGTCTTCACCGTGGATACCAAGCGATTTGACAACGTGCTACACTGTTGAGGCTCCGCTGGAAACCCTGACGCAGAGATAATAGTTCCGCCTCATGTTAGTTCACGGTCAGTCCGCAGAAAGGAAACAACATGGTTATAAACACCACAGAGTTGGACACTAAGGAAATTATAGATAAGTAAAATATTTCTTGATAATATATATCCACAAATATTTATAATTTTTCTCATTCTCATCAGCAGGTTTGTCGAAGAGATTTAGTGTGATGACACGCTTTCACCATAAGGGGGCAGCAGAAAGTAGTCCCTGCGTCAATCTACTTTTCCCACAAATTAATTTATATAGTTTAGAAGTTAATTAAACAAACAAAACAACAAAACAACTATTGTAAACATCACATCCCACTAAAATGATGGCCAACAGTTTTAAAGTTGGGACTTTATAGAAGTATTATTGTCTCAAAAATCAACAGAAAACTACAAGAGTATGTAAAAATCACCTGCAGTTGTTCAGGTTGCTCATTAAAATGTCACTTTAGGGAGGGGTTACCAGATTTACTACACAGGTTGATGGGTGTGACCTTATTGTCTTGTAGCCAATGATGTCTAAACTCTGTTAATATTTCCCTGTACTGTGCAATTCAGTGCATCTCAGAGTCAACTTGTTACAACCTGAGAGGTGAAAGTAAAAGTAAAAGTTAAGCAGGCTCGAGGTCTTATATGATGTCATCTTGTATCTGATAGACTAAAAAATCAAAGACTAGTGACCCCGACACCCTGTGCTGTAGCTGAGAGGAATGATCTGACATTTATTTTGTCGAGTAGAATCGCAAAAACAATTTATTTTCAGGATCAAGACTGTTTCTACGTCTTGAGATGAATGCGTTGGATAAAGATGTAAATTCTTCATAAATTGATCCAATTTTTTTTAATCAAGAACCACTCAATATGTGAAGGAGAAGAGGATCTGTGGTTAGAAGAACAGTGGGAACATAGGGCCTATTGTCATATATTCCAATACGTTTCTATCTATCTAATAGATAGATAAATATTATCTAGATAGATAAATATTATCTATCTATCTTTCTTTCTTTCTATCTATCTATCTATCTATCTATCTATCTATATATCTATCTATCTATCTATCTATCTATCTATCAATCAATCTATCTATCTATCTATCTATCTATCTTTCTTTCTTTCTTGCTATCTATCTATCTATCTATGATTCTTTCTACATTTTGAGACAATTTCTTTTATCAAGAACTACAATATGTGAGGGGATCAGAAGAACCCTGGGAACAACTTCCCTTTCCTGCAAGTTTGTTAGCATTTGTAAGCTACGCTAACCCTATTGTTAGTGTTGTTGTTTAGCATTTCCCTGATAGCATCATACTGGTATGTTGGCCATTAAGAAAGTTTGCATCTATCTGTCCATAAAAACATTGTTTTAAAATGTGTATTGATGGATCAAAACAAGTGCAAGAGCTTATTTAGCCAGCGAGGGAGCGCGCGAGACTCAGGTCTCATCCCGCTACAGCTCGCGCGCACATCCCCTCCCACTCTCTCTCTCCCTTTCTCTCTCTCCACGCACGAGGATGTCTACAGTTGAACGCGGAAGTTTCCACCCAGCAGCATCGAACCTGTCGCCACAGACTCCATCATGACGGAGGAGCAGCAGCGGAGAGTAGGAGGAGGAGGAGGAGAAGCGGAGCGTCAGTGACAGAGAGGCGGCGAGAGAGAGAGCACACGAGGGGGGGGGAATCCAACCAGCAGCACCGCTCCACTGAACTGGACTTCAGACTGTCACATGGCTTCGCTGGGCAGCGCAGAGAGACGAGCCTTCGCCCTCAAAATCAACAGGTAACCACCGACACCATCATAATACTGACAGCGGGGAACTCCTGCTGCTGTTCGGCTGAGGAGGTGAACTCCAGCTTGTGTTCGGTTGAGGAGGTGAACTCCAGCTTGTGTTCGGTTGAGGAGGTGAACTCCAGCTTGTGTTCGTCTGAGGAGGCGAACTCCTGCTGTAGTTCGGCTGAGGAGGTGAACTCCAGGTTGTGTTCGGCTGAGGAGGTGAACTCCAGCTTGTGTTCGGTTGAGGAGGCGAACTCCTGCTGTAGTTCGGTTGAGGAGGTGAACTCCAGCTTGTGTTCGGTTGAGGAGGCGAACTCCTGCTGTAGTTCGGTTGAGGAGGTGAACTCCAGCTTGTGTTCGGTTGAGGAGGCGAACTCCTGCTGTAGTTCGGTTGAGGAGGTGAACTCCAGCTGGTGTTCGGTTGAGGAGGTGAACTCCAGCTTGTGTTCGGTTGAGGAGGTGAGCTCCTGCCGCTGTTCGGTTGAGGAGGTGAACTCCTGCCTCCTCCCCAGAGGTTTGGCTCGGTCCTGACAGTTGAGGGGATTCCAGAGTTGGAGCAGGCAGCCACATGTTGTGAATGTTAAGGCTGCAGGTTACTTCACCGTGGAAAACAAAGAGCAGTCAACTTTACTTTACTGCAGCCATATGTACTATTACAGAAGACATGTACTATTACAGTACGCATGTACTATTACAGTACTTATGCACTATTGCAGTACATATGTACTATTACAGTACTTATGTCCATGTGGTGAATCATCTATATGTCAGTTTCTCCCTTGTTGGCTCATCATTTTATGGGGCACCGATAATAAAGCTGCACCTTATATTTAACATTTAGATTCAACATTTAGATTTCACATTGAACATTTAGATCAAAAATGTGGATTTAGATTTAACATTGGAAATTTAGATTTAGAGTCAATGTTTGCATTTAGATTCAGCATTTAGTTTGAAATCTTATATTTACATTAACCTTTGACATTGACATTACTTTCAATATATTTTTTTACGAAAGAAGCAAATATGACAAAGTACCAAAGTAAATCTGGTAAAAGGTGACTCTTTTTTTAAGCTATATTTTGTAAAAACGTGGCTGTTATTTTCTGCATGCGCAGCTTTACAATCGGAGGCCCATATTATTTTCATTAACCAAACCTCTGAAGGGGAGAACCAAGCCTGAACTTCCCACACAAAGCTGACAAAACGGTGCTAACTGTTCCATTTCCTCCTCGTGAGGATGCTGATTCTATATCTAGTGTTTCTAATATGATCCTTTCCTGTGATGTGTAAGGTCTGACGAGTCCATATAGAGCTGCTATGAAAGGAGAGGAGGAGATGTGGTCATAGTTCCTGCTGTGACATGGGCCAGGTGTGGAGGAAGTGTGCACATGGAAGTCTATTGTGTGCACCATGCCTCTTGTATAGTGCGACTCATTACTACAAATACTCTAATTTGACCTCATGCGGCACATGGGCATATAAAAGTGTCTGCAGAGCGGCTCGTGTAACAGCAGGTCAAACTCAGTGTCTTGTTGCAGAGAGTGAGATAACAGTGCATTGGAGTTCATTCACTCTGAAGTGGAGGAGGGCAGATGTGGTGATTTGTTTTGGTTAAACTGAGGACATTGGATCATGAGGAGGAAAGTAGTTAATCTATCTATCTATCTATCTATCTGGCCGTCTGTCTGTCTGTCTGTCTGTCTGTCTGTCCGTCTGTCTATCTTTCCGTCTGTCTGTCCGTCAGTCTATCCATTTATCTATCTATCTATCTATCTATCTATCTATCTATCTATACTTCTATCTATACTTCTATTTATTGTCTATTGTCACATCTAAACATGGTTACAAATGGGAATCTTCCGCAGTAGAAGTTATCTATCTATCTATCTATCTATCTGTCTATCTGTCTTTCCGTCTGTCTGTCCGTCAGTCTATCTATCTATCTATCCATCTATCCATCTATCCATCCATCCATCTATCCATCCATCTATCTATCCATCTATACTTCTATACTTCTATACTTCTATGTATTGTCTATTGTCACATCTAAACATGGTTACAAATGGGAATCTTCCGCAGTAGAAGTAACATACTCTGGTTTTAAGAGGTAAGAGAAATCGTGGATACTTGCTGAGCTGTGCTGAGCTGAGCTGATCTCAGCTGCTGAGGGATCTTGGGTCAGAGCCTGAATCCAGTGCTGAGGCAGCAGGACGACGCTGTAATGTAGCAAAACATCGTGTTGTGGAATGTGTAGTTTCATGGTGTCAACCAACACAGCCTGTCAGTAATGATGCAGGAGAAACAGTCACACTCACTGACAAGGATTTTTTAGAAACTCTTTAATGAGTTCTAGTGAGAAGAATCTGTTAGTTACCAAATATTAAATCATTGTAATTTAACTTAGTAACATTGAATGAGTATTATATAATATACAGCTACTTGAAAGTAACAAAATTCCAGACTGTTAATAATGTGAACCCAAAGGGGAGGTTCTGAGCTCAGGAGGTAGAGCGGGTCGTCCACTAACCAGAAGGTCAGTGGTTCGATTCCTGGCTCCTGCAGTTTGCATTTCTTAATAGAGGCGCAAATGTGTGCATGAATGGGTGAATGTGACTTGTACTGTAAAGCGGTCAATAAAACTGGCAAAGCGCTATATAAATGCAGTCCATTTACTCAGAGGTGGGTTATTTGGGGTCGGGCAGACAATCAGCACTTTTATATGTGAGATTTTGAATGAATGAAGCTTTTTGTCCATTATTATGAAAGCAGGCAGCAGGGTGGTGACAGGAAATGATGCAAGAGACAACGGGAGTGACCTGCAACAGAAGTCTCTGGCCGGACGCACTGATACTCTGAATACTTGCGTCACTGTCTTAGACCCCTGGGCCCCCAGTAGACCTCCATACATTTACATATCCATACAAGACACTGCATGTGATCAAAGTCGTGGATGCATTGGTAACAAAAAGCATGTCAAATCATGTAAAATGTCAAGAGGAACAACTATGAAAATCATAGCAATGGACAAAGAGGAACGTTGGTCACATGTTAAAACTCATGTATGCAGTACGTTCTGTAGCAGGCTGAAAAACCTGTTTATTGCCTCACAGACCAATACAACGATTATTTTTATAGATGCTTGCAGGTATTTGTTGAAGAAGTAATGTTTATTTGTTCACCCATAAAAATCCTATATGTTCTCAGGTGGTTCCTCTCCATCGCTCTATCAGGATGGCATGAGGAGTATATCCTGCACACTCTGGACACTTTGCCTCTGGTTTCACTTCACTTTTTTTACTTGTGGCAGTTTTAAATCAGGAAATGAGTGTTTCTTCATATTGTAGCACTGAAACACTTATTAATCGACCCATGAAAGTGAAGTTTCTTTGCTGGCATATGGGAACAGGTGTGGGGACAGCTGTGGATGTGGGGCCTCTGTTGTTCATTGCTCTTAAGCGGGTGGGTGGGGGGTGGGAGGGGGGTGGGGCGGGGGTGGGGGGGGGGGATCCGGATTGGGTTGCATCCGATTTCCTTTCGGCTCTTGTTCATGACATCTGTTAACCCTCATGGCCGTTGGTGGGCCGTCGAGAGGGGTGTCAAATAGACGCACACCTACCTAAAAAAACTTATGATGAATGACCCTCCCCTGTGGTTAAGTCATTCAAACTCAATTAAAAGTTTTCTCCTTGGTCACTGTCTCTCGCCCAGAGACGTCCGTGACCCGAGTCGTGCCAAATCTCTGCTGTGTTTGTGCGTGCCGGCCTCTGACAGGAAGCCGAGCAGTGATGGTGCTGATAGCGGTGAGACCCATTAAGTCTGGAGACATATGATAGTATGAGACAAACAGCGGGGGCATCCCTTTGGTCTGCTTTCCCCCTCTTGTCGTGTGCACACCACACCACTCTCTGTTTTCCTGCGTTTCCTCTTAGGCTCAGATGAAGGAGAAGACACCCCCGGCAGGAGGGAGAGGGGTTTAATACAAGCTGAAGGAGCCACCCACATGTGTAAAGGATTGACTTGATAATGATGATGATAAAGGGGATAATTGTGGACTGACTTGCTGAGCAGCATGCCTGGTGGGAGTCATATCTTGCAGAGTACGCACATGCAGATAGTCACGAGTAGAAGTACAGATTTGGCCGAATAATCAGATCTGTATCCACAAGAAGCAGCTATAGCATAGTTTTAGAGCCGGACTCTATTTGAGGAATGCTTGGCTAATGATTCCAGAAACGCTGACAGGAACACACCATATGCACACACAGCAAGTGCAGGCCTGCTGCAGACAGCATGACGTAACAGAAAGCGACCCAACGCTTTCTATAGGGAGGGGAAAGATAAAGACTTTTCCACTCTGGAACCCTCAGTGAGATTTCTTAACTTGGGTGCGAGTCCGTAGACCTCTCATAAAAAGGGACATCTTTTGTGAAGCTTTAAGAAGTTTTAAGAAATAGTTCCCCCTGAAACAATCCAATGTAGTTATAATGCTAGAAACATATCTGACGTCTCAGATACATTAATATTCCAGTGTTGAACAACTTGTAACAATAAATGTTTGGTTGATCTAAGGTGTTACTCTCAAAACAGCTTTGTCCTGTGGTTCTATTTATTTTTCAATGGTATCTTTCCGGGGAGCAGCTGTACCGCAGTGCCATCCTCATCAGTACCGATTATACATTCTTATTACATCTCATGAAAGGAAACTGGTAATTAACGTCACAGGCTTTGTGTTGTTTCGTAATAACAATTCAAAGGTTCCATCCTGAATATGGAATATTTTATTGATAATTGACAATTGATTTTCTGTGGTTGAGCCTGATCTCAAGGCCTTGGAGGCTGTAACAAAGTGACACTCGGTATATTTACATGCACACTCGAAATGTTACTGAGAGATCTCAGGTTACATAGACAATCGGGGACTAACATGCACTGGGTATTGTAAAAGTGGTTGATTTGGTTTGTAGCATGACAGTGGACAGATTCTGTTTCACCCCCCATCATCACCATGGATCAGTCAACTTAAAGTGTATTTAAGTGATTTTTGTATTTTTGTGTTGCTCATCAAATCATACAAATGTTTAGTGCATAGTGAGGATAAGTTGTTTATCTGAGATTGTTATTAGTGCAAGTTGTGATGAAGATGGATCCTCGTCATGACTGAGGTGATCTTGTGATTACAGAGGCTGTGCTGAAGATGACTGGTTCTCTCTGACATAACTAGATATTATCAAGGTGAGATAGTATCTTGATCACTGTGCCGCAGTTTGCCACAGTATTTATTTTCCACACTCTGCCTGAAACCACACTCTATTTATATACTGTCTGAAATCCTGAGTGTGTTAACGTTATGAGTCTGACCAATTTATTGGTCGGCTGATAAAAATCGGCCGATATGAGATCTGTGTTTATGTTTGCTGGTATTGGGCAATAAAGCTTTTATTTTACAGAATAAACATTCTTTCCTTCTTCTATCAAACCTCAATAACATTTTTTGTCATGAAGGAATGATAACATCTTAGGAATCATTGCCAGTCTTTTAAAATATATATATATATATATATATATATATATATATATATATTGGCCAATATATTGTTATCGGAAATACCTGCTGTTGTGGATAATTTGGGGGAAAATGCCACGATGGTCAATCTCAGACCTGAAGCCCAGATTCCTGATAGATTTCCAAAACCTCAGAAGCTGCTTTCAAAACCAAAGCTGTCAACTTCAATAACAGCTTTTTTTACAGGGAGGGTCAGTCTCAGTTTATCGAAGGTGGTGTAACTGTTCCTATGAACTCCCTCTTTTAAAACCAACGCTGTGACCTGACAACTATAAGCATCGCAGGTATTGTTGACAGGCAAGTTTTTGTCCCTCTTGAGTCTTTGGGTTGACCCATTACAACAATTCATCAGTTTTTCAGCCCTCATGTGTCTTGGTGGTTTCAGTAAAAAAGTAACGATCAAGACATCAGTTTCTGTCGAGCTTATGACACAAGCTGCTTTTCGTATTATTTTGCCCTAAATGGCCAAAAAATCCAAATCATCCAAATCCCCGCTTTCTGTCCTCCTGACGAGAGCAGCTTTGGATTTATGTGCCAAAAGGAAGCCAAGACACAGGCCCGTTAAAGATAATGACAGATGCTGTCTGCCATGACAAGCTGTTTGTCTACTAGTGGTGAAATAATGCCCTGCTTGCTCTGCTGGTAGGAGCTGATTACTGTTTTACTCGCTCTGTCTTTTTATAGACAGCCCCTGAATGTGTGTCAATGTACGTGAGCAAGCGATCCCTAGTGTGCATGCTCATGACAATGCATGTATGTAAATTATTCTTTCTCTACAGTGTATGCTCTGTAGTAGTATGAGTTGGCCTGCGTAACCTTTGTCTCTACTAGTGAAAAATATAGAGGGAGGGCTCATTGTGCACACAGGGTAGTGCACGTCTCTTTAGAAGTGAAGTTATGAGAAGGTTTTACAGGGTTTTAATTGCCCTGGGTAGACGTTTAATACACCCACCAGACAATCCGCCCCTGGGCCAAAAACGGCATTCTTGTTTGCTCAGATTTTTTTTTTCCTTTCCTTTCTTTTGTTTTCTTGCAGAGACTTATCTTATAAAGACCCGGATTTGTTTCTTTAGTGCTGGCTACTTACAGGACTTAAAGTAGTAATATACATAAATCTCAGCAGTTACCGATCTGACTGAAGAGGAGACGTCTGATCCAGAAGTCATAACTCTGTCTCCCCCCCATACTTGTGTAGGTGGATCGGTGAGGTGTGTCACTCCTTGTGTTGACTTGAAGCTTCAGTTTCTTACCTACCGCTCCACTGACACACGCCACAGCAAGACGAGTAACTCTGCACATTTCTTTCACACATCAGTTGTGTAAAAGAGTGGGCGAGGAGACTTAAGTTGTGCGTGTCCAAGGTGGGATGTGTGTACGAGATCCCTCAACAACCACTGTCCGCTGGGCTGTTGGTGCAAGGGACAAACACACTGCTGCTTTTATAAACCTGCTTCGAAGTAGAGACAGGTTTGAGGTTGTGCTGAGCAGCTTTCAGGTGTGAATATGTGTAAGATACTATCAGTGTGTGTTTGTACCTTTGTATACTTTTAGCTTTAGGCCGACTTCTGACTTGAATAGAGGTTAAATATAACTTTGATCACTCTGATAAATGTGACTTGCACAATGCCCCAGTTGTCACTGATGATTATAGAGTAGAAGTTGATCACGTGACCATAGGTATGTGTGTGCATGATTGTGGATAATCAGTATGTAAGGTATTATATGCATTCTTTGATTTCATTTTTTTAATTCATTTTTGTAATATGCATCTTTGAATGGTTTCCTCTGCCAAGGACGTTATGTTTTTGTCCATCTGCTTGTTTGTTTGTCAGGATTATGCAAAAAACTACTGGTCAGATTACTATGGAACTTGGAACGATCCAGGAGTTTTCTTTAACATCGCGGGATAAGGTGTTTTAAAAGTTTTCAATGTTTCCCCAGGGAATATTCATGGGTCTTGATGCAGAAAGATCAGGCATGTTTGGAGGAGGGATATTTATGATTTTGTGCAATTTGATGCAGATCCGAATAAGAATCTTGATCTTGTGAACCTAAATCTGGTTTCATTAGGTGACCATTGAGCCAAGGGCGGAGGTAAAAAAAAATTGCAATATAGAGCATTTTTCGACAGATTTCATCTTAGACAATAATTCATGAATCATGATGAAAACAATCAGGCATGTTAAGAGGGTGTTTTTTTATGAGTGTGTGCAATTTGGCGCAGATCCAAAATAAAGACCTAGATCTAGTGGATTTAAATGTGTTTCCGTGTGGCGGAGGTATACGCTCCGAGTGCCATAGTTGTTTAATCTTTGAAATATTCTTCATCTTCTGTTGCTGAGTTTAAATAAAATGCTGCACTGCTGAACTTTGCTCTTTGTGTAAATTTGCATACTGTCCTCACACCCATGCCTTAACCCTCCCTGGCATGCAGTTATTGTGTTGATTCAGCATGTTCCATGACTGACAGGAGGGAGGGAGGGGAACGTGTTATAAACAGTGTGATTGGAATATGTTGTTTTTATTAAAGCCTTTAAACGTGAACTGTATATTGTCAGAAATACACGTGTGGGTGCAGCTTTTCTTTTTGATTCTTGCAAAATGACCTGGCTCGCTGATGTAGAATATTATTGATATTAGTTTTCATTTGTTTGCATGGAGCTGTCTCAAAGATTTGACATGCTCTGTGACTCTGCAGCCTCAGTGGCTCTGACATGCTGCATTCCTCCATTTCATTGGTGTTTATGGCTTTGCGGTGGTAATTAGTAACAGGGCTGTTGCAACAATGGCCGTGGGGACTTAATGAACCCATGAGAGTGACCACAGGGAAAGCAGAGGGGAATGTGACCCATTTGCTGAAGCCTTTGCCCTCGAACTCCGTGAGGGGCAGTGTTGCAATATACTCTTTCTGTCACTCAAAAATACATTCGAAAACAAGACAGTTTGACAAAACTCTAAAGAAAAAATAGAATCACGCAACTACTAAACACAAACTTCTCCTTATGTATCAAAACCGGCCCTTCATTATTGGGCTGCATAGAATAAAGCAGTTATTGTGCCTGGATTGGTGGATGGGCTTCAATGATACGGTGGATTAATTACAAATTAGCCCGGTGTCTCATGGTGATGCAATTTATGCAACAACTCCCTTCTTTTTGGAGCCGCTCAAACACACACGAACACGAACACGAACACACACACACACACACACACACACACACACACACACACACACACACACACACACACACACACACACACACACACACACACACACACACACACACACACACACACCGTGTACACCCAGCATATTTGAATACAACTCCATTCCTATGTCATGTTGATTTCCTGCTCGGCCTGACCCTTAAATCAGGACACCATATTTATTCTGCTGCCTGTATCGCTGCCAGCATGACAAAGCCTTTACACAGCCAGCAGAGATGTGCTTCTGTATAGACTGAACAATAGCATGAATGGAATCATCATGGCGGACCAATCCATGCTAATGCAAGTACGGACAATGGCGAAATTTGCTGTTGCATCTCTTGTTAAGATACACGGTGAATGTTGGTGGAATTGTGCAGTTGTTATGGCTTTTACATGAGGTTGTATACGTTGGTTTTATGGTTTTTATGGTTAACCTGTGGAGTCACTATTATATTCTGCCTTTTTAAAGTCCTGATTGTGTATGTTTCCATGTTTTGTTACAGGCACACCTCTGCAGAAATCAGGAGACAGTATGGGAATCAAGGCGTTTATCACAGCCGGTCCAACTCCAATGCTTCGGCCTCAGTTTGCCTCACTGTGGTAAGCTTTCTTTTATTACATAAAAAAAAACTTTGTTATTTAGTAATTTTCCTCCAGCAGGTGTTTATCACATCATCCATCACATTCAACCTGCCTGTTTGGAAAGGGCTGTTTACTTGGCCTGTGGTGATGCTGGTTGTCCCTTTCTTTCTGAAACTGTAAAAGTGACCTCTAAAAATTGAGCTGTGGCGAAGACGGGTTGCTGGACTCAGTCCACAGAACACTGAAGCTGCACCACCACCGCCGCTGCTGCTGCTGCACAAAGAGCTGTGCACCTGTTTATACAAAGTTCAGCGACACTCGACTCAGTACTAGACAAGGACTAGAGAATCAGTTGTTGTTGCTGGTGTACGCGGACGTCGTCATAAACATGTTGTTTTCGTTGCTGAGTCCCAGCAGCTGCTACAGAGCGCTAGTTGCCTATTTATTGAAAGTTTATTCATATAAAATATATCGCGATCCAAATCAGGCCAGATTCGATACTCCAGTTCCTTGGGCCCTTAACAATCTTGTGTCAAGTATGAAGCAAATAAGATGAGCAGATTGCCACAAATGCGTTTCACATGCATATAGACAAACAGAGTCTATTGTAGATAGATTATTAGATTAGAAAGATGTCTTTGATTTGATCCACAGCTACCCAAGAGAAAAGAGGTTATACGTAATTTGCAGAATTTTAGCTAAAGTGCCAAAAGTTGCAGTCAGGGTTTCAGAAAGGAACATCAGAAAAGTATATGTATGTATATTTAATATTGCTGCTTTTTTATGACCTACAAGAGCAAAAGAGAAAATAGGGGAGAGTGCTTTTTCTATACAGTATTCTCAATGTCTGTAGTCAGGTCGGACAACCTGGGGGGTCAGACAAAACGGCAGGCTCAGGGTTAGTGTATAAACGGTACTAGAACAAAATTATAATATTGTCTTATGACAGTTATCAATCGTACAGCAACAAAAAGATACCTCATCGCTGTGCATGCTGCAACCAAAAAGTCTAACATAAGTGTATTTAAAAAGATCAGCAGACGGAAAAAGAATGCTGTACCTATAATGTGACTTCCCTTGATACTTGTGATGTCATGCGAGTTGAGGAGAAATCCTTTGGCCAGAAGCTCAGCGGTTTCCTCTAATGCTGCTCCCACACATCTGGAGTGTTTGTGCTTGCACTGACACACAGACCTATAAGCGCATCTTCCTCACATCCTCTTTACTGTTATTAGCACTGAGAGGTCTGACTCAGTTTAGCGTCCAGTCATGAAGATTAGAATTTGAATAATTCAGTTTCAGTATAAGTTCTGATGGGGCAAAAAACCCCCCCATCTGTCTGCATTTCTGCAAAAGAGCAGAGTATTTTCAGGAAGAATCTTTCTTCCTCCTACAATAAATGAGATAAGAACTCATGGCTTAACGTGCTTTTGTTGAAACCAGGCTGACACCGTCTGTTCTGGAAACCCAGTATCCATTAGGTTTCTGCGGAGGACTGAACGACACCATGACAGGTTGTTTTCTTGCCACTTTAGTTGAAGCCGAGCAGGAAGCCCGAGTGATTCCTGCTCTCTCAAGCAAGCAGGCAGAATGATGCACAGTAATCCTTTGCAGGGATTTGTTCCCGCTACACTCTCTGCGATAGCCTCTGAACCGCTGCCGCTCAGATTCAGATATCCCTCTTACACTCCTCCTGCTTTTTCTTTCTATTTATGTCTTTTCCTCACGTTTCTCCTGTCACCCGACATCTCTGGAGTTTTCTTTTCAAAAGGTTGTGTAGGCGCTATGTCTCCTGACAATATCTGTGTGCATGAGGGACTGAGCTGAAACCCTTTCATACTTTCCCTGAGATGATCCTTGAACCCATCAGATGACAGGGTTTACTGGGGCCCACACCAGTGTTCAGCATGCAACACGCTTGCTTGGGAAATGGGTCAGTTCCTTGGCCACTGACAGACACTGAATGGGGCCTGCGTACCTTGCAGCTTACACGGGCAAATCTTTAATATGGCCGGATGCGGGAGAGGGGTTTTAATACTATAATCTCCGGGATGATAGTTTCCCATTATTCAGCAGTAGAGTCTAGCACGGGGATGAGGGTTGGGATGTTTGTTGAGAGGAAGGATGGATGTTTGTTGTTGCAGTTGTGATGTGCTTCACTTTGTCGGTTGTTTCACAATTCACCCCGTCTTACCCTGCTGCTGTTTTTGATGCCTGAAATGTTGAATGTTGGCTGATCAGTGTTGTTTGTTGGAGGGTTCATGCACAAATTGAGAGATTAGGAGAAGAGCTGCATGTGTTTTTATGAGTGTGTGTGCTGTGTGTGCTGTGTGCTGTGTGTGCTGTGTGCTGTGTGTGTGTGCTGTGTGTGTGTGTGTGTGTGTGTGTGTGTGCGTGTGCGTGTGCCTTTTATGAGTGTGTGTGCTGTGTGTGTGTGCTGTGTGTGTGTGTGTGTGTGTGTGTGTGTGTGTGTGTGTGTGTGTGTGTGTGTGTGTGTGTGTGTGTGTGTGAGTGTGCGTCTGTAGTTTCTCTTCCTGTCTGTTGAAACACCATTTGATGGAGGGACGCCTTGCTAATGTCACTTCCTTTTGATGCCTTATCGTTGTCGACTCTAAGCCGCGAGACGCTTTGCCTGTGCGCTCCAAAGCGCTGTCAAAACACGTTTGCGGGTTCAAACAGTTGGGCTCAACTTCGATATTCATTTTGACTGGATATTAACATCCCTTCCACTTTTGGCAATGCTTCTCACATCTACCGAGATTTCTCAGCTTCGAGGAATATGAGGATCAATCTAAAGAGGATCTGTTCACTGCATCGTAGCTTAGTTTCAACCCAAAAACTTCAGAGTCAGGAGATACACACCGTAGGTTCCCCGTATCCGGAGTGCGCCATTTTGTGCACTTCCTATTTGAAATTTTTTTTTTAGTTTTCCGTTTTCAGCAGGGTAAGTGTACAACTTTCATATGAGCGCAGCTGACATTTTCTGAAACTATAGAATGAGATTATTTGAATGCTTTATATATGTTTTAAATAACATTATTCATCTCTTATGTGGCTGTATTTTGTGTTGAACATTGTTGCTCATTGGTTCTTGATGTCTGTCTTCTCCGCTTGTTTTTGGTGATACACATTGAGAACAGCGACGGTTTAGAAACGTGGTTTTTAAATAAAACAACCTCCAGTAATATCTAATGCATGGCTTTAAAAATAATATATGTAAATACAAAATGCTATTTTTTTTTTAATTCTTTTAAATCATGAGAAAGTTTTGTCAGTACTTTCAAAAACAATGTTCATTCTCATAAACGGCTGCGAAAGCATCATCTTTATAATCACTACAATCACTAATGATGTTTTTTTACAATGAGAGCTGTAGTTTCTTGCGAGCTCCTCTCAAGACTCCACAGAGCAGCAGGTGCTGATCAGAGGCATGCATAGATTTGCATTCATTTGTATTTGTTAGCCTCCATACTAAACAAGAAAAAGAGGCCATGCAACAATGATTGTTTGAACTTGGAGGCAGAGATGCACATGAGGAGACTGTAGAGACACTGTCGAGGTTGACGCCTCCTCCTCGGAAACAGAGAGGCGCTGAAGGTTTCATCAAAAGACCTGTCATTTAAAATAGTAATGATTCAGTTGTTCCGTCTGTCTGGCTGCCGATTCTTCTTCCTGCTTGGGTTGCATTCAAAAGCATTTCATACGAACCCATATGGTAGAATTTACTCTTGAGTGCTCCACAGAGAAAAAAAATATCCTACGGGGTGGATCGATGTGCAAAAACATGTCTGAAGGCAAATGGAATTTGCTCTGCTCTCAAATGTTGAGTTGAGCAGTGACTCATGTCGTTGCTGCAGTTACCTCTTTTGTGTGTGTACATATTATCAGTGAGCGTGGCTCTGTGTTCTTCTTTTCTCTCCTGTGTACACACACATAAACTCTCTCTCACTCTTTCACACTTTACCTGATTGTCATGCAAATTACCTGCATGTGCAAAAGTGAGCAGCATTAAAAGCTTAAATATTCTGTTTGGATAGTGCAGATAGTGAAGAACACTGTGCGTTTCACATGTTGCAACACTTTGAGGGGAAAGTTTGTCTTATTTACGAACAACTAGTGCAGTGCCTGTTTGGAATGGGCTGTTGTCTTGGCCTGTGGTAATGCTGGTTGCAGCTTTCTCTCTGAAACTGTGAAGACAGGCTGCAGGAGTCAGTCCACAGAGCCCCGAAGATGTCCCACCGCTGCTGCAGCACAAAGAGCTGTTAATTCAATACGCAAAACTCTGAACTGGAGAATCAAGTTGTCGTGATCCACAACGCCACTTAAATTGCAGTCTTGCATGTGTTTTCAAAGTTTATTCATATTGAATATATCTTGTTTCCAAATCTAACCAAATTCGACTCTGCACTTCTTAGACCCCTTTGAGCCAATAAGATGAACGTTCTCGAGATTTGCAAGCATGCATCAGCCTGCAGACTGTAATCAAGTTGGAGCTCTGCTGTGTTTGTTGCCACTTGTCACAGAGACACCTTCTCCATGCGGGTCCCCCTCACCCTCACCCAACCACAGCCAGCATTGCACCACAAAGAGATGTGTGTTCACTCATCAGTTATGTTTTTTTATTTTCTTCTCTCCAATCACAAAAAGAACCTTCTATTTCTCCTCTTTAGGCTCAAGTGGAAATTTGTTTGGAAATCGTTTTAGTGTAGTGTGTTAATGATTTTAACAATCTGTTCTCATTTAAAGGCCCACATATGAACATTTCAACCCATTTTGTACTGTACATCAAAGTGATTACATCCTCAGTCTTTGATGCTTTGGCTCTGGAGTGTGGGCCGTCTAAAAATAGGTTCACAGAGGGAAATACTAAAAAGCTTGGCTCTCTGATACAGGCCAGTTTGTTCCAGTTTCTATTTATGCATGTGCTCAAATCGTTTGGTCCTTGACAGGTGTGAGGTGTTAGAAAATAATCATGATTCATCAGGTTTCAGCCAATGTCATATCTCATGTTTTCTTTTTCCTCAGTCCTTCTCTGCATTATGTGGATATGACAAACGCATCATCTTTTCCTAAATGATAACTTTATTGTGTTACTTCAACATTTACTTTAGCTCATGTCACTCTAATCATAAACTCTTCTTTATTATTTACTCTGTTGACCTTTGGTACTAAGTTTTCTAACACTTCTTGTCATCTCTCATTCATCCTTCAGCCCCAGTCGTATGAAGCAGTGGAGCCCCTCGACCTGGAGGAGTTCCTGATGTCACAGCTACGAAGTGGAGACTCTGACCTGATGCAAGAACTTGGAGACTTCCCCGAGGATGACCTGAAAGTGGAGCAGGTGGAGAAGGAGTGTCGCACCGTCAGATACTCTGTTCCTGAAGATGGGTGCGTTGCAGATCATAAGAAACTGGACTGTGGTGTAAAATAGTGCAAACACTGTTCAAACTTGTGCAGACTTGCTCTGAGACGCAGGCCCCCCATACAAATATATAAAGCTCTATTCTTTCACATCACCTGTTATGTGTACAGGAGAGTGCTCCCATGTAGCTGCATGAAATCCAAGGCAATATCACTCTGTTACTAAACTTATTCATAACATTTACTTATACCACACCTTGACCATGAAGCACAGATTATGAAGGGAGAGGAATGTTATGTTGTCGGCTGTCTGTGAATGTTTCCTTGCACGTCTGCATGTGTGCACATAACTTCAAACTCCTCTAATCATTGTCCTTGTCCTTGTAGAGTGGAGTTGGAGCCCCACGTCAGAGACTGTGTGAAGAGTTACATCCAGCCGTGGCTTGTGGTCTCTCGAAGGTAAAGCTTCCCCCTGCAGCAACAGCAACATTCAGATACCAGGATATTCCTTAAAATACAAAAACTGATTTTCTGTACCTTAGATATCCTCTGATGTACAGTGTTTATCTACCTCTTGTTAAAAGCTGCACTATTTTAACCCAAGACCCAAAATCAGAGACAATAACGTCCCACGTGTTGTGTGAGCTGTTTTAGCTGTTACAGTGTGTAACATGTGCCAACTGTCTGAGAAGTTGCATGTGGCTGGTGTCTGTGAAACAGGAAACAAAAGGCCTGAGAGCGCCTGATAAACGTTACACTGGCATCATCTGTCTCATGCTTTGTAGTGCCTGGTTTATCTGTCTCTTCTCCCACCTACACTCACATATGTTACACACACACACACACACACACACACACACACACACACACACACTGACCTGTTGCGTAAGACACTGTTTGTGTTGTTATATAGATTGATTAGAAGTGCAGAAGTGTATCAGTTGTGACCATGCATGTCTTTTCTGGTGTGCGTGTGCGTGTGCGTGTGTGTGCGTGCGTGTGCGTGTGTGTGTGTGTGTGTGTGTGTGTATAGGTGCCAGGGGGATGGTTGGGGCGCGTACTCGGAGCGAGCTGGCCTGCACAAACTCCTTCGGAAACAGACCTTTGAGTCCGATGTGCAGCCTGAAGACCAACAGAAAACGGTAAGAAACACCAAGAAAGACGATCATGCTTTCGCCCTCTTTTCAAACAAGAAAAACTTAAATAAATGAACCACAAAAGAAAACCCTCCTAATATCCTTATTCAAACCTGAATCTCTTAACACGAGGACGGAAAGTTTCCCATTATACATACAAGTTCCTCTGAGCCTGTGTCTTAACCAACAATCGCTCTTACTCAATAAAGGAGTATTTGACTTCTTCAGTAAACCCTTTTCAAAACTAGTCCTGTGCAGTCAGAGCTGCTGCTGTTTGAACTCTTCCTCTTCTTTAGTAATTACCGTACAATTGTTCCGACCGGTATTGCCTTTGTGTCACTGCTATTGTGTATCAGAACTGTTTACCTAGATCAGAGTAGTTACAAACTTTGGTTAGGTTCCATTTTTGTTAGAACAAACAACAGAAGATACTTTGATATACAGAATTCTTTCAATTTCAGTTTTAGATAAAAATACTATTAAATATGCTATTAATTATATACACTTTAGTGAAGCTCCAACCAGCAGACAATTATGCTGTGCTCACTTCATATTCTTTAAACCCTAAGTGCGAGAAGTTGAGTGTACAAATCCATTCATATCAGTTTCCGACTTGTAATCCAGAGTCTGAAATATTGGGAATTTCTGACAGCAGTAACATCTCCCACTTGCTGAAAAGCCGGGTAGCCGGTTCCCTCTATACCCACTCTTAATGCTAAGCTAAGGTAACCACCTCCCTGTTCACTGGTTTGTAAATATGAGTTGAAAACAAGCTGCACAAAATATGCATTATTATTATTGGTGTTGTGGTTATTATTTTGTTATTATTTAGTTGTTGTTGTTTATTTCTATTCTTTTAAGTGTGCTTCTCAAGAGGGTTATTTAAATGGGGGATAGGGATGTTTTATTTTTTTCTTAGTAGTTCACTTTTTCCTTTTTTTTAATTTCTTTTGTAAGGGGAAGACACTTGTGCAAGCAGTATTGTCGTCCATACTGATCAATGGCGACGCTTCTGAATGTGAAATGTGAGGGAGGGGTGTGAGAGCTGGATGGGGGGGGGGTGGACTTTAAACACAGTGAACACAACAGAGTTTTGTTATTCCTATCACTCGCTCCACTGTGGCAGTGGCCCGACTCAGCATGGCTTGCACAAAACTAAAGCTGAATATGCAATCCCCATCACTTCTATGTGCTTACCTTTGATAGTAAGAGGAATGTTGTGGTTAAACATATGGCAGGTCATGTTTTCTCTCTTCTGCTATACACATATTTAAGAATCAGTAGTTCAGCTTTCATTAGGAATTCCTGCCCCAGTCCTGCACTGACACTATTTGGAGCCAAGTTCCCGTCCTCTCTCACTGCCCTCTCTCTCAGATCTTTTGTCTTTCAGCAGCCAAACCCCGAGCTGCCAGCGTCAGGCAGTCCCAGCCAATCCAAGTGTCTGTCAGTCCCACTCCCAGCCTCGGGCTAGTTACCCAACCATCTCTCATCACCAGCCAGCCCCTCCTCCCTCCTGTCCCGTTGCGGCATCCTTGCCAGTTCTGGTTAATCATTCAAACCAAAAAGGCCCTTATTACCGCCGCCGTGGGCTTCCCATAATCAACATGCCAGAGAGCGCGTTACGGAGCAGGGAAGAAGAACAGCACTATTGTTCTTCAGCACTTAATAGGGGTTGCTTCTATGGTCCAGCCTCATGCTTTAGAAATAGCCCTGGGATCATGGTGTGATGGTCTCGTGGAGCTGCGACAGGGGGAAGCTTCACTGTGGTGGAAGCTTGGTCAGTCCTTGCCTGGGGTTTCAGAGCTGGGGTGATAGATGATGGGATTGAAAGAGACAAGGAGAGAGGGGTGGGATGTAGGATGGGAGCAGCGAGGTTATGTCTTACCCTGTGGCTCAGTCTGAGTAATTTCATATGGTCCCAGGGACAGACAGACAGAGACGTCTTAATGACAGACACATGCTCCAGTTTGTTCACACTATTATAATAGTTATTAATAACACAATGGGTTCTGTTTCTGACATGTTATCCTCCAAGTTCCTTATCAGTGAATCTGCAAATTAATTTTTTTGATTGATTCTTTTATCTGTAAAACCATAGGAGGTCAGAGGTCAGAAATACCCAACATAATTTACTAATGCCTCAGGGGACTCCTTTACATTATTTGTATAAAACTGAAATATTCAGTTTATAATAATATTAAGAGCAAGAGAACAGCAGCTATTTCACATATTTTAGAAGCTGGGACCAACCAAAGTAAAGATTGTTTGATTAAAACTTGACTCAATCGATTATCTGGGTATTCTCTGTCTAGACAAGACAACACTGTTGCCTTTGCTCCTCCTCCATGGTGGTAATGACAAATTGACCACAGAATTAGGACGTTTGATGAAGGGGCTTCTGATTGGACGGTTTGAAGGGAGAGAGAACATTTTAAACTCTGACAGCTTATAGGTGATTGGCTGAAGACGAGCATATCAGGTTGTGATTTGAGAGAATGAGCTGGTGGAGCCCAGAGATCGCAGGAACTGTGCATGTAACTTAGGAGACATCTCCTAGACGACCGTTTTCCTTACTGAACTTTTACTTCATTTAGTATTTCTATGAAAACAGCAGGTAACAGGACAAGTAGTTGCAACAAAAGACATCTTTCATGTGTTTCTGATGCTTTATTTTCCTCTCAGAAACATGTCCTCTCATTGCATCTGGCACATTTGAAATATCACATGATTAAATTAGCTTCAGATCTGCTAGTTCATGCTGCTGCTCAGTTTAGTCCACAGGCCATTGTGTTTGTTGGAAGGCCTCTGGATGTCAAAAATATGCAGCTAGTTTTCCAGGGCCATTACGGCTAAGGGTCAGTGAGTTAGCCTTGCGCTTCACGCTGCTATGATTTTTGTCTGGCAAACCACTGGCCTGCTGGGACATCTCCGATTACAGAATTCGATCAGTTAATGCACCGTGTGTCTATCGCTTGTGACGGGTAACTCATACCTCGTACTCATACCTCATGCCTCCCTGCTCCATGTCAAAATTCAGCAGCCTTATTTCCTCATAATAAAGAAAAGAAGGAAGGAAGTTGAATGGAAAATGCAGACAACCGTCTGACATTAGTCATGTGCCAGATATGAGCAGATGTCAAACATTATTATTTAAAGACTCAACTCTCTTCACTCGCTGTAGCATACAGTCCATTGAACAACAACATGAACATATGCTGTGATCTCTACAACGAGTAAGCTTTGATCAGTAAAACACAAAACACCGTCATTGTCTGCAGAGACTGTTCAGAAATGCCTGTGAGCTGCTGTGGTGTCTGCTGTCAGCAGAACCACGGAGGCAGCACTTTGAATGTACAGTATGTTGTTGGGCGTTTCTGTGCCAGTGTAGATCTGATACTTTTGTTGACTGGTTCTAATGCACCGTAGTTAAGGTAGATTTTGGAATTTGATCAAACAATGGGAGACACGTGCTGGGAGATTTAAAACCATTGAGGAACTAGAATGGCAGGAACTAGATTGCAGACCTACTCCAAGGGCCAAGAGTCCGACATATGATTCTTGTGGCTTGTCTGCCACACCCTCTAACAAAGCCAGGAAAAGGGAAGTGGAGGTAGTTGACTAATCACAACAAAGTGGGCCAGCTGGCCAATCAGAGCAGACTGGGTCTGGATCTTAAAGAGACAGGAGCTAAAACAAAGTTTCAGACAGAGACTGAAAAGAGGAGCTGCAGCAATGGACAGTTGGAGGAAACTGATGTTTTTTCTAAACATAAGAAAACCTTTTCAAGTTATAACACAAATTAAAATTGTGAAACTTAACATGAACCGAGTAATACGATTTAAACCGATGACGAGCAGGCTTTGACAAATATCCACTCATATTGTTCTTTACTCATTTCCATTTGTTTTCTCTCTTAATGACTCCCCCCTTGGCTATTCTGTATTAATACCTCATTATTTTTCTTTATCCTTTGTTTTTCCTTTATTGCTCAATCTCCCCCACTCACATATTTCATTACTCACCCTTTTCTTTCTGTCCTCTCCTACCCCCCAACCACCCTTACCCCTTACCCTTCTCTTTCTGTCTTCGCCCCAGGTCAAGTCTCCGACTCTGGCCGGGCTGAGTGATGACTCTGGCCGCACGCTGACCTCCTCGGACTTCAACCTGCGCTGTTTGACTCCCGACCAGAGGGTGGAGGGTCTGCTGGCCTACGGCAGCCACGAGGAGCTGGACCGCTTCAACCAGGAGTCGCGGCAGGGAAACAGACACCCTGAACTGTTTGCACTGTACCCACCAGCTGATGAGGTGAGACACAGAGAGCAGGTTCTCACATGCTCAGATTTACAAGTGATTACAGGGGAAGCATGTGGGTAAGAGTTTTAAAGAAGCCATCATGAAGAATGTGAGCTTCAGTATATAACTGGTTAATAAAATATCAAGTAAGGACTGCGTTTATATACAACCTATCCTGTCTTATCTACCACTCAAAGCTCGTTGCAGTACAAGTCGCATTCATCCAGTCACACATTCACTCAGCACTTCTATACGCAGCACTTTTTCCATACGCTGTTGGCACAGCTGTCAGGGGCAATTAGGGATTCAGTTTTCATGCCCGAGGACACTGAATGCAGACTGGGAGTGCCGGGGATCGAACCACTGACCTCCTGGTTAGCGGACGACCAACTCTATCTCCTGAGCCACAGCTGTAGTGAATCAATCAATTTACATGAGAAATGTTAAATATTATGAATAAAAGAAATATGACGGTAAATACACATTATATTAATTTATATACATCTTTCTAATATGATACCTGGAACTATTTTTAATTCATATAAAGTAAGTAACATTTCAAAAATACAATCTGAAACCTTGCCATGGTTTATTGTTGCAAAATGTCTTGTGCGTAATAGTTCACATAATGTCGCCTTTGATTCTGTTAAATCATAATGCACATTTTGTGGAAACCTAGAGATATAACTTGAATGTAATCAAAATTAAGAGGGCAAAGAGAAAGCATTACAACATTGCATTTTTATTACCTGTGAATGGATGTACAGCCGAGTATATCTTTCCATTCTGTAGCTTTAGTTCCTCCCAATCTATTAAACCCGTGTTTTCTTTCAGATCTAGAGTCTCATTCCAATGTTACAACTCCTCTTTTTCTTTTTACATAGTTTAAAAGCCTTTTATGTAACTGTGTTCCAGGAAGATGCAGTGGAGATCCGGCCCATTCCTGACTGCCCCAAGGAACACACTGGAGACCGCATCCTGGTTCGATGCCAGGCCATCAAGTATGTCATACATATTCGTTATCTTGTAGAAGGGAGAGTAGGTCTTTTTAACAACTGCCCACTGTTTTCTCCTAGAAACCATCAGTTTGTTGTGTTGAATGGAAATGAATCAAACCCCCCACTTGTTTTTTGAAAATGAACTTAGCATTTAACATAGAGTAACTTGTTGTAGGTCACAGCTGCTCATAAATAAAAATGTGTGACGAACAGAGCTGTGGAGGAGGGTGGAGGAGTGCTGCGCAGTGATTGTTGTTCTCGCTGTTCCTCCCTCTCTCTGAGGGATTTAGCCTCTGTCTCGTTTTCTCTCTTTAATTTACACACACACACACACACACACACACACACACACACACACACACACACACACACACACACACACACACACACACACACACACACACACACACACACACACACTCTGCCTTTCACTCTTGATCTCTCGTCCTTCTAGCGACCCAAATGTTTGAGTTGAACACGTTCCTCAGCTTGCAGTGGTTTGGCAGCTTCACCCCCAAATCCTTTTACCCTCAGCTCCAACATGTCATCACTTACTTCACTCTATCTTTGTTGCTTCCCATCATAACAATAATCTACAGGAATAGAATAGAATATAAAAGAAATAGAATAGAATCTGAGGACAGCAGGACTTAGGAATTTAAGTGTTGATGTTGAGTATGTTTGGAATTTGCCTCTCTTGCTATTATTGAATTACTAAAATCCCTTTTCTTCTCTGCTTCTCAGGTTTGAGATCGACATTGAGCCTGTATTTGCCACAATGGCCTTGTATGACCTGAAAGAGAAGAGAAAGGTGAGAAAACATTTAGCCTAGATTCATTTTAGTTGTTGGGACTTAATGTCCTGGAAACTTGTGCGACGTGTAACAGGTAATTACGATTGCCCTTCTGTAAAGACCAGTTTGGTGATTCCCATTATGTGTGTTTGTTGTGGAGACTGTCTGTCGGTTACTCAGTTGATGTCGGGCCTGCTTGTGATCGCATGTCTTGTTCGTTTGATGTTTGCGTGACAGGTCCTCATAACTTCTGATTAGTGATGGTGTTTATTGTGAACGTGTAAAGTGAGCGCAGGTTAGAGGGGGAGTGAGGAGGGAGGACGTGCGGCAGGGTAATGCAGCACGGCACAGGGATACCGGATTCATGTGTCTGCCCTGATCCTGAACCAGCGGCAGCAATAATTTTGAGTGTAGGAGGAAACCAAGCAGTTGCTGGCTTCTTAAGGAAGGTTCACATATAACCACAAATTGTTCCTGATGGTAATGTCGTCAGTGCCTTGCATGGTATGTTACTACCGGGTGGGTCCGTGTGGAGTGTGTGTGTGTATGAATGGCTGCGATCAAGTTGCACAGCAATTTCGATAAGTGCTATATAAATCATTGGTGTAATATAACACAAATACTCTTATAATACATGTATCAATGCAATAAATAAATGCTATTTATTTATCAAAAAGCATCAGTCATAAAATACGATTTTTTTTTCTTCTAGTCCTATATTTTTTTTTTCTTTGTATTTTTAGTTATTTATTGTAAACTTTATTGTTAAACTGTAAAATATCAAGACTGTCTTTATTATAGGGGTTTGATAATGACATCTTAAGAATGATTTCCAATTATTTTTTAAAATATATATTTTATATATATTGGCTATGCCAGTATTGTATTTATTTTAATTCCCTAATATCTGTATCGTTTCAGGTAAATCCACACTAGCACTAACTGAAAGCCTCCTAATAAGAACTCAAGTGATGTTCACAACAAATTACAGTCTTAAACATTTTAGAGTTTAGTAAAAAGAAATCACATGTCTAAAAATATGTCAACATTGAATGCACTGCATGTCTCCGTTATTGTTTTAATAAGTTTTCTACAGCCTTGTTTCCTTGTAGCTGCTGTGTAATGTACCTCCTGTTAATGAGGGGGTCCCACAGTTTCACCGGTTTGGCGTTCTGTGTGGTAGTGAGAGATCAGTGTAATCTACAATCTCTCATGTCTCATCATCCCGCACATGTTTATACCCCCGGGGGTGGTCGTGTTTTGGATCTACAACTACTAATGCCGCGCCACATTTTCCCACTCAACCATTCTGAGCCATGGCTGTTTGCATGTCGTCTATGGATTTACACAGCTGGATAGTTTTTTTTGGGTGAAAGGGCCGGAAGGATTTAGTTTGTACTTAAGTGCTCATGGATCTCACAGATGAGACGAGGGTTTTAGCCAGCAGCCTTGCCCTCTTCTGCAGCGCTACCCGGCTGCTTTGGAGCTGTCAAGTCAGGTGAGATAGGGCTGAAGTGTCACACTGTCAGAGTGTATTTTGCTAAAGGTGACTAATTTTATTATGTGCTGCTGACCCGAAGTGCGTCCTTGTGGAGGCTAATACAACTTCCTGCTTGTTGCATTGAGGAAGGACAGAGTCAAACTGTTAAAGAGCTATGAAACGCGTCTTTGTGTGAGTGAAGGAGAAACTGTCAAGCTTGGTTTGGCTGTGAGATTTCATTTTAGTGGAACCGTAAGGCATGTTCTACTGACTCGTTTACCCTTCACCCTTTAACTTCCTTTTACGACAGAGTATCAGGGGAAAAACCTACTGATTCTCACTTGAGAATAAAGTTAAAATTTTAGGCTACAAGCCATTTTTGAGTAAACATCAGTCTATAGCCTGCGTTAAAATGAGGAACGTGGAGCATCTTGTTTAGTTACTCAGCAAGAGTCTATACCTAAAAAAGAACAACCCTGACTTGGAGGAAATTGCCTTCTTTGTGGTGGAGGAAATGTTTGGTAGTGATCAACTGGATATCATCTGTTACATCTGCGTGATATTCAAAGAGGTTTCTTAGTTCCTCAAGAAACAATGAAACTTTCTTCTCAATTACGACCGTATTCTCGTAAAAGTACAACTTTATTGTCATGAAATGATGATTCTATTCTTGTAATAATACGACTTTCTTCTCGTAATACTACGACTTTATTCTCAATTACAACTTTCTTCTCTGAAAATTACGACTTTATTCACATAATATATGACTTTGTTCTCATTGACATTTTTCTAGAAATGTCATGAATGTTTTTTTCTTCAATAGGTCACTACGACCTCATTCTATTATTGTCCAACTTAAGAGTGTTATTTCATATCTTTGTCTTTCTCTGAACAGATTTTCTGTTTCCTGCGTCACACGCTGTGTCTTGTTTCTTGTTACTTGTGTTTGGCTTATTGTTCGAATCTGTTTTTGTTGTTTCACATCTGTGAAATCTGCAGCAGATGTTGCAATAACTCCATATAATACTGGAGTTATTAATCATGTCTCTCTGGTCCATCAGCCAAGGTGCAGACACAGGATTTGAGCCAACAAGGGGCCTACTTATGATATCAGATTCATGCATGTAAACAGACAAAGGTTTTAGTGGAGACATAACAGGCAAAGGCTGTTTGTCCTGAAGAGATGATGAGTGATGAGGACAAATAAACTACAGCATTCTCACATGTGTAGTGGATTCTCTGCAAGTGCTTCAGTCTGTCTGCTGTTAAGTTGAGAAATTATCTGTTACTCATTGAAAACATTTGGTAACCCAGAGATGATTTCAGATTTTTGGATGTATAATTCGGAATCTTTTCAACAGAAAGTAGTTCATGTCTATGGCTAAAGATTAACAAAAGTAATTTGGTGATATATACTCATATCTCGTTTAGAGGGTTTTTTGAAAGACGACCAATCTTCAGACAATTGCTAAGTTAAAAACTTTGGGTGGTTACAAGTCCATCCATTATCTATACTGCTCATCCTTTAAGGTTCATGGGGTGGAGCTGGAGCATTTTGAATAAGTTGGTTCCTGGATCAAAAAACTATTACAGACATTTAAAATGGGAGGAGATCCACACACCTGAAAGTTCCTGTTGAAGGATTTTATTTGTCCTAATGTTCACAAGGCTCTTCCTCCAATAATAAGATCTTTCTTCTTCAACCTGATTTCAAGTGCTCCTCACTAGAAAATGTCAAAGCTTAGCTGCATGGGTAGGTTACATATAAACTTCTGCACTTCCTCCATTGGCTCTGTCTCCAACCTCCAAGAAATCTGGCCTGTGAAGGGAGACTTTGACCAATCCCAGGGCAGTGTAGAGAGAGGTCGCTCCAATTAGTTTGTTTAGCTTTGAGCGCACGTCCCTTCGGTGAAAAACTCTGGTGGGAGGGGCTCCGGACAGAGAGCTCCAACTATGTTATGTTAAAGAGGATTATTCATTCCCTCACATCTCACAGAATCAAATGCTTTGACTCTAAATAGTACATTTTATTATAATAACCTATGAATGTGCACTTTTAATTGTATAATGAGAAATATGAGGCATCATGTGCTATTGGAGTCAGCTGGCCTCAGTTACTGAGACGTGTCCTCTGTCGGTCCAAGATGTTATTTGTCAGTAAGCGGTGGACTCCTCTGCTGCAGCCGTTAAAACTTTCACTCTTGTTGGAGTGAACAGGGTCATTTCCGTCAAAAGGTCGATGCAGGAATTCGTCTGTCAAGCTTCTTTGGCCCTTTTTAAAAAAAAGTGGATTTAAAACAAACCAACTGTGATCAACCTACTTTTCAGACTAATAAGAATCTGATCACAGATACTGAGGATTCCAGTTAAAATATTGGGCTGTTTTGAATAACCAGATGTCTGCTTTGGTGTGGTCAGTGTGATGGAGCTCCTATGGGATAAGCAGAGTGAAAGCGAGTGGTTAATGGCTTTACAGTGAACGGTATCACATGACACACACACCAGGCCGAGCCAGACCAGGACATATGGCTGTGTTCGTGGCCTGAGGTCATCGGGGAGCTGAGTGGAGAAACAGGAGAGTGGACTGAACAGATGATATTCTAGGATCAGTGTTTGGTTTACATTAAAACAGCTTCCTGGAGCCTTTTCCAAACCCATTCCCTCAGTTTTTCCAGCATTTTATTGTCCCAAAAGTTTCTATCAACTAAAGTTAAACCTCCTTCATCTCTGTCTTCCTCCAGATATCAGAGAACTTCTACTGTGACCTGAACTCAGAACATTTTAAGAACTTCTTGAAACTTCACACGCCAAATGTGGATCACTCCACCCTGGCCAGATCTGCCATCTTCTCCGTCACCTACCCCACCCCAGATATCTACCTGGTCATCAAGGTAACAATGAAAGCATTCCTTTTAACATGTGCTGTTTATTTTTACCATTACTTCCTATGGGTTCCTGTTTCTGTTCTTTGTTTTAATCAGTTTTTGTGTTGTTTTTTTTTGTCCCTGCTTGTATTAATAGTTTCAACTTATTTTTTACTTCATTGCTTCCCAACTTTTTTTTTTGTATAATTTTATTAAGTAAGAAACGACCTAATTCAAGACTGGACTGATGCTCTGCTTCAAATGGCTAAAACATTTTTTGCATGCACATAGATTCTCTAGTTCAATATAACTCAACATGGTCACCATTTTATCAACCATGTCTTGAAGATAACAGGTGGAACAGTTAAACTATAATGTTATTTATCTGAGACTTACACTATTTTCTATTTAGTTTTTCTAAAATATGTAATACTCAGCATTTGTACCCTGTCTTTTTTAGCAGAAGCAACAGGAAGTAACAGGGTTCCAATGTTTTCCTCCTGCCTTTAAATAACCAACCCCTTACAGGTTTTATGAACCCTGCAATTCAGTGCAGTGCTGTCTGTGCATCTCTCGCTTCTCACACGGTTCCTCTGCCAACACTCTATAGATTCTTTTTTTTTTTTGTTTCATTACGCTGAACTGTTCTGATGACTCATGTACTTCCTGTCTGTGTTTTAGATCGAGAAGGTTCTGCAGCAGGGAGAGATCAGCGAGTGTGCTGACCCGTACATGACATTGAGGGATTGTGACTCTTCAAAGGTAACGTGACAGAGCAATTACCGTTTCTGTCACTAAATGTAAATCACAAAAAAGATATTCCTCCTCAAGACTTTTCATATGAGGGGTGGAGGTAACAAACAATAGCAATAGAAATGGAGGTGATGACAATGCATGTGAACTGAAAAATGGGTGCGAAATGAAAAAATTGAGTGACTTATTAAGTTATTTGATTGACTTAAAGCTGATTTGATTAAAACAATTGTAATATGATGAAAACCGAACCATGTTTATCATTTTCCACAGATTATAATTGTTTTGGTCTTTTCTAATATTTTTTCAGAACAAGGACAAGCTTGAGAAGCTGCGGGGCCACTCGGAGTCTTTCTGCCAGAAGCTGGGTCGCTATCGGATGCCTTTCGCTTGGGCGACCGTTAATGTCATGGAAGTCATCTCCACTGCCGCCTTAGACCGCGACGTCACAGACTCTGATAGCATGAGAGGTTTGTGTTACTGTGTCCTTGTGTGGGTTTGACCTTGTGAGTGCCTTTTGCATGACGGGAACACCTTGTGATGACTTTGCATTTATGTGCATTTCCTCAGATTGTGTGTAGCTGAATTTCACTTGACCCTGTGACCTTTTGTGTCTTTTTTTTCCCCAGTCAAGTCCAGCAGCTTTGACCGGAAAGGGCAGCTTCCCAGGAGGAACTCTGAGCGCTACAGCACCATCGATGATCAATTCTGTAACGTTTCTGCCTTCAAACCTGCGACCATCACTATCAGCACCATCTTCAAACAGGTCGGACCCCCACCCAAACACAATGAGGCTGACAGTTCAGTGAAACATGTGTTATTTCCTTGAGATATATTAAACAACACAAGTAACTATGGTTACAGTCTGGCCTTGTCTCATTCTTTTATCAAACATGCTATGTTATACATTCCAAAGGGTTTCTCATGTTTCTACCGTGACGCAAATACTTTGGATAAAATCATTGACATTAAACACATCTGTTATTTATATTTGAAGCAAAGTCTGCAGCTATGTCATGTGTTTTTTCACTCTAACATCATATTCTGTCATTAGTTAACTGTCTCAATGTGTTTGTATGTCTGTTTTTGTGTTTGTGTGTGTGTGGGTGTGGGTGTGGGTGTGGGTGTCAGGAGGGGGATCGTTTGAGTGACGAGGACTTGCTCAAGTTCTTGGCTGATATCAAGAAAAACTCCACTCCACAGAGAAGAATCAAGACGATATCAGGTCATTGCTCAACACATCTTAACACTCATTCTTAGATTTAATTTAATTTATTTTCATTTATTATTAATTTTATTTTATTTTATCTTATTTTATTTTATTGTATAGATTTGAGAAGTTAGATCCCATTCTCTTGTGGTCAGTGTGTTAGATAGGAATCTGCTCCCAGTTTGTTTTACCTTAACACAAACTGGACTTTATTTAATCCACTGTAGAGTTTACTAATATAAGGAAGGACATGTTGTGTGTTACTGTGTGTGTACTACTTCTTGGCTTGATGCAGTAACTTCCTGGAGACTTGTTGTCACTATGATGTTGCCAGACAACCTGCAGTGACTCCAGGAAGTTGATGAAAAAGAAATAGTCAGACAGCTACTTTGTTTTCTTTTAAAAATGTTCCTGAATCAATGTGTGTCTATTGATTTAGCAAAGAATTCTAACACACACCAATCAGCCATGGCATCAAAACCACCTGCTGCTGATCATGTGTGCATGCATGTGACTTATGTGTATCTGTCTTATCCTGTGTCTTCTAGGTTCCATAAAACTGGACATGTCTCCAGTGCACGACACGCCTCTTGCATGTTTGTCCACCGAGCTCATCCCTCTCATACCAGTGGCTGAGAAAAACATTCGTCCAGTCAAGGAGGTGCTGGAGTTCCCATCCAGCGAGGTGTATGTCCCGCACAACATTTACAGGTAGGATGGCGGACAAAACATATCACTGAATTAACACACACTTTATAAATGAAAAAAAAACATATGTGGTCAGCTAAACCACATATGCAGTCGGAAACTGGGTCAAACTCTGAGCCAGATCATTTTGATAATTAGATTAGTTTAGATTAATTTCCTCATATTGAACTGACACAGACTGATCTCCATCTGCAAGCAACATTCATCGAACCACTTCCTCTTTAGCAATTTGTCCTCGAAGTGAAGAACACAACATTCGTTTGTTGCAGCTGAATTACAGAGCTTTTACCAAAGTAGTTTGGAACAGGCACTATACTAGTTTTTTTCAAAATGTTTATGACCCTATGAAACTGTCAGACTGTCAGGGGGAAAGGAAACCAGCGTACAACTTGCACCTCCGCAGGATGAAACACAAACAAGGATTTGAAAAACACACGTTTCGTAGCTTGATGTGTAAACATGTTTGTTTGCTCTTACAGACATTTTACTTCCCTGAAAGGCCAGAGGCAACAAGAACAGTCACGCTGCACTCGTCACTCAGAAGCCGACATAGCTTTGAGGCTTTGCTCCTTTTCAGTTTGGTCCCTATTTTTAGGTATTTCCACCCATGCAACCTGTGAAGTTGCCTCATGGTTCAGTAGTAATGAGCCATCCTGTGTGACCAGCGGTTTCTCTCGACTCAAAGTTCAATCCTAAAATGGTTTTGCTCACAACAAAAACAGTAGTAACTTCATGTGTGAACAAGTCCTCTGCACGGTAATTACATGCTGTTGTTCTCTTGAGCGTTTGTTCAGTGGAGTTTGTGGTAATCCCCTGTACTCAAGGTTTCAGGACAGATTATAGCGTTGTATAAACACCACAAAGAGATGCAGTAAATGGTTGTTTTGATTTTTCTGTGACATCGCTGTCACCTCACCACTACATGCCTCAGAGGTTTTCTGAAGAGACAGTGCCACCTAGTGATGTGTATTACAACTGCTTTATTTTGCATTCAGAAGGGTTATTACTTTGGCCAATGAGTTTCCATTGCTGCTTGTCTGTTTAAGCAGCAGTAGACAAAAAATACTGAATAAATGTTCTTTAAATGGCGTGGAAGGTGATAATAAACACTACATTTTGGTGCATATTTGGTTAAGGGGGCAGATGTAGGATTTCTTAAACAATTTTTTAAAGTCTCATTCTCTCCCTGTGTGTCTGTAGGAACCTGCTCTTTGTCTACCCGCAGAGGCTCAACTTTGTCAACAGACTGACATCAGCCAGAAACATCTCTGTCAAAATCCAGTTCATGAGCGAAGAGGACCCGGGCTCTTCTCTGCGTGTGAGTGCTGCTTGTTTATGATCAGTCGTCAGCATTACTCTGACCTAGTTTCATTCCATGTGCTCACGAAACTGCTTAAACAAATAATTGTAACACAGACGAATACATACACCAAAGTTAGGGAGCTTTCATTTAATGAGAAATATTATTTTGGTTAACAGAACATTATTTGTTATTATATCTCAGAGATTGTTACAGTAGTCACATAGTTATTGATATTACATTTTTTTATTTAACCTTTATTTAAAGTTGAGATGAAAATGAAGACTTATTTGACCTGTTATTTCCTTTATTCTCAGGTGATTTTTGGCAAATCAACTGGCCCTGAATTCTTGGAGGAAGTCTACACCCCTGTTACCTACCATAACAAGCAAGTCCACCTCATTGAGTTACACTTTCCTGCCTCTTTTCGTCATATAAGCAGCCTGGGTAACTCTCCCCTGTCATTTCATCTCTCCCCCTCTGCCCCTCTCTTCCTCATCCATCACTCTTCTCCGCTGTCCCTGTCCCCTTTTTTTCTCAGGTCCCCCGACTTCTATGAGGAAGTGAAGCTGGTTCTTCCAGCACGTCTGACGCAGAGACATCACCTGCTGTTCACCTTCTACCACATCAGCTGCCAGCAGAAACAGAACCAGAGCGGCAGCTGTGAGACACTCATTGGATACTCTGTAAGTTTCTCTATCTAAATATAGTCACAGAAAACATGTCATAGTATTGTACAGTATGTCGACACCTGCTCTATGTTTCTATATTTATGCATGAGTGAAGTTCATTTTATTTTTCTAAATGTCAGTATTGTCTGATGTTAAAATGCTCATCGTTGACACACACTGACTTTGCTGTCTCTGATCCAGTGGCTGCCCATACTGAATAATGACCGGCTGCAGAACGGTCAGTTCTGTCTGCCCATCGTCTTGGACCGACTACCTGTCAACTATTCTCTGCACACGCCTGAGGTATGAGCATCTCAAGGATCAAGGGCAATTTGTAGTTCCAGCAGCAGTGTCCACACAAACCTCGAGCTGAACCAAAGAGATGGACAATAAATACAATGTAAAAGACTTAAAATAACATAAAAGTGTTACAACTAATAAAACACAAGAAACTGCACGGTCTCAATAAATTAAAATCACAATAAATGATTTAGAAAGCCAGTGGCAGCTGAGACAAATGAATGTCTGTATCCATTTGTCCTGCATATAGACAAACTGAAACTGTGGTCAGACAGAAACAGCTTAAACATACAGAACAAGGGAGGGGTGAGGGTCAGCCCGAGTTCCACGGCTCTGTTCAGAGTCTGGTCCTAGTACAGCTGGGTTAGATCGATCAACCAATGAATCATTTAATCAATTCATCATTTAATAATTTAACAAATCAATCAATGAATTAATCAATCAATCATATACATATTAAAAAAAATAAAAAAAAACATTTGTTTTGTCCATATCATACAATGTAAAGGAGGAAATGTATTACTTTTTAAAGGCAGTAGACATTTTAATGCCTGAACTGACATAGAAGACACAGTTTTATTTCCTGCTTCTCTGTTGTGTAGAAACTTCCCTCTCAGGTTCCTCCAGTCAAGTGGATGGAGAGTCACAAAGGGCTTTTCAACCTGGAGATCCAGGCCGTGTCGTCTGTACACACACAGGTGAGTTATGGTTGAGCACACAAACACAGTGCACATTTGCTGTCTTTCACACACTCCAGTAGACTAAACATTAAACCCACTCTGCTGTGCTGAGACATCCACCCTGAAGGATTACATGCACACTGTCTTTTTACATTTGTCTCCCAGCCTGTTTCTCTCATCACGATGTAAGAAATCCTCTGTTTTCTGTCCCAGGACAACCATCTGGAGCGTTTCTTCACCCTCTGCCACGCCCTGGAGGGTGGAGCTACATTCCCTCTGCGGGTCAGGGAGGAGAAAATTCCAGAGAACAAGCTGGAGCATGAGCTGAAGCTCAGCATCGTCTCCCTGTCCTCCTCCAGATTAGAGCCGCTGGTCCTCTTTCTCCACCTGGTGCTGGATAAACTCTTCACGCTCATCATGCAGCCCATGGTCATCGCAGGCCAGACTGGTGAGGAGTCATTGTTGTTGCAGAGAATTAACAACACAGCAACATTTTTGGAAATGTTTAGTTTTTACACAAAATGTCAAAACTCCCCCGTTTGAGAATTTACTGTTTTCATCTGTTTTTGTATATTGAATATCTTTGGGTTAAGAACCACCAGGATTTAGACATTTTACAGACTTAACTATTAACTGATTAAAGAAATATTCAATATGAAAATCAATAATGAAAAAGAGTAGTTAGTTAATACTGTGATACAAAATTGGAGTCTGAAAATTTGAGTACTAGAAGATAAACAACTGACTGAAGTTAAAAGTCACATTTTCTATATTGACAAAATACAAATATGCAAAGCACTGTACTTCAAAATCAAAAGACAATTATTTGGTTCATGAAAATCTGTTAATTTGATTAAAAAAATGTAATCATTGTTTAGTCTTTATTCAAAAATTATAACTTATTAATCACTGATCATAATTTGTTATGATATTTTTGTAATCAACTAGTTGAATGTTAGCTTGAATCGATTGTCACAAAAACATGAGTTTAAATGAAATGCAGTTTATAAAACCAAGGAGAGAAAAAGTTATTTATCATGATGATGATGCTGTTGATGATATTCTGACTGATGAATGACTATTTTGTGCATGTTTATATCTGTGTTCTTCAGCCAATCTGGCCCAGATAGCCTTCGAATCAGTGGTGTCCATAGTCAACAGTCTTCATAACAGCCAGGAGCTGATCAGGGACCAGCAGGGCAGGAACAGCCTCTTGGCGACCTACCTTTACTGGGTGTTCTGTCTGCCTGACCCCCCTCGAGAAGTGCAGAATACAGGTAATAGCATATTGGTTTCTAAATATTTCTTCTGTCATATTTCCTGTGATTATGATTCTTTTAATTATTACATTTTTTGTGGGTGTCCAGCTACAGGGAGTCCGATGGCTTCTGCAGAGAGCCGTTACAGCACCATGGGTCGGGCCACAGCAGTCACAGTGGGGAATATGCTTCTCCAGTCCAGAATCCGCAGCAGCAGCAACCCCGACATCCCGGCTCCGCACATGTCTGCTGAAGATGCTGAGATCAAACACATCTTCTCTGCCAAGGTACAGAGAGTTTCATCAAACCAAGTCTCTTTGTAATTCATTCAGTTCAGTTTTGGAAACTTATTTTTGCTGCCAAAGGAAACTCTAAAATAATATTCATGTAGTCTTAGAGGGTAATTGGCATTGATTTAAACCATTATGTAATACACCATTTCTGTGTCTGCCTGTATTTTCCTATCACCAGTCTAACATATGGTTTCATATATTTGACGAACTCCATACACACTCACAGCTGTATGATAATATATCTCAGCACGCGTCCTAATACACACATCGCAGTCATTTGCTATTCATTCCCACAGTACATTAGATATTGTAATAGGCCGCTAGACACCCACACTAATGAAAGCATCCATCACGTTCACTGTGATGGAACCTGTGTGTGTTTCTGTCTCCAGGGTAGCAACAACCCAGGCTGCCGTATGTCCACCTACTCGGATGTAAACAACCACCTGAACACAGCAGGAGGCACCCGGCCCTCCAACAGGAAGGTGACCAACTCTAACTTTTGCTCTCAACACCACAGAGATTTGATTTAGAATCGTGTTATTCATTGTAGAAATATGATTTATATCAATAACATTTATATGAAATGTGGAGACACTGCAAAGACAAAGAAACATGTCGTTGAGCAAGCATAGATGAAACTCAATAATTATACCATTCACCATTCAGGTCGTGTGATTCAGAATTTCAACAATGAGTACTAGTTTCCACTTGTGGCCACATGGGGGCAGTGTGACACTGAGGAGTTCTGTGACCTAGTATGTTTTCATAGAGATGTACAGTTTAACATTTGATGTCATATCTACTGTGACTGTAATATTTACTCCATCAGCTCTCTCCAAAGCCAGTCTCACGGTGGTCTGTGTATTTTTTTTCTCTTGCAGCAGTTTCATGAGGAGCTCGCCCTGCAGATGGTCGTCAGCACGGGTGTCTGCAGAGAGAACGCGTACAAATATGCCTGGTTCTTCTTCGAGCTGCTGGTCAGTGTGTGTGTGTGTGTGTGTGTGTGTGTGTGTGTGTGTGTGTGTGTGTGTGTGTGTGTGTGTGTGTGTGTGTGTGTGTGTGTGTGTGTGTGTGTGTGTGTGTGTGTGTGTGTGTGTGTGTGTGTGTGTGTGTGTGTGTTTTTCACTTTAAAAAAGGCGAGTGTTTGATTTACACTTACAGTAACTGTGAAACAGACTTGCTGACGATGTTACTGATAAATGAATGAGTTGTAAAAATGATTCATACCAAACATTGCATGACCTTGTGGCCACAAACCTTAAAAGATAAATGATAGTTTTATAGTGTGAGGAGGAAAAAGGACATTTTGAAAGTGCTGTGGTCAGTGCTTTATCAAGTCGCTTGACATTTTATCACACTTTAGGAGTTTTGGAAGTGAATCATCACTCACATTCTCTTTCATCCCTTCAGAACTTCTCATATATTCTCATAAGTATCTAAGTTCAATAACTTTAATAAAGGACACTATTGTAATTTGAAGGAAAAAGCCTTTATTTACATGCCTTTCTTTGTCATATCACTTGATGCACATCATTGGTATTTTCCATGTTGTTTGTAAATTGACGATCCGTATTACTGATTCCTATGTGTTGTGTTTGTGATTGATATAAACAGGTGAAAAGCATGGCTCAGCACGTGTCTCAGCTGGACAAGCAGAACGTCCCTCGAAGAAATCGCTTCTCCGACCGATTTAAAGATGACATCACCACCATCGCCTCCGTGGTGACAGCTGAGATTGGCACCATCCTCGTCAAACAACAAAAGGTGAGGAAAGAAGAAGATGTGAAGCTCATCTCAACCGAATCAATGTAACTTTAGCCTCCTTCTGTTCTCCGGGGGTTGGGTTAGAGTCAGCCTCGGTTGTCGGTGTCCTCCAAACCGCAGGTCGCTGCAGTATCTGAAAACTCAGCTTGCACAGCTTAATGATCGGCAAGATCCGCTCGGTACAGATAACTGCTTGTTGATTGTTGTTTTAGGAGGTAGAGCAAGCGGAGAAAGTCAACATCAGCCTGGCCTTCTTCCTCTATGACCTCCTGTCCCTCATGGACCGAGGGTTTGTTTTCCAGCTGGTGAAAAACTACTGCAACCAGGTAAAATAACACTGATACCAACTAACACTACCTTTTCACGTTTCTTCAAATACTTGATTTTTTGTCCTCGCCATTTTATTAGAGCATGTGTACTTGTCCATCTTTGTTTTGAAACAGCTTCAGAGATATTTCTGAATATTAGCATAATTTCTGTCGTATAAAAGCCTGAATTAAGGGATGTTTCTTTTCTCGCTTTCTCTTCTAGATGTCGGCTAAAAGTGTTTCAATGCCGACATTGATCAGCATGCGTCTGGAGTTCCTGCGAATCCTGTGCAGCCACGAGCACTACCTCAACCTGAGCCTCTTCTTCAGCAGCCCGACCTCTGCCCCCGCCTCACCATGTCCATCCATCTCCTCACAGGTCAGTCGAGGTTTGCACTTGTTGCAGTGGCACAATGTGCATCTTTCATTTAACCTATATTTCAGTTGTATCGTCACGTTTCTACATCAGCGAGGGTAAAGAAGAGAAAACGATTCACAAATGTTTGGGCTTTCATGCCTTCCAGGAGAGGAAGATTTTCTCGGAAAGGAAATAAAATCCGCTATAAGGAGAATTGAAAAGTGGAGCTGAGGGATTTATCAGACAGATGAGATGGGATTCAGCCAGGAAAGCGTGACACAGTTTTTGATGGACTGTTAAGCAGTCTGCTTTGTGTTAACCTAAAATCTTACCCTAATTCTCTTCCTGCCGCTCTCTTGTCTCCGTTTCCCCTCCTCAGAGTTCCGGCTCGTGTAGCTTCCAGGAGCAGCAGAGGATCTTGGGGCTGTTTGAGCTTTCTCAGGATTTCAAGCAGCAGCATTACCTCGCGGGTCTGCTGCTGACGGAGCTCAGTGCCGCCTTAGACATGGAGTCAGAGGGGTACGGAAACACAAACACAGAGACATTATACCCAAGATATTTACCTCCTTATTACCTTTTTATTGCAAAGCTGTAATGTAGTTTAACACTTACCTCGCCTGCTGCAAGTCATTCACGTTAATGCTGCTCTAAAAATTTACTCAAATCAGTAAATATCTCTGTGTGTGTGTGTGTGTGTGTGTGTGTGTGTGTGTGTGTGTGTGTGTGTGTGTGTGTGTGTGTGTGTGTGTGTGTGTGTGTGTGTGTGTGTGTGTGTGTGTGTGTGTGTTTACAGGGGAAAGGTCCAAAGAAAATCCATCAATGCCATTTATAGCCTGCTTTGTTCTCATGATCTCGACCATCGTTGTATTAAACCTGAGGTCAGAGCCAAGGTGGCTGCTCTTTACCTCCCCCTGGTGGGGATTATCATCGACTCCACCAATTATCTGGACTTCACTGGTAAAACACACACACAGACATATATATTAAATTAAATTAAACCTGTTTGTACTCGTTGATCAATTAACTGTATGTCTGCTGTCATTTTTGCACATACATTCTGAAGTATATTGTTACACAGAAATTGCATTTTACCATTTCAATACAATGTGAGAGTAATCTATCTTATCTTATATTGGTTCTGCAGCTTTGTATGGCCATTTCCCTGCCTTATGGAGAAGCCTGATGTGTTTTCATGATGGATATTAGTGGAATTGGTCCTTTGCTTTCATTGAATAACTCAGTTAATTTGTCACATCAACTGTTATGTAACCGTGTTTCATTAATCTTTTTTAATCTACCAGTGTTTTGACTGTATTTCTTTGTTACCAGTTACACAGTGGCAGTTAAACATCTTCATCTACAGAAGACGTGTTGATGCTTGTCTCCTTCACTGAATATAGACACAAGTGGTGTCAAAACTTTTGCACAATTAAGGCTCTAAGTTCACCATGTGCACCCCTGTCCCCTCCTCCAGTTTAACACAGTGTTTGACCCCTGTTTGTCTCTGTAGTTTCTGACACTCGAGGCGGGAAAAACAAGATGGGCATATCTGACGACGACCTTGAAAATGTGCCACCCATCAATCAGTCTGTTGCCATGGCGATAGCTGGGAACCCATTCAACACGCTGGGCCGGAATGTTCTCGTTTCCATGGCGTCCATGGTAAAATTCAGAAATTATGTCGTAATCTGAAGACGATAACAAATTGTAGTGTGGTTTTCATTGTGTTTTAGAAGTTCAAAAGTGCGTCTGTGTGCGTGTTTGTGTGATGGTATTGGTAAGTATTCAGCCTCCCAACAGGTGAGCTGCACTGAAGTAGATTGATTAGCTGTCAGAGCTGCACACACACTTCATCCATCCTGAAAAATCACACATACACAGACGTACAGTACACACACATACACACATGTCTGCAGGAGATGGTTTATGGGCAGGCATTGGCATCATAAGTGAACAGGGTCGTCCTCCCTGACAAACACATCCATCAAATGTAGCTACAGCAACAACACAGGCACTAAAACTGAACACTGCCACTCTCTTCAGCTCTCTCGGCTTCTTTCCAAGTGATGAATCAGTTCTTTCTTTGTTGTAACGTGAAATACTGTTGTGGAAAAACTACACTTGTGCCATCGGGCCTGGTATCCATCACAAATCCAAACCTGGCAGCCAGACCGCTCCTCATTTTCAGGCTGTTCCCCTTCAAACAAACAATATCTGAATCTTTCACTCTTCTCAACAGAAATGGTACAAGAAACATTTTAGTTTTTTTTTTTTAAATAGCCTAGTCATGTTTTGGATTACGTGCTACACATAGTTGATGTTGGTTCTGGTGCACCTCACTCAGCCCCGCTGTGGAACAGATACCTGGAAACTGGGTTCCAGGTGGGAGACCCCGAGCACTAGGAGGTTAATGACTACATTTATCAAAGCTGCCACACAGCGAAGCAGCAGTAGCCCTCTATAGCAGCAACCGATTCATCATCTCACAAATGAAAGTAAATTAATCTGCAGTAGATTTAACGCCTATTAAGAGGAGGAAGAGAACAACACCAAACTAAAACCAGGGTCAAAGAAATGTCCACTTATATGTAGGTGTTCTTTAAGATGTTAGAACTGCCCCTCGTGCTACCCATAGATGTATGAATGTGTGTGAATGGCAAAAACTCATACTAATAATCCTCTTCTGTGTACATCACTGATTTATTTTCTGATTAACATTTCTCAGAGTGGTTGCACGTACAGCACACAGGCCTTTGTGTGAATGCAGATGTTCCCTCTCTCCTGAGTGAGAGCGACATTATACCCCATCGAACTACATATCTGCCTCTCTCCTCTCCCCTTCCCAGCAAGGTAAATCCGTAGCCACCCTGGCGGCGGACACCAGTCGCCACCTGTTGGTGTGTTTCCTGTGGGTGATAAAGAACGCAGACAGGAATCTAATTCAGCGCTGGACTGTGGACATGCCTCCGTCACAGCTCAACAAGCTGCTGGAGCTCCTCACCATCTGTGTGTCCTGCTTTGATTACAGGGTCAGTGTACTCGTTTGTTTACTTGTGTCAGTTGTAACAGTCATTGATGTGTTTTATGTTTGTATAGTTACGTATGGAAACAGAAATCAAGTATTTACCACAAAATGTTCTACCTGTATGAGTGTTTGCTTGCATGTTGTGACTGTGTGTTACTGTGTGTGTGCAGGGGAAGCAGAGCACTGACAAAGTGAGCACCCAGGCCTTACAGAAGTCCCAGCAGGCCAAGCTGCAGCTGGAAGAAGCCCTGCTGAGAGGAATGGGAGCCCGCGGGGAAATGATGAAACGAGTTGGAGGTACCTGCACTTTAAGGGTTAAACCTTGGAAATTGCTTTTCTGTCACATTTAGAATTGCAATTTTTCAAGTTTTGCACACGAACTACCTCCAAATCGAGTGAGCGCTCAGTATCAGTATTTATTAAATGTGCAGTCAGCAAGTCATGGAAAGAACTGGTCTCAGGTTAATCTGTACATGGGCTTGCAATTCCGTACTGGTGATATGTGGCATATTAAACATGACAGTATAGTATAAAGTACAAAAGGAAGGAAAAAGTTAATGCGTTATAACTGGGAATAGTTTGTTTGAATTACCAGCAATTTCTCTAATCTGCTCATAAAACATAATATGAATGTATATATCTATCTATTAGGTTGCATGGACTCCAGTGATAAAGCTTTGTACATAATCTGTAAGTAAATGTACATTATTGTTTTCTCACGAGCTGTTTCCTTTGTAACCCCTGACAGGAATGGACAGGACCATGGGTCAGAGAGAGAACCTGCGCTGGAGGAAAGACCTCACTCAGTGGAGACAGACCAATGACAAACAGGACAAGTATGTGTCTGCTTCCCAGTTTTCAAGAGTTTGCTTTGCCTGTTAGGGTTTCGTAAATTTTTTATTCAAGAATGCAGCCTTTTGTGTTTTAGAGCAACTGTGCGCTTGCACTCAGATTTCCTTCACTCCAGCTTTAGCCATTCTCCTCGAACTCACTCTGCTTCTGTGCACGTGAAACTTCTGCTCTTGGATTTTTGCAATTGTTAGCTTTACTTCTCTAAGACTCCTGGATGGGAGTGCATGAGATGGTTGAAGAAACCGCCCGTACGGGACTCTGAAAGAAGTAAAGCTTAGGCACCCACAGTGTGAGAGCTGAAGCTGGAGCACAGGAAATTCACCCGAGCAACAACCAACAATCAATGTCTGAGTGCAAGCACACAGTTTTGCACAAGCAGCCGCTATTTGAGTGTGAGAGCAGGATTTAAGGTGAAGGCATTACAAAATCTGAACAGGCGATCAATAAGTTCTGTTCTCAAACATTGCTCTCTTGAATAAAGATTGGGAAAAAAAAAACATTTGCCTGTGTCTGTCTTGCTCCCTGAGTTTCTTAAATTTTTGTAATTTTTTGCTTTGTTTCTCTTCTCGCTTGATATCTGTCCGATCACTTTCCATCAGGACTAAAGCAGAGTTGGACCAGGAGGCTCTGATCAGCGGGAACTTGGCCACAGAGACGAACCTCATCGTACTGGACCTGCTGGAGACCATCGTACAGGTCAGGAAAACACTTTGTCCATCACCTGAACCCATTCAGCATCCTCCAACACTGTTTGTTCACACAGTACAGTTACATATACTGTCACTACTTATAATCCACAGCTAAAATTAATACTATTCATACTAATGTTTTTCAAGATTGTGATGTTACGCTGTCACCACATATTTATTATAATTTGTTCTAATGTTTTGCATCTGCAGAGGGAACTGAAAGTCAACAAGAAATTATCTTTCATTAGCGACCATGTTACAAAAAATCTATTCATGTGCTTGCATAATTGATAAACTAATAAAGTTCCTCACTGGGTATTGAAAGAAGCCCAGCTCAGCTTTCTTTACAAAGGTTTGAAAGCACTAAGTGAAGCCCGAGTAATTTGAGACTCTGGTATTGAGATATCGCTCAGTGAGTTGCCATAATGCAAAAATGTATCGAATGCAAAGGTTAATATTTTTAACTGCTGACACTAAATGCTTGTAATATTAAATACATAAAGCACAATGATGGCTCAATATGTTGTCCACACCTGCAATAGTTTTTAATCTTAGCTTGAAGCATATCATTGACTGTATTAATCATTTTTATGTTTACTCGTCTACCTACTTTCCCATTTAAATGGCACCCCAGTGTATCTGCAGGTGTTATCATTTGTCGCGTATGATTGGCTAATTCTTCCATGTGTCTCTTGTCCAGGCGGTGCCGTTGGCTGATTGTAAGGACAGCGTGGTCGGCGGAGTGTTGAAAGTGTTACTTCACTCTCTTACATGCAACCAGAGCTCAACTTTCCTCTCTCACACGTTCAGCACGCTCAGAGCGCTCGTTGTCAAGGTACTTTCATCATTGTGTGCGTGTGCATATGTGTGTGCGCATGTCGTTCTATAGTTATGAGGGACAATTTTGGTTCAATACCATGATTGTGAGGACATTTTGGCAAACTCAAAGGTTTTTTTGAGGGACTTGGTTTTTGGGTTAGGGTTACAATAAGGTTAGGGTCAGGGTAGGCATTAAATTGTAATGGTAAGGGGCAAGGGAATGTATTATATGTGTTCTCACAACTATAAAGAGACGTGTGTGTGTGTGTGTGTGTGTGTGTGTGTGTGTGTGTGTGTGTGTGTGTGTGTGTGTGTGTGTGTGTGTGTGTGTGTGTGTGTGTGTGTGTGTGTGTGTGTGTGTGTGTGTGTGTGTGTGTGTGTGTGTGTGTGTGTGTTGGTTGTACTTTGTGAAAATTCGGGCGTAGCTGTGTGGGTGGTTGTGTTTACACGCGCACTATCTGTGTCTAAATTAAATGTTCTTATTTGTGGAAAACTGCTGATACAAGCAAGATTATTTATTTATATATGCATGTGTATCTTTGTGTATGCCTTGTATGTCTAATATAATTTTTTTGTGTTTGTGTGCAGTTCGGGGACCTGTTGTTTGAGGAGGAGGCGGAGCAGTGTGCAGACCTGTGCCAGAAGGTGCTTCAGTACTGCAGCAGCCCTGTTGATGAGAACAGGAGCCAGGCCTGTGCCACGCTCTATCTCATCATGAGATACAGCTACAGCAATGCCAGTGTAAGCACAAACACACACACACTTAAACATGAAATCACATGCAAAAGAAGATTGCGTTTTTCTTACCCCTGCCAAGAAGGTTATGTTTTCAAACCTGTCCGTTTGTTTGTTGGTTGGTTTGCATGTTTGTGAGCAAGATTTGGCTAAAACTGCCGGACGGATAACAACAAACGTGGTAGGACATTGTAGAGGTCAGGGAAGAAATGTTGGTATGGATCCAGGATTTTTTTATCACTTTCTTTCAACAGAGTGTTTTTTGTGACTTTTCACAGTTTCCCCAGAGAAGAATTCATGGATCTTGGTGAAGATATCTATACATGTGTGAAATGTGGTGCAGCTTGATTGAATTTAAGGGGACTGTTCGTCATTGGCGGTGGAACGCGCTCTTCTGAGTGCAATACTAGTTTTCCAATGGGTTGTAAGGATGCAAGCGCATAGAGACACACACACTCAAGGCAAATGTCAGGCATACAGTGTTACCTTCCTGTCTGATAAAATCTTATCTAACATCTGTGCTCGCAGAAGAAAATGCACTTATGTGGGATTAAATTAAATTTAGGTTCGCACGAGAGTTCAGATGTGCTCATGATACCTGTTCTCGCGAAGAAGCAGGGAGTCGCACCCATCTCCCCGGCTTTTCCTTTCCTCCTCGGCTTTAATGTCTTTTCCATGTCTATTTTGAGCGTGCCGCAGAAAGTTTCTGCTGAAGGATGTGTCTCTGAGTGGAGAGCAGGGAGATATGTCACTGTCTGCCTCCCCATGTTCCTACCCCTCTTTAACTAATGACAGCCAGACGTGTGTGTGTGTGTGTGTGTGTGTGTGTGTGTGTGTGTGTGTGTGTGTGTGTGTGTGTGTGTGTGTGTGTGTGTGTGTGTGTGTGTGTGTGTGTGTGTGTGTGTGTGTGTGTGTGTGTGTGTGTGTGTGTCAGTACATATGCATGTGTGAATGTGTGAGTATATGTTCCTCTGGGGCAGGGAGAAGGAGAACGTGAAAGGGGCGGAAAGGAGGAAATCATAATGGAGATAGCGCAGTGTTTTGCCAGAGGTGAAGCAGTGATGGAGGGAAATAGAAGAAAATTGAGAAGACACAGATCTAAAGGAAGGGAGGTTTAGGACACAGAGTATCCTCTTTCATTTCTCTGCTGGTTCGATAACCCTTCGATATTTCCTGTGTTTACAGTCAGTACACTTTAATGAAAGTCAGACACCAGCCTGCAGCAGCGAACACACGCATACACACACACAGAACCTCTGAAGAGTATTACCCCCCCTGCGTGTCCAGCGCATGTTTGTTTATGTGGTGTATACAAAGGGAGCTGTGATCTGAATTAGCATTTCAGCGCTATGACTCATTCATACAGAAGTTCCTACCTTTCTTTTGTTTATTTTGTCATCCCTTCATCCGCCCTCGTCTTGCTCTCCAAACTGTCTGTCACACACACATTTTCTACTCTCTGCTTTTTTTCTTTTTAAATTTTTGGATAAAAAACTAAAAATCCAGAAGGAAAAAGAAACGCGATATCAAAACCTGTCGAGTGGAAAGAAAACTAAAGGAAAAGGAGCAGGTGATGAAAAAAAGGAGTGAGAAAGACAAAGAGGGTTATGTGTTGACTCAGGCTATCATTTAGGCACACACACACACATACACACATGTACACACTGAGTTAGAGGGCAGTGATGGGTGGTTAGGCTCTGGCTCCATGCTCAGTTGAACAGAATGGGGCCGTAGAGATGATCCATGGGTGATTATGTCTCTGCTAATGGGAGATCATTTCCCGCTTAGCTGGTCATGCTGGAGATAGATGGGACTTCACTCTCTCTCTCTCTCTCTCTCTCTCTCTCTCTCTCTCTCTCTCTCTCTCTCTCTCTCTCTCTCTCTCTCTCTCTCTCTCTCTCTCTCTCGCGCGCACATACGCACACTCGTCCTCCGTGCAGGAGATGGAGGGGTGTTTGCCAGGCCTGTTGTTTTGGACAGGTAGTGTGAAAAATGAAGAGACAAGGAAAAAGAAGGGACAGGAACTGAGGAGAGAGGAAAAAAAACCTGCTAATCTTGACTTGGAGAAGATTTTGAAACCTTGGATTCATTTTTACTGCTGATGCAAAAAGATTCATCAAACAATTGCACCCATAAGGTACAGAGTGTGAGCAGGTGGATGTTCAGTTTATTTTAGTGTGCAGTATTTAAGTACGTTCTGGTACCTTTATCCTGATATGCTTGAGTATAGAGCAGGGTTTTCAGGAAGTAGTTCATTATATAAAATATTTAGTTCTTCACAATGTTTAATATAAGGACAAAACTACAGCTCATAGACTTAATAGTAATGTTACTACAGTAATATTTGTATTTAATTTCTGTTGCCTCTACCAATGATACATTAGAGCATAAAAATAGACAAAAGGTCTCCACTTCCTCCCGTTGAACAAACATTAAAGCTAGAATATCCCAGATATGAGGATCGTGATCTATTATCTTTTGACATCATTTGGAGTCTACAGAGGAGTTATCGTTTTGTGGAGCCGTGGTGTCGAGTTCCTGCCAATACACATGCTCGACAAATCACAAGTCTGATCTGTCAATGAGGACATTTCAACACATTATTACAGCTTCAAATAACAGTGTGATAAGAACTACCTAAAAGGACAGAAAACAATCTTTGAGATAAATTGCTTGACATGTGCTTTGACTTTTTGGTCCATCCACTAACATGGAGGAGGCAGGATTTATGACTTAGACTGCAGGCAGCCATCAGGGGGCGATCAAGATGATTTGGCTTTTACTTTTGGGGAGCTGTCATGTGGTCCATCTTTATATACAGTCTATGCATTATTAGACCATCATTATAAAAGTATAATGTATATTATAGGACATTTTAAAGACTGTTATGAAAGTTTAATCACACAATGTTCCTTGGATTTAACTATGGATTATGTCTTCTTTGTTGTCGGAGTAAATGCATGCATTGTTTATTATTGGAAGTTTTATGGTAACTAAGTAATTTAGAGGCAAAGTGAAAAGGTGAAATAGAGGCAGAAGAAGGAATTTTCCTATTCATGCAAAGCTGCGTTTGCCTCTTGTACTTTATGTGCCTTGTATCACCATTGAAAATATTAAATTTCCTTCTTTGGCTCCCAGCGAAAGAAATAAATAAAAAGAAAGGTTTTCACTTGAGAGTTTTGTGGAATATATAGGCACATGAAATTCAGCCTCAAGAAGCCGCAGAAATTTGTCTCTAACACTGCAAAACTGTGAAACACTGACATTAACCGAGGTCCCTGTTGTCTCTGTCAGAACTTCTCAAGAGTGAAGATGCAGGTCACCATGTCTCTGGCCTCGCTGGTGGGCAAGTCCTCAGACTTCCAGGAGGAATACTTACGACGCTCGCTCCGCACCATCCTGGCCTACGCAGAGGAGGACACGGAGATGCAGAACACTCAGCTGCCCTCACAGGTATAAAATAACACACACACACACACACACACACACTGTATTACATTACTGACATTGATCATATCGCAGCCTCATGCCTGCCCGTGTTTCTCTGTGTTCTCAGGTAGACGAGCTGCTCAGGAACCTTAACAGTATTTTATCAGACACAGTGAAAATGAGGGAGTTCCAGGAGGACCCAGAGATGCTCATGGACCTCATGTACAGGTGAGAAGCCAAAAGCGTCCTCCACAAACGCCTGTTTCCTTGTTTTTCTGTCTGTCGTAAGCGTCTTGTCTCTTAATCTCTCCCCCTCTCTCTCTCTCTCATCAGTGTGATTTCTCTCTATGTTGTGCTGCTGGTTCCTATTTCTCTGTGGTCTGCGCTGTTTTGCCTCTATTTGCTGCCCTCGCTATGGCAACCATGTGGTAGCAGTTTAGTCTTCTGATCTGGCTGTGTGTATATGCAGATGCAAACGGTGTGTGTGCTGGAGTTTGTGTGTGTGTGTGCAAACACAAAGTGGAAACACTGAGACAAAGAGAGCATACATGTGCTGTATATTGATTCAGGCACTTTACCTCAACAAGTTCTAATGTCACCTCCACGTATCGTTTGTCATGAACCTTTCTGTTTGGGTTTTGGTCGCAGTGACCTGGCGAGTGTCTGACAGCTGTGCAAAATGACTTTACACATTTTCCTACACCCACCTCAACGTCTACCTCCGATCCCTGAAACACACTCAGGTCATTGGCACAACAACACATTTGGTCTCCAGATGCTCGAGTTCATTTATAAGTGAAGTACAGTGACTAATTGTTTTTTTTCAGTGTTTTAGATTCATCCCACTGTTGTTATTCTCATGATTGCTCATGGATTCCATGGACATATCCATATTTTCTGTTGCTCATAAAACCCACTAACCACTTGAGATATTATCTGTCCAATTGTAGACTTACTGTACTGTAACTAGATTGACTCATTTGCTTCAGTTTGGTTCAGAATATCAAGTCATCGGTTTTATTATTTCTTTTATTACAGAAAGCTTTCTTTGTAGTGGAGACTACTTGAGACTGAACTTTTGTACCTCCACCAAGGAGGTTATGTTTTCACTCTGTTGGTTTGTTGGTGGGTTGACAACGCAAAAACTACTCAACGGTTTTCCCTAAAACTGCCAGAAAGAGCCCATTACATTTTGGATAATATCTGAACAAAGATCCATTATATTTCTTTGACATTGTGAAATTGGGTGTTTTTGAAAGTTTTATTTATTTACCAGGTAATAATTCAGGATACAGGGTTTCTGTAGGGTCTAAAAAAGTCTAAAATGGAGTCATCTGAATTTTAGATTCCACTTGGCTACCTCAACTCACCTTCAATTATTAGGAATTGTAGGTAATCCTGGGGCTCTGATATTCCTTCATATCTATTGTACTTGACATAGGTATTCAAATTCATTCGTTATGGTCTTAAAAAGTCTTAAACTTATCGAAACCTGCAGAAACCCGCTGATATTTTTGTGTGTGCAGTTTGGTGCAGCTCGATTTAAAGCTGTTGGGCCTTGGTGGAGTTATCCACTCTACTGACTGTCATAAGTTACAAATCTATTAAGCTGTTTTGTAGTTGAGACTTGCCAAAAATATTTGCCAAAACATTTGAGGTATAAACACAAAATCAGTGAAACCACTGCACCACCTGCACTAGCTTATTTCTAATTCATGCATATGCTCTTATATTAAGTGTGTGACAGTTTCCATAGCCTGCATATGTTCTCTGATTCGTATTTATTGTTTTAACTTTAAGCCTCTTTCTTGACCTAGTCATTCTTAAAAAATAGATTTTTTTCTCAATAAGGCTGGTTCAATAAAGGACAAGGAAAAAATGAAGGAAAAACAACTCAGACAAATCCCCCCCTTTCTTCTCCTCCTCCCCTCCACAGGATAGCGAAGGGCTATCAGACATCTCCTGACCTGCGTCTGACCTGGCTGCAGAACATGGCAGAGAAGCACAACAACAGGAAGTGTTACACAGAGTCGGCCATGTGTCTGGTGCATGCTGCTGCCCTGGTGGCCGAGTACCTCAGCATGCTGGAGGATCACAAGTACCTGCCTGTTGGGAGTGTCACCTTCCAGGTAGTCGACGCAAATACAGATACACACTATATAGTATAATAATAAACACATGTTAAGACTCATTGCAAAAGAAAAATACAGCTAGTCCAAATAACCCTCCATCATCTGTTTCTGTTTGTTGTGGCTGATGGTTGTTTTGTTGGAAGGAGGCAAACCCCCTCCCTGGCACAACACACCACATCACACGTTTCCCCCCACGGATTACTTCCACATTTAGTGTTGAGTGTCCAGAGGGGGGAGCTGTACACACACAACGTCAACGTATAAATATGGTCCCCTGGTAGCTCTGCTTTACACAATGTCTTTGAAGATGAAGGGGGGGGGGAAGGCAAATGTGCTCCTGTGGGTACAAGTGAACAGTCTGTTCCCTAGACGTTAAAACAAACAGTTATAGCAGTAACCACGATGATGTTATCGATGAGCCGTGCCACAGACCTCTGTGGTGCTCTGGTACAGGACACTCCAAGCCCCAGCAGTCAGCAGGTCATTGATCGGATGCTCATCAAATTAGTTCCGTTTCCCACTGTAGGACGTCTCCTTTCAAAGCCAGCCACGTGATTGATTATCTGATTAAGGGGGCTAATTGATTGATCAGCTGACTGATTTTTCTTCCTCAGAACATCTCCCCCAATGTGCTGGAAGAGTCGGCGGTGTCGGATGACATCCTGTCCCCGGATGAGGACGGCGTGTGTTCGGGACGCTACTTCACCGAGAGCGGCCTGGTGGGATTGCTGGAGCAGGCGGCCGAGCTCTTCAGCAATGTGAGACGATGACGCTGCACATGATGTTTATGTTTAGCTTTAAAATAGAAACCTGTAGCTGTGTCTCAAATCTGTACTATAGACTAATTATAATCTATATTGTGTTTTAACACTGGAAAAGTAGCCTTTACTCAAAATAGTGTGTCTACATTATAGATGAGGTGGCACTATCCTCTCATAATATATGGAAATAGAGAGAAATAGAGTTATGCAAAGCATGTTATTGTCTAAGTAAGTTTAACAGGCAGTGTCAATCTAAAGTCAGAGCATGTATTTCATTATTTCCTGCTAATATAGGACAGTAAATCATGATTTATTTTGTACATCACACATATACATACATACATACCACATTTGGTTTTTAATTTATGCCTTAATTGTAAATATTTCCTTCCTTAATAAAGTGTGTGTGATCATACTAACCTTCAGTAATGGCTGTTTTCTCAGGGCGGTCTCTACGAGGCTGTGAATGAAGTCTACAAGGTCATCCTACCGATCTTAGAGGCTCACAGAGATTTCAGGAAACTGGCATCCACTCATGACAAACTACAGAGAGCCTTTGACAACATCATTAAAAAGGTAATAACTATAAGAGACTGAAATGGCTTTTTCAAATGAATATTTAATGTCAAGGTTGACATTAGAACAGTAAAACACTTCAGTAGATCACCTTGAAAGATCTTTTGCGGAATTAGAATAAAAGCAATTTGAAATTCATATGCATAGCTAAATTTCTATATTTTGTTTTTATGTACTGTTCATACATCGTATCACTTCAAAATGACTTTAAATTGCCCAAATCACACACAAGTGTTATTCACAATATAGATCCCTAAAAAGCTGCCACCATATTGGGAAAGAATATGTGACTGATGCTACAGTGATGAGACTCTAAAAGGAAATGTGCTCTGATTCCCTCCAGGGCCATAAGAGGATGTTTGGAACCTATTTCCGGGTGGGTTTTTATGGGGCCAAGTTTGGTGACCTGGACGAACGAGAATTCATTTACAAGGAGCCAGCGATCACACATCTGCCTGAGATATCACACAGGCTGGAGGTACGAAGGAGGGAAGTGTGTGTTTGTGTGTGTGTGTGAGCTAATGTGCATAATGTGAATTGATGTGTGATCGCAGAGGAAAAGGGGAAGATGGCATTGCTGAAATAGCAAAACAATGTCAGCCTCACCCTTAAATCGACTTATTGCTTTGAATGAAAACAAAATCTGTGCATTTCCCCCCAACTCCTAGAACTTCTACAGTCAGTGTTTTGGAGAAGAGACGTTGGTGATGATCAAGGACTCTACGCCAGTGGACAGAAAACAACTGAACCCCTGCAAGGTAGGAGACTGTAATGTCCCATGACTGAAAGCTGCTATATATGTCATTAAATATATTATTTTTAGTCAACACACAACCAAATTACTGTAGAGCGCATGTTAAGTAGTAGATATAAAGCAAATGAATGGATTAAGGTATTCAAAACATGAATGGAAATAAGAACAAGTCAAAATGACCTTTAACAGGCAGTGTTAAATGTGAAGAAATGTCATATACTGATACTATCCAATTTACTGTATTTCCTATAATATTGACATGAAATAATAATTAATGTTTTCAAAGTGAAATGCATTAAAATGTACCCCAGAATCGCAGCAAAAGAACAGACGCACTCTCATACATGTCACACTGTCAAAACCACCCAATTAGAGCACAGTCATCCTCAGACGTTACACATCTGCTCTCAGATTTCTCTTCTGCTCGTGGATTTTTCTTCCTTGTCAAAAATCTGTCAACCCATGGAATGCCAGGTTTAGTGCTGACAAATGTATGAAGATGATAAAGATTCTGTTTTGTTGGTAGGCATTTAACACAAATTATCTGAGTGAAACACTAAGCAGGAACTGAAGTCTGCATTCATCAGACAGGAAATAAATCAAGCCAAGCTGTGGACAATGAAACGTACACATATGTAAAGAAACAAACACGTTTAATACATCACAAAAGCTGAGTATATGCAAAGTGCACATGTTGCAAAACTGTCAGAGAATGAGAACATGGGATTTGAAAGAATGCATGCCAAGTGAAAAACAACACTCCTAAAAATGAAGATTAGTCCAGAGGGTAGGAATGCAAAACTCCGCTCAGCCCTCTGATAGCTGTTGTCAAAATAAATAAATACGTTAAAAAAACTTTAAAAAAGCACAGAGTTGTTATCACAGTGACAGCCTGGATTTATGACCCCCCCCCAAAAAAGAAGCTAAACCACCACTCTTCTCCAGGCGTACATCCAGATCACTTACGTGGAGCCCTTCTTTGATGACTACGAGATGAAAGACCGGCTGACAAACTTCGAGAAGAACTTCAACCTGCGGCGCTTCATGTACACCACGCCCTTCACCAAGAGCGGGAAGCCGCGGGGCGAACTGTACGAGCAGTTCAAGAGGAAGACCATCCTCACCACCATGCACGCCTTCCCCTACGTCAAGACTCGCATCAACGTCATCCAGAAAGAGGAGGTAAGTGCGGAAATTCACGGCGTAGAACATCTAGTGATGGTTTCTCCACATAGCGGCAACAAATGTATACAACATTGCCTGACCTTTGCTTCCAGTTTGACCTGACTCCTATCGAGGTGGCCATAGAGGACATGCAGAAGAAGACGAGAGAGCTCGCAGTCGCCACACACAGGGAACAGCCTGATGCGAAGATGCTGCAGATGCTGCTGCAAGGCTCAGTGGGAGCCACTGTTAACCAGGTAATGTGGATAGAGATTTTGTGAATGAAGCCTCTGTTTTCCTCTCCTGTCTGTCTGCCGTTATTATGTCGTACTTCACGTTTAACCAATTCTCCCCTGAAATGATCGCACTTTTTATTCTACATGGCTCCTTTGTCCCTTGAGTGTTGCCTCTTTATGTGCTGGGGGAAAATAAACCAGAATAATTTACCTCTATTTATCTTATCACATTTACAGCGCCATTGTAGTCCCCAAGCGCAGGTGGACGACATGACACTGATGGCACATCAAAGCCTTCACCGCGTCCCACAGCCCTAATCCTCCCTTTGCTTTTCCCCCTGATTTAGTTAAAACGTCAATTCATGGCCCCTCTTGCTTTCATGTCTGCGCTGTGCGACGCGCTGAACCGGAGGTCTCTTTCATCTGATAGTTTCCAGGTCCTGCCAGTGTGCTGAACACAGGGAGTAATGATGGAGCTCAGTGCAGCATCTCCGCTCGCCCAGCCCCCCCGCGCTTTATCGTCCAGTGTCTAATCTGACAGGTCCCTCGCTCTGACCTGATGGTTGTATACATAACACTAATGCTCAGTTAACTCTGTAAACATATAACTCAGTACAGGAGGCTGCAGGGTTTCTGTGTGTGTGTGGGTGGGTGGGTCCTGCGGCTCCGTCACAAAGAAGCGAGGGTTCAGATGCGTTTATGATGCTAATCAGAGCTGTTTAACTGCGCCTGTCATGATGCGGGTGCTGTGCGAGCTCGCTGTGGTTTTATGATGAATATAAGTTAAGATAACAAGATCTGGTTGTTGGCAAATGGGAACCAAATGGTGGGTGTGCGTAGGGTTAGCTTTGACGTTAGCCATGCGGGAGGCTAATCATGGCTCCTTCTCTAATCTGATTTCTTCCTCATGTTCTAGTTCGGCATCTTGGCCCTCATTGCTGCATAAAGGCATTTAGTTAGAAAGTTATTTCCCCCCTGTCTGAATGAGGGGCACTCTCATCCCTCCTTTTGTTCATATGCTCTCAAACACTTCCTCTCCCAACTCCTCTCCTTCCTTGCTCCACTTTTTTGTTTTGCTTTCTCCGTCTTTGTCGCTCTAACTCTTGTCTCTTTGTGTTTTCCCTTCCCCTCCTCTCTCTCCTCCCCACCTTCTAGGGCCCGCTGGAGGTGGCCCAGGTCTTCCTGAATGAGATCCCAGCGGACCCCAAGCTCTTCCGTCACCACAATAAACTGCGCCTGTGTTTCAAAGAGTTTATAATGAGGTAAGATGCGATCAAAGAAGCACCACCTATAGTGGCGGCGCAGTGTACCAGAGTTATGCAAGAAAAACACCACAAAAATGTAAAGAAAACTTTTTCCCCAACTATTTTACTTGCATTTGCATTTCTCCTTCTCTTCATTGTTACCGGTGGCTGGCCCTGGCTCAGTAGGTGGAGGCGTGGAACAATACTTCAAAGTATTATGTAAAGTAAAATGCAGTATCTTTGTGAGGCTTGACTTGGAGTGAAAGTCTCCTTTTCCTGCTCCGTGTATACACAGGAAGATAAAAGAGCAGCGCAGATAGCTGTGAGTTGCTGCTGTTGAAGCCGAGTGTCATTCACGACGCAGAGATGGAAGTGATAATTGCCAACTGGATAGTACTTAAAGGAATTAAACAGGCAGTGGGGTTGTGAATTAATATAACCCATTGTGGCAGGGGAAATATTTTTTACATGTCCCACAATGACAAAGGAGGACTGGAGCTGCAAAAGTTTATTGTTCCCAAAGGTTTCACTACATTTTGAATATTCAGAACATAATTTAAACCATCCTGTCTGAGGATATGCTGATTTTGTGCAGAAGGCGTGTGTCGTGTTTGTGTGCATTTGTGTATCGGTGTGTGTTTCCTTCCTCTGGGCATGTTTGCCTCCAAAAGGTGGTTTTCATTTTGTAGCCCTCATGTCACATTCCAGCTGCCTTGATTGCTACAACCGGGTTGGCAAATATTTACTGTAGTTTCAGAAAGGTTTATTTCCTCTGCTAAATCCAGGCAGGCTGTCACTGGACCCTTTTTATGCCAATGTCATTGACAGGGGCGTTCTTAAAAATATTTCGTCTATGTGGGTTATCTTTTCGCCCACTGAACTGAATCTCTCCTGTCACATAGAGGGATCTGGCCTCACGTGTAACATGTAACCTGCTGTGCTGCTCATTGCTGTAAACAATGCTTGTTAACTGCACTGTGGGGTTCAGCCAAGGTCCTTGTGAGCTACATCAACATGGCAATAATAAGAATGTTTTCATGGTATCACATTAGAGTAGGGCATCTGCTTTTCTGTAAAAAAACGTTTCTACAAGTTAATAACCTGTATAATAAGTTAAAACTCGCATGTAAAATCCAAACCCAACAACTTAATTAGTTTACTTTTATTTATGATTAGCCTGGAATTATATAATTGTATATAATTAGATTTTATTAATCGATGAAATAATCTTATTTTGTCATGTCATACAATTTCACCCAAATTTTTTTTATGAATGAATTTTTATTTAGTTGTTAAAACCCAATTTGGATTTGTGATGGATTCGGTTAAAGTGTAAAATAAAATCATTAAAATTTGTAAAAGATAATGAAGCTAAAATAATAGAAGAAAATCCACTACTTACTAAGTCAGCACAGTTCTGCACAAGAGGTCTTAGATGCCATCGCAACTTTTTTCAAAGTTGTGTATTGGCAGCATTTCTAAAACATATTTACATAGAGATTAATGTCCGTATCTTACTGCAGCGCAAAGTGAAGCCAAGCATGTCTCGTTTCGCAGTTGTCATTTTCCCGTCCATTGCCCGTGTTTAAATAGCAAATGCACTTGTGCTCATCTTAGCTCACATGGGTGTGTGGGTCTTAAAATGAGGTGTGGTCAGGCTCACTGTTGAAGTCAGTGGGCTCTATTATAATGATCCAAGCATGGAAGATGGCGTAAGTGCATTTAGAACATGTTGAAATCCACTTTTGTTCATTTGACAGTGTTCTGTCACAAGCTTATATTTCTAGTCTCACCTCTCCTACGCCCATATTTGGATTGTTTACCTCCAGTAACTGACAAAGATCATGATATATTTTGTAAAGGCAGCTCAGAAAACATCATTTTACCAAGTTCAACAGTCAGATAGAGAGCTACATATTAGTTGTAGTTTTTTATGGGTTCGGAAAATCCTTAACTTAAGTGAAATCTCCTTGTTTTTTTGTAGCACCACATATTTACTGTATACTGTTACACGACATTTCAGTTTCCATATCACCCTCATTAAAAGCTAAGAGATAAACTCAGACATGTGTTTGCAATCATCCTCCGTCTCTCGGGTTTCCTGCAGAGTCCATGCATGTTGGCCATTATACATTGGAGACCCTATGCCTCCCTTCTCTCCCGGTCCAGCTCAGACTTGTGGACGTCTATCACGAGGGCCTTTTTTTTCCAGAATACGATTTTTTGTCATTTGTGAGTTTTCCCTCTGCAGTTGAAACAGCTCTTTGGGTTCTTTACAGTTTACGTTGTACTTGGAAAGCTCTAATGGGCATATAGGAGTGCATTGGACATTCATTTAGCATTTTAGCTAAGGAGTCCCATTTATGTCAAGTAGTTAGAGGGCATTGTTAGCAGGAAACTGTACAGTGCATTTCTGAAGGTTTAGAGGATAGAGAGGCAATTACTGCAAGATTTGGCAATTACCGCAAGATTTGTTTGCATAGTATCATTAAGTTGAGGTTAGAAAGGTCAAGGAGGACACTCAGCTCTTTTTCCATCTCATGTAGTGTCATTTAGACCCTGTTCAGACCTGGCATCAACATCCGTCCTGAGTGATCACAAGTTGTCAGTGCTAAGAACATGTGTGAACGCATCCTGAAATCCGACTCTTATAGCACATTTGGATTTGGTCTGGCCGCATTGTTTTTGTTGTGTGAACGCAAATGTCGTAGGCCACACATGAAGGATAAGCCTACTCACCTGATGTCTATGACCTGGTACAGTTTAGACATAGTTTATGCTTCTCAGTGTCCATTCAGTTGTAGCCACCGCCTCAATATTCTTGAAAATCTTTCTTTGTAGGTGTTTGCATTAATTCATTCCCTCCTGACTTTCTCTCTCTCTCTCTCTCTCTCTCTCTCTCTCTCTCTCTCTCTCTCTCTCTCTCTCTCTCGTGCCAGCACACAGACACACACATTGTCATTAGACCCATCTGTAGACTAACAACATATTTAAACTGTCCACTTGTGATCTGATCTGTCAGATCGGCTGTTAATACCATTAATGAACAAGGCCTTAAAGAACATGTGGTTTCAAACTGATGCCAACTTGCTATGCTCCCACACCTTCTAGGTGTGGCGAGGCAGTGGAGAAGAATAAGCACCTGATCACCTTTGACCAGAAGGAATACCAGCAGGAGCTGAAGAAGAACTACAACCGCCTGAGAGAGAACCTGAGGCCGATGCTGGAGAGGAAGATTCCCGAGCTCTACAAACCCATCATCAGGCCTCGGCTGGAGAACAGGTAAACAAAGCCACTGGGTCAAACAGCCAATACTGTTGTGACAAGACAACAAAGTGGAAATAGCAAATGGATTCAAGCAGAGGTCCTTTCACAGTGTCTGTGTCACCTTTACAAATATTGATAGCTGAACTATAGCCACAGAGAACAGAGAGTTGAACCCAATACCATATTCAGATTGTACTCATGTCATAATAAAGACTGATTTCTCACATGCTTTTACGACTGACCATGATAATCTGGGTATATCGTTTAAAAAATGTATTCCATGCTGAGGGATTATCATGTATTTCAAAGTGATACTAATCCACATTTTTTATCAATTACTCAGCCATTGGAATGTGATAAGAGCCTCCTAAATCAGTTGGACTGATCATAACACCAGCTAAAAAATATAGAAATATTATAAACATACCTCTGCCAAGGTCCAACATTTCTGTTAAATTCAATCAAGCTACACACTCCTAGATACCAGTCCCCTAAACATGCCTGATCATCATTTTCTACAGCATCCATGAATTATTACCCGGGAAATAGGTGAAATGTCAAAAAACACCTTATCTCAATGTTTAAGAAAGTGAAAAGAAATTCCTGGATATAATTAGTTCTTTCTTGGCCCATGTCCTATCCTTCCACCAGGTTTCCTGGATATTAAGTCTGTAATTTTTGCGTAATACTGCTGATGGACAGAGGAGAAAACAGCAGTTTAACATTCCAGTTGCAAAGAGTTAGTAATTGAAATTAAAATCCTATTTTTGGGCATTCACCCCATGACTCTACTGCCCTGTCCTCCTCCTCCTTATCATCATCATACTTCATCTTTTGCTTCTCCCTTTCCACCCTCTACTCCCATCCTCTGTCCTCTCACAGGGATTCCTTCAAACGTCTAAGTTTTCGCAGAACTCAGGAAGAAAACTCCTGAGACGCTGTGGCTCATCTGAGAGCGAAGCGCCACGGAGACGGAGGGAGAGACTGTCACACAGCCCAGAGAGGAAAAGAGAAGACGAGATGAAAGGAACTGCCGGTGATACCGTAGCACTCCTTTTGTGTGGGAGCAGCACATTGTGTCCAACCACGATCCAGCAGTGTGTGTGTTTGTGTGCTGCATGTCCACGTTTATGATTTCACAGCTGTTTGTTACGAGAGGTTAAAGGAGAGTGAGCACACAAAAAGAAAACGAAAAACAGGTTGGTTGGATTCTCAAGCAAAGTGTAGCTTATTGAGCACTCACTGTAAAATCCTCAGACGCTTTGGCTCTGTTGATTTCCTTTTTTATATATATATAAAGATAACTGCAAGTCCTAATAATGCTGCAAACATTTCCTCTAGTAGAGACGCAGACTGGAGTTCCTCACCGAGGTCCTTGCTGGCCCAGGGCCTGTATGTGTGCCAGTAATTATCCTGTCCTGTGTTTGTATGTGTATGTAAATGTATGGATGGATGGACGGACGTGTGTTTGTTTAGATCATGTTTGGAGTAGGAGATTTTAGTGCCATACTGAAGTCACTTTGTACTCAGTGATGATAAATGATTATGTCATGTGCTAAAGGGCCTCTGAAATTCCACTCTGTGCCAGGTTAGAGTAGCAAGGGTATGGATGGATTTCTGCACAATAGAAAAAATAGATACGATTGCCTGTGGTAGCTCTCGAGGCCATTCTTGTCCTATTGTTGTTGGACATACAGAACCTGATCATGTAGCTTAACTTATGAAGAGTGATGTAATGTAACTTCACAGGACGCAAATAGAGGCTCTTAATTACTCATACCTTCTCTTTAAAATCCACATTTTGTACATAGTAGAGGTATTATTCCATGAGATGTTTACAAAGGTATGAAAAACTATTTTGCATTTTATTTTATGGAAATGTGTTTTTTAGATATATAACAGCAATAATGATACTACTTGGAAATAGTATTCAGTAGGCAGGACTCGGTGAGGGGGCTTTTACAACCTCAGTGTATGTTCCAGTAGTTTCAGTACCTGTTTGTAGATAGACCACTTCCAACGATACACGCAGTGCCAAATCGAATTATTTTCTTATTTACTTAGGAGCTGAGATCCTTAACCAGGAATGCAATAATTTGAAAAAGTCACTCCACTGCTTGGCAATGTGAATCGTGTTAACTCTGTGTCTGAATACATTCCAGAAGAGAAATGTATACTACTGCTTTGGAGTATTAAAAAAGGTGACAACCTGATTTTATTTGACAACCATGAAACGGCTCATTTCATCCATGTTATGTTGCAGCTCATTACTGTTTTTTCAGAAATGCACATGTGCTTTCAAAAGTGGGTATACATTTTAATTCTCATAAATTATTAATACTCATTTGAAAACATCTTTGCTCTGTTTCTAGTTACATCTATTATTTATGAACCGTCAAATGATTTTTTTTAGAATCGTTAAATAATATGAAAAACGTGTATTAATCAAAATGTATACCTATTTTTGAAACGTGCAGGATATTGCTGAGACCTGGTGTTATAAACATATTTTGGTGGTATTCAACCACAGGAGACTGCATATATGTTTCTTTGAGTTATTTGTTTGTTAATATCTGTTCTGTTTTATTAAATGTGGAATTTAAACTTGTCATTCATACAATGCTGTTGAAGCACCGGAATAAAACTTAATATATAAACATAAGTGTCATGATTTGAACTATTAATAAATATTTTCAGGTTAGTTATATGCACATCTGAGATATGGACATATCACAATTATCTTGTTCTCCTTATGGGATCTTAATTTATTTATTTTAATCATTAATTTATTTCCTAAATTGTATTAGAGTTTTTGAAAGGTTTATTTTGTTAAATAATATAAAAGACAAAAAAGGACTTACTAAATAATACAAATGATACCGTTTATTAATAAAAAAAATCAAGTACAATCCTAAGTGTGACACTCTTTATGACGGATTATATGTTATTTTCACTTCCTATAAATCTTATACATGTGACATCATTTGAACTACAAACCGACTTCAAAAAGCGGGGAGAATCCTGGAGAAAGAACTACAACTCTGCTGCCGTCGCGTCCGTGTGACGTCATCACCGAGCGACGCCCACATGGACGGATGCAGGTTTGTGTGCATCTCACTCACATCAACGCAGTCGTGTAGCCACAGACTTTTTATCAGAGAGTGTCGCTGCGGTGCTCGTGTTCGTGTTGTCAGCTGTTTTATTAAATACACGGTCGTCTGAAGCGTTTTACTTGTGACGCCGTTTCTCTCGTTTCGCTTCCGGACTCCTGAAATGACCGGGAACAGACAGTGGATGTGAACTTGTCGCTAAATGACAAGTTCGCTTCGCGCCTCCGAAGTTCAAAACTCAACGGATACCTCGTCTCTGTCTGTTTTTCATGACTCACAACGTGACACCGAGCTGTCATGTGTCTTTTCACACTATCTGTGGACACGTGCGTGAGAGAGTGTGACCGTCACCAAACCCAAACCATTAAAAGCAAAGATCAGATAAAGTTAATGTCTGTCTGTAGCACCTGCACATGTGAACACGGACATTGATATAACATCATTAAATACACTTTCCAAAAGATATTAAAATCAGTCATAGATTCCCAGCAAAGCAATCAGATTTTTCTCTTATATACTGGGACCACTGGGCCCAGGTGAAATATGGGGAGACCAGACCTACTGGGTAAAGACAAGCAACTGACCATGCATCCAAAAGAGTTGGGATCTCCACTCTATACATAAATAATTACAGATACTGTGTACGTGTTCAATTCATGTTGAGGCTGTGATCTCAGAATCCCCCATTGAAAGGACACATGTTTTTTAATGAATCCACGACCTTGTTTAATTCCTTACTGGCCCCAAATGAAAAGGCTGATTGTGCAGAGGCAGAGCGTCTTTTATGGATTCAACCGTTGACCTTGAAGCTGTGATCCTTTTGATCTGAACAAAGCTGTACAAAGCTGTTTGGTGATGCAGGTGCAGTAGAATAAGTTCTTTTAAACACCAAATTAATATTTCATTACAAAAATAAACTGAGTGGTCAGAGATGAATGTTTTTTTAGCAAACCTCTAAAATTTGATGGCTTCTCTGATCTTTTTTTTCTTCTCCTGTCGCTGTATATATCATCCCTTGTTTCTGTGCGCTCCTAAATTTACAAGCATATTCCTGCACTGAAAAACGTGTGAGGAATTTGTGCTGTAAATGGTAATTGCACCTCTGTCTTGCCAAACCAGCCTCACGCCCCGGGCAGGTGAAGAGAAAAGAATTATGACAGAAAAAACCCTCATATACAGCAGGATACAGGCTTTACTGCAGATAGTGAGCTGACATTGGGCCAAGCAGTTGTAATATAACTGCCTCATTAACATTGATCAAGATAATAAATAGACATTCCATCGCCTTATGATGAATTGAAAAAACTAATAAAGTTGTATTTGTGGTTTGTCCTCTCAGGTTGCTCCATCCTCTGCTCAACTCTGACCCCATTCCTGTGACATGGAGCCACACGAGGACCTAAACCCCGACACGGATGACCTCCCGCTCCGAGCCAACACCAACCACATACTCGTCAGACATTATGTGCTCGACCTGACTGTTCATCCAGAGAGGAGGGTCATCAGTGGCAGTGTTGTGCTTTTCCTGGAGCCTTGCTGTGGGGGGAGAGGTAATGCTGAGGAGGATGACAGTGGACCTGGAGCTGGTAATGGAGCGAGCACTGCGGAGGCCGGAGGGAGCCAGGATGGGTCGGTGTGCAGATTTCGTGACGTGGATACAACAGAGGATGGAACAAAAGCACTTGGGAAGAGGAGGATGGAGAAGATGTCCGGTGCTGGAGAAAGACACGGAGGTGAATTACAGGCCGTGTCTGGGATTGAGTCAAAGACTGCAGCGCAGGCAGAAAATATTCATTCTTCACATTTGTGGGAAACAACCAGTGACGATGATTTCACCTTAGTGCTGGACTGCTGTGACTTGGACGTGTCAAAGGTTGAAGAGGTGGACGTCACCTCTGTGTCGGCCATGGATAGCTTCCCATCAGAGGTTGCCTCTGAGAGGTCAGGCGTCAGTTCAGCGAACCCACAAGCAGCCTTTATTCAGAAACTTGTCTCCTGGCCCTCTAACCGATGGAGGCAGAAGCGCCAGCTCTTTCTGCTGTGTAGCCAAACCCCCGGTGCTCAGGATGGCAGCTCGCTGCCTTTTCAGAGAGACCAATGGAGTCTGCAGGTGAGGAAGAAGGGGGCAGCGTCCCCTCAGGAGTTCCCTCGCGCTGTCAGGATCTGCTATGAGACCAGGCCAACGGGCCGATCTGTGAGGTGGACCAAAGACCAGGACGACAGGTTTGTCTCCGGAGCCAAAGCATAAAAAAATACCATACACCAGTGGGTTTTACACTATAGTCTGATAAGATAAGATGAGAATAAACTTTATTCCTCCCCTTGGGGAAATCCCAGTATCCAGTAGCTCATAACAATACACCAACAATATAAGAGCAAAGACAATATTTTTAGGCTGCCATGTTACAACAGAATAATACTGATTCATAAATTCACCCACCTGAGGCTGTTATATTCTCTTCTGTGTGTGTGTGTGTGTTGGATCCTTTGAGCATTTAAATGAGGGTTGTTTATTGTTTACCATTGTGTACCCACTTTCCAGGGTGTGTGTTTACACTGCCGGCTCTCCCATCAACAACCGAGCCCTCTTCCCCTGCCAGGAGCCGCCTGTTGCCATGTCAACATGGCAGGCAACAGTACGGGCCCCCAGTGAGTGTTTGGTTTTAATGAGCGGGGAGGAGCAGGCCGTACCCGCTGAGGACGGAGACACACGTAAGCTGTAATTTCACAAACCTTTAGTGACAACCAGTAAAAGTCGAGTCAAGTTTTATTAATACAACCCAAAATCACAAATCTGCCTCAAGGGGCTTTTGTTCCGTAACAGCACACAGCGCCGTCTATCTTAGGCCTTTATAAAACCTGTTGGAAAATGTGGCTTCTTATTGATAAACCACTAAATTTTGAAGGTTAAGTTTAGTGAACTCTAAGTGGGGGTTGGCATTGGGCATTAATACTAACTACATTACTAAACTAGAGTGGCACTCAGTATCAGTCCACTTACATTCAATCAAGCTGCGTCCAATTTCACACACTCATAGATATCAGTCCCCCAGATGTGCCTGATTCTTTTTCATCAAGATCGATGAATTATAAATAAATTTGTCATCAAAATGTTGAAAAAACCCAGATCATGCAATGTTAAAGAAAGCGGAAAAATACTCCCTGATCTGCTCCTTGAATTGGATCTGCACCAAAATGTAATGGGTTCTTCCCCGACTCATACCACATTCTTCCATCACGTTTTGTGAAAAAAGTTATTTTTTTGTAGTCTTGCTTATAAACAAACAAACAAACATAACCTCCAATGATACTGTTGTATAAATTATTAAAAAGTCTCAACTGGAACCTGCCAACAAATGCTTTGTAATAAGTGGTTTTCATATAAAATTCAAGTTGTCGCAAAGCTGCTTCTGTTGATGTGTTTGGGATATTCTGCTTATTTTGTTCAATTACAAAAGGGGATTATAGAGAAACTTGCAAGAGGCTGAAAAATAACTTGGGTATTTTATTGGCACTGGTGTTGAAACAAAACTTTATTTTATTTCCTTTGAAAGAAATCTTTTTTTTATCCTGGTTCCACATCTGAGATTTCTTCAGTGCTTCAATTAGATGTAGTGTTGTGCTCCGTTTCTCCCGAAACAACTGGAGCTTTGTAGATGGGATTAAGAATTACAGCATCATGTCTCTGTATCAAAGCCAGGAAAGTAATGACAGACCTGCTGCAAAGCGGCATGTGGATAAATGTGGATAAATTACTGCAGCTGCACTGAGTGTTTTTAAGATGACTTACAGAATTAACCGCTTTTAATTAATTGGTCGTATTTTTCATTTGACATGAAGGATGTGAACTGCTTCTCGTGACCACTACCGTAGCTTCTTTGTCATCTAGAATGTTGGCACGAGGGACGTGTCACACTCGACTGATTTGTTGGGGGATAAAAAGCACAAATGTCTCAGAAGAACACAACATCTGACTGAATAATGAAATGAGAAAAATTGGCAATTCATGACAAATATTTCTTTCATTTCTGTCTTCATGCTGTCAACCAAACTGCTCTCTACTTCCCTCCCTTCAGCATTTCCCCCCTCCTCTACCCTCTGCAGGTTTTTCAACGTGGAGCTACTACGTCACTATGCCCATGCCCGCCTCCACCTTCACCTTGGCGGTTGGCCACTGGTGCCAAGTCACAGCAGAAATTCCCCCAGCGTTGGAAGGAGAGGTGAGGAACAGGACAGACTGTGGCAAGACTGCCAAACCTGGGGATGTGTCTGGGGAACGGACTGAGGCCGGGCTTGTGTCTGGACTTGGAAGCTCCTCCAGTAAAGTAGTAAAAGGCTCTCCTCACCAGACTAGCAGGTATATTATGGCTTCTTTTCTTCCTGTAATACCTCCTCTCTCCCAGTCTGCTATATGAATGCAAGTCTGCCCTTTCAACATTCCAGGGTGAAACTTTCCTTTTTGCCATGCGAAAAAAGGTGCAGGTGAAGTTAGTGTGATCAATCAGCTCTTTATGACAAGTACAGTGAAGCTTGCACCGTAGTACATTGGGTTCAATTCCCAAAAGAAATGGTCTACGGAGAGTGAAAAGAAGCTCATTTTATAGAGGTCCAGGATATAAAACCCAGACTGCAACATTTTGTGAGAGCTGGTTTACTGTGGGCAGGGCAGGGTTGGTCTGGGGTCTTCCTCTTCACTGGCCAGAGGGTTGGAAGGACTGCCAGTGGTTTCCAGTAATCATCCCCCTCCCCGTATGGTTTTCCTCCAGCGGCAGCCCAGCCGTAGCCTGTAGCAGGCCCCAGTAATCTCCCACTACAAGGGAGGCCTTTATTTTCATTGAATGGCTGGAAGGAAAGTTGGACGTCGCTAGAAACCTTTGGAACGACTCCGACGCTGAGGACAGAGTCAGTGCTGGATATTGCATTTAAGAGCGAATGAGGCTACATGTCAACACATAGATATTTTTGGGATCACTGTGGTTTGCCTTTGTGACGTATATATATTTCATATTTCCATTGCTTTCCTTTCCGTGCTTAGCACAGAGAGACGGGTTGTGCCACTTTTGGTTCACCAGCCCCAGAACTGTATTTCTTTCAGTGAGAAAATTCATTAAATCATTGTTATTAACCTTGGATTAAACTTTTCTTCCCCGTTTTAATCTGCTACAGTGGAGACCGGACCACCTGCTCAGACTCAACATTCTCTTACGCTCCCCTTGAGGACCAGGCGCTCTCTGTAACTGATTATTCAGGCATGGTGGATGACGGCGTCTCTTGTTCCCATGGTGACTACCCTTGCCGATTTGCCGAGCGGTCGGCTTGGTCCCAGCGGGTGATTCCATACCGTGTGTTTGGCCCCGTCGGCTTGCTGCAGCAGGCCCAGGTGGAGTTTTAACAGAAGAACCACTGAGACCTGAGCTAATTATATTTTCTACGATTAGAGGAGAAAGGTGGCACCAGCTGATGTTTGTGTCACCATCATCTCTTGTCAGCATGATGAGAATTATCACGAGAGCCACTTCACACACTCCTCAAACCCTACATGTGAAATTCTAACTGGAATAACATTGATAATATGACGTCAAACGCCTCTGCACATTTAGTTAATTTGGATTTTATGAGGCCTCAGAGATGAGTGGCGAAACATTGTAGCGTAAAAACAGAAAGTGCAGTTGACTCTGAATTGATCTGGACCATAGATCATCATAGACATGCAGCAAATACACAAACTCTCAGCAGATACATAAACTCTCCAACTATTGTACATCTTACCCATACACACATCTGATTCAAGTAAAACCTCTTCTGCTGTTCTGTGAAACTTAATCTTTTCCTTTTGTAGATGGGAGTCCTTCAGCTGTTGCCTCGATGCTTGGCTGCAGCCCATGCCGTCCTGGGGGTCCATCCCTTTCCCCGCCTTGACGTTCTCATTGTTCCAGCAGGGTTCTCCAGTCTGGGCATGGCCAGGTACATCTTTGGTAGAATGGTGGAAGGTACAGATTGGTCACTATTCTGGAAAGAGAGAAGGAAAGGGACATTGGAGAGACTAAGAACTGTAGTAGTAAACAAGCTCAACTGTATAAAATTAATGTTAAGTTCATAACTTCATGTTTTTTGCATATTAGGGAAGAATCAACAGTAAATAGTTACAATTCAGATTTTAAATCTGCAAAAGCAGCAGAAACAAGCCGTATAGAAACCACTGTTATATTATTACCTTTTAAAAGATTGTTTTACTACTTAAAAAGAACAGTTAGCAAAAACAATTTCCTCCTGTTGAAAGACACTGGCACCGGCCCAAATCACCAAACGCTTTTGAATCGTGTCTTTCCAAGTTGACATCTTCATCTGCGTCTTCTACGTGTATGGCTCCTCTTCTTCTTACTGAGAATTCTTTTCTGGGTGCACGTCTGAAAGCAGCTATAGTCAAACTGCTCCACTGCTCATTTAAAATATTGAATACAGCAGGTTTGAAATTCTCCAGTCGTAAAACAAGTGTTTTCTTCTGTCTTCTGCAGTAATTTAAAGTAGGACAATGCATACAAGTATTGACAGGTTATTGCGCAACAGAACATCAGAGCTTAAGGCGGCACATTGTTATTTTTTCATTCTCTCTCCTGCTGCTTCTGGGTTAGTTTGTTTTTTTTATAAAGTAAAATGTTTCTGGCTTGAGTGATTAATGACATGCTTCACATTTCAAAACCCCCTCACTCTGTCTCAATCCTCTTTGTTGAGATCTTTCACGTTGGAATTCTTCACTGAATTAAAGAGTCCAACTATAACTCCCCTCTAAACTCAATCAATCAACTCTATCACTTGTCAACTCTGCTTTTCCACCCAACGTAACCGGCTTTCAACACCGGCCTGTGGGGACTTACGGTCGGACTAACCACGGTGCTCGTAAAAAGGTTGTGATGCTGCCACTTTTTTTCAACAAGAAAAGTACCATTTAAGTGCTCAGGCTGCAAAATGTAAATGCATAAAAGTTGGCGGACAAAGGAATCTTTAGCGTGCTCACCAGATCTCAATTCAAACCCTTTTTCCATATGCCGTCCCTGTCTTCTTTCATTGTCCCATCATTAACCCTCCACTTTTTTCTTCACCACTTCCCTCACCCCGCTTCCAAAACTCACCACCTCTTCTTTCATCCTTCACAGCTTCCCTTATTCCATTCCATCCCTTCTTCCATCCCAAACAGCTCTCCTCTCTCATCCTCTCCCAACATTTCACTCCCACCACATCTCTTAACCTGTTGACACATATTTTTATTTTTGCCATTAAGTTTGCACTCCCAGTCATGTTTACACTGTATTTGAATTTCTCCATCTCTTCCTCCAAAACATAACGCTGTTATTCCGTCTTCATTAATTCACTTTTCCTACCCTTAAAAGACCCCTAATCCCTAACCCCAAAAACCCTGACCCTCTTGGAGAGAGAGGTGGCTAACCTATACTCTCCGGGCCCAGCTTCATTGACTCAGCGAGTGAGTCAATAGTCTGCTGTGTCGCAGCTTTCCAGAGGTTTCAGGTGGTCTGCAGGCTCTCTGCTAAACACTAGACCTGTGTGTATTTATGTATGCATGTTTGTGTGCAGTTGCAGTGGTGGTCTGGGTACTGATTAGTGGGCACGAAGCCACAGGATGACAGATTTACTGTACTAGGCACTCCAGATAATTCTCCTCTATTTATTTATTTGTGTTCTTCACCCACACATGTCCTCCTCTTTAACGTATTTCCCTCTACTCTGTTTCCATATGTTGCCTCTTTTATTACCTTACTATCCCATGCTTTCTGTCGTCTTTTCATCCTGAAAATCAGCCATTTTCTGCTTCTGTCACTTCTTCTTCTTCACGTCTCTTATTCTTCTCCTCATCTTACCACTCTTTCACCCTCATAATATCCTTCAATCCTCGAGCCCCCTTGTGTTTGCCGTCCTTCCTCTGTCCTCTCCACCTCGCCGTATGACCGATCACTCTTCAGTCTGGCCTCCAGCATTCTTCAATGGCGATAGTGCCTCTGGAAATCAAGTTTTATATTCTCTCTGCAGTGTATGTCTCTCAGCTGGCGTATGCTTCGCCTGGAGATATGATTGAAATCCAGCTGGTGGCCATATGAATGAGGTTCAAATTGGAAATTGAAGAAAAATATGGACCATAAATGTCTGGCCTTTTTAAAGATTGTGTTGATGAAGTGAAATGATTAGGGTGGTCGGTGAACGTAGCTCTGCAGTCTCAGTCTGTCTTCCTCCTCTCCCCCGATGGCCTTCCTGGAGAAAAGCCCCCCCAGACAGGATATGAGCTCATGCCTGAATATGTATTCTGTGTAATATTCTGACATTGCATCCAAGACTGTTCTCAATCAGAAAGGGTTTTGAAGCATTGGGGAAGACAAGATAGTTACAGTCGGGATCTAGTTCACAACTTTGCATAATTTATTTTAAATGGTTGCTCTTTGATTCACTCAAGTCTTTCCCCCATCTTGTGAAAATCAGTCTCCCTGCTGTATTTATTCAGAACACACATTAAATGCTTACACGGGCAGGCACTCCCAGGCACTGATCGCTTTCGCCCCGGCTGCTTACACTCCAGTTAGCTGAAGACGACCAAGAGGAGATTTAGGGCCTTCATTAGGCTTCAGACAGCACCTGCACTGACTCCCTATAAAACTCTGCATGGTTCTCAACCCAGTGTCGACTCCTTGCATCCTCCCCTCCATGTCTTGCACGCCTTTGCACTTAACCGCAGGGTTGCGACATAAGGAAGTCAGGGAGGTCTCCGAAATGGAGGCCTAGATTGAGATGGAGATGAGAGAGAAATGAAGAGGGTAAAAGCGGGGTTCATGATAGGTCAGCGGACCCCCAGGATGTGGGAGAGGATGTGTGGATTATTCCCAGCAACAAAAGCCATTAGCCTCTGGAAGAACTTCAGAGACTGGCGCTATTTAATCTAGGGATTGGGAGGTATGTGGGCCCCAGTTATTGGGACCAAGCCAAGCAAAGTTTTTTGTGCAGTGCCCCAGTGGAAACAGCAGGAGCAAAGGGGCTATAGGCCAAGGAGCGGCAGCGAGGGGACATGGAACTGTTGTAGTGTGATACAGAGAAGGGAGGGCCGAGGCAAAGCGAGGGGAGGAATCACAGCACCGTGAAGTTTTTACACCGAGATACGGAGAAGGGAGGGCAGGAAAACGAAGATTAAGAAGTCAAGTAAGGGCAGGTCTGCATTCAAGGCCTGTGCCGCGTACATTGCACCCGCGAGGCTTTCTGCCACATGCACCGACTCAAAGGGTACAAGGCTTTACGCAAATGTAGCTTCCAGGGCATGAAGCCAGTCAGCAATTCGTAGGATTTTACATCACCAAAATTTGTTTATTTTATGGAACAACAAGAGCATCAATCTGTTATACTTCAACATAATCCTCTTCTGCTTTGGCTCCAAGAATTCTTAAGCCGTTCAAGTTGTCAACAGATGCATATTATCCTGCAAATATCCTCTTTATATGTCTGTCTGTGCATTTTCTTATTGTCATTCACTCCGCTCCTCTGACAAACCCAGCTCAGAGAGTGGAATGTAGAAGCACTGCTGCGTGAACCTCTCCCTCTGCTATTAGTAAAACTTTTAAGACTCGGAGGAGCCGATAAGGCAGAGGAAGAAAAATACAATATGGTTAAACATTGATAGAGGAGTATGGATGACGGTTTGACGTCACGCCGGGATGCGGAGGAAGCGAGTGTGTGAAAGATTTGGAATCAGTGAGCACAGAGGGGAATCCCTTCAAGTTACAAGGTTTCCAGTTAGTATAAAAAAAGCTCATTGTCCCGAGGGATTGATGGACATGGGAATGAAGCCGCAAATACGGATGAATCTGCTCCGAGTTGTCACGGTTGGATCGCTCACTATCTACCGAACGTGCGTGTGTGTGTGTGTGTGCGTGTGCGTGTGTGTGTGTGTGTGTGTGTGTACCTTTTTGTTTTTTTCTGCCTTAGCTCACACTATGCTTTTAATTGTTTTAATTTGGATGCGCCATCTCTCAATCGCATCTCAACCACGTCATTTGGTTCCGACTGGGAGTGACAGGAAGGGCACGGCATTTCCTTGCGCTCTTTGAAGCTGAGGGCTACGGGGTCCCGAAGCCTCGGCTGAACTTTATCAGAGATCGGCGTGTTTGCCGCATGGCCAAATGAAGACATGTCTGTCGGCCCAGAGAGATAGAGGGAGAGAGAGAGAGAGAGAGCGGTGTTTTCCCTGCGCATTACTTGAGAAATGACACAAGTGTTGAAACAGGCCTTTTAGTCGTGTGGGTGATGTGGGCTTTGTTCTGCTTCTCTGTAGACAGGCAGATTCCTGTGCTTGTTTTCGTATGAATGCTTGTATTGTTCAAATAATGGTGTAAGGATGTGTGTTTAGTGCAATGGGGTGACGTCAGAGGAATGCTGCACAGATCATTTGTCATTGCCTGTTGTGCACTTTTTTCCTCAGGTGGTGAGTGTTTAAGGCTCCATGTTTTTCACATTTTGGTTACTTTTAAGTCAATTGAGCCAGTTCAACGTGCAATTATTTGTTATTGCCGTTGGGGTTTTTTGGGGACGGGAAGGGAGTGCCGCCCCACACCACTTGATGGCGGGTTCTGATAAAACCCACAAACACAGACGTAGAAAATATCCCTCAGCACGTCTCATTGCACTTTTATCGCCAGCTCTCGTGATTAGCGCTGTTTTATTCAAGCGGAATAACACCAACACATTGCCCAACTTGGCATCTTGAAAACATGTTTATTGGAAAAAAAGTTTTTCATACTCCTCCAACTTCACATCGTTTTCCAAGATATTACATCTCTCATTTAGTTTTCATTACTTTTACGCTGCTGTCGTCGCACAAGAAATGGAAAGAATTTTTTTTATTTGTAGTTATTTGCAGTTCCACTTGCAGTACAGCCAAACTAGACGTCACTGGCACAAGGAAAAAAATATGACTGGTGTATACCTCTTGACCTCTCTAAGTGGCACTGGAGGATTTTCAGCCTGACTTCAGTTGACTGCATTGTTTGTTTATGGGCTAGCAGGAAGTTGCATTGGCCATTGGTCCCTGTTGGGAGGAAGTGGCGAGCTGTGGTGCCGGGGGGGAGTTGCTACCCTGCAGGATAATCCCCCGCTGCCCTGGGGCTCTTTAACCTAACCAGCTAAGCTCTTTTTATAGGACCAGACCAGTGGTTTTGCATGTTTTAAACCATTAAGTAGAAATCACACACTCTCCACATTACTGTGGACCATTTCCTAAAGCACTCTGCAGGTTTTTAGATTGATTTGCTTCCTTCTAAGGAGACACTGGGTTTCATTAACTTCAGTAGGGTAGAATTTGTGTTTCATTACTTGGTAATACAGCTGCAAGGAAGAATATTTATTTCAGATTTGCTTCCTTGCAGCAGCTTTATGAAAGCAAGAAACAACCAATTTCTCACCAAAGTCTTCACAGTGTCTCTGTTTTTCAATTGTTACAACTTTCAAGACAAGGAAGCGCATGAATTTCATTGCGTCTCAGCTCCCAACCACGCATTCATAACATTAATTTGCAATGAGATGTTCACAGTAATAAATTATAAGTTCTAAATTTCTGCAAGTTGATTTTAATGGTGCACCAAAATGAGTGGAAACTAAATCAAGGAAAATAAATTGGAAAACTTTGAAAAAGTGGTCAGCGATAAAGTGACGCCTCCTTCAAAAACATCAGCATTTAAAAGATAAAACTGGGAGATCATTAACTTTTAAAAGGAGGCATTACTGCTTGTTAGTATCATATATTGTAAGTAAATGAAATATAACAGTAGACAACAAATGGCCAATTAAAAAGATTAGAAGATAATCTTAAAATGCCCCAGTTTCCAGCGTCGGCCTCTCGCCTCATTGGCCATGAGTCCCCATCACTTTGCACCCTTGCTGAATTGCACCTCCTGCCTCCTTGTTGACCTGTGCCTCTCCCTTCTTCCCTGTTCCTCCTTTCTCCATTTCTTTCCTCCCCGTCCTCCCACTGCTTGTCCTCCCCGCTTCCTTCTGATGTCTCAGTGGATTTCTTGCCTTTCTGCTCTCCTCTCCAGTTTGATCTTGCGGAGTAACCCTAGAAGTGTGCGACACAGACTCTGCTCTTTCAGGAGGCGGTTAGAGGGACTGTGGGGAGAGGAGGCCGGGATGTGGGGGGGGACAGATCCTTTTTTTTTAGGCACAGGAGACAGCTGTTAATCAAATAGTCAAGGATGAGGTGTTTCTTTCTTACCACCTTGAGTGGATCTGCCTCTCTTCTGTGGCCACACAAAAGAGCCTGGCGGGTTGAAAGGACAGCTCTGCATGCCTGCACCTGGATAGAGGGAGAGGGAGTGTCATGGGGACAGTGAGAGTGATTGCAAGTAGTTACGATTTTTTAAGGTGAGCTTTATTTATTTTTCTCCACAGTTTCCCCTTCTCGTTCCTTTGCTCGCCATCTGTGAGCAGACACGGGACACCCCACGGGAACCCCCACAAGCACCGGCTGCTGCTATCCATCTTTTTCTGGCTTCCTTGTCTCTTTTTTCTTGGTCAGACCTTTCTCTGTGCTCTTAATGAAGATAGCAGGGTCAAGTTTAGCAAGTGTTTTGTTGTTGCAGGGACATTCCTAGTTATCTGGGGCCTCTCAGCTTTCCCGCTCTATCTGCAGTATAGGTTTACCTGCTCCACAGTAGTTCACGAATGAAGCAGCCATCTATTAACTCTTCCACTGCTTTACAAGATGACAGGGTTATATATTTAGCTGTAGACATGCAATGATTTTATCTACAGGAATAATCCGAAAGCAATTCATGCATGATGTTTTTTCAATTCTATATTAACCACCAGTTGTTAGGATGTATTTGCAGCATCGGTCAAATTTATAACCACTGTTGTATTTGCTGTGTGGTCCCAGGTGCCATATATGCTACATAATAATCAGTGGTTGGTGAGTGATGGTGTGCCACTGTGAAGTGCTCTCAGATGTGAACCTGCTAGCAACAGTTGGCATATAGTACTACATTTAACAGTAACACAGACGCACTGTGCCATAACTCTGGATTAGAGGCTGTGGTAAAACAGGCCTGTCACTGTGCAACCCATTCTACTAACTAATGGATGAGTCCATAGGACCCATTCAGTGGAGAGATGGATTGGTCCATTGCACGCTGTAGGGGACACTACTGCTGTTGCTTCTGTTGGTGTGCATCCTGGGGCATGTGTGTGTGTGCATGTGTGTGTGTGTGTGTGTGTGGTATTGCAGCCTAGAGGCTAGGGGGTAATTTCATTTCTCTGTGCAAAGCCAGACGAATTAATCTCCGTGGGACCGCTGTGCTGAACCGGCCAAAATGAGACATTTGAAACAAAGTGCTGTGAAATGCTTTTTTGGTAATGCTTCCGATGTCAGTGTTTGATTTTTGCCTCGGGGTGAGAGAGCCGTGCTCCGAGCTGGTTTCGACCAGTTGCTCCCACAAGAGGCTGTTTTTAATCGTGCTTGTGATGTGGCTCTCGTGGAGTCTGTTTGCTGATTGGTCAATCCACCAAATTGGTGGTGAATCCTACTGAATTTACTCATCTCGTGATTTTTTTCGGTAGCCCACGAGCAGGCCAAAGTTTATCTTATTTATCCTGTGAAATATCTCAACATATGTGAGATGGGTTGGCACAAAGTTTTGCAGGCATGGTTCCCATATAATAAATCCCGTTTGTGATCCCCTATTCTGCCAGCATGATGTTTACATTTGTGGCTTTGAGTGAAAGCAACTATTGGATGGATTGCCATGACATGACGCGCACATGCCCCACACTTTGGTGTTCCCCCTTAACTGCATTTAGTTTTCAGCATGCATCTTCCATTATATAAGCCGTCTTAAAGGATAAGGCTGGTAATATTCTATAGTTTCCAGCAAATCCCATGAAAAGACCAAAAGGCGATGAATGATTGTTGTCTGTGTTGCTAAAGCCTCTGTGCCACAGAGAAACCATGTCCAGAAACCATTCAAATACATCAATGTTTAGCCCTCTTTGAGCAACATGTTGATGAGAATGACAGTGCTGTTCAGGAGAATATAAAATGAAAAGTATATATTGTGACCTATTTCAAAGACTTATTTGACGGTAGGGGAATGCGAGAGTGCAGTGGTTCACCTTGTAACAAAAAGCTCCCCCCCACGCACACACGCACACACACACATTTTTGATGTAGGACTTTTCATTTATTTCTTTGACAATAACAAAAATATAGTGCGGTACTTGTCACCTTGTTTGTACTGCAGCTCCTCCTCTTGTCGATCGTTCTCATACCTTGTTAGAGCACTTGTCAAAGTGATAATCACCTTGTACATTCTTTCTTGTGTTTGTCTGTTGTGGTGTTGTGTAAGTTGGTTGCTGCAGATGCATTCACATCAAACACCTCTAACCCACATTCACATCCATCAACTGCTGGGGTTGTGTCTGAAACCTCTGTGGAGAAGACAGCTCCGCTCGGTGGCTAATTTCACATCGATCTCGCCTCCATCCATCTTTTCCATTCTGTCAAACACTTTTCACATTGCCCCGCAGTAGTGAGCGGTCTCACTTTCCATCTCTTTGTCTCGTTCTCTCACGTTACATAAGAGAGAGAGAAAAATAGTCTACTTATTATCCTGCAGGCAAGAAAACATCTTAAATGATCATCCTGTGAAATGGATTTTCCTCGTCTCTCCCACTGAGGCTGTAGCAGAAGTCAAGAAGAAGGCTCTGAGTGCAGTGTAGTGACTGATGGGATGTGCGTGTAAATAGGTACAATAGTACAGGAATGTGGGTTATATCACACGAACGTCACGTTGACACCTCCCATTGGCTGATTGACAGATGAACTCCTGCTGTGATTCTTTACTGCTCATTAAAATACAGCATCGGCCCTTTGTTGTGATCCTATTAAATAGTACTGTGTTAAGACAGTATAGCACTGTGAAACTTAGACAAACTGAGACATTGTGATATTTTGTCTTGACATGTGTACCTACCTGCATGTGTGTGTTGCCATCCATTAGTCGTTCAGGTGTGGATGTTTTTCCCGTGGTGTCATTTAGAGATATTTCTTGCTGTTTTTCTTCAGTATATATCAGCAGCATACCAGCATTCAACCGCAGAAAGAGAGCTCACTATTACAGACAAATAAGTGTCCATGCTGTTTAAGTCTTTGCTCCAGCATCCCACACACACACACACACACACACACACACACACACACACACACACACACTCAAGAACATTCCTCTGGCATGACATCACTTTTTGGACTCAGTACTAAACAAGGAATAAACTGCTCTGTGGATTGTTGTACTGTCAGGAGAGGATGGATAAGACATCTGTTATCACTTCCCAGCTGATACTGTGTGTGTGTGTGTGTGTGTGTGTGTGTGTGTGTGTGTGTGTGTGTGTGTGTGTGTGTGTGTGTGTGTGTGTGAGAGAGAGAGACTTTCTGCTGGTTTATGTTGGTACTATGTTATTACTGCACCTTATACATGCGTTTTCATGTATATCTTTGTGTATGCAGACGAGAATTTTTGATCTCATCAGGTTATGACCCACATGGATCCCATGCGCTAGACACATATAAAAGCATGAATGTTTTTTAGGTGTAAGAATTCAACAGCACCTAGAAAACAACAGTCTAACTTTGAAAGACATCACATCACTCTCATGTGTCGGCACTACAAAGCCTCATTCTCTCCTGACCGGAGCAGCACAGTTCCCTCCCTGTTCCTGATGACCTCTGATATCGTTTCTGCTATTTATTTTCGGGCTCTGATGCGATCCCGTGTATGTGGGTGGGGCGGCTCTCTGGGGGCCCCGGCCTGGCCCTCGCTCATGTGATCAGGCCCTACATGGAGTGGCATTTGGCCTGGCCCTGTGGGGCCCCCGTCTGGGAGCAGGGCGCTGATCTGCAGCCAGCCTGGAATGCCAGACATTTGAAGTCAGACTTGTTAAAAAAGAACGAAGGGTGGTAGGAGTTTGGTCAAATAGGCTCCTGTGTCTAAAATAGCCCACAGACTCTGTTCGAGAGGGAGGGAAGGGAGACAAAGCTTCTTCCCGTAAGCTGACATCAGAAAGGCTGGACCTCCACCCTTTACTTGAATAGAAAAGAAGAGAAGAATTGTTCTTTGCGTGTTTTTCACGTGGCTTTTGTCCATCTCCCTACCTGTCTGTCATTGTGTCTTAAAAGTGTAAGTCCACATGTCTCTGTGCTGGTATGCAGTAATGTGTAAAACGTGTAAAAATGCTGCTGTAACAGCATCTTGTGTCATAATGGTTCAGCAGTTCAACCTTTCACGCACCAGGGAATTGACACTGCACTCGGGGAAAGAGCAAAACTCATCACACACAATGACAGACAAGAGGATGTTGTCTGTCTTTCTCTTCTCTTGTGTCTTTCTCTCTCTCTCTCTCCTTCCATACATAGCTGTCACATAATCTTTCATTTACTGATTAAAGTTCCCTTTTCTCTCTGTTCTTATATTTTCTCCAATCTGTCTCTCTGTGTTGTTGAATTTTATCTCCAGCTTTAATTAGCTTCTCGCTCTCACTCTCTCATTTACGCTTACAGTACACACTCACTCAGCTCCCATCATCTTTTTCCTCATCCCTCTGTCTCGTGGGGCTGTTTTACTGGTGTCTCGGCTATGAGCTGAGCTGGGCTGGGGATGTCAATTACAGGACTATGATAGGGCTCCTGCTGCATTATGCATGGAAGTGTCCCACTGGGGAAAAAATGGCCTACAGCCATGAACAATGGATGGAGGGATGGAGGGATGAATAATGGATGGAGAGATGGAGGAGCTAATCACTATTGCAATCTGTGTCCCACCAAATTGAAGATTTGCCCTGGCTCACACCTCTGAAACTCAAGGCCAAGTCACCCCGGGTGAGTCCGTGTCGGGAGGTTGTCGCGTGAGAAAGCACAGGAGGGCTTTAATCAGTTTTTCATTTTTGTGCGATTACGACCCAGTGGGGTGTTCCCACCAGAAAGGTCACCGAAGGTCTTTTGTTTGTTATTCTAAATGCAGACAGTCTCTCATCGTGATTTGTTTTGTTTATCGCCTTCTGGATGTGAAGTCAAAGGACTCTTTGTAAGCCTTCTGATGTAAAAATGTAGTCTTTGCCCTGAAGTCTGTCCAAGTGTTTATGCATAGTTTTCTTGAGGCCTCCAGGCACAACATGAAGGTAATCAAGAACCAAGAGACTAAAATTCATCCAATTGGAATCCAATTAATTTTGAGAAATTTGAATTCCATTTCTTTAATATAATTCATAAAAGAATATGTCTGTGTGGAGAAGAGTAGAAAGCAGAGTTCATCTTTATTACATCCGAAGTGCAATTTGTTGCACAGCCACTGAGGCAGTCAATTAAAGATCAAACAGAAATCTAAAACAAACATGACACAGGGCCAACCATTATGAATCAATTAACATGGCTTGAGGGTTGTGGCCAAGTTTAAATCAAACATCCCAGCATTACACATAATGTGCAACATCAGAAAATGATAAGAAACCAAAATGAATGGGTTCCGTCCAAATGTATCTTTTCACCTCAATGATGAACGGTCTGTATTTCTTTTCCTTTCTTGATGACCACTCAAAATGCTTACAGTGCAGTTTTTGCCATTCACCCAGTCACACACAATTCATTCATACAGTGCTTCTATGTGCAGCACTTTCTCTACCAAAAATCACTCACACACTGTTGGCACAGCCGTCTGGGGCAATTTGAGGTTTATTATCTTGCCCAAGGACACTTTGGACTCACAATTGGGGGAGACATGGGATTGAACTGTGACTTTCTGATTGTGCAATGAAGACTGTATTTCCTTATCAACTTTTATTTAAATTTCAAATACAGATACAAACAGTCCTCCTCACCGCAGACCTTACATTCACATCTACAGTGGAGATGAAGGTGTACTGTATACTCATGTGCAGGTGCTACATATGCATGAATGTGTGTGGAACACTTCCCATGCCTGTATCCCTGACAAGTCCCTGATGTCAACTAATGTCAGTCAGTGTATCAGTGAATGTGAAAGATGCTGTTGTTATTCATCCCCACCATGGTGGGATGACACTATTTGTCACTGTAGTGACGGATTCCGCCTCCCTCAGAGGAGCATGTGCAAGTGCCGTCTCTGAAAGGCTGTCTTTGTGTTTCAACCACACACGCTCTCACACACACAGACACACACAAACGCACTGCTGGAACTGACAACAAAGGCGAGCTTATCCAATTGTGGGGGGAATAAGATTAGGCTACAGAAAAAACTCATAAGGCTAATGTTAGCATCTTCTGCTCCAGTGAGAGCCTTTGTTTGTGTAATCAGGAAAAACACGGGATTAAATTTGAAACACTGTCACGGAAATGATGCCCATAAGACCAGACTGTATGATGTTGACATGTTCCTGAGTAACAGAGGGCGATGCTCTGCCTCCTATCTGATTGAACAATCCTCAGGGAAATAAAGAGTAGTTGTGTTGCTCAGATATCCAATTTTCTTTTCCTCCAAAATAGACTGTCTGGCAGACCCGGCCTTACCTATGTCTATACTCACTGTTTTCCTTTATAATTGACTTAGTTTGTCACCATAATTAGGTTATAGCACGGCCAGAGAATAACTCTACATGTCATCTGGTATTTTAAGATGCTAATCTGGGCTCAATGAGAGCAGCTCATTTTACAGCTCCCTATAATTCGTGAATGGCCCCGATGTGTGGGCTGATGGTAGCTGTGGGAGTAAACTGTCAATCCAACAGGTGAAGTAATTCTACTTGCTATGTGTCAGCAGTTTAAATAAGGACCATAGTATTTATTTAGGGGGAATCACTGTATTTGGTAGTTTCACTGCATGATTCTTACTGTAACATACATGGAGACCACAGGGATAAAGACTTTTAAAAGTCAGAGACAAGCTAAGTGGCCTCAGATTTATGGACCTGACTGTATTGGGCGCAGTCAAAGGTTGGAATGACTGCTTGGGGGGGGGGGGGCCTTTTCGGTAGGGACCTGCTGTTCACCATAAATCCTCCCTCCAATGTAAGGACAATGGTGGTTGAGACACTTAAGATCTCGAGAGAGTGTGACAGGATCTCAAGACAGTCCGGTGTTGTTGTATGGGCCAGGGGAGAGAGCGAGAGAGAGAGAGAGAGACCATTCATTTGCACCTCTGTGACCCCTCTCCCATTCTCCTGTTGAAGAACAGCTTGCCTCTTACACAGAGTTGGCCCTAAGCCACCCAGGGCACCGAGAGCCTGTTACATAAGAGCAAAGTAAAGAATGCTCCAGAAAAGTCTTCAGCCGTGACCTTGGCTTTGACAGAGCGCTCCCATTTGGCCCTGGGTTTTACCACAGTGCTGTCTCATGGTGAAAAGTCACATGTGCTGTGTCCACGTGTCCATGTGTTCAGTAATGACGTGGACATTTTTGAAACTACAAGATGGTTTAGCAGATAGCAGTGTTTGTCTGTTCCTTACACAGTCCGGACTGAAGTATCTCAACAAGTATTTTGTGTATTGCCATTAACTTCTGCGGTCAGTCATGGTTCCCAGATGATGCATCATACATGTGATTCTCTTAACTTTTCATCTAGTGCTAGGTATTCTCTGCTGGCAGATGTTGTAGAGTTAAAAAAAAATTCTAAACTTAAATTTTACGACCTCAATTAAGAAGAAAGGCGAAGTTGAAGGAAAAGACCCAAAGTTCTACTTTAGACTTTTTCAATATCACATTTTAAAAATAGACATTAATAGAAGCTATTATTCACATAAATAGTATTTGCCAGCGCACATTCGCAAAGCATTTCCTGTCCAGTTGTGGTTGAATCAGAGCTTGTCAAGTGTTCTTATTAGCTTAAAGGCTTAATGAGACTTTTGAATTGTTGTTTCCAACTCTCTGTACAGATATAGCATCTTATCTTTGGTATCACTGAAAGCACTTTAAGGCTTTTTGTGTTTTTAAATGGTGTACTTTATAATATCTGTTTAGACAAGCGAGCCTAGAGGCAAACATCTGTTACCACATTTATATACACTTCATATGCACATAATCTAAAAGTGTATGATACAACCCCATACATTTAATTTCCTTGTGCAAATGTACTTACTTGCCCAATAAATTAGTCAGGAATGTATAATAATTTTAGACACTTACTTATAATGTTCCTTTAGTTCCTTTCTCCGGTATTTAATAATCTTTCTTTGAAGAACATCATGACATTTTCCAAACCCTTGTTAAAACTAAAATTTACAGCACTGAAGTCATAAAGTGAAAGACCAGGAGTGGGAGTTACACAGTCACCCTGCCATGATTAACGGCCGAGATTAGCAGTTGCATAAAACCACTCAAAACTACAAATATTATGTAATTTATTTTTCTTATTGTTGGACAATTTGATTCCACGGAACATGTGTTTTTATATTTTAACAGCAGTTTGGTTTGGCTTGATGACTGAGCTGCCCGTACATAAACGTAATGTAGAAGATGGAGACAGGCATCGTTGCTGCACTCGCGTGTCGGCTCGTCTTACTTGGCATGTTCAGGCGTAATGTTCTTTAATCCTAGGTGTGGAATATTTCCTCTGTCTGTAGGGCATGTCTTCATCTCACTTTTGTGTTTATTTCCTCGTAACCAATACTTCCCTCTTGTTTTGTGCTCTGTTTTTACTTGTCTGTCTCTTACTGCCTAAATCTCATTGATTCGTAAAAACACTTTTATTCTGCCGTCATCTAATCTTCATTCTCAAATCATCCCATTCCTTATATAAATTATATCTGACTTAATCCTTCTTCTTTATCCCTTTTCTGTGTCTTCTTCATGCAGCCCCCATATCATTTTCCTCTCCCAGAGTGTGTTGTCTGATGGGAGTCCTGGTTCTGGAGAGAGCTGCCTGTCTCTGTGTGGGTCCAGGCTGTGCCATGAGATTGCCCACTCCTGGTTCGGCCTGGTGATTGGAGCAAGAGACTGGACTGAGGAATGGATCAGCGAGGGCTTTGCCACTTACCTCGAGGACATTATCTGGGCCCAAGCACAACAGGTACAGTACAACTGCTGCCATAGACAGCTTTTTTAGGCTACTTTAGTTTGACAGCCCAGTTAAATGAGAAAGCAACGTTTTCTCATAAGAAATCCAGTCAATGAAAAACAACCCCAGGAAACATTAAGATATTTGTATATGCATGTTCACTTTTTCCCCTGTCGTTATATAGACGTGCTGCTGTATAATGTGATCCAGCACCTTCATACAACAACAGCGAGGGGAAACGCAGGTTGACGTTCCAACCTTCCATTTCCACATCTTTTGAGCCAAGACTTCCAAATGTTACTGTTGCGGGTGGACTGCATGTCAAGTCGAGTTGGACATGACATTATTGTAGTAAAAGCAAACATCCAGCACAGGAGGAAACACTTTATAAAAACACCAGTCCAAGTCCCACTGCAGAAAAGGGACAATCAAGATACAAAAACTAAGTCTGAAAGGTCAGAGAAGTTATTGGCCAAAAAGAAATGAAAGGGTAAAGAAGTTCCGGAGCCAACCACAAAATAAGCTTTCCTCCCAAAACCTTCTAAGCTACTTAAAATGAAAGAGGACTAAGCTGAGGCAAACATAAGAGTCGAGGAAAAGCAACTTCTGCCACCTACTCCTCAGAAAAGTGAACTTTTAAAGATCGTATCGTAGATCAAAATATAAAAAACTTTTCCAGTTTAGAGCCTGTGTATTTAACTTTACTCAAGATATCCTAATGCCTGAGGCAGGATGAGTCTGAAGGCTTAGTAATTAAGGATACCTGAAAAAAGAGATAAACAACAGCACAAAGGAAGAGGGTGCAGCATCTGTACCAATCCTTCGCTTTTTCCTTTGCTAACACTAACTTCAGCTCTAATCCAGGAGTTGACATACACCACAGATCTAATCCTCCTACTTGCTTTCCCACACCGCGTAAAGTTACGCAAATGTTTTTCTTGTGTCTGGGCTGTTGAATCATGTCACCTTTATGATATGAGCTTGGCTCTGAAGAATCAGACTCGGGCAGAGCTGCCAAAATCAATAAGACACAGTGACAGAACATCTGGTTAGTGCTTTTGTCATCATATTAGTGCGCATTTCACTTTTAATTTAATCTGATTCATTCTCTTTCTGCTGATGAAATCAACCATATTTATTCTACATTAATCCTTTCCTCTACATCCCTTTAATGGAGCATATCTGTCCCTCCAGCTCTCCTTACATGAGACAGCAGAGCAGTCTGACCTGAAGGCCCTGCTGAGGTGGAGACGACTCTCCGATGAGCTGCAGAACTCTCAGGAGGAACTTCAGATCCTCAGGTGTGTGTCTCTCATTGATTCAGCCAGAGGAAAATGGCAGAGGAAAGGGCCCCCTTTAGCTGAGCGTGGTCCAAACAGGACGCACTACTAAACACTGACATGAACTTGACCCCAGACCATCTCCCTTACTTTAAGTTTGAAATATCCGTAGAGGATTGTTAAACTACCCCAGAGGCAACATCTTGAGTAAGTTTGACTATTAAAACACTCTGGTATCTGTCCCTAACATATTCTTTTTTTACACATTCTTCTTTAAAACAAGAACTTCTTGTGTTATTTGCACATCTCATTCGCCTCAAATGCTATTTTCACAGATCATAATTTTTAAACAACAAAAAATATCGTGTGTAACTTTATATTTATTGATTCAAAGCAGGGGGCATGATGGTGCAGTTTTTGGCATCGTCAACTTTCGGTTAAGCTCTGGTCTTTCTGTGTGGAGTTTTGTGTTCTCCCAGGGTTTGTGTGGGTTTTCCACAGGTACTCGAGCTTCCTCTCACAGTCCAAAGACATGCAGACTGGGTTTAGGTTAATTAGAGACTCTTGTACTTGTGAATGTGAGAGTCATTTTTTTTTTGTCTCTGTATGTTGGCCCTGTGATGAGCTGGCAACCTGTCCAGTGTGTACCACGACTCCATTTCCCCTGTGACACTCAGAGGAAATGTGGTATGGATGGATGGATGGATGGATGGATGGATGGATGGATGGATGGATGGATGGATGGTTCAAGGCAGTTGCTTATAATTGTTTCAGTCAGCAGTGCCGCACCTTGTACATTGTTATACAAAATGCTAATCCACCAAGTTGAATGACTAATAGCACTTTGAATAAGCCAACACTAAACCGCAGAACACATTAGCATAGTGCAAGAGAGTTTGAGGGAAGAGAGATAACTGTGAAATGAGTTGCATTTCTCTTAAACTAAGTCCTGTAATAGATTTCACACAGTTTACCTACCTATGTTATAGCATGTCTTACAGAGCCCAGTGTTTTGTTAAGTGTCTGCACGTGCAGACACACGTGAGCGCGAGGTTTATGCATTCCAGGGGTACAGGTGTGGCAGGTGTGGTAGCAGAGTAGATCCAGGTGTACTGTACTGTCATGTCTTAGAAAACCTCTGCTAATGAGAACGGCGCCTAATGCACACAACCTTTCATCTCACCCTGACAATGTGGGACCCACACCCTGTTTGTTTTATCCAGTGTGGAAGCACAGTGTCATCAGGTAATTATAGGTGTAAACCTCAGCCAGCAGTTAACCCTCTAATGGTGACAACACTAACACTTTTTTAGGATATATATATATATATATACATTTTTTTACATATATTTAATTTCAATTTTATATTTGTATGTATTTTAGACCGTTTTCTGATTTTTGGCCGGCTTAAACATGTTGGAAGTCTGTGACAAATAATCCATCTGTACATTGCAAACAGTGTGTAAGTGAAAGGGTTAAACATGCACTTGAGAGCTGTCTGTCTGTCCTGCCGTGGATCAGGGTGTTCCCCCATGAGGCAGACACACGGGTGATTATCAGGATTAGGTTTCTCTGCACCTGACGTGGGTTAAATCAACAACATAAAACCAACATGAGAAAAATGCAAACAATACATGCTCTCATACAAACAGACAAACAGGCTCATATGCATACATCATGACTGATTGTGCTGTATGGAAACATATTAGAAATGAAAGTGGCATTTCTAAATACTCGCATCTCTTTAAGCGTTAGGTTATTGTTGAGCATGTTGAGGCATAAAGGAAACCTGCTCACACATTATTTTCAATTACAGCTTTTACTTGCTATTGAAATTACATTTTTAGTCACCATCAGTATGCCTCTGTTTATGTTTTTCTCTGCCTTTCAGCATCATTGTTATTATGAAGTCAGTATTATTTTTAATCAACTTCTAATCTAGTTATATCATGAGGATAGGTTATGATCACATTTTGACATCAAAATAATGTTCAAAATCTTGGGTATTACTTCATCGTAAGGACTCATTTTCCTCCAGTTCCAGTTCTTAAAAAAAATCCTTTTCATTCCCTATAAGTCAAATGAAATTACAGTTGGTTCTTTGAAAGAAACGTCCCATGAAAATAATGGAGAAATAAGCAGGAAATCAAGGACCCATAATAAATGTTTTCTGAATTAAGTTAAAAGCTAAGCTAAATTTAGTTGTTGATGTTTTTGTTTTACATGTGAGTTTTTCTCTGATGCAAGGCACATGATTATGGAAGATCCTCCTTTTCTATGGAAACAGTATCCTAACTCAACCCTCAGGTTTACTGTCTTCATCTTGGGGCTTTGACTGTATCGTACAGGTTTCGTCAGTGGGTGGAGTTTTATCAGTGACGGTGGACATTGCTCAGTTGTCAGGAGATTGAAACCCCAGTCTCAGTTCAGTGATGGTCTTGAGTTCCGGATGTGAACGACTTCCTGGATATTCCGCTGACACTGACCTAATCACCGACCTTTGACCCCTCACTAGTTGATCCTTTGACCAGTCTGGTGTTCATAGACACCTGATGCCGTCTACGTCCAGCATTCATTCAGTCCCTGTTCTTCTCTCTTCCGTCTTAATCTCTTATTTTGGATATATTCTACCTATTTGCCAAATTGTGATCAATATTGATATTTGAAAAACCGTCATATTAACATTGTAAAAAGCCACAACTCCTGGCTTTTAGCGTTACACCTGAGTGGAAGCATAGTACAAACAGAATTAGAGAGGAGAAGGATGTAAAGGAAAAGAAACCTCGTAGGTTGAACACAGAGATGCACACAACCTCCTCACCACACAAACGTTGTGTTTTCCAAGTTCAGTGGGTCACAATCGACACCCCGTGATCCAGCAGGGGCCCCAGTGGCCAGTGTTTATCAGTCCATTTCAGATGAGTTATATTTAGGGCAGCCTGGGCCAGACGCCATTCTCCCTGCTGATTTACTGGGCTGCTGGGAGTGCTGCTCTACCTTATCCGGTTTCCACAGTCAACCCAGTGTAATTTGTCAGGATATGGCTTGCGGAGCTATAAACCTTTGCCTGTGTGTGTTTGTGCGTGTGTGTGTGTTTCGTGTGTGTGGGCGTGCGTGTGCGTTTGACATTAAGATCTGTCAGTAATAGCTCCTGATTTCCTCCTGCTTTTTTTTTTTCTCTCTCTCTCTCTCTCTCTCTCTCTCTCTCTCTCTCTCAATCTCTGACACACCCAGGTGTATGCATGGCTACTCACACACCAGAGACACACACACACACACACACAGACAGACAAACACCCTCCCTCTCACCCACATGGCCCACGAGTCAGATAAGAGCACCATTTATTCTGAAATACATTGAGCTATTGTGCGATTCTCCAAGGCAGCGAGCAGCGATCTCGCTTAAAGCTGTACTAAATCATCTCTGACAAAGAGAGACAGCAAAAGACAGGGATTTACACATCCATACATCCCTGGGCTGGACAGTGGGAAGGGTGGAGTTCCTTTGTCTAACACGGCAGTGATGGATCAACATTTTCCCTCTCTCCCTGCTCCGCCACTGGTGTCTCTGACGCACAAACACTTTTTTTTTTCTTCTTCTGGAAATACATGTTCTGTCACTGTTTTTGTTTCTTGCCCCAATCCCTCTCTTTTTTTCCCTCTGTATTTCTCTGTCTGACAGGAACACATAATATTTCCCAGCGATACGGCACGTCCTGCTGTTGTAGAAAGAATCTATTTCATCTTATCAGCAGCAACAGACAGACGTGGGCCCTACGGCCAGGAGACTGGACAGAGAGCAAGTGAAAAAATATATGATATTAAAAAAGGGGGGAAATGTAATTGCCATGATGAGATATAAAGTAAATCCAACATCTAAGTGTTTTACAAATGTGCTTTATTGTTAATCCATATGTCGTCTGACACGCTGAGAATATTGGCAGCTTTTGATGTACAGACACAGAGGCTCATTACTAAAATGTTCCGAAATGGATTTTTCCCAAACCAGGTCATTTTTGTGATTTCTCTCACACACAACACATGCGCACACGCACACAAGCGGGAACACACCCTCATATGCATGATGAAAGTCCTTGTAAGAGTGTCCAGTCAAATTTAGAAATTCCAGGATGCTGATGACTTCCTCTCTCTCTCTCTCTCTCTCTCTCTCTCTCTCAGTCCGCTGGGCCAACACAACATTCCCGTCTATCTCCTGTCCTCGATTTCTCCCACATCTCCTCCTCCCCTTGTCCTCTGCCCTAATCTAGCTCCTCAGCTCACTGTGCCTGACCAACGACTCAAATAGATCCAATATTTGACCAAATTGTGAAGCCTAACTCGAAAAGATGAATCATTGAGTTCTTACATCACACATATGAATCTGTGTGAATAAGAATGTGGATGTGCGGTCTCCCCGATCGTGTGCGTGTCTGATCATGAAGCGGTCCAGTGAAAAAAGTGCTAGCCAGTGATGAAGGGTGTATTGATTGGTGGGCCAGGCGCCTCTCGTATCGACTTGGCAGGAGGGTGATCCTTCAAGGCCTTCCTATTGGCACACCGAGTTAATCTGCTCAGCGTGATCAATACCGGCTAACTGAAACTATCATTGCACAGCGCTCCCACGTCAGCGCTCTGTTTGTTTGGCTTTCATTGGTTTTATGTGTGTTTGTTTGTGTGTCTACGGAGGTTGAAGGCATGATTTGTGTCTGTGTGACAGCGAAACCTGGAGCACGGCTCTTTCTGCGCCCGCAGACCCAAGTTGCTTTTTCTGTGGAAGCGTTATATATTCGCTCAGTGAGTCATGGGCAGTAAAGTCGGAGCGCAGCGCTGTGAGGTCATATAAACACTATAGCATGCAATTATAAATCTGCAGCTTGATTTCCAGCCTGCCTCAGGCGATGTAAGGCAACTTGGCAATGTGTGTGCCATTGAAAGGTTCGGCTGAGTGGCTGGATTTAGTGCTGCTGACGGTGTATTCTCTCTGTGTAGAAAATGTGGTTTCCTGCAACTAAAATGTCTCTAAAAAGGGGATAAAATAAAAACTCTGTGCTCAGGTTCTCTCTCATTCCACTGTGTTTTTGCTTTTCTTTCTTTCACCCTGCCTGGGTCATTTTCTGTAAACCCTCCTGTTTACTTTGTGTGCTAAATATCTCCCTCTGTGTACTGAATGCCTGTCGTCTTACCTGTCTTATCTTTATATCTTATCCTTTGTGTATCTGCTCCGTTTCTTCCTTCTGCAGGCCCAACATGGAAAACACTGGTCAGGTCAGCGAGTCTGGCTCCTCCACAGTGAAACATGCCCTCAACCCTGACAAGACCTTCATGCAAGTGCACTACCTCAAGGTGAGAGACTTCTGTGGTAAAATCAGCAAGGAAAGAAAGGGGGAAGGAGAAAAGGGAGAGAATCAAAAAGGGAAACAAAACAGAGTTTAAAAGTAAAAGTCTGTTATGTCTTTATAGGTGTCCCACTCTATTATGTGTGTTTGGAGCAGGACGTGTAATGGGTACAGATGTTGCTGCACAGTTTCTCTGTATTGTCTTTGATGGATGATGGATGGATGTTGTTTTCTTTTTTCGTCTCGTCCTTTGTTCAGGGCTACTTCCTCCTCAGGTTCTTGGCCAGTCAAGTGGGAGACGAACAATTCATGGACTTCTTTAGATTGTTTGTGAAGAAATACCACGGGCAGCTCATTTTGTCACAGGTGAGGCTGTAGAAAACTCTTATTATTGACCCTGGTGGCTGTTAAGTGAACTGCAGGCAGCTTCCTGTTGCTCTATCTCGCGCCAGTGCATGCACTCCAAATTGCGACATGCATGGAAATGAATGGGAACAGCCAGGATCACACTCACAGGTGATGTAATGAACGTTGCATGTAATTATAGTTTGACAAACAAGTTTTTGACTCCTTTGCTGGCACAGTGCTAAAATATTATGTAAAGATAGGTCTGGGTATGTGAGTATTGTGACAGTTTGACGGTCATTAGTGTTGTGCAGGTTGTTAGCAGCCTCCATGTGTAACATTAACTAGTGTTGCACACTGTTGGGGCTGTCAGGGAAAAGAGGGGCAACAAACTAAAACTAACCGTCACATCGTTTGGATTTTCTAGGACAATTCTTCCTGAGCCTTTTACACAGAAATTAGTCTCCAGGCTGTTATAGGCACCTGGGAAGAATCAGGGATGATCACACTCTTCAAGTTGTTACAATCTGTTCACACACTGGCAAAGAAAAAACAATCAACTCACACGAAAAAATGATTCCCATTGTTTTATATAGTATCTTCAATGCAGAATCTCAGTGTTGACTCGCTGCTACTTCAGTGGCTGTTAATAAAATCTGAGCTCAGATTTGTTCTCTTCACTCCGACCTGTCTCTGAGGCACATTGTTATTCACATATATTAATTGGAGGCTGACGTGAGTTTGATCCCATGTGTCACAACCGTTGAAAATGCTCCAGCAGCTTTTCAGATTGGTGACGATCCATCAGCTCATATGTTTATTCTGCATGAGGCTGAGGGATCACACCTGGAGGTCAGTGTGCACGCGTGTGTGCATGTGTGTGTTCCGTCTGTGTGTGATATGTGATGAGTTCCACCTGGCTTCTGTTTCCTCAGTGGCAGGTTGAGTCTTCCTGCTAAATAATGGATGTTACATAAACACTGCTTGACCTTGTACTCCTGACTTAACATCAGGTATGCCTTTCTCTTTTTGTTTTTTTCCTTTCTCCCACACCTCCCTCAATGCCTCCATCTCTCCCTGTCTTTCCTTTCTTTCTTTTTGGAACAGGATTTCCTGCAAATGCTGCTGATTACCTTTCCCGACATGGAGAGGTATGTAAGTGGCTGAGAATCACGCTCACAGTATAATTCATGAATAATGAAAAATGCCTTGATGCACTTAAGCGACTTCGGTTTGGCCTTGGGTTGCGGTCGCCTGTTTTCTACTTCCACTGAAATTAAAGCTATGTTATTCATTAAATCTCTGTTTTAACTTAGCCTCAGAACTTTTATTTTGGAAACAGATGGGATTCGTGAATAGATTTTTTTATGTCAAGTACTTGAGCATGTGTTGATTTGGCCGCTGCCCTTTGACCAACTTGGTGCTGCTGTGGAAACACGGCCAGAGACGGCTCCCAACACCAATCCTGTTTAGAGAGCAGCCTCATCCACTCTCATATTAATTGAAGTGTAAAAGGATAACTGCTCCTCCCGCTCGCCTCCTCGCTAATTTTCTCTCTCCCTCCCTGCACTCGTTTAATCATTCAGTTCTCTATTTCTCCTGATTGCCTCATTAACCTCTTCTTCTGCCCGTCTCGCCATTCCTCTTTTCTCCCCTGTCTGTCTTTCACGTTGTTTCTTTCACCCTCAAGCTTACTTTTCTAACACCTCTCTTCCTGAGCTCTCCTTTTTTTTTGTCTGCTCTGAATGTTTTTGTTTTTTCGCTCTTTTCTGTCATGTGGAGTGTGCCGCCGAGCTGGCAGACATTGACAGAATTAAACAAACGGAGCTGGGGACAGTCAATATTTGGATGTGATGCCTCTTTCACTAAACAGCCCACTAGAACAGCAAGGTTTTGGATTAGAATAGATGCTCTAGAAAGGGTGGGGGGTCAAGTATCCTGCCCATTCCCCAGACTAAATCATCCAACCATAATAATTATATGACTTAACTTTAAAATTATCAGCATACATAAAAAAAAAATCTATATTTCTATTGATTTCTGTCAATAAGAAGCTACTTCTCTCTATGAATAGCTTTTCTAAAAGATGGTATGTTCCCCTGTGTAATACTATTAAAATGAATTAAAGTTTCCAATCCCATCATGGAGAAACTAGTGTGCACATGTCACATATGTTTTATCTAAGCCTATTATTAAACACAATATGACACGTCATGTCGTGGATTAACGGTATCAACCTTCTGTTTGCCGCAGAAAAGAACTATCCTTTCATAATCCCACGTAATCCTGCTTTATGGTGTCTCACTGTTGATGTGACAGATGTTTAGTTCTCATGTACCGTCTATGGTTCAAGTCCACATGCCAAGAGTAGAGTTTTCCATGTGGTAAAGGCCCCATTGACGTTTTTTAATGTCCGGTTTCTTGGCAAATCGGTGCTTTATTGGAAATATTACCTCCCCTAGTACACTGTGGAGTAAAAAGAGATTTTTATGAGCTTCCATTTACTGAAAGTCCACTCTCCATCTGCCAAAGTTTTTCAGCAAATATACAATAGGAAATGACGCAGTAGGATTTAGACTTTAGAGTGTGGGAGCAAAGGAGCACTGGTTTGACCTTGCAGCAAAGTTTTAGCCACATGTGCAGCAGTCTATAAACTGGTTTGTTAGTGTGCTGCTCCATAATTTGATGAAATACCTCAACAGCTATTGGATGGACTGCCTTTAAATTCAGCATAGACATTCAAAGTCTGCACAAGATCAACCCTCCGCATGCTAGCATGCTAACATTAACCTAGCACTGTGCCACTGTAAATACTGGAAAAGGTGACAGAAATCTTTGGCCATCACATTGACTTTGTTCAAAAGGAGAGCAATAATTCGACTATTAACCTTATTCTGAATAAGAGATTATTTCAATTATTTACATGAGTTGCAAATAGAATAGTCCATTCAGATTCCCATGAACATGTTACAGAGCATAGTTGGATTATGCGAAAACTCAAATTAAGATGTATACATGTCTACTTAATGTGACTAAGATCCAAAAACTCCACATGTCTTAATTTGATTCTTGCTTTTTCTAAATATGACCTTATTCAGGTTAAGGTAATCATTAAATGCTTGTCTTATTCAGACTTTGTCTTTATTGGTTTATTATCAGAATATTGTTGTCCATGAAAACATAGTCATTGTTGAATTGTAGAAATTGTATATCTAGCATTTATGTTATGTTGTGTTATGTTATCGACTGCTAAGAGAGTCCTGCTGGGCTCAGGGTATTATCTTATCCACCCAGTTGCCCCTCCCCGTTTGCTTAGTTTGAAAAAAGGATGAAAAGAAAGGAAGGTTCACTTAAGGATTCATTTTCTGTTTGTCCTGAATGCAACAAGTTCATTCAGAAGTTGATCTGGTAAATGTAGAAAAGAACTAATCAAGCTTCAGTTAGTGGAGCGTGATCGAGATATAATGAGTGAACAACAATGTAAATTACGAAATAACTCCTCAAGTGGGCTGATCCATCAGAGATTAATGTACAGTAATAGTCAAATGTGGAATCTGAAGCACAGGCGGCAGGAATGACGATGGAGGGAGGATGCTGTGTACTGTGTACTTTGTTTACTTTATATTTATACAACAAACTATACAGACTGCATCTGGAATTTTGTTTGCATTCCCTGTTGTTTCTGAAAGCTGTGTGTGTTCTGTGCATTGTATACGGCATGACTTTGGTATACCATCAGTCCCTCCAAAGCTACACACACACACACTTGTACATATACATACTTTCATACATGCATACATAGAAATCCAATCATTGTCTGTACATGCCTGTTTGCTTGTCCTTGTATGGGAAAGTGGGTGTGCCCCTCGTTTTGTTTAAGGTGTTGGCCAAGACCTCAAGTCCGCCATGACCCTAACAGCTTTTTCCCAGAGACATGTTTTCGTAGGGTGTCTTGGGCAATAACAGTCATTGCTATAATAATAGGAATAATACTAACACTTGTGCCATTGTGTTCCAGAAAAGGCCTCACCCTCAGTGCTATTTATGCTGAGTGGCTCGATCGTCCGGGAATTCCAAAGGTATGTGGAGTCTTTCTCTTTCTCTATTTATTCTTCCTGTCTTCCTTTAAAATGTCTTTAAATATTTATGTATATAAACCACCAGAGGGTAAATACTTTATTTATATAGTATACATAATAATATAGCATATGCATTTTAAAATTTAAGTGACATTTGTGTTTAATGTTTCATTTCAAATATATTTTTACAATATTTACCTAGTTAAATAAACTACTTTCTTGACCCAGTTAGACTGAAAAGAAATGTATGCTGTATTAAATAAATTAGGTTTAAATATATATTTTTAATGAAAATATTTATTGAAATAAATATTATATTACTCAGTAAATATCTTAAAATTAACACTTAATTCTTTAATCTAGCTTTTCTGTATCAAATAGATGATTATAAATGAATACTACTAATAGGAGTATTGCTAGTACAGCTAGTTTGTGCTTAGAGTCTAGCACCTGCCTTATTTTTATGAAGTTATCTCTGCCACCTGAGTTCACAGATTCCATGTCATAACTTTAAAATAAGTAACTACTTGAGTTATGTTCATGCTCTATATATCTGTCATAATCACAGATTAGAAAACAGCTGTTGTTTTGAGGGTCGTGATGCTGGAGCATCGTTTAGTCTTTGTGTTCTAACCAAACTAGTTTCTGGTTGGACAAGAGATTAGTTGTTTCCATTCTTGAACTGAGCGATGACGTATATTTGAGTGTCCTTTAAAACATTTACCCTTAGATGACAAGAGCAGCATCACATTTGTCATAGTACAGAACAGCTATAAAGAACTGTTATGACGCTGCCATAATGGAAATTATCTCTCACGTTAGAGGTATATATAGCTGTCAAAATATAAATACTTCAGCTTAAGTGATGTGTGACTATAACCTGTAGGCATTTAGAAACTGCTGGGCGCTGACAAGGGCGTTCCTGATAACAACAAAATATTTCTACTTGAAGACGTTTTTGAATTTTCCACGTCACTATTTCAAAAGATGATTCTCAGTGATGATGACCTGCTATAGTGCTAGAATGCGATACTTCATTTAAGTGGTATTGTATCTCGAAGGAGAGCGGTGCCTCTCTGCATCTGCCCTCTCTGATCGTGAGAGACCCGTGGTCGAAGATACCAGGAATTCAATGCTAGACACACACACACACACACACACACACACACACACACACACACACACACACACACACACACACACACACACACACACCCTGTCAATCCACTTTATCAGCTTCTTCAATCCTCCTATCTCCATGGTAACTGATCTTAATTATAACTGTGTGTATGGGCTTTTTTGTGTGTGTGTGTCTGTGCTTGTGTTGCTGTCTGGGAACCTTCACCTTCCAGATTATGTGATGATGTAACTAGAGCCTTTCAGGGGCCTCTGAGGGTGGAAAGGACAGCTTGGAGGGACTGCGGTTTTCTCACACCTGATTGGGTGAGGGCTAGAGTGTTCTCTCAGAGGCTTTTTTTCTTCTTTCTGTGCGTTTGATGTGCGAGTCAGCGGCTAATAAGATCAGCCAGATCGATTGAAACCTTTTACAAATGCAAGTGCTTGTGTATTGTGTACACTAGCCACAAACACATTTTTAAAATCTCTCTCTCTCTCTCTCTCTCTCTCTCTCTCTCTCTCCCGCCCTGCTGCTGTCGCTCTCCCATCCATCGCTCGACAGTGTGCTTGAATTGGAGAAAGGCAGGAAATGGTTTGGCCTAATAATAAACAATGACATTTACCGATCCCGGGGTAAGAGATGTGGAATGGAAAGGCCAGTGCCGGCCTATTTTAGACTGCACAGTTTAGATGAGTAAGCACTCCCAATGGGATGATGGATCTAGGCTGAGATACCTTTTTTAAATAAAGATGACCCTTTATTGACCAAAGCTTTTCATACAGCAGACTTAATATATATACCTTTTCCCCCATAAAAAATTAGATATAAGAGTTTCTCCCTTAAAAGTTAACTCTGGCTGTCAGACCTGAATACGTTTGGAATAGAACGACTCAGTCAGACTCACATCATGGTGTGTGTTTTTATTTAGGAAACTTTGAACACAGTTATTTGTTTCAAGATTAAAAACTACTGAATGTGACCGGTTTGGCTTATTTATAAGGAATAGTGCAGTTCCCGTTCTCAACCGGTTTGGAATGATTCCAATTGAAATAGTTAAAACACTGTTGATTGACAAAACTAACACAAATCACTATAAGTTACTTTTAAGTGAGTTAGGGATGCGATTTATTTGCTTCTCAGCGTAGCTTTTGAACCTATTGATCCACCAGACACTGCACAGACAGGGGGTGTGCGACCAAGAGAGAGGCTGAGGAAGACAAAAGCCTTGCTATACTCAGGGAATGGTGGTGGGGATCCAGGCAGCAAAAAGAGCTATGATTGGTATCCTGTTACACAATGTCAATTTACTCTTTCAATACTCACCACATTCTATACAGCCCACTCTAACATCTCCCTCCCTCTGTGTCCTCCGCTTCTACACACACCTTCATGCTCTTTCTACTGGAGTACTACTATGTAATACACAGAGAGAACTACTCAGGCTTGCAGTTATAGTATTGAACTTTGCATGTGTGGCTATGGCAACGTTAATAGCAGGAACATCCTGTGCACCTGGGGATGTCTGTGGAGTGTGTATCATGGATTGTACAGTATGAGTATGATGTAGCGCTGCTGCATCTCGCTTGCGGTGTGATATTACAGAGACCTTGTTTTCATGTATGCCAGTGTGTCTCCGTCTTTTGCCCACACACACTTGTCTCTCTACATTTGTGAGGACACTCATTGACATAATGTATTCCCTATCCCCTTACCCTAACCTTAACCATCATAACCTTAACATAAACCTCGTCTTAAACCCTAATTTGTGAGGACCGCCCAAAAAGTCCTCACAGCGTTAAAATTTCCTCACAATGATAGTATTAAACCAAAATTGGCCCTCATAACTATAGGTAGACACACACACACACACACACACACACACACACACACACACACACACACACACACACACACACACAGTCACAAACACACACAGCCCTCACCATCATCGCTCTGTTGTGTGATTCACATCACTCATTCACATCTGCCGAAAGCTTAATAAGGTTAGAGAGTAAGTGCTGTATGTTTGTGCCCACTGTCTGTGCGTAGGTGTGTGTTCACATGTATGGCTCTCTCTCTCTGTGTGTGTGTGTGTGCGTGTGCGCGTGTGCGTGCGTGTGTGGTTGCTCATAGGCTAATTCAGGTGATTTTTTTTCTTTCTTTTAATCTCCTCCCCCTGTTTTTTTTTGTTCTCTCTTCTCCTCCACTCTTCCTCTTTTCTCTCATCCTCCGGAGTCAAGTCGCGAGTTTCCGTCAGAGAAACAAGTGATCACGCTCCCACCTCCTCCTTCCTCTCCTCCCACCTCTCCTCCTTTCTCCCTCCCCTTCCTGCTTTGCTTCTCTCTCTCTCTCTCTCTCTCTCTCTCTCTCTCTCTCTCTCTCTCTCTCTCTCTCTCCTTCTCTCTCTCTCTGCCTCTGCAAAGCATTCCTCTCTGTCCCGATCACTTGCCCCCGGCTCACTGCTTTCTCTTCTCTTCTATCGTTCAGTGGCTGTATGAAAGGAGCTCCGTGTGGTCACAGGCGAGGCTGGTAGAAGAAGTCAAAGCTGAGGTAAGCTCTCTCTCTCTCTCTCTCTCTCTCTCTCTCTCTCTCTCCTCTTCTTCTGTCCTCTCCTGTCTCTTCTTCTCGTCCTCAGGGAGTGGCAGACAGACTTGGGGGGCAGCTCTCAGATTTTGGAAATATTGCACCTTAGACCGCTTGATCTGATTCCCGTCAATCTCCTTTTCCTGTCTCTGGTTTATTTCCCACGGTTTCTGCTTTCCTCTCTTTTCCCTCCTCCGTCTCGTTCACACACTCTGTTCCGCACTGTTTGATACCATCTCTTATCTCTATACCTCTCCTGCTCTCCATCCACCCTTCCTCTGCTCATTTGCTCCCTCGTTCCAGTCTCTCCCTCTGTCCGTCTCTGAGTGAAGTGTGGCACACAGAGCTGTACATCTGTTGCGTGTCATTCTGTGCCTCCCTATCAGATTTCCCATAAAGGTCCTGTGTTGTTTGTAATTGCTTTGCCTATATTCTCCCATTCTCACGTTAATCTTTCCATTATGATAAAACTGAAACAGATCTGAGCAGAATATTTGTGGGGAAAGAAATTATTTATAGACTTTATATGTTGTTCACATGTTCGAAAAACATACTTTTGACACTTTATTTATGAATTAAAGTGGATGAGAGGAGTAGATTGAGTTTGGCAATGATAGTGATTGGCTGTTTAATGGAGATCTGTGGTGTTTGGATTTGCTGCGCTCCAGGCTCCGTCACAGAAACATACTTAAACTATTATTCTTTTGTCTTAGCCGGCAGTTTGCGTCGGTTATAAATGGAGCACGAGTGAGCGCTGAAAGGTTAGAATTAATGTGAGTGGGTGAAGGGAGAGGGGGGGGCTATAGGCGGACGAACGTTTGAGTGTGTTTCCACTTTACGCTCATGTTAGTGGCTCGCTTAGAGTGTGCATGTGTGTATTCCTGGGTGCTTTTCGAGTTGAGAAATAGAAAGTGCGCTGTAAGTCTGATTCACTTTCTGCTATAAGATACAAAAACTAATTTATTTCTCTTTTTCCCTTTCTTTTGTCCTCTGTCATCCTTTTCTGTATTTTCCTCTGTATACTGTCTCACCCCTGTTACTCAAAACCTGCTTCCTTCTGGTCTCTCCCTTTCCCTACCTCTACTTTATTTCCCGCCTTCGCCACCTCACCCCACCGTCCTCCCTCCTGCAGGTTGTAAAATGGATTCTCCTCAGTCAGAGTCATCAGGGGAAGGGCAGAAAGCGGAGGAGAATAGAGCCCAAGGTGAACTACAAAGAGGTAGGAGGCACTGTACTTTGGCCGGTATCTTCCTTCCTTCTGCTTCTACTCAGAATCCTGGCCTTAACCCTTTTTTCTCTTTTTGGAAACTTCTGTTTTCCTGTGTTTATTGCTTTCGTAAAGTTGCTGTGATTCACCCTGAGTGGAACAGTGTTACAACACAATAATCCCAAATTCTGTTGATGTGTTGTGTCTGCAAAGACAGACAACCCTGTACTTAAGTCTGTGTTTATGTTGTGTCCTCTGCCCAAGTATTTAACCTTTTAAGAGCTTGTATACATCACAAACCCTCCACAGTGAGTGTGTGTGTCTGTGTCTATGTCTGTGTGCGTGTGTGTGTGCATAGTCAATGCATATATGAGAATGTGTCTTGTTTGTCTGGAGGACATAACTGGTTTGAATGTGGCCTTTATACTTTTTATACATCCCGACTTGTTTTCGTATACTTCTTGTCACTTTTCACTGTTTACAACCCCAAAAAAGAAAACGTGAAAAATGCCATAAAACGCTCCTAAAGCGCTGGTTTTGCCTGTGTGTAGTGTTAATTAGGCCTCTCTGGGGACGGCTAATCCTCTCCACACACTAATTGACGCACACACTTGCACACACGCCTGCATCATTAATGAACGCACACTGATCTATAAGCCACAGAGGGCCAGAAGTCATTAGTGAGAGTAGAGCGGCTTTTATATATCATTTGCAGTATGCTCGGATATTGTAGACTGTAAGAAACATTTTCAAAGCCTCTTATCTTTTCGTACAGTACATTTAAAGGCATGAATAAGTTAGGTAAGTGCCCTCGGCTGGAAGGAAAAATTAAATACTTATTCATTGCCAAGAACTGTATATAGGGTTTTAAATGTGCTTTTAGCGGTTGTTACTGCAGCTTTCAACACATGTAATGTAAACTTTATTCATAAGCAAAGGTGAACATTTTTAAGCGGTACTTAAAATCCAGAGCATATTTTCCCAAAAACCTCACCGTGATTTCCCCATATCAGATTACCTCCAATCCAATTCCTGTGTCGTAATTTGGAGCACACAGTGAATGAAATGCCTGTAGAGTCCGCAGCCAGTGCAGCTCCCTTCAACCACCTGATACCTACTGTCTGGCATATTTACAACGTATACACACACACACACACACACACACACACACACACACACACACACACACACACACACACACACACACACACACACGCACACAAATACACGTACTTCTAAGGGGGCAGCAAAAGGGCCCCTTCCTGTGGGGGGAAGAGAGTGCTGAAATCAGCCTCATGAAAGAATAGCCAATTACTGTCCACTTGGCCATACACAATAGTGAGAGAGAGGGAGGGACGAACGGAGGAACGGATGGAGTGAGGGAGCAGGGGGATGTAGGGGCGAGGCGGGGGGGGTGGGAGGTCACCGTTTGAAGTTACACCATAAAAGCCATCCTGAAAGGAAACACGAAGTGACCCCCCCCACTCCCTTTCGCTCCCCTCTCTTCCCCACGGCCCGGCCCTCTCCTCCTCCTCCTCCTCCGTCTCCCACCCCAACCTTTTGTTTCTGTGTACAGAGAGTGCCCCGTGGATGGACCAGGTGTATTTTATATTACTCCTTCATGTACTTCAAACGCCAAACAGCCCAATTTCAACTCAGCCCCTCCTCCCCTCATCCACCTCTCCTCCCTTTCTCTTCCCTCCATCTACCAGCCCATTGCAAGGCTATAAATCACTCCGCAGACCCGATGGGCAAAGGAGGGGAAAGAAAGAAAAAACATTGAGAAGGCAGTAAAAAGGTTGACAGCGAGGTAAAAGTTTAGATGAACCACAGGTGAACGTACAGCTGGAGCATGGAATGAGAGAAATGTACACGTGACATGATCTACATTACGAAAAATACATTATCCAATCCGATCCACACACGAATTCCAAGCAATTTGAACAAATCCCAACCTGAAATCAAAACGTTGATATCTTAAATACAGACTTTGAAACCGCAACCTCAGAGATTTTATCATTTTCACTTCCTGTGTCAACAACATCTACAAATATGTGATATTCTTTTCTTTTTCTTGACATATTGATATAAATCTGTGTCCATGCATTGTCCAATAGTTTTGAGACTCTCCAGCTCCCCACAGAGAATTTATATTTTTCAAATGTCACCCTCCCCATTTGTTAATCCTACCACACATTTTGACCATTTTGAGTAAAATTTATCCCCCTAAAAAATAAACTGTTAACGGACTTTTGATCAAATTGGAGTCATAACAAAAAGTTAAGCCACAAAATCATGGGCTTGGATGGAAAAAGCCCATGTGGATAGAGAATAGCAGATGGTGTTTCAGGAAAAAGGTGGAAGTAGGTGATGGAATGACTCTATGGAAAGAGATGAAGTGGAAAAAATTCAAGGCAGAGAAGTCCAACCGAAATCGGTAATGCAAATTTGCAGGAGCTGAGGATTGAAACGGGAGCGAGACTAGTGGTGGGTTAGAGGTTGATGATTGTGAATTCCGCTGAGGTAATGAATGTGCTGCGGACATTTGAGGACATGGGGAGCAGACTGGATATTTGGAGAGATGAGGGAAGCACACGAGAGATGAAGTATCACAGGACTGGTTGGAGCGGTTAGGGAGAGAGGAGCGAGTGAGGGAGGGAGGGAATAGAGAAGGCAAGACATTTAGTGGGCAGGAATTAGGCTGAGCCGGGGTTGCATTAAGCACTAATGACATCATGGATGATTAGGGAATATACACACACACACACACACACACACACACACACACACACACACACTTATATATGCACACAGCGGTAAGGAGCCAGACACCCCCCACAGAGCAGTCCGAGATCTGGTCAATTTAATAGAGCCAAAGTTTATTACCAACTTCCTCTCGTCTTTGTTCCTGTGTAATGTTATTGATTCACGAGCATCTTGGCGTGCGCGTCAGACTTTTTTTTTTCTGAATACATGTAACTTGGATGTGCGCGTGAGACGAGCGTGCATGTGTCCAGTGTGTGTGGAGAAGTCTGCGGAGGGATATTAGTCACGCCTGTGTGGTAATGGGCCTCATTTTGCTCTCATTTTCATCTGCGGTCTCGGTAATGAGAGGGTCCGTCTGCCCTTGCTGATCAGGACAGGAAACCCTGTAGGGGATATAGCTCTGTAAGTAGCCTTGGTCAACAATGTTTTTTTTCTTTCACTTTGTTCTTTAAGATGCAGTTTGTGAGTTATAATGGACTTGGATCTTATATTGATCAACTGCACTCCACTCCAAAGAACATATCAACATGATGAATAGATATCATAATATGCCTGAACCTTTAATACCTGAAGAGAGCAGGTCAATAAACCCAGGCTTCAACCAGTTAGTGAAATGGGTTTAATGGCTGGCAGATAAAGCAAATGCCAATAAACATTATTTTTTACTTTCTCACATAATGGTCAATTTTAAAGCTGTACTCTGCTCTGGTGATTTAAAGTTGTAAATAAGCTCTGTACACATTAATTGTGGCTCATCTTGTGTCTTCCAGGCTGATATAATGGGGTTATGTATATGAAAAGTGTTGCAGTAGCTCTTCCACTGGATAAACAAATGCCGGAAATAGTACAATCCAGAAATTTTGTCTTTCCTGCTAAAATTGTTCTGCACAAACACTATTTTTAACTTTGCACTGCACACTTCTCTGAAGCTAAGGCTGCACAATTATTGTTTAGTAAACCTTGCGATAATAATTATCAATCACCAATTACGGGATTTATTTTACATTAACACACTTTTAGCATCTTGATTGTTACCAACCCAGATATAATGATTTCAACCTTTGCAGTATTCATTTCACTGGTTAAATCTCATGATTATACACACTCTATCTGCACAGATTGTGCAAGGAGGCCTACGCTGAGTGTGGCAATGTATCTTAGAAAAGGGACACCTTCCAAATGCACCACAGCAACTCCACATATCTAGAAGTGTCGGACGATGAGTCACTCTGTCACCTCATTTGCACCTTCATGGTCCGTGGAATCTGCTAGTGTAAAAACATGTACCATCAGGTTTATGCTGGTGGCTGAGAGAATGTCAACAACATTAGGGTTAGAAGAACAGACTGTCTCAAAGCTGCACTTCAAACTGTTGCGTGCCATCTGGTGAAAACAGACAGGGTTCAGTTAACTTGAGATTTGTGGGATCAGGAGGCAAACTTCCAAATACATATAACATTATTAAGCAGTGTCAGTTGATTATTGTGGTTTATTAGACAAAGGCTTTTGTTTAAAAACTTATATAAAACCAAGTTTGGAGATTAAAATGCACCTTAATGGAGTCAGGAAAAAAGCCATTGCATAAGGCAGATATTATTGTCAATGACGTGAACAATCTCACCACAAGGTCCATTTAGTGGCTGTTCTGGATCTTTCAGTTGTAATCACATGATCTTCCTCAGCAGATGAAGTTCACCTTGTTGTTTATGATATTGTACAAATTTCTAATTTCCCATTTTTGTGAGTGTAGTGCTCAGATAGAATGATGGTATGGAACCTTGGTATGAGATTTTACACTTTAGTTTAACTGATGCAACCAGCGAATAACAAATCAGATGTTTTAGAGTTTGATGTTTTCACTCAACAGGTTTCCCAGTCTCCTGTCGCTGCTGTACATCACCTCTATGCTGGGTGTTGTTATTCCTACCGCTGTGTGTCGGCTACTCTGTTTAACTGATAATAAACTCTACTCCTCTGAAGCTATAGAGGCCTCAGAGTATTAGAGAGTAAGGACTCAGATGCCAAATTCTATTTTAGGACATAATGTAAACCTACAGAGAAATGAGTTTTAAGTGGTGACTGAAATCCCCTGTGTTGGGCTGAGGTGCGATGTTGATGGTTAGGGGAGGTGGTAGTGGTAACCGGAGCCCCTGTGGGAGAGTAAATAGTCGGGAAGGCATGATCAAAAGCCTCTTCGGTTGGGTGGGGTTTGCAGGTGGCGTATATTACTCTGCCATAGTGGGCTTTTGTGAGTGGAGGATGGGGAAAAAAACAAGGAGAGCGATGTGGAAATCGGTATAGTGTGTGTGGCACTTTGATTACTGTAAATGAAGCTGAAGAAGGTGGGAGACTGTTTATTTGTGAGACATACAGCAAAGGACAGACTGACTTTAATCATAGTCTGCGTTTTGCAATCATAGACTTCAGTGGTTTAAGTCCACATGTGTCATAGATACGAAGGCTTGAGTTGAAGATTACCCGGCAGTCTGTGTGTCTCTCACAAACAACCTCGTCCTCTCGGTTTGTTTAGAGTTTGACCAGTACCCATGAAATGAAGCATATCCGTTTAGTAATGGTGTTTTTATAACATCTGTGTTGTTCTTGTTTTCTCGATTAGACGTCACCACTACAAAGTACACGCAGCCATATTTGGCAATTCATTTCTGTTTTCCTGCTTCCAGTGAACTGTCTCCTCCTGGTTTACGCAGCCATCTCTCCTTTCCTCTCCTCTACTTTGTCTATCTTACACTTTTTCATACTCTGTCTGTCTCCCTCTCTCTCTCTCTCTCTCTTTCTGTGCCTTTTCCCCTCTGTGATTTATTGGCAATGAATCAGGGATGAGGGAGTATGCCGGAGGAGGGATGGGAACATTCAGGGAAATGGCTGTTTCCGGCCAGACTTCATCACATCAGGATGGGAAATGGTTGGAAGAGAAGCAATGTGTGTGTGTGTGTGTGTGCGCGTGCGCGTGTGCGTGCGTGTGTCTCCATCATTAGACCAACTGGGGATCAGCTGAAGGCTGCTTGGGTTGAGTCCAGCTCTGTGAGCCACAACCCTTTAATTGTAAATAAATGGAAACTGGGGCTTTGCATACATATAGTTCATGAAATAAAATCCTTCCTATCGCTGTAATGAAATATTTGCACTGTAGTTTGAATCGCCACAGAATAAAATTACCAAGGTTGTCACAGGGATTTTATTTTGTGTAGCTTTGTAGTAAATGCTATTTTTATGGGTCCAACTCATTGTTAAGCTGTCCTCACTTTGTCGAAGGATCTTCAGCGTATCATGACGGATTCTTTGCGCTTGTCAAACTGGGTTGTCTGAAGCTCTCCAGCTCCAGTTGAGGCACTTCTATGGCAGACTGCTGTCAGGAGAAGAGTGATGCATTGGTTCTCTGAGCTCATCCCCACTCGTAGTGTGAGAAGCTGAAGGCTGAGGTGTTGTTCACTGGAACATGGACTGCCATATAGGGCTGTGCAGTAAGAGCAAATTCTATTATCCCGATAGAGGTCATTTTATATCCAACACACATCATTACTTGTTACTCATAGCTTTTCTCAGCAATATAAATTGGTGCCATGTCTTTGCATAAGTTGCTATGGCAGCCTTTATTTCCTTCCACCTTTGTGATTCCACCGTTTGGTGTGTTGCAGGCAAAAGCCTCTTGTAACATCTGAGTTTGGAGTTTGTTTTGAGCACTCGATTGTACTTTTGTAGCTCTCAACCCTCTCTGTACTGTTTGACACAATTCTCCCATAGGTGGTTAAAAGAGGCCGGTGCTGTGAAGGTCTGTTAGATGCAAGGTCTTGTTACATCATTTTCAAAATCCGGTTTTCTGGTCCATGTCAGAATTTTTCATGCCAAAACCGTGAGCTCCTTGTTTTGTCTTGTCTTAGTCAGAGCCCTTCTCCTGTTCAGTTACCTCGATCTATGTCACGGTCACGCTCCTCCTTGTTTGTTTGTGTTTCCTTCATATAAATATCCTGCCTGCATCAGCGCCGTTTCCAATTCTCAAATCTTATTTCCAACCATGCGTTGAGCGTTTGTGTAGCACTCAAAGGAGGATGGCAGATTCTTGGGACTCGCTCCAAAAACTAAATAACTAATGGATGGATGTAGAGATGGAAACATTTACAGATAGGTGGATGTAGTTTTCTCTCCCGGGTGTGAACAAGTGCACCTCAGCTTTAGAAACAGTTGTGAAGAGGTTGACAACAGTACAGAGCCCACACGCTTCTTTATTACATGGCATGGCACTGACCTACAATACGGACCCAGAGGTAGCTACAGAAGAACGGATCGCTGCATTCCTCCGAGTACATTAGAAAGAGGAATCCTCAAGGCTCAAGCTCTTATACGAGACCAATCAGAGTGGAAAGGGAGCGATAGAGGGTGAATCCAGGACGACTAAAGAAACAGCTGAGCTGGAGCGCAAAGAAAAGAAAAACAGATCAATGAAAGTATCGTACTGGCTTTGTCATTTTTCTGCAGTATCTGTTGTGAAAAGTGCTGAACAGGAGGAAAGAGGGAATCAAGGGATCAGTGTGGCAAACAACTGCTTGTTTGATTCACCCTTCTCTCACACTGGCTTTGCATCAATACGCTGTCGATCCAGCGTTACCTGCCAATAAAACTTTTCAGTGCACTCGTGTGGGTGTTTGAATTACTGTTTGAGTTTGTACCTTTTTGGTTTTGTCACAAAACTTGTGTAGTAATCCATGAATCCAACAATCCCACATACACACAAGAGAACATATTCTCAGCTGTGTCAATATGCTGTTTCTTTGCTGTTAAATACTGTGTCCTCCAATAAAAAAGTGTATTTGACTGAAAAAACTCTTAACACATTTCTCACGTTATCCTGTGAAGGCAATTTTAATCTCATTACAAAATCCGGCAGTTTCATACTGAATTTCTTGGCGCTTGTACGTCCGTAGTTACCGACCGCCGAGCTGATGTAGACTGTAAACTGTTTTCCCTTTTTATATGTTGTAAAAGAAAACTCGAGGAAAAGGATGCTTCAGAAGAAAAATGAAATCTATCCGCAAGTGTTAGCAATGGGAAGATTTATGTGCAGGGACGGGAAGAGAGGAGAGAGAGGAGACGGCTCCATTTGCGCTGCGTTAATGAGGGAGAGCAAGACAAAAAGAAAGTGAGAGGGAGTGAGTGCCAGCGTGTATTTGTCTCATTTATCACTCAGCAGCAGTTCTGTTTTCGGGGTCATTTGAAGCTCACAGCCTGTCTCGTCTCGTCCAGGGACTCCCTGTTGTCTGTGTGCGTGTGTGTGTGTGTGTGTGTGTGTGTGTGTTTGTGAACGGGAGGTATACAGTAAAAAATTAAGAGGGGTGATAAGAGATCACCAGTCAGGTTTGACGATGCTGACAAGCTATTTAATGGCAGCCATATAGGTGCTCAGAAATACCACTTAGGCCTTCATGACTCTCTGAGGAAACGCTCACATGCACGCTCACATGCACACGCACATGCAGAGTGAGGCAGTTGCAGGGGGGAGTTCTGAGGGTAGACTGAGGGGTAGTTACACAGAGACTAACTGCAACAGGGTTTTCACTGTAGTGGTCAAAAAGAACTTGCGAACACACACACACACACACACACACACACACACACACACACACACACACACACACACACACACACACACATTTTGAATCCCAGAAGCATTTGAGTGTCATTAAAGTGCAGCTGTGTTTGTCTTTCCAGCACACATGGAAAATGCATCAGGGAGAGAGCGAGCGCGAGAACACAGCCTGCTGAATATGGCCGCCGCACGATGTACAAAAACAAGCGCTGCACTTTGTCACCCACACAGCTACGCATTGTTCATTTTAGGGTCTATTCAAACACTAATTCAGACAGTAAGTATAATGCGGTTCCATAAAAACACAGTGGAGCGCGGAGGTCACGGTGTTAAACCCAGCGAGACCTCGGCAGGATATTTAGTGTGGAGTCATGTTCAATATTGGGCCGGGCTGTAAAAGCCGAGCTTGGCGTTTTAGTGGTGGGAAATGAATCAATGCCTCTCACATAAAACCTGATTTAGGCATCACGTCATGGCTTTCATAGGTGTAGTACGTAATGTTATGTTTTGTGTGTCTGTGCGTGTACGAAAAGCGGCGCAGAGTGCTAAAACATCTGTCTTTCCCGGTAATGACCGGGGAGCCAACGTCGCCCTCAGACGGCCCTAACGCAATTAGCCCTGTCAAAAACACCCACATACAGACACGTTTCCACACAAAGTCATGTCAGCTGTACGACTCGTAGCCGCTAAGCATAATAGAAATTGCAGCACATGAAACCACTAGAAAGTGTCTGAAGCTGTGACTGGCGGGGGGGCTTGTCTTCACTTTCCTCTCGCTGAGAATTTACACCATTCTACTTTTTCGGTTCCAGAAACAGCATTTCTCTTCCTAGAAGCGAGGAGAGACTTGAAAGCAACGTCACTCCTAAACTGAAATATTTCCATTATTCTCTGAAACCATAGTTTATTGTTAACAATTATCTTTAGTAATTTTGTAGGGTCTTTTGCCTTTTATTGAGAGAACAGTGAAAGCGTGGGAGAGAGAACGGGGGAAGACCCGCACCAAAGGGCTGGGATGGAACTGAACCTGAGGACTCAAGCCTCCATATGTGTAGCGGTTATTGTTATTTTGGATTAAACTGCAGATTATTTTCTGGATTTATCATTTGAGAAAAATGTGTAAAATACAAGTTCCTAAATAAGGTTTTTCAAAGTCTGCACTAAGGCGTTAAAACAAGGGGCTCAAACGTAGTGGGAAATGTTTGTTTTGCAAAATATCAGCATTAGTGTAGAAAGAGCATAATTTGAAGCTTGTTAGACAAATAAGGAATTGTAAAAGACAAGTCCTAGTAAAGATTAGGATGTTGTATTGAAGGAAAAAAGGCTGCGTCTTTCACGCTGCCAAGGAATGACAACACAGAACGACTGTCTTAATCTTTCCAAAGGTCTGGTGTAATGTAGCATCGAGACAGTCAGACAGACGCATGTAAAAATCTATTCACTTGTTGCCAACAGCCATACTGCAGGCGACAGCTTCAGCTCCAAACCCCCCAGTCTGGGAAATAATGCGTTGCCAAGCTGGAAGTGGTCTTATCACGGAGGAGCAAAAAAAACCCACAAAGGATTGTCTTCCTGTGGTTTGAATGCAAAGTAAACAACAGGTTTTGAATTTCTTGTGTCTCTGTGATGCTCTTTCTGAAATACTTTCTGTGGTGTCATCTGTCGTATATCTGTGTGTGTGTGTGTCTGTCTGTCTGTCTGTGCATGACTCCATAGTTCTGTGTGGGTGGATGTGTGTGTTTGTGTGTGTCGGTGTGCAGCATATATTTATACTGCACACGCAAACGTACAAAGAGCAACAAGGATGGGTCTAACTTGTTAACTGAGCTCAGACGCCTGCAGAAAGACAAAATCTGTCTTTAACTCAGGACCACAGGACGATCCATAGTCTCCTCCTGACTATGACCTTTCATTTTGAAGGCTGTGCCGATGTCAGCCTCCTCTTCCTCCGCCACTCCCTCGTCCCTGTCTCGCCTCTTCTTCTCCCTCTGTGGCCCTGTGTCTCTCTTTCTCTGTGTGTCTTTCAGCAGCAGTAGATGTTATCGTTCCGCAGTCGAGGTCATCACCGGTCCATGTTTGTGTTTCACCCATATTATTGTTGTCATCTGGCTAAGCCTGACTTGAATGGACAAATCTGAGCTCTATGCATGTTTTATTTTTTTTTCTCCTTCAGTGTGTGTGCGCGCTGACATTTAGAAGCTTAACCGTTTCAAAATGGCACGGCAACGAAATTGCCACCAGTCAATCGCAGGAGCTGACAAAAGTTTTTGTGTGCACCCTTCTGTCTCTGTGCCCTTTTCACCCGTGTAATTATAATCAAGAGCAGAAGACTCCAGCGATAATATTTATCCAAAACCCTGTAAAGGAAACTGCTGTGTGGATGGTAGCCGCTGTTGTTTTATTATCCTCCTCAGGGATAATATTTAACCAGCAGCCCCGGGCCACGCTCTCACCCTCCCAGGATTAGTCCTGAACAAATGACATGAGGAAATTAAACCTGGGCGCTCTGCTATTTTCAGCCTTAGTCACCTTTCAGACTTCCGTTCCTTATGTGTTCAGGAAAGGAGCGGCTGAGGATCCGTGAGATAACCATATGTGTGGATTCCAATATGGTGATAATTTTGGATAGAGACGTCAGCATTTCCCTCAGAATTTTGTTCTTGGCAGGAATAAACTCCCCCTGAAGCGGGTTGTAGACAAATCACAGGACTCTGAAACTCTCCACTGGAAAAGAGAAAAACAGTAACACCAATAAGAACAATGCATCTATTTGAGTAATTCTGTCAAGATTTACTTAAAGTTATGCTTAACTTGCCAAACATGTGAAACAAACATTATATATGAAAACTTATTGTCAGAGTTTGAACGTTTAAAACATTGTTTAACCCCGTTGAAGCTGGGGTAGGTGACATATATCTGGCTTTATTGAGCAGTAATTCTATAATAACCTTCCAGAATAATGTAAATCAAGTGATAGTTAGATAAAACTAGACTTCTACATAAAATCCTACAGGAAAGGTCGCTGTTCCAGCGTCGGCAACTGGTGCCAAATCAACCTAAAAAAAGGGAAGACTTGAATAATCCAAAAAGAGTCGAAAAGAGAGTCGGAGAATAAAAGCAATAAATTCTGCCCGCACTCGTCTGGTGGGAGAAGCTCAGGACAGAGAGCCTCAATCCCAAACTACTATTATTGAACGTCCTGTCAATGGGACTTTATCATCTCCGGGTAGATGATGTTTTTGTCGGAACAATTTTAATCTGCAGATTTAAAACTATAAAGATTTATGGCAAGAGCATGATTTGTTTTTAATACTTTGAGGTCTACGGTACAGATTTATGATCTATTACAGCCTTTGGATAAACGCATAATACTTGTTTGTACAATTAATAACTTTTGACATGATTCAGAACTAGTTTGCAGTAATATACATTTTGAAAATCACCAGACTTAACTAATGTGATAACTTTAAAAAAAAGCGCTTATATCAGTTTGTCCTTCGTGACACAAGAAGTCTGTACATCTCTGTCCTCCACCATCCCTTCCTCCTCGCCTCTCTCTTTGTCTGCGCTGGCGTCCAGCTGTTTTGACGTGTCACTGGAGCACAAATGCTGCAGATTTTTCTCTCTCACACACAAACAGCTGTGCTTTTGTTCCAGTTGTGTTTCAAAGGCCGCTGTCTTCTGAACGGCGTCCGGGTGCTGCGAAGGCAAAATGCTTTCGTAGCGGCAGCAGCCACTGCTGAGACATCGGTCCAGCTCCCGCTTGTGACTCCCCCCGGTTGGTTATAGCACCTGCGTGGAGCATAGTTGGATCTAAGGGGGCTTGTTATACCCTTCCAGTGAAAGAGGCATGTGAAGACACTGCTTGGTTGACACAATGAGGAGGAGGCCAAAGTCTGTTTCTGCCTCCCCAGGACCAGACCAGGGCTACCCTACAGGGAAATTGTGCTTTTCAAAATTGGGAAGAAAAAGGTGAGAAGATTGAGAGAGAGAGAAAAAAAAGGTCCGACAGAAATATTCTGCGCTTGAGGAGTTGTCTGTGTCTCCATCAGGAATGAAACAATAGATGGTGGGAGGGGAAGGAATGGTACGAGGGAGGCGAGGGAGGCATCCACTAGAGACGGCTAGATTTGTGGCTTGCGTCAAAGCATGAAGTGCCAGAGATTAATTAAACTTACCCTGTTTTGGAGGTGTGTGTATGTGTGAATGAGTGTGAGTCAGAGTGGTAATGAGTAGGAGAGGACACATGTTAATTGCCTCTATGATCATTGCCAAATTGCGGGGAACATAGATTTTTACTTAACAAACACACCACCTTCTGTGGCTGCTCAAAGAAAGAATAAATCGTGTTGAGAAAATGAAGGAGAGCTATGTGATGAGCTGCGGAGCCTCCTGCCCACTGAAAGTACATGCACATGTGCACTTGCCCACTCTTGTGTAGTTGTGTTACTTTGTATGTATGTGTGTGTCCTTTCCCCCCCCCCCCACACTGCCAGGTCAACTGGGTGTGCTTTTTCAGCTTAACCCCTGGTTTGCAACCCTGCGATGACCCCTCGCTGCTGAGGCTGTGAACCTGAAGGGTGAGAGGGAAAGCGAGGGGGTTAAATATAGGCTATTCATGCAGAAGAACACATGAAGCTTTCATGTAGAGCGCATACGGTCGTCGGTCTTTGCATACGAGCTGAAAAATGTATCCAGCACACTTGAGTAACGCCGAATAAATGAGGCACATAGACCTGTTTGTTTGCCAAAGGGGCACATTTGATTGGCAGTGTGTTGTACGTGCTGTCAATATTTCTCTCCCATTATACCCGCTCTCATACCGGCTAACAATCCTGACACTTCACCTGTCGTCAGCGCACGTGTTTGCGTCAGATTTTACATTGATGAGACAACCGATCCCATCAATCGGCGTGATTTCAAGGTCAAAACTTCAAACCCGTCATTTTCTTTTGGGTCCTGGTTTGTCTGACTCTCTGAAAAGCTCGCTATATGTTTTGATTCAAGATGATGATGATGATTGGGCTCACGACTGATTGCAGCAGCCAGCGCCACACACACAAACACAAACACATCACAACATACACCCTCATCCTGCTCTCGCTCCCTGGAGATAGACGCTGTAGATGTTGATTACAGCCGTTTTCAGGGTGGAGAACAAAGAATGGACGCCGTTAATGAGCAGATAGTCATCGCCGAGGTCATCTGTCTGTGACCGACACTATCTGTGAGACCGTCACTGCGCTGCAGGTGTGACATCATTTTGGGCGATGATAACGCAGGAGACGGCTCCATTTCACAAGTTGAAAGGGTAACACGTGACTCGCAGATAACCTTTCAGTGTGTTTGTGTGTGTGTGTTTTCTCCAGACCATTACCCGAAATTGGTTTACAAAACCTATGATGTCAGCAGGCAGTTTTCTAATGTCTTTTAAGGCCACATGAAACCACAAGATTGCAGTATCATGTCCCCACAGTGTATGAATTTGTTTTTCAGTAGCTACTCATCATATTTATGGGATTTTATATTTACACGGCTCCTCTCGTTACTACTTAACTCTCCCACACATTGGCAAACAGATGCTACATACTGTGTTAGTGTATCAAAGGGGCCTCCTGCTATACGTTGTGAGGATGGAAGGAAGTCATCTGTTTCTTTCTGGGGAAGGTAGTAACACTCACACTTTATTTGTTACACTTTATTCATTGGAGTCATACTTAATATTTATATGCACCAAGGAGTTTATGTTTTCACCCCTGTCTGTTTGTAAGTTGGTTGATTTGTTTGTTTCGATGGCCCCTTTTTCCACTGGTCAAAAAACCAGCAACACCTGCTAACATCTGGCTTTTGTCTGCAATGGGAATGGATACATTGGGCATCCCAGGTCATATGACTCTGCAGAAGACACAGGTTTTAATCTGGTCTGCCTCTGATCGGCAGTGATGGAAACATGACACTTTGAGGGAGAGGGGGGGCATCAGTTGTCGGTGCATTCGTGACGTTGAAGAAAAAGAATGACAAACTCCTATACTTTCGTTTTCAGGTTTACCCGTGTTTAAAAAAACTTGCGTATACCTGCAATTAAAAGTTTTTTGTTGAAGAGGTATAAGCAAGATTGTGCATAAGCTACTGGACGGATGGAATGAAGAACCTGATCCAGGTTTTTTTTTTACATTGCACGATTGAGTGTTTTGTTCTTTCACATTTTTCCTGATTTCCTTGGGAATAATTCACGGATGATCAGCCATAGTTAGGGGACTGATTTCTATAGGTGTGTGCAGTTTCAGCTCGACTGAATTCAAGGGGACTCTTGGTCCTTGGCGGAGGTATGCGCTCTACTGAGTGCTATAGAACTATAAGAAGAATTGTGGAAAGGATCAACATTTAATGTTCCAGAACAACCACCAGTTTCTTTACATCACTTGGTTTCCTTTCCACTCTTTAGTCTCCTGCTTGCCATTTTATTTGTGACCACCTGCCCAGTTTTTTTTTTGCTTTGCATTTTAATTCTGTGCAGCTGTATGGAGCAGTTACAGGCTAATTAAAAGTGTACATATTTGCGATGCTATTTATGCTGTCATGGCTGTCGAGAGGATCCTAACAGCTGCCTGGAGCACTGTTTCTCCCAGAGACGTGAGCCTGCCGGTGCCGTTTGAGGAGATGGATGTTTGGGCCCTTAAATCAAGTGTAAAATAAAGATGGACAAAGAGAGATAAAGGAGGCGAGGAGGGGATTTTAATTGGAGGAGCCAGGCGCACAGTTTGGACCAGTGAAAGGACGAGTGGAGAAAAAAAAAACGGAGTTGGTATGGCGACCGGGAGCAGACGGCCATGCAGACAGAGGCAGAAGGAGAGAGAAAGGGAGGGATTTGAGGGGAAGAATGAGTGAAACCTTAGTACCTGAGGCGGCGTGGGCTGAGGCCTTTAGCTGCTGGTGCCAGAATGTGTTTTTACGAGCCTGCGGTCAGACAGAAATAAAAGGCAGCCGAGCGGTTGAATGGCATCACACGCACGCGCACACACACGGTTCAATGGCCTCTCAGAAATCACAGTTTGGTTTTATAATGTCACACTTATTCGATGTCTCCAGCCCCCATAATGCAGTGTGACTGAACAAGCGGCGGCCTCTCCCCAGTGGATACAGAGGCAGGGAGTGAGAGAGGAGGTAAAGGATGAAAAGCATTAGGAGCACCTCTGTGTTCTATTTATTGGCACCAAGAGAAGGGAAAGAGGTTCTCTTCTGTTCTTTGGAGGCCAAATACAGATTTTATGGTCAGTTTGTCCAATAGTCGACCTATCACACAATCCCTTTGGTGCCTTTTCTTTCTTTTTATTATCTCTCTTAACTTGTCCACATTTTTCTGCCATTTCCCGTTTCTATTTTCTATTATCAACAACTTACAATGAACTTACGAGCAATCAGAGGGGAGAAGTAAAGACATACCGCTCTAATAACTTGACAAATGACAAAAAATAGGAGTAAAAACCAAGACTGGTGGTTATTGCTTGCAAACCAGAAGCAGGAGAAGGCAGCGATGATTCAGTTAGCAGGGGTTATCTGAGGTGCCTCTTGCAGAGATGTGACGGTAAATGCCGATTGACCACTTAGGACGGCGAGAGATGAAAACAGGAGCAGGTCGTGACCCTGTATGTCACAGAGGATGCAAGGAATAGGCGAACAAAATGAAAATATTCAATCAGTCTTGTCAGGCTCCTGAGGAAGAACACAGGCTCGCTCGCCTATGTACCGTACAGAACGCAGAGAGTGCCGCTCAGTGCCGTTGCTATGGAAATACTGAACAAGTGATGGATTGTTGGAAGGGGCGAAGAAAAATGATGTAAGAGAATATAAAAAATAAAGGATTTGGAAAACTATTTTTCATACTTTCCACAAGAGAAGGAGGTGCAGCACAAAATAATCTCATTTAACTGTTAAATAGTCTTGTATTGCAGCCTGATTGATTTTTAAAGTGGAAATATCACAATTAAGCATGAAATGATGCAGTGAGAGTGTTTGTATTCTCATTAGGAACAACAGCTTTAAAGCTTTGATTTATTCTGTACAAACATGCATGACGAGTGTTGCTTAGACCATACTCACATACACCCACACATACCGTACATGTATGTGCTCACACACACACACACACACACACACTCTGTATACTTTATGTCATTTATAGATTGTGGTGGAAATCGTATCCTGTTTTTTTACCCTATAGCCGTTGCTCCTTGAGCTGTCAGTCACCACGGTGAACAGTCTATATTTGTCAATGTACACGTGTGTGTGTATGTACATGTGTGTCATTGTTCTGCCGAGGTTTAGAGGTCAGTGTGTGAAGGGGACATTTCAGCAGTATATTTCCCAGAGGTCCTTGCAAAGCTCGACTCAATATAGACTTGGTTTGTACATTCTTTTATATATATGTAATGTCCATATGAGCGAGATTACAGGCCGTGTGTGTGTGCGTGCGTGTGCGTGTCAGTCAGAGAGAGACTGTATGTTCTGTCTTTTTCATCATTAGCATTCCTCAGCTTTGATGGACAATGAATGCTTTTTTTATGTGACAGAATTCTGCAGTGTGCGTGTGTATGAGAAGATCTTTTCTCATGGATCGTTGAGATGAGGGGAATATGTTTCCCCCTTCAGTGGTAAAGTGCTTTCAGCACTGTACTATTAAGGGCTATTGTTAACCATGACATGATCAAGGCTCTGGACTGTGTGTGTGTGTGTGTGTGTGTGTGTGTTTGTGTGTCGGTGTCTGCGCTGTTTGCAAGTGTTCATGTGCCAAGTGTTCTTCAGACTCTACCCATTAATAAGGAGTACTCAGCCATGGAGTTCACCTTTTCCCCTATAATTGCTCTCTCTCTCTCCCCTGATCTCTTCCCCTGTCTCCCCCTGAACTGTTCCTCCCCCACCACACACCCACACACCCCCACTGACATGAAGCCTTCTAGCAGTTGACAATCACTTCAGTAATATAACACAGATAAAATTAGGTTTTAGGCAATGATGGATGGATATTCAGCTTTTACTTTAATTCCCAATTCTATATTTTCACATCAGATCTAACTTTTATGGTCAAATATTTTTCAGCCTGTCGATGTAGAAATGAGGTTGAATATAATCCAAAAAAATAACCTCATTAAGTTTTATAGCACATAATATGATCCATAAACATGACTCAAATTCCACGATCATTTTGATCAGCAATCGTGTGTGTGTGTGTGTGTGTGTGTGTGTGTGTGTGTGTGTGTGTGTGTGTGTGTGTGTGTGTGTGTGTGTGTGTGTGTGTGTGTGTGTGTGTGTGTGGAGAGACAGTGGCAGGATCACTTTAACAATATAAAAAGATTTTTAATGTACCATCATTGACTAGGAATTTGTTTTTTGAGACACTGGTACAGACGTTTTGATTACCACCATAAGTACATACGGACAGGTGTGTGTGTGTGTGTGTAAAGCAGCGTTTTATTGCCGTGGACCTCCTCTCTTTTCAAAGGGTGGGAGAGGGAGTGAGGAGGATCATGGGTGGGCCCCAAAGAGACCCCTTTAGAAATGGAGACGCCACTTCAGACAACACGCAGCCCTCACAACATGGAGGGAGGAGGGACGGAGGGAGGAGAGTCAATAGAGGGTGAAGGGAAAGACTGGATACCAGATTTTCCAGAGTTATATGATCATCTGTGTGTGTGTGTGTGTGTGTGTGTGTGTGTGTGTGTGTGTGTGTGTGTGTGTGTGTGTGTGTGTGTGTGTGTGTGTGTGTGTGTGTGTGTGTAGCAGGAGTGGCAGTCGTGTTTGATTTGAGCATTTGCCAGCTAGAATCTAGGTGTTACTCCCTCAGCTCCAACAGCTACATGCTGAAATACGTCTTGGTTTTCGATCAAGTTGTTTCCCAGCAGTGCTTGGGAGGTTGTTTACCAAACACAGATTTAAGTGGAGAGGCTCTTTCTAAAATATATATTACACAAAAGCAGCTATTTACCGTAATCTCACTGCCTGTGTTTACATGAAGAGAAGAGTTTCATCTGCCTCCTTCTCTGTCATTTTGTGTTTTCCTCCCCCTTTGTGCTCTGCTTCGCTCAGTCACACACACGCACTTTATACCTATTTTCACATTCGCCTCCACTGAGCCTTCAGCCATTAATTGTGTCCCAGAGTGGGACCAGAGAGAAAGTGCAGCTGGGAGTGCTGGGTATAACAGGGAGAGAGGCAGGCGAGGCAAGGCTGGGCACAGCATGTTCCCCCTGAGGAGGAAGTCGCTCTGTCGTATCGCTGCCCACATCCATCCGCGGAAAAATCACCTAAAGTCACTGCGGAGTTGCTGCCATCCCTGATGATTTTAGTCATCAGAAGAAAATAGATTGTTTCCTTGAGGTTTCAACTCAGCAGAAGAGTGCATTCGCTAGTAACAAGCAGCAGCAAAGCGTTTCCTATGTTTTAATCTCAATCAGGGGGTTTCACTGCAGTCTACAAAGACTAATGGTTTCTAAAAGATGTCTTATTTTGGCAGTTTGTGTCCCTGAACAGTTTCTCTACAATACAACAATAGAAAAAAAAAACTCTTCATTGCTTTGTTTCACTTCTCTTTCTGTCCTCGGTCCAAATCCTATTTTCCCTTCGTCTGTCCTCTTTTGCCTTTTTTTTTGTAGTATTTCCCAGTTGTACAGAATTTGCTTGGTTTATCATGTTTATTTAATCACCGCTTCAGCTCGGTGTTATTATGTTTCCTCACTTCCCTCTGTATTAATTGCCTAATGTTTTTTCTCTTTTCATCAAACCTTTCCCAGTACAGCGAAGAAAATGACATTTATGGAAAATAATGTAAATGTGTTTGTGGGTGGGTGCACAGTCTGCAATACGTGAATAATTTTGCTAGTCTGTATTATTTTGGTAGTTTAGTGGTTTAAAGGTTTCGGGTGCTGGATTTGTTTTTCTTTGCATAATATTTAGTAAATGTCTCAATAAAGTTTATGAAGGAGCTTGTATTAGTCAGCACTATTAATATTGTATATTGGTTTGTCTCCTCAGTTGACATCGGAGCAGCTCGTGATGCTCCTGGAGCTTCTGTTGGAGGAATCGGAGCTGAGCGTGGCGACGATCCGCACTCTGCAGAGGACCTACAACCCGCACAAGCAAGACGCTGAGGTGAGTCCACACACAGACACACAACACACATGCACATATAGAATGGACCCACACACAAGCGAATGTACAGATGGAGAAACAGGATGACTATCCTTCATCCACAGGGTATGAGGGGAAATGATGTGAATGAAATGTGGCTTCAACATTCACCAGATCTGCAGTTCAACAGCGATGGGAGATTTTTAACCAATGTGTTTGATAGTGCTATTTGTTTTTAGAAAAATGGTGTTCATCCCGTCAGTAAAGTTCCAGAACCTCCACCAAGGCCCAACAGTCAAATTCCACACACTCATAGATACCAGTCCCCTGAATATGACGGATTGTTTTTTTATCAAGATCCATTAATTATTGGTGAAATTCATCCTATCTCGCAATGTTAAAGAAAGTTTAAAAGAAATCCTGGATCCGCCATCACATCTTCCCTGACTCATCTCCTACCCTTCCTCCAAGTTTCAATAAAATTGGTTTAGTAGTTTTTGCATAATCCTGCCAACCTCCTTGGTGCAGGTAAATAAACATCAAGGAACACTGAAGCTGATCTTCCAGCTGTTCCTGGCCCAACACCTTACTATGACACTTTGTTTTTATTTCCTTTAATTTGTCGCCAGTCTGTACGACTCCAAACTCTCTCGATCTCCTCCGGTAATAAAAAGTCTCCCTTCCCATCCCACGACGCAGCGCTCAGTAATGTGTAGTAATTTTCTGCTGTAATAGCAGCTCTCTTCTTTACGGCTGAAGCCCACAAGTATTCGCTTCATGTTTTAGCACAAAGTTTCTTAATGGTACTATTAAAAATGTTTGTGAGTCAGCGTGAGTGTGTCCATGTCTGTTTGTGCTCTTCTGTCTGTGTGTGTCTTTGTGAGTGTGCGTGGACAGATAAAAAGTTCCTCACTGTACAGCTGTGGCAGAGCCCGTAAACTGTCCACGCTAACCCCCATCATTAACACATGGGTTTTCTGGAAGAGAAACATTTGATACATATTCAGTTCTTCACAAGTTCTTATTAGTTATATGAGCTGTTTTGTTGGGGCACTGATGTATATAATGGGGCTCAGATGTTCTACAGGGTGGAGCCAGCTGACACTGATCTAGATTATCTAAAGATGCATTTAATGACCATTTTTTATTATTTACATTCCTCACAAGCCTCGTGTTCAAGTTCCCACAATAAAAAAAACCCTCTTCATCTAAATCTATGTTTCAAAAGCATCCTATGAATCTGAAAGCAGGATTTGTTTCAGAGACTTAACTTGGACTTCTTTAGGTTATAATGATACTCTTCATTTTTCATGATGGACCTCCTGGTCACTCTGCGTTTGCCCCGCGGGTCCAGCGTTAGGCTTTAGGCCTCTTTAGTCCCACTTCCTGGCAGATGAAAGCAGATTTGCCTCCGTAATTTCCAGGAAACAACTTTCAGTGTTTTCTAAAAATACATGGGGCCATTATGCACATAGTCATGCATGGGAAAAAAAACACACATTTACACAAACACTCACACACAGCTGCACACACCTGTCTAAAGGCAATGGTCCAGTCCTAATGTTAGTGATCTCGTTCAGAAGAGGTTAATCACCTACATCTCTTCTTATAAACGTGGCCATTTATTCTCCTCTCTGTCTGTCTGTCACTCTGTTTCTTGCCTTTTCTTTCCTGTCTCCACTTCTCGCTCAGCTTTTCTTTGCCTGAGACAACATCCTCTTCAGAAGATTGATGATTGATCTGTTTCAAATTCCTGGATAAATACAGGACTGAGTGCTGTTCCGCCTCTGGAGCCCCGTTACTGTTTGCCTGGGAGAGAGTGAGAGCTTTTCAGAGTGGATGAATATTGAATTATGGGAATGATGGTGATGGTTTCTGAAAGGCGGTTTGTAAGAATGCATTGTGATCCGACTGATGGATCACCTGAAAATAGAACTTTGTTAAAGGGCCCACTAGTGATCAGTAACTCATCTAATGAGGATTTGACACCACGTAAATGACAAGAAATTTGATATTTAGTCATTTTAATTAACACATTTGATGACATTTTTTTGTTATTACGTCATTTGTTGATCGCCTTGTACATTTCTTATATAGCAGCACAGCACGCTTGACCTCTGTTCTCTGCAAACCTCTCAAAGTTTGATAAAAGGAGCTCGTCTTTGGGTTTTTGTTGCTGTGACGACTGGCGTGCGAGCTTAAGTTTCCCCGTATGTGTTCTGCATGGTCACGTACACAATAGTGAAAGGAAATATGTGGCTGACCGCCGGTGTGCGTGCAGCGAGCTGCTTTGTGAGCGGTGTGAGTGACCATGAATACGTGTATGAGAGTCTGTGTGAGCCCGAGCATGTGTTTGCATGTATGAGAAATGTGTGCGTGACTGCTTTTCATAAGAGCCTCATGTGATGCAAGATGCTGTGTGACCCCTACATGCGCACGTGCATCTCTCTCTCTCTCTGTGTGTGTGTGTGTGTGTGTGTGTGTGTGTGTGTGTGTGTGTGTGTGTGTGTGTGTGTGTGTGTGTGTGGTTTCGTGAGTGCATTTCTGGTTTTGTGGGAGTGTGTCGAAGGCCATCTGTTGGTCAAGCACACTGGGCATATTGTGTGTGTGGTGCACAGGTTACGTTTCCTCCTCCAGTGACTGGAGACTTCACGAGACCACATCAAGAAGCGTCTGGTTCAACCAGCCGCAACATGTGGAGCGGGGGAGACGATGAGAACGAGGGGAAACAGTTATTCAGAAAGGAGTGCCTGAGAGGGAAATACTACAGAAAAAGTCACCTTGCGTTTATTTATACAGCCTTTAATCAAAACGGCTCAAAGGGCTTCACAGGCTCATAGAAGACTGGAAACAAAAACAGCTCCTCAAGTGAGCAAAAACACTCTAATGGGAAAAACTTAAAAACCTTGCGAGGGATTACAGAGGAAGAAATCCCTTCCAGGCCTAATAGGTGCCATTGGGCAAATGACTTGATGGGAAATAATAATGGCTACAAATGGATAGTTGTGGAGCGCGAATGCAGAAGAGGGATAAAGACTTAAAAGGAATAGTTCGACATTTTCAATCGCTTTTTTGCCGATAAAGGGAATAAAGCACCGTGCTGGAGTGCAATATGTGCACAAATCACACTGCGTTTTGTCTCTTCACTCCATGCATGCTTTTGCGTGTCAGTCCTGTGTCTGATTGCAAGATTACTTGTCACGCGAGCGAGCACAAAGTACGTTAGCATGACTTGTAGCGTGTGTGTGTGGACTGGTGGAAGTGTAGGGTGAAGCAGGGGTGTGGGTGCAGTAATAAATGAAGGAATGTCACTGTGTAATTGCATGTGCTGTCAGAGAGAGGGGCCCCAGCCAGAGGGGAACGAATACAAAAAAAAAAAAAATAAGGGGGTGAGGAGAGGTGCACCAGGCAGCTGCTCTGCCCCAGGGCTCTCCCCAGGAATGTAACCCAGCGCAGGCAACAGCTGCTGGGGCTTCGCAGGCCAAAAGGGCAGGGATGGCACCAGAGGGCACACACACACACACGCACGCACTATACTTGCTTGTGCACACTCCAACATTAATGAAAGCAAACACACACATATATCAGTGTTCCCTTGTGGGCAGAAGGTAGAAGATACACTTGACTTCCACTTTTTGTCTTTTGTCAGGTCTGCTGTGGGATTTTTTGCAGCTTTTCTGAGCAAACAGACGCCGAGCATAAACAGCAGAAGAGAGACTTTTAAAGTTGGATGAAAGGAGGAAGTAGAAATCCCTTCTGAGACCAATTAAGCTCATGTTTATTTAGTATTTTTCAGAGTTAATGTGAGGATTTAAGTGCGTCTGCTGAGTGAAGCATCGCTCGGTTTGCCTTCATCCTGCTGCATAAACAGGTGGAGGGCAGCGCAACACTTCCAGCACAAACAAGTGAAAGTTAAATAAAACTCCTATTAAGAGTGTTCCCACATTGACACAGAACTCAGGTGGATCATTTGGCTCCTCTGTAGAAAGCTTAAAATGAATCTCTGTACAAGCGCTGTCGAAAAGCCCAAAGCTTGAGCTGCTGAAATAGAATCAATCACTGAAAATCCCACGCTTGGTCACTGTCCTCTCCAAAGGACTAGTTTATTATCCTGAGTGTGGAGGAGATGGTTATGGAGGAGATTGAAACAGCCACAAAAAAAACCATTGGAGGGAAACTGTCAGGCTTTAACGTAGTGACGGTGCTTTAACAGATTTCTCATCTGGACTTTTTTTTTTTTCTCCATCGTCCTTCTGTCTCTTTTATCATCAGTGTGTCTGCGCCCCTAAAACTCGACCGTGCACACGCCTGCGCACGTGCACCGTTGGTCACGTGCACGCTCGCAGCAGATGATGATGGGTGGTGGCTGAGGCAGGGACAGAGCCAGTCTCTGATCTCTCCTGTAACTGCGGCAACAGAGCTCCTATTGATCCTCTGGGAGAAAGGCCAGGCATTAGCTTTCACACACACACACACACACACACACACACACACAAATATACACAAATATACACGCGTGCACACATACAGAAAACACACATAGTCGTGGATTTAAATAGAAGTTCTACACGTGAACTTTGGATTGAGATGGCTCTGTTTCTAAAGCAAAGTTCACGTCAGCTAATCCTCTGATTCTGGATCAACCTCGTCATTGTCAGTGGATCCTGCAGCTTTGTCAGACGAGCTGTTTGTCTTTTGTTCCCGGCTTTGAGGGAGATCTGCTCACATTCATGTTCTAGTGCACTGACCAAAAGAGCATACGAGTAAAATGTCTTCCAACATGGCGACGTTTGGAGGAATCTCTGCCATCGGCACCATCCTGCATGTGGATACTTCTTTGATCTGTCTTTAGTAGTAATGTATACCCTGACACAAGGGTATATTGAATTTGGTAAAGGTTTCATGTGGTTTGAATGAGCAACAGAAACTCAGACCTTATATAACCTCATCAGAGCCACAGACACACTGTGGGATTTGTCATCACTTTTAAAACCTAACTCCTTAAAGCTGGTTTTATTTTAATATCACTGCCTCTTTATGACCTGTGTCTGTGGTCAGATTTACCACAGTCATGGATGACGTGGATGAAATGAGAATTACGATACATTACCTCATCGCTATGCATCCTGCAAACATCTGTGTAATGGTGGGGTTTGATATTCCAGCCAACTTTAAACCCCCGTACATTGAGTGACTTGGTATTGTCTCAGGTGGGATGTTCCATTTGCCCACAGTAAGAGGAGGGCGTATGGATTTCTCGTACCTTTTATAAAATCAACGAAAGGGAAAAGTTTAATATATTTTTATGGACTCTTTATTTTATAAGTTCTGTGTTGGTCCATGTTATTAATATGCTGCTCTTTCGATTTCAAACTTGAAATCTATATTTGTTTTTCATTAATATGTTTTTGCCTCCAGGTCCGACATCGCTGGTGTGAGCTGGTGGTCAAACACGGATACACTCAGGCTTACGGAGACGTGGAACACTTCCTGGTTCATGACCAAGTAAATACACATATCTTCACTTTTAAAACACTGAGTCATTGTATCACAAAGTAAGAAAAAGAACCATGACCTGTGTGTTCCAGGCCATGGGTGTGTATCTGTACGGGGAGCTGATGGTTCACGAGGATCCCGAGCAGCAGGCTCTGGCAGGTCGCTGCCTCTCATTGGTCCAGGAAGAGATGGACCAATCGGCACGTAGAGTGGTGGAGGAGATGATCTTGTGACGTTTGGAGGTGAAGTCTCATCTTCAGCTTTTTATTCACTGGGTGTCAAACTGTTTTCTGTCTTTTAGCGGAGCTCGTATTTCTAAAGGCAAACCTATGTGCATCATGGGGCCTGATGTTGATACTGATATTAAGGAGTAAATCATTTCCTATTACATATATATAAAATGTCAATGGTTCCTAAGATGTTGTTATCGAACCTTTATGACAAAGACATTTTATTCAGGCATTGTTTACAGTTTAACCATAAACTTAATTATAAATGACTATAAAATTATTTAAAAAACACAAATTCAACCAAATATATAGAACTTGAATTAAGAAAATACCCTTTTTTACGTAAAATGTAAAATCTTTTCTGCATTGATTATTCTGTAAAAAGAAAAGATTTCATAACTGTGCGTATCTGCAAAGATGAACACTGCAACTGATGTACATGTCTTTCTATGGTTGTGAGGAAAAAACTTCAGTGCAGGGACATTTTGGGCCGGTCCACTTTACTTCAAAGGGTTTTTTCATGGTTAAGACTTGGTTTTAAGGTTAGAATTAGAATTAGGTCAGAGTACGAGTGTCCTCACAACTAGGGATATATAAATGTGCGTGTGTGTGTGCGTGTGTGTGTGTGTGTGTGAGTGTGAGTGTGAGTGAAAGGCTCATATTGATTTACATCAGCCAACAGATAAATTGGTCGGGCTCGACATATTTCATCAGTATTCTAATAGTTTGTCTCTCGACGAAATATAGTGTGAAACCAGATGCTTTTTAATTGGCTGGTGCTTTTATACTTGAACCATCTGTGGTGATAAGAATCAGTAACATCCCTATAATAAAGCTTGGATGGGCGTCAGATAGGAAACAATGATCTGCATCATGTGATCGTTTCAAATCGTCTTGTTTTCCTTCTTCTGTCTTGAAGTATTTCTACATTTTAAAGTCAATATTTTATCTCGCATCTGACCTTTTAATCTGAAATGGCTTCTGTGAAAAGAAAGCTTTGTGTTGGACTGATCCTGATTCCATCTGCCCCAGCGGACAGTCCACACTTGAGTCACTTGGCTACCTATACAGCACATTCCTTCCTGAGCCCACTGAGTGTGTGTGTGTGCGTGTTTGTACACTCAGAATGGGGCCTTTTCCGTGGTTTCACAGCAGCGCCATCAGGATGTGTTTGTCAGAGAAGGAATTTGGGAATGTGTTCCTCAAACAAACGAGGGAGGGAAGAGAGAGAAAGAGAGAGAGAACGGGTCAGCAAGCATTTTCTGAGGGGCTGGAGACGGACTCTGCTCGATGGAGGGTGATTTTTATCCTCTTGACCTTGAAATTCCTCCCATGTGTGTGTTAGTGTGTGTGTGTGTGTGGGGGGGGGTCTATGCGGAACCACAACTGTCAACCAGTGGGCTTTTCTGACGACTCTGAACAGTGAGGGGTTTATTGGTCTCACACGAAATTTATGGTTTGGACAGACAGACGGACAGAAGAGGGAGGAAGAGGGAGCGGAAGGGAGGACCTGAGTGGAGACAGGTTTCTTTGAAGCCGCTGATCTTTTTTTATAACAGACCTGGAACCACCTGTGAATAATGAGAGCAGGCAATTACATGGCTCTTGTCTCAACACTACCAGTACAGTAACCCCGGCTATTCCTCAAGGCTGTAAAACACAGTGTTATATACAATACACTATGGATATATTACTGAAATTACATTAATTTTTTTAAATATCTAGGTTTTTTTTCTCTGCAGAATTTCACACTCCAAAACTAATCTTCACATTTTTTGGTCCGCCCAACAGACCAGAAACTATTTTACATCATTGTGACTTTAGAGGAAAGCAGCTAATCCTCATTTGAGAAGCTGAAAGAAACAGCAAACATTGGGAATTAAGTTATTAACAGATTTTAAAGATCGTCACAGTTTAGGTTTCGGTTGATTTAATCAGATTTTGACTGGAACGTCCTCCCGGAAACGTACACGGTGGTACTGGGAAATTCTTGATATCTCCTCCCTGCCTTCTTCAAAGACAAGGGAGAGGAGCTCAGAGAGAATACTGAATTACAAAGAAATTGTTCTATGCATTACTATAATGTTACAATACAATGATGTAATTGAATGTGTAATTTAAGGTAGGATAAAAACACTTTTTATTGGATTTGTAGAAATCCTCTTCATGCCCCGATAGCCATCGATAAATAAAGTCATCTGAACTAAAAACTGAAAGAGAAGAAGCCGGTGTGTGTGGCCCTCGCAGGACAGTGATCAACATGACCAATCATTTCATTCGGACATGATTAAATTATGAGTTGGCGTACCTGTCTGTCACTAACCAGCCTTCCTGCCCGTGCTCTCACTGCACATGACCAGACGTTAGCGAGTGAGTCACAGTCGCACATGTTCATGTGTTACAGGGACGCAGCTTTGACGAGAGAGTGTAACCTGCTCTTGCAAGCAGGATTACCAACCCTAGCTTTAACGTACATTTTAGTAAGATTTTGATAAAATGTATATATTGCTCAGTGTTCTCTGATTTCTTAACCTCCCACCAGTTCACACATAATCTATTTGCTGCGTTATCGTCCAGCGTGTCCCCCAGTTCAGTGAGCGTGAGGTCAAACCAGGCGTCTGCGACCTCGGTCAACACAGGCGACGTCGAGAGGCTCGTCCACATCAACCTGAGCCTTACACCTTCTAATTCTTTTTTTAGTCCGAGGCCGAGCCACCACATGACGGCGTTTTATCTTCAGACACACACACACACACACACATTTGCACAGGATGTTAAAGGCTTTCTAGACAAGTGCTCAGCATCTGGCTCAGTCCTGATAAATCTCTCTCTCTCTCACACACACACACACACACACACTTTCGTAGCGCCTATCTGTCTGTGCCTGCAGATCTCTTGTCATCATCCTTCACCCCCTCGCTACACCCCCCTGTGGAGCCGCCCCACAAGTACAGGAGGAATGAAATGGGGCAGCAAAGACCGAAAAACAAAACAAGAAACAGAACACTTAGAGATGAATGTCCTAACTTTTACTTTTGCCTCCCACCGGGCCGAAGCAAACAAGCCTCTGTAAACATCGATGGATCACGGTGGTCAGCTGAGCTCGGGTCCAAATCTCTCTCCAATTAAAATGATGGATGAACAGATCTCCTCGCTGCTGTTGCATATTATACTGTGGGGAGATGGATTTACGTTTTACTGTCCCCCCCCCATCCCACTCCCACACAGACACACACACAGACAGGCACAGACAGACCACAGTACAGTGGGATCAAGCTGAGGCGGCCTGAGAGGGTTTAATTGAAAACAACATGTCTCTCAAGGCACACTCCCTCCTCTGTGTTTTTAGACCTAAAAGCACAACCCTTTAAAAAGAGAAGGGTGGTCTCTCCCTCTCATTCTCTCATCCCCCCCCCCCTTCTTTCTTTCTTTCTTTTCCCCCCTCCCTGTTCACTCTCTCGTTCTTTTCTTCCCCTGGTACATGCCTTTGGAATCCCTCTTGATCCACTTAATGAGGGGCATATCGCCGGGTTAGCCAAGCGTGGCGAATGGGAGAGGAGGAGAGGGGTAACCAAGGAGCTAGTGTGCGAGGAGAGGGAGCGAGGAGGATCTACAGGTCCGGTCCTCCATGACTTGGAGCCCTGATGGCAGACACGAGGGAGGGAAAGAGAGGGAGAAAGAAAGAACAAAAAAAATAAAAAGAAAGGTTTTTCCATGTGTGAGTGGTGGCAGGTTTAGCGGTGGACTGGACCTGAGGACGTAGCAGGAAAAAAAAAGCGAGAGAGAGAGAGGGAGGAGATCTTGTTCTTTCATGTCTGAGCTGTGAGGGTTCCTGGCGTGCTGATTTGTGACTTATGATAAAATCACATTGCCAGGGATTACCACACAGCCCTGACCCAGCCGGCTGCTATGGTAACCAGAGCCCCCACTACACACACACACACAAAAACACACTCATTCCCCCAAAAAACTTAAAAAAGACATGATTATCTAAGAGTGTGATTGTGTTTGAGGAGCTGATGATTTTGAAGTGCGGAAAAGAAAAAAAGGATGATGAGGGAGCCAGAGGGCCAGATGTGGGTGTTTGGAAGAAGTGTAGGAGTGTGTGTGTGGGTGTGTGTACGTATGTGTGTACGTGTCAGTCAGACAGACAGGCAGCGTTTGTATCCTCTCTCCAGCCAGGCACAGAGCTTAGCTGATTGGTGAACAGTGATTGATTTCCTCTTTGTTCACAGTGGCTAAGTTCTGCACCTGAGGAGAGCATGACCCAGACAAGCAGACAAGAGAAGACAATGAGCGGGTGTGAAAGAGAAAGATTCTGTGGTGTGTGTGTGTGTGTGTGTGTGTGTGTGTGTGTGTGTGTGTGTGTGTGTGTGTGTGCGCGCATCCTCTTTCACCTTTCCCTTCATTCTCTTATCTCATTTCACTCCTCCCCCCCTTCCTTTCTCCTCATCCCACATTTTCCTTCAACTCTTGCTCAAATGTGAAAAACCTTCCGCCCCAGACCCCGTCTCACCCAGACGAATCAAACCCCTCCTGGCATATTCAAAACCGCTGGGCAACGTTACTAATGAGCTGCACTTTGTGTCTGTTGTTCTTTCTGCGTCTTTCATCTTCCCTCCTTGCTCTTGTACTCGCCCCTCTCCACTTCTGTCTCGTTTTAGTTAAGTAGCGTTATTTTGCAGATGACGCTGGTTGCACGCTCCGTAGCTCTATAGTGAAGGTGAGAGCGAGGAAACCTCAGGAGAGAGACTGTGCTTCCAGTGCTAATGAGGCCTGGGGAGACTTAATACTGCTGACAGATATTTCATCAATCAGGGACCAGTTGCTTTTAATGCCTTTTTTCAAACGTGTCACCCAATCGCGGATAAAAGGTTTTATCTGGTTCGGGTTAGTTGGTTGTTAGGCTCTGTTTGCATGTTTGGAAAAGACCATCACACGCCAGCTGATCACAACGGCTCATCAGTTCAGTTTAAAGAAATAATATGTGACAATGTCTAAAAAAATTGTTATATTTTGTTGACTCGTGAACTTAAATAATCTCAAATGTTTCCAACAATGTTCAAACCCAGAAATATCCACTATTTTATTTAAGGTAACGTTTAATTGTGATCGTCTTTTAATTTGGTCATGTTGGCCTCGTCTACAACTTCCTCGTAGCCAGTTTGCCAGTTGGCTGTTTTTTCCTCTCTCTGATTGTATTGGTCACTCGTACTGAATCAGCATTATTCACTGCTGTTTACTGTGTAACGTGAATAAAACACAGGACCTCCCACGTGAACACGATTTGCACTTGAGTCCCATCAGATCGATTTTCATCGGCAATGGCAACAACTCCCATAATCCCACACGGTTTCATGATGTCATCAGACTAGCTCTTTTGTTATTGTTTTGACTGAGAGACCTTTAGCGGCTGAAGATACATATTGTACGTTTAAGTGAACCAGATCTAAAGAGATTCCAGAAACAGCAGAGTTAAAGAAGGTGGACAGGATGATCATGAAATCTGTTCTTAAAATCATCCTTCTAGCTGTAAATCAGTTTGGCAGTGAAAAGTAGCGTCTGTACGTCCCCGGCTGATCTGTATTGATTTCTGATCTAATCTCAGCTCGAGGAAGGAGGGATCCAGACATAAAGCAGATGGATTCTCACACTGTGCATGAAAACAGGACTGAGGCGCCACCGATGGAAATCTTTAGATGATTTCAGAGCCTTCCATCACTTGGGTCTGTCGGTGTCATTTTCTGGGTGAATTGAAGGGTAACCCTAACCCTTTTGAAAATAGATTTACTTTGCGAGAAATGCTTTTACTGTATCGTCTCAGATAAGAGAAAGAAAAAGCTGGGATCCCGGAAAAAGGGAAGAATTTGGAATAGGGTCAAACCACATGCCTTGTTTCCAGTATTACAGCGTTTAGTGAGGGAGCGTTCTGGAATCAGTCGATAAGCTTCATTAATAAAAACTAAGGAAAAGGTCCTTACCAATATGTGCATGTTTATCATATTGTTTATTTACATCTGCTCCATCTGCCAAATAATGATCAATACATTTTCGTGCGTAAACCTCAGAAAAACAAATTCAACAAAGAATCATGTACGACTGAAAGTTTCCAGTATTGACACAAAGCAACTGAACATACAAATGTCTCTTGAACGTGGGCGTCCACCTTCATTCCACCTGATTGTAATGCAAATCAAAACAGTGACAGATGGCTGTTAATGTGTTTTAAAACTGGCCCGTCTTTTTTGAGCGATCAGCACCGGAGCCCCGAGGAGGTATTATTACGCTCTATATTCACCACGACAAAATGGCGACTAAGCGGGGACAGATGTGTAAATTAGAAATGAGGGCCATGTGGAGCCTGCCATTTTTAGACCTATATTTAGGGCCTGTTAAAAGAGTAATGACCATCAAAGGCCTGTAGAGGAGAGGAATAGCGATCAGGGCCAGTATCTGAAAGGTGATTTATTACACTCTAATGGGAGGGAAATGGTGCTCGGCACATCAAAGCACGAGGCAACAGGGAGGAAGACACCAAAAATAAACTTATTGAGCTCCCTCCATCCATCCTTCCCTCCATCCCTCCTTCTCTACACGCAGCCACACTTTGACCATGTGAAGCTGCTGCATGAGACTCCATTGTATATGCAGCTTCCTCTATGTAAACTCGTGCAGCATGTGGGGGTGTGGTCTTAAGAAGGTTGTGGAATGTGATGCTGATGGATTTATATCTAGATTTTTAAGATCAAAATCCTAAAATAGTCTTGAAACCCTTTTTTTTAATTTTGTTTTTACTCCAACAATGTAAGAATCATTTTGATAGCTCCACACCGTTCACCACCCACAGCCTCAGTGCAGCTACAGTGTCGAGGTTCCTTACGGGTTTGGCAGAGCTGCCTCACGATGGCACTTCATTACAGACACTGTAAGAAAAAGAAGACAATGGGTCGATCATGGCCGACCAGTGCTCGATGAGAAGGATCTGGACTCGGCCTCCTGTGCCTACTGAGCTGATTATCAGTCCTAATACCACTGGCTCAGTTCAGCAGGAACAGGAGTCCAGTCCCCTCACCAGCGAACCACAGACAACACTGGCCCGGGTCCGACAGAACCACAGACAACACTGGTCCGGGTCCGACAGAACTACGGACAACACTTGCCCAGGTCCGACAGAACTACAGACAACACTGGTCCGGGTCCGACAGAACTACAGACAACACTGGCCCGGGTCCGACAGAACTACAGACAACACTGGCCCAGGTCCGACAGAACTACAGACAACAGTATCTGTTGACTTCTGTGTCTTTGGTCCTTCAACATCTTTTTGGATTGAACTCACACACTAATCAGTGTTTTTCTTTACATCAGGTTGAAAACGAACACGCAGCCAGGGGCTTGTACCAAATGTTCTGCAATGCTCCAATCTGTATCTTTCTCTTCCAGGTTGCCGACCACAGACGGAGATGACAGGAGTCTGGCTCACGAGGGTCCAGAGCTCACCTCCTTTCCCCCGGCAGGAGAGGAGACGCCGCAGAGACGCCGAGCAGCGTGAACACCAGAAGGCCGCGCTCTTACTCCGCGGCCGAGGCCAACTGGCGATGTTTAGAGAACAGCAGTTCTGTTCATTCAAGTCTAAAGGGGATGGTCTGTGTGGACCAGGGACGGGACAGGCTGTGTGTAGTGAGATACACTGTTGTTGCCTCCGTTATTTCTGCGGTAAGAGAGAAGCTCCACATTTCAATCTGCTCCGAACGACCGAACATGTGAGAAGAGATTTTTCATAAAGATACTGCACCCCCGACCTCAGCAGCTGCGTCTCAGCTAGTTTCTGTGTGTGTGTGTGTGTGAGTCTGTGTGTAGGTGTGAATTCATGTCTGTTTAGTCTACAGCCACGATCTGGTTCTGGAGTTTAGACTGGAAAACCTTCCAGGTGAATAATGTTTTCATACATAACACATGACTTCACATCACTCTGGTCTGTAACGACACTGGAAAATATACACTTGACAAGGCTCAGGACGTTTTCTATACGTCCATGTGACGGTTCTGTAACTGCTGTGTAAATATAATGATGCCAAGATCTTTTCCCTGCGTGATGTCAAGTGAGTTTTTTTATACATTCATGTTGAAATAAAAAATTGTTTTCTTGAACCTGTGACTTTTTAAGCTCATTCCGTCTCTGAAGGAGTAAAAGTTGAAGATTTCTGACTGATTTTATTTGCAAAGGTTCAAATATCTACAATCTCATTTCATACACACCTACATGTTTATCACTGAATCAAACACTGCTTGTTTAATGCTTTTATAAACTAGTATCACCACATGTCGTGAAGGTTTTATAAAGAAATGTAATTAAAGGTAGCAAGTGTTTGGCTTTTTTGAGTGAGGTCATGTTTACCTTCACCTTTGACCACTAGAATCTAATCAGTTTCAAATTTGACTATAACACTGATCAATAATCATTCATAGAACAGATCTATATCTTTCTGTTCTAGACAGATGATGGCATCACTTTGGATTTATGAGTTTATCACTAACCCTGTTGGAGTCCACTCCATCGATGAGGGGATCCAAAGTCTGTCACATTACATTAAGTGACCTCTTATGTACCGATCTCATGTAGATGAATTAGTAAAATATGTCTTAACATTGAGGACAGTGGAGGGTTAGTCAAAAGAAAGGAACAACGCTTATGAGGAGCTCTGGTAATAACTCCCAACTTGAGATAATTTTTTAATTTCAAGAACAAATATTACAAAACCACTCAAATCATATGACCTCATCGCAAAGTACAACATGTACCAAAATCAGCAGGTTCTCACATGAGAGAATTTACTGCCTTTCTTTGAGTAAATAAAATACTTTCCGCTCTGGTAGAACAAATCGACAGATTAATCAGCTGTGGAGACGATTATCAGTTGTCGCCCTAAACCATTGACGGTATAAACAACATTATGAAGTAGTTATGTAGAAGCATAATCAGGAGTAGTGTACTTCAATAGAAGTAGATTAAATGTGTATTTATTTTAAATGGCACAGACAGTTTTTATAATAAATGAAAACACCAGAAAATGTACATAGAAAAATAAGCGGATTTACTTTTCATTATTAACAGTTTATCATATACTCTGCACTGTAATGTCTTTCATATTTAACACATTTTGGCACAAAGGTAAGTGGCATTTGGTGTCAGTTTCCTTCAGACATGAACGCCTTGAAGTGTGTGTGTGTGTGTGTGGCGTGAAGGATTTATTTTGTGAGACAATTACATGAGTGGGAGGACTCTGACACGCTGTACCCGCTGCTGCTTCTTTGCAGTGTGATCTGTCACTCCTCAAATGTCCTTGTGGGCCTTGTAGTTGTAGTGTGTGAGTGTGTGTGTGTGTGTGTGTGTGTGTGTGCGCATATAATTGCAGCCTCTCTCCACATAATCTGTCCTTGCTGTGCTGTGTTTTGACACATTCTTGTCATTGTCCCAAGCAAATCTACACAAGAGTGAGGCTATTTGTCATTCTGCAGACGTGCCCTGAAAAAACCCTGAGCTGAGGAGGAACTCGCTGCTGTGTGGTTGTTTGTATTAATGTGTGTGTGTGTGTGTTGCTATGCACTCTAACCTCCTTCAGAGTGTGTGTGTGTGTGTGTGTGTGCTTGGCTCTCAGCAGGGCTTCATGCTGCCTGCATATGTGTTAGTGTGTTCTGAAGTGCCTCGATCCTGAGGTGAACTCTGGTAGCGTCGCTTGATGAGCAGCTTCCTGCATTTAGCCTGAGCTCCAGTGAGCGGAGAGCACACGCTGCTTCTTCCACCAGACCAGACCGACGCACCACCTGGACCACACACACACACACACACACACACACACACACACACACACACACACACACACACACACACACACACACACACACACACACACACACACACACACACACACACACACACACACACACACACACACACACACATTTCCAGAAATTGATGTCATGCTTCGTGTGTATTTCATGATTTCAGATTCAGGATCAAATCAACTATGTAAAAACCACATAATAACCACTAATAATCAAAGCCTGAATAATATCTACTATTCATCCAGTGTGGGAGTACAGTTATTACATCTGACAAGGAGGTTATGTTTTCATCTACGTTTGTGTATTTGTAAGAAACTATGCATACATTTCTAGACAGATTACCATGAAACGTTGGGAAAAGATGTGATATGTGTCAGGAAAGCTCTCATTAAAGTTTGGTGCTGATCTGGATCGGGGCAGATCCAGGAATTTTTCCTTTTGTTAAAAATGTTGTGATGTGGCATTTCTGAACATTTTCTTATTTCTCAGAGAATAGTTCATGGACCTAGATAAAAAAAAAAATCAGGCATGTTTAGGAAACTGATTTATGTCAAATTTGGAGCGGATCCAGATAAAAATCAGGATCTGGTGATTTTAAATGAGGTTTAATAAGGGGACTGTTGGGCCACTCTACTTTGAATTTAGCATTTTAAAAACAACACAACAGGTTGTTTCCTCACCGTGTGTAAAACCTGTGTCGAGCAGCTCAGCGGTTGTTGGGAAAAAACAGCAAAGTTGAGTAAGAGGCTGAGGATCAGTAACGGAGACAGGGATGGCTGCTGAGGTCGTGGCGACAGCAGAGCGACCAACAGCTGCTGGCGGTCACCAGGAGGTGGATGGGCGGAGGCCGAGAAGAGGGCGTGGAGGTGGTCCCACGCTTCTCTGGCCTGTACCTGGAAACAGACAGCATGATGCATCACAGGTCAGCTGACGGATGTTTATTTATAGGCCACGCTGGAATGAAGAAGCATTGCTTTAAGTAGCCTTCCTGCAGATGGAAATCAATAGATTAGTAATTCACAAATGATGAACAGAGACGACCCAGTGCGAGTTGAACGTAAGGTCGTAATTGGAGAGATGGTGGCGGAGAAAGTGAGTCTCCCGGGGTTATGAGAGCATGCGGACAAACAGGAGACAGAGAGATGAAACTCAGGCCAGCTGGCCAGACACTCACTGAGAAATCAATACTACATCACCCTCTTCACCCGGCTCCCCTCTCTCATCTGTCTCCCTGTCTCCCTCCGCCACTGTCTCACCCTCTCCGGCTCAGACAGGGGTCATCCATAATTTATTCTTTAATGTGTTTCCCTCTTTGTTTTTCTTCTGTGGCTTTCGGCGACGACACACCTGCTGTGAGCAAATAACAGAGCATCCACAATGTTGCTCTGCGGAGCCGCGATACCGGCTCTACTGCAGGAGATATCTGTGAGAGTATAGAGCAGAGCCACGGCTTCCTCCAGCCACATGGAACCATTCTCTGAGGAGGAATACAGAGAGCGTCTTCATAACCAAACCTTGCTAATGCAAACAGCTGCAGACTTAGTGAGATAATAAGTCACATTTTGAACAGTTTCCAAATTAGAGAGTCTACGGCCAAGCTAGCTGCTCAGTGAGGCTGTTTATACAGTAGAATATACAGATATATATGAGAATGGATGACATGACACCACCAGGTAGTTATTATTACACTGATGTATGTTCAAGAGTCGGTTTTAATTCATTATTCGATGCTATAAAAATAATGTGGTTACACTCCTTGATCTCTTCTGTGCAGACTCTAAATGGTCCACACACACACACACACACACACACACACACACACACACACACACACACACACACACACACACACACACACACACACACACACACACACACACACACACACACACACACACACCTTTACCAAATTTCATGGTAATCAATACTTGCTGGGATCTTTTCGTCAGGATCAAGATGGCAGCTTGACCAACTGATACCAAAAGCCACTGAAGTAGCAGAACTAAAGATAAAAAACAAAGAAGAAGAAGGGGAAAAAAGGAGAATTTAGTTTCCGCACAATCTTACCAGCTGTAGATCTCTGTGGTGCCCCCTGTTGGTGGGGTGGTGGTAGAAGGTCAGCAGCCACAAGAGGGGGCCACGGTCCTCGAGCCCGTTTGTCCCCAGAAGTTGGACACTCACCTGCACCCAGTGAGCACACTGAACCAGCAGGAACCAGGCCTCGAACACCTTCTGGTGCCCCCTACAGGACAGGAGGAGAATTTTTTTTTTCTTGTTCAAGACATTATTCAGATTTTTCCCCCTTCAGTTTGTAATGACGGCTTGCAAACGCAGCACCACACTGGGGCAGGCCCATGTTTACGGGGCTCACAGTGCTATAAACAGGTTTTAATATCTATAAACCCTGGTGATTTGGGTGGTCTAATTTAGCTGCTAAACGGCCTGGCTCCCAACACACCTCATCCTCACTTTTTCCAAGTTAAACGTGTGAATAAGCAAAACTTTCCCCTCTTCCAGCTGCTACAGTTGTAAAACACAGCAGATAATTGTCAGGGAGGTATTTTAATACAGATTTACATTGGGACACATTTATTTGTCTATGAAACAAATCAAGCGTTTTCCCCCAAAGTTTTGATAAAACCAATAGACCCTTTAAAAGCTCTCTCTTTCTTGCCAGACAGCGTTTTATTAAACAGATCTGATCCAGCGATAGATATGACAATCCTTATTCCTTCCCAGTTGTGACATCATGCGGAGCCACGATTGGATCTTTCAACAGTTGATATTTCCTCAGAAAAAGAAAAAAATAAATAAATGAAAACTGATGCTAAGTTTCATGCTTTTATAGCTCCCAACTGACAGAAGGATTTGCTCTGAATACAATCTCTTTAAAATCCATGATGATTTAAATTTATGACCATACACTATTATTATTATTATCTATTTATTCAATATTCCGAGATGTGGACTGCAGTCCTGATAGAAATATGTAAGGGGGGGGGGGGGGGGGGTACAGGAGGCAGGATAGAAAAAGGAAGGACGTGACTAGAGCTGAAATGACAAGACAGAGTAAGAACGGATGAGTCCAGATTTTCAAGCTAAATATTTTCTCAGACTTTGTGATTTCGACCTCCCTGGTCTCAAATTAAAAACTAAGAACTGGGAATAAAATGGACAAAGATTTGAAAGAGACAGTGAAACTGAGCTACACAGCTGCAACAGTGAGACTCTAACTTAGAGGAGTGATAAAGATCTCTCCCTCTCTCAGATTTCCCTAATACCACCATTAGAGCTCTCCACCTCATCTCCCCTCTTTCCCCTTGGCTCCCAGACACAACCAGCAGCACCCCTCTGCAGGGCCCTGGCAGCTGCATCTTCGCTCGGAGCAACACAACAGACTACTTTCCCACCGCTGGCTCGGAACAATGTTTTGGGAAATTTTCATGGAGCTCCGGAGAGGAGTGGCGGCGGTGGTGGGGATAATGGGCCCTGTTAAAAACCGCAGCTGGAGGGTATCGAGTCAGCTGTCTCCATCTCGAGGACATCAACTCCTGTCTGCTTTTCATCCGCATCTTCTTTCCTCTTTTTCTCTAAGTCCGTCCAACTCTCACTCTCTTGCTTTTCTCTCCACCGTGGTTTAGTTTTCCTCTGTCCACTTTGGCCCTGCTTCTCCGGTTCTTCTTCTGCATTCCTTTTCTCACTCTCGTTGGGCTTTCCAACACTTGTTCACACCACAGCTCCCATTCCCAAGCTAACAGCCTCTAATGAGTACTTGGAGGAGCCATGCAGTGCACCAAGACCTCTCTGCTGTGATGCAAGAGGAAAATATCTGACTAACCACCCCCTTAACAACAGCTAATGGAAATAAAAACACCACGCAAGCATTTGCTGAGGTGGTGGTAGCAGATGCACATCAACACATTCTCTCTACAAGCTTTTCTCCCTCTAACCTGGTGCTGCTGCTGCCGTCTCCCTCCTCTTCCTCCTCTGTCAGTCTCTGTAATGAGCTGCAGAGCCAGTTCAGGTGATGTCTCCAAGCCTCCTGAGGCATCTCTGCAAGAGCAAATTCACACACAGACACAATGATTGTCAAATGGCATTCATAAAATTCATAGCAAGCTAATTGGTCAACGTTTAAGAAAGGAATAGTTCAACATGATGAAAGATACATGTATTTGCTTTGTTTCCAAGAAGAAGATTGAGTAGATTGGGTGAAGAACTAGTTCCAGCATGAAACTCATCATTACACAACAACTCTTTACACAAGAGCTGCAACAATTCTTTTCATTATTGGTTATTGACCTGCGCCAAGGAGGTTATGTTTTCATCTGCGTTTGTGGTTTCATTTAGCAGGATTACGTAAAAACTACTTTACCAGTTTCTTTGTAATTTTGTGGAGGGGTGGGGTGGGGGGGTGGGGGGGGGGGGGGGGGGGGGGGGGTAACCAAAAGAAGGACATGTTAATTTTAGTGTGGATCTGGATCAAGGGGCCGATCCAGAGTGTTTTTCAACGTTTTTATTGATTTCTCAGAGAATAATTCATGGATCTTGATGAAAACAGTTGGGCATGTTTAAAGGATCTGATATTTATGAGTGTGTGTAGTTCAGTCGAGATTAAAATAATGTTTCGTAATTCTTCTGCTAAGATGAAGAATACTATAACACACAAGAACCTTTGACATCTGAAATCACTTTAATGGACAAGTTCCCATATATCAGACACAAGTATTTCTCAGAACTAGATAGACGCCTGTTTCTGCATCTACTTGTTTGTTTTCCAGATGTTATTTTTACCTGCTTTAAAAAGACCAAAGTGGTGTTTGTCACATTCCACATTGTTCTGCCAAAAAATTACTTTGCTTGCACAAACCATATTTTGCACTAAAATAAACACATAACTCACCAACAAACTAACCAACAAACATTTCAGACCCTTCTTATCTGGATCCAGATCGTTCCTGCCGACTGCTTTAACAATGCAAGGCTGAGTCCAAATTTAAACCTTTTTCAGTGGGAACACGAATCATGATAAAAAGCTCAAATTGTCTACTTTTCAAAGCACAATTTCCATTCAGTCTCCAGTGACACACACACACGCACGCACACACACATACACACACAGTAATAATTAACTCAGGGTTCTGGCTTGGTTCCAGTGTGTCCCTAAATGGCTCTATTCATGTAAATCACTTCTGCTCGGGGGCCAGTCTGGGCACACACTGATAAGCACTGCTCCACTGTGCCCCTGCACTCACCTACTGTGCATGTCTTAAGTGGTAAAGATTCCCATATGTAAACACTGGTAATACATATTCAATATGGATAACACGGATTCTTCTTAATGAGAAGAATAAGGTGCAATTGTGTGTCTGTGTAACACGATCAATGATTATTTCACAATAAATACCTAAAATGATACAACGGCTGTAAATATGTCCGATTAAAAACTCATTTTGAGAAGGTGTCACCTTCACTTCCTTCCTGCATCATGTCACCTTTTAGAAAAGACATAAAACGCTCAGCTAAGTTGTTAACTAACTATTATTGATTAGTGAGAACAAGACACACAAGAGTCCATTCACTCTGCAGCAGGACTGTTATACACTGTTAAAGAATACCTGAATACATCCTGACTCACAATAAAGGGTTTTGTGTCAGAGTACACACACACACACACACACACACACACACACACACACACACACACACACACACACACACACACACACACACACACACACACACACACACACACACACACACACACACACACACACACACACACACGATTGTATGTGCACACTGACCTGACGGCAGGGTCAACAGAGGAACCAGCACACCCTGAGGTGACTGTGGGAAGAAAGCCTTCAGCGACACGCACTTCTGAAACAACACAAAGCACAATCTTTTAAATGTAAATCACACTCGCCTTGAAGTCATACATCACTGTGCTCTGAAAGGCTGAAAAATGACATTTTGAATGGGAGGCTGTGTAACGGTGATACAGTAGGTGCTAATGTGTAATGTAGCGTGTAATGGGAAGTGTTTAGTGCAGTGTGACTACAGCTATTTAAACCTGAGACTACTGTAAACACACTGCAGCACTGCCATCTACTGGGTAATAGAGGTGATAAGAAGTTGAGCTGAATTCACAAAGCCCTTTGGCAGGTAAAGCATCAAACCTGCGTGATGACATATCTGTTTTCACGACTTTTGACAGTAATGGCTGACATGTGGGTGTCAGATAATTCCCTACAGTTACACAGGAAGTGTTGATGGACGGATATGTCTGAAAAAAGCTGTGGGAGAGTTTTAGCAAAACTTAAAAAGTAAAGCGTGATCCGTCAGAGTAATCAAAGGTGTTTTATTTATACAGAGTTATAACAAATAGTCAATTTACTGTCTGCTCGTCAGAGGTGTGAACCATGGTGTGTGTGTGTGTAGTGTGAGCAGGGAGCTCTCGGATGAAAAGGAAGTGATAACGATGTGGGAGTTTGAGGAGTCATCAAATGTTAAGTGAGAGGAATCATGTGTGAGTGCAGCAAAGCCTCCAACAGAAATGCAGCTTTTCATTCACTTCCAGAGAACATGGTGGATAAGAATCAGTCATTTATAAGTTTTAAACTTGAGAATGTGTTACAGCAGGTGAAGTCTTATCTTCTTTGACACTAAGTGCTCAGGAAGATTAGGTTTAAAATTTAAAGTTGAAAGTCACTATGACCTGGGCCACAAAGCCGTTGACACATTAAGGATAAAAGTGTTACGTGACAAATTAAAAGCCATGAAGTAAAGTTAGATGCGGTGTCATGTGTCTGCTGGTTGTACACTTTACTTCAATGGTTTGACTTTTATCACATAAGCTGCCCTTAATGTAGGTAATGATGACAAGAAGAGTTTTTGGTTTGTCTTCATGATAATCAACTGAGGGGTTGAATGAATTTTAATATGTTCACTTCCTATGTAATGGCTATTATTTAATTGTCTTATACTTCAATTTCCAAAGGATTAATCAGTTAGGGGCAGATTCATTTGCAGTCTTCCTAAAAACCTATGTGCTTCACACTTATGGATCCTACCTGAGGCTGCAGCAGGGCCAGTTCCCTCAGAAAACAGCTGGTGAATGTTTGGATAAGAGAATTGACAGAGTTGTTTCCTTCAGATTGTTTAAGGGTCGACCTGCCAGACACAAACACACACAAACACACACAATCATACATGAATAAACATGGTGTACTCCATCATAACAAAATTTGCAAAACAACACCCTGCGAATGACACACGAGCACTCACCTGAAGATGTCATTTACAACTAAAAATATTGAGCAGTGCTGTGCACAGGCTTTAGGCTGAAACACACAAGAAACAGAACAATTAAAACTGTATAAAGTGACACTGCTGCACAGATACAAACAAAAAATCCAGAAAAAGATTATAAATAACCATAAGATGAGACGGATCACATTTTAGCTACTTAAAGAGAAAATGTATTTACTCAAAACACACAACACCACCGGGTGTCACTATTGCATTGTGCACAAACCTCCAGTGCCTCAGTGTGTCCCTGTTCTCACGCGTCCCCCGGTGAGCCGCTCAGTTTACCACCGTGTCAGTCCTTCCTTCACCGAGCCCCACACACACTCACTCTCTCATCTTCTCCGAATGTACACTCATCATGTGTTTCAGATTTAACACATTCTAAAATACCCAAGTGCAAACATTTAACAGCTGAACTGTTCATGTCTGCCTCCCTCTCCCTTTCTTTTTTTTTTTTATTTCTTCGACTCCCTAATTATTCTCCCTTTGCAATTCTTCCCCCCCATCCACACTCTCACATAGGAGGAGAGCACGTAGTCTGGAGACAGAATCAGACATGAGCGAGCTTGTCTATTTATTTCATTAGCTCACAGTGAATTGAAAAGCTGCCACTGGTGTGACTAGTTAAAAGTGGTATTTTACAATAATACGATCCTGGTGTATATATATAAGCTACAGCCTGGTTATATAAAGAAAGAGTGTTTTCACTTCAGTTTACGTACACATGTAACTGCACAACTGACTTTGTGCCAGGGTTCCAGACCAATTACAGTCACAGTACGAACAAACAACCCCACCCAGTGTTTAAATGGTGTCATTACAATGTCCCAACAAACGAAGCAAACACTTTTATACTAAATTTTGACATGTTTGTTTCTTTTTTCTCCTCCCCGGCTAGAAAAGTGGAATTAATCAAACAAATCATGTCACTGTTTGGATGGGCATAAGCAATGCGTTGGCATATCGTTCATATACATATGTCAGTGGGCATCTGCATGTGTGCGTTGCACGCCAGCACCGTGTGTTGCGCACTGTCATGATTCCCCCTAGTGAAAACATGTGGGGATTTTTAGCGTCCTCCTCCATACCTTACCACTAACACTTCAAGGAGGGTCAATTACAGCATACAACAAACATCCTGTTTTTGGCAGTCGGGCCCAGGAAGTGAGTATTTATTGTTATTGGGCCTGCGTCTCTCTCTCTCACTGGATCGCACAGGGGTGGGACCAGCCAAAACGAGGAATGTGAGCCTAATTTCACGTTTCCCATTTTTGATTGCAGTTTAAACAAGTGAGTGAAAGGGAGGTGAGGAGTCGGCTCAGACGCTCCCCGTTTCGTTTTTCCTCTTCAACGCATGTATATTGCAACAGCGACTCGCATGAAAACGCACATCTGACATCCCAAGAAACCTGAAGGCTAAGTGAAACCTTAACGAAAGCTGCGCAAACTCTTTACCAAGAATACAATACACCAGATGTAACATCATAAACAAAAGCATTGGTGACTGAAGGCGTGCGTGTGTGGAGAGGGTTTGTATGCATACATGTGCGTGTGAACTATAAAAGGTGATAAAAACAGAGGTCAATCAAAGAAGGACAAGAGGATAAACAAGTAGATCCATGACGGGACAGAGAAGTAAACAGTTTCTATAATTAGTTTGATTGCTTACAGAACTTGTCTTACCAACATAGTAGCTCTTACAAACTCAAGACGAGGGAATCAAGTGCAATCAATAGGCCGGCATATTCCTGTAGACTGAGCGTTAGTCATTCATTTAACAGTGTATTCCGATCTCGTAAAGTTTTGAGAAGAGTTCCTAAACTAAGACAGCGTGCGTCGCCGGCCTGTTGTGTACACAGCTCAAGTGGACCATCACTCTGGGACAACGGGAGTGACACAACTGACAAACTTGACCCAAGTTAACGTGAGGCAAAATACCTCGTTTCCTACTTGTAATCAGTAACTTAAGTAAACAGGATGCCATTTATAGCTGTGCACACAAGGTGTTTTATTGCTGGGCACAGACATTTGGCACAAACAGTTTGTAGAAAGCCCGTCTATGTACATTAATCTACTCTGATTTTATGTCACGTCTACTCTGTGAATAATTACTGCGGAGAAAGATTTGAGTAAACATTGTTGTATCTAATTTCAGAGTTTAGTCTGAGTTTCAGCGACACATTTAATTATTTTATTGTTATTCTTAATTATCGCAGGACCTGCACTAATTTGTAAAACATGTTCCAGGATAATATGGGATATAAAGCTGCCCTTGTTAGCAACCGATTGCTTTGCTGTGCATTGTAGTAAAGACATCATCTGCAATAACTAGTCATAACAATCATTAAATCAAAACTCACTTCTGACTTTGAACTGGCCATGATCTTCAGTTAAATGAAGTGCGGAGCGGCATTAGACTCAAGTGACGGAGGGTTCGGTACTTAACCGTGCACAGTGGAGTCTGTGTAGCCCGAGCCAAATGATGTGAGAAGCGGTTTAATGCTCGCCAAACGATGTGCGATGCACGCAGAGCAAAGCCAAATAGTGCGAGTTAGCCAGGCAAAAACAGTCAATAAAGACCCGCCGGAAAAAAAGTCATGGAATGTTTCCAAGAACGGAGCATATGAAAACAGTACAAGTCCATATTAGATGACATCGAAATGAGCAGGCCTCATATTCAAACTGTTCGGTTTCACAGTTGACAAAGCTGTTCAAATTGGAGCTGAACCCACATGGAGCGTGCAGCGAGTTCTGATGTGAGACTCTAACTCGGGGCAGATGAGTCAAACTATGTACATAACAAACCCATTTTAACAGCAGCAATATGTCCCTAATTTATCAACGGTCTTAAATGATGCCAGTTCACGCAGCAGTAAAATTGCCGAAAGGTTCACAGAACAAAGGCACAACATTCTACACATTTCACAGCATCTCAACAGTTTCACAGATGATAAATTAGACACTCGTGCATCAGGCGAATTCAGCCAAACACGTTTACTTCAGCCTCTTGACTTAGCTGTTATGAAATACTTCCTTCCAATAATAGTTTGAGAGATTCTGCCAAGATAGTTGTTCATGGAGGTAAATGAGGTTTATCATGAGATTTCTACTCTGAGTTCCATGGGCTTTTATGCTGGTGTTTGTTTTATATCATTGTAAACTAAATATCTTTGGGCATTTGGACTATTAAATGAAAGATTGAAGATGTGAGCTTTATGAGGGTTTTTATGGGGAGATTGTGACAATAATCAGCAAAGCTTAATCGATAACAAAGCTGACAACAACTAGACTAGCTTCCGATTTAACACAAACTAAAAACAGAATATACATTTTGGAGAATACAATCATATCCATGACTCAAATGCCCTTATCCTTAAAGTTGCCCCTGTCCAGAAACCAAAATACCCACCAGCAGAGACTGTGACACGTGCTGCACCATCCTCTGTGGTGTTGACCCCGTGTTGCTCAGAACAGACTCCAGCAGACTGAGCACGGCCTCTTCCAGGCTGGACAGACTGTGAATCCACAGAGAGACGACAGCCTGATCCTCCAATGACAAGACCTTACTGTAAAAAAAACAAAAAAACATCACTGATAAATATATATCATCACATATGACTGGATGTATTCCATCCACATATTAAATATAATGTTTGGGAACTACTTTTTAGAAAATACAGTCAGTCATGAGCTGTGTCTGAGATCAGTCATGAGCTGTGTCTGAGATCCCTCCCCTCATCACTCACTCACTGCTCTCTATAAATCAAACACTCAACACTTTAGTCTATTGTGAGCAGTAAATTTAGATTTTGGACGTTTATGAGTTATAATTTTTGCAGCATAATTTGACAGCTGTAGAGTCGCACAACTGTAGTTTTCACATCTGTAAAATACAACACACTGCATTGTGGGACTGTCAGCAGAAAGTAGAGTGCATACCATTTTTCATTCCATTGTGGGAACGTTTCAAGACGCCAAATGTTGCATAAATTTTACACTCAGAATTTGAGGACTGCAAATGAAGTGCACTATATGATACTGTGAAGAAGAAGTGATTTCAGACACAGCTCTGCTCTAAACGGGGCTCCAGACCGGAGTCTCTTTATGTTATTCTACCTGGAGAAGGCAGAGCTCAGTGCCTCCAGGAAGTCTTCACTCAGAGCTGCTCTGACACAAGTCGCTGGACGCTGTAGCAGTGCACCAATGAGAGGGGCGGCCTCCGGACAAGAGACCAGAGGGACACACGCCTCGGATGTAGCCAGGATGCTGTCACATGAACACCTGGACACAGTCATTCATTTACAACAATGTTTACTCAAATCTTTATCCACAGTAATTATTCTCATTTAACATGATCAAAATATTATCAAAGATACAGAATATAGGAATCCTTAACTATATGAAGACAACACCCTGGGATCTTTGAAACTATAATACTTATTTGTGCGAAATTTCTTGACATTTACTAGACTAAAGAAAAAGACAAGAAACTAATAAGCAGATTAATCAGTTGGATATATAATCCTTAGTTGCAGCCCTGGACTCTCCAGTGCTGTACCTCTGATTTATGTTGCCCGGAGAACTACAGCTCTTTCCAATGTTTTCCTGCAGCACTGCCACCATCTGAAATGCAGGAAAAAGCACATACACAGTATAGATAGATGTTAATTTGGTCCTTTTGGAAATTGATCATGTGGAATACAGTATACATTAGACAGACAGCTACAACAAAACAATGACACACAATACAATCCACCACAATGAAAACACTCAACATAATCACAGAACAATACACATAACAATACACATAACACCAAAGAACTCTGCTGTGCACAAACTGAAGTTCATGTGTTTTCCTTTCCAAGCTTATTCAGCAGTGCAATACTGACAGAGGAACAATGCCATCATACTTGCATACAGTATATTATCAATGTAGGAGAGATTCAGATGAAGAGAATACCTTTGTCAGGACTTTGAGATGGTACTCTTTTGGTGGTACACCCATACGCTTCATTAATTTCTGCGCCGCAGCATCATCTTCTTCTGTAGAAAGCTGACACAACACTTTCTGTGGGAGCAACACACAGTGCAACGGATTAACGGCACTTTCCGTTTGTGTCTAGAACAGGGGATACGATTTGAATCTGCCCAAAGCCCAGGATCCATAACATCAAAGCTAATTAGTTGCCGGAGTATAGGATGACTCTGCTGGCGTCATATCATTTGAACCACATGAGTGAAGAGAAGGCATTCCAGTAAATGAGAATGTATGGACAGCATATGAGCGACTTCAGAAATAAACATTCTCTGTTAGAGAGGGGCTTGGTGTTTTACAAGCATTTTTCAGAAGGGGCCTCATCACACACTGATAAAACCGCACTAATAAACTCAGCTGATTCTCATCTGTGAGAAACGCTGGGGAAGGAACGAAGAGTGGGAACACTTGACTCACACTGTAAGGTATAACATTACTGTCGTTGATTCCAAGAAAGGTAAAGATACAAAAGGGAGGATTTTTCTAAACAAATAAAAATGTTCTATGAAAAAAAACGGTTTGAGGCACAATTGATTTATTTGACTTTTCATGTGAGCTTTCTCACAAAAAAATAAAAACACATTTAATGGTCTAGTGATTAATAAACTGTTAGTTTGACAAGAATTCTTCTCCTCTGGTTTTCGCTCAGAAGCTTGATGAAAACCCAAAGACCTGCAAGTTTTAGATTAGTGATTTATTCAAACCGTAGAAGCAGTCATCTCTATTCGACCACAATAAGTTGATTTAGTGGTACAAGCTGGAAAGTGTGATCCAACATAAACAGCCCGGGCCTCACATCGTCAGCACACACATCTGCTTTTACAGCTATGATGAACCAAAAACAGAAAAACATCCACACCACTAAGTAAGTACACCAAAAAGTACAAATCCCTTTCAAACTGCAGATAAAAGGGGATCAGCAAGAGAGACGAGGAGAGAAAGGGATGGAGAGAGGCAGAATATGTAGGAAAAGAGGACAAAAAAAAACAAGAAGAAGTGAGGGAGAGCAGAATCCCAGGCAGAGCGGTGCTGCAGCGCTGTTGGTGGGGCTGTGTGGTTTCTTTGGCCGGGCCCTACAGCACGCTAAGATGCTTACCCTCCACATAGTCTCACAAAACAACCCCAATCACTACCATGTGAGCACCCTCAAACCCTGCACATTGAGTACATGCAAAACCAATCACACTTATCCCACCCTTGTAAGGAGGCACATCGGGGCTTGGGGATAAGAGACGAGAGAGAGAGAGAGAAGAAAGGCTGGTTAGAAGAAATGGCAGAGCGAGGGGAGACGAGAACACGCAGCCATGGCTACATTCGGAGCAAGGAAAGAAGGGTGTGGTCACCAGAGGAATGGGATTAAGGGCAAATGGATAGATGGATGGCAAATACTTTAGGTCAAAAGTCATCTTTCTCTCAGAGAAAACAGCAACCAAGCTGGCTTTGGGGGCTTTGACGAGCTGCTGCCATGGAAATTATCCCTCCATAAATCTAAAATTAAAACATAGGATGGAGAAAAATGCGCAAGGCAAAAGACTTTGGTTGGGTTTGATGTGTGCCTGTTAACAATTACTAGGCCATGATTGAATTCTCTCAAAACCAATGAAAGACTTAAGTTTAGCCTCAAATGGTCAAAACAGCAGAGACAAAAATGAGGGAGGATAAAATGAGGGAAACGAGTGCAGAAGAAGGCGAAAAGAACGTGCAAAATAATGGAGCTGCAAGCCATTGTGCTCAAACTCGGTGCACTATGAGAAGCACAATGTGCCTTTTCCCAACACATTTAAAGCCTAATTTAGGACTGACAGCATTTTCCAAACCTGTTTTTATTCATCTGAGTCAGATATTTGGATGTTGTGACATCAGAATACACTACGAGTTTTACAAACAACTAATGTATTCTAGATGGAGCTGTCCTCTCATTAACATTCAGTTATATTCTATACTGCTTTTCCAGGAGGGCTGGTGATAAATAGTACTTTACATATACAATTATATTAATCTTAAACATAATTCAATCCTGTAACTAAAGGGATAGTTTGACAGTATATATTAGTTTAGTTAAATAGGGGACAGAAGCTCGCCTGGCTCAGTCAACAGTTCAGTGTCTTGAAACAGAAATGCAAACAATTAATATTTTTAGAGAGCTACGTAGTGATACCTAGTATATATAAAAATATATATAAAAGATATTTCTATTCAGTCAGGGGACGACACCCAAGAAGAAGATGAAGGGGAAGTGTAACAGTGTCAGACACTTTCATCTCCAGATTAAAGCACAGAATATAACAGCCAGTTTGAGCCTAAGGTTTAGAAAAATGTTTTAAAACTATAAATCAGCCACAGCAGCTCCAGGGCCTACCTGTGCCTCACCCTGTTTGAGTCACTAAAGATACACGTCAAAGATTAAGGTATCAAGTGTCCGTCCTCCGGCTCGCTAATATTACACTCATGCTCTACTTATCTGTCATCTCCTCAGAGATCATACCATTTTACTGCAGCGCTGTGTGGTCCTCCCTTTTTCTGGTACAGGATGTCTAGCGATTGAGCTAATGACTATCTGACATGGCCTGCAGCTAGAGAATGCGGTTGTACCCAGCATTCATCAAACCCAGTGAGAACACTCAGATGTGGAAAGTCGAGGCAAGCAGGGAGGGGTGAAGGAGAAAAAGATAAATACCCTGAGCACTTTCATAATTTAAGGAGAAAAAATACATGTGGGTACTAATGGTACTATATACAGTAGCTATAAAACACATGTATTTGCCGGAATACTCACAAACACATGGGAACGCATGGACAGACCCAAACAAACACAGTGTTTAGATGCCACTTAGCACCAGACCCTTACTCTATTATAGCGGCGGCAAGAAAACAATGTTGGGGAGCAAGATCAGACAGGGCTAACAGAAAACAGGCTGCATTCTGCATTCCAGGACAGTGCAGGGAGAGACACAGAGACAGACCATCTCTGGCCTAAAACCATACATCTGCCCTGCTCCCCCAGACGGGCTGAGCTGTGGTGAATAGGGTTTTTTGCACTTCCCGCCATTCCTGTCATTTGTGGGAAGTGGAAGCTTGTTTGGAGGAGAAGAGAGGGAGAATGAGGGGAGGCTGCAGAGTTGGTTTGGAGTTTATTGTACTTGTACTCTTTGGACACTTTCAACTGGTGCCCTGCAGTAAAAAAAATAATACGTGCATGCAATTTTAGTACGAGTGGCCCCAGTGAACCCAACTTAGAGCAATCTGAAGTAAAATGAATGACTTCTATACGGTGATGGAAACACAACACAAACCCAGACTGACGTTAAACAAAGGCTGCAACTATTATTTTCATTTTAATCTCTAAATTAATCATAATCAAGGCTTTATAAACGTCTAATGTAAATCTTCACACCACCCCATCTTCCACGAGAACCACATTTTTGCACATGAAACCGATATGGGAATACAACACTGCGTACGTAAAACACATGCCTATAAAAAGCACACAGACATAGATTCAAACGCCGCAACACACACATGCACTCCACTTCCCCTCGTATGGGTCAAAGACCATCTGGCAAATTCAAGGTTTACTTTCAAGGCACTGTTTTAATTAGCAAGATGTTTTATTAGATGAGAAATTAATCAAAGGAATACAAACACACAGTTAATCTGGCAAAAATGTGAAGGTCCCACATTGTTTATCATAAGCCATCTGTGTGAACCCTCTCAAAGTTGAAAATTGCCGAATCTTTACTTCCCTGTGTTCTCTCTCCCTCGTGTGTGTGTGTGTGTGTGTGTGTGTGTGTGTGTGTGTGTGTGTGTTCGACTTGAAAACAGACAGCGAGTGGGATCAACCAGCCGTAATATAAAGGCTGATCCTTCTCTGGTGCCAGGAGGCGGTGAAACAGCCATTTCTAATTTGCCTTTAAAAAATATGTTCAACAGTTTTGGGCACAAAAGGCTTTAGACTAACAGAGACCCAATCTCCCTCATCCATCATCCGTGTCCCCATTGGAGAGAACTCCTATTTAAAGGTAAATTAGACAGAAAATCTCTTCAGCAGCCCAAAGGCACTCAAAGGGAAATTGTGAAAGGGAGGATCTGTAATTGGTAAATATTTTGTGTGGCGAGTCAGTCAAGAACGAATGAGGGTAAAAACAGCAGACAGATCAAGTTGGAAAAATAAGAGAAAAGACATGTGATTAAACATTAACTATAATTACTTGATTTAAATGTTCATTATACATTTCCAGCTTCTTTAAACTTAAACTGCTACACTTAAACATGCTTAACAGATAATGCTCACTGTAAATTATACGCGCAAAGATGAAGTGACTTCGAATGGGAAGTCGAGTCTTAAACTTGATCCCCCATTTAAGAAAAAAAAAAGTCTCTTTCCCCGAGTCTCTGTTGCTCATTAATCACTTAACCTTGGGGTCTGTATTAATAGGGATAGAGAATATCCAGTCCATACCCGTATCCACTGGTTGGCTTTTCTTTCCACAGCATCGCTTGGATTCTCTGAGTGCAGTCCCCACAGACACTGGAACAGCAGCCCTCTGCTCGTATCTACAGACAACACATTACACACCATGATCTCAGTATCATTACCACCATTATTACTTCTGTTTGTCTGGGAGTTCTGAAATCCTGACTTCAAAACTAAGAGGCTACTCTGGACCTGATCCATCACTGAGTTAAAGCTGCCCAGAAACTCACCATCAGCGGTAACGTGAGGGTTCCAGCACAGTCGGCCAAGGAGCTGGCCCAGGGCGGGCAGCCGCTTCATGGTTTCTGTTGTGGATCTCTTAGGGACAGAACAGAGATAAACACAGACATGAAATAATGGATTTAACCATCTACATGTTTTTTATCTTGAATATCTTTACATTTCTGAACCTGCTACCTTGCACTTATTTAAGTGGATCAGAGAGGAAGGCACATACATGTGTTTTTCACCAGTTGATCTTGATTTAGTCATTTCAGTCTGAGAAGTAATAATACAGGCTCTTGGATTAGTGAGGCTAACTCTAGACTCTTGGTTTAGAATCTCAGGTTTTCACTGTATTATTTCCAGCACTTGTTTTAAAACTTCCTTATCTCATATTATCCGAGCTCCGGATTTATTAATTATCCCTCTTGATTTTGTAATTCTTGATTTAACATAATATAGTAGAAAACCCTAGAGAACCTGAAGTGGGCAGCGGTGGCTCAGGAGGTCGATAAGACTGGAATAGTGCTATATGAATACAGTCCATTTGTATAAACATTAGAATATGAAAATAATCTCACGTCAGGTTTATGAACAAGGGTGCTGAGTTGACTAGCAGGCCCATCCACAGGTGTACAGAACATTAGTCATGCGTAGAACCTTTGTTTGCTGTGTTATGGTCAGTAGTGAGAGGTACAGTGTAGAGAACAGGGCTCTGGTTCTATACCTGGAAGGGCTTAAGAATACCTGTGTGTGTTTTTGATTATCAGGTTCAAAACAGCAGACCATGTGATTTATTTCACCTCACAGCCAAATAAAAACATCCCAAAGCTTTCAGGATAATACGCACGCACTGCATTTATAAAAACTTTACTAAACTTTGATGCAGACCACTTTTTTAAATTATTAGATTTTCTCAGAATCACTTGAGACAGCTCACTAAAATGAATGACCAAAACAGGCAAACAAGGATCTTGTTGATGTGAAAAAGACAAGAGTGCGTCACAACCCCTTATAATTTAAGACGACAGTGACACAAATGGTAATTAAAACATTAAGCACTTACACCAAACCAACTGATTTGTTGTTTCTAATTTAATATGACGAAACAAAGCATATTTGTGAGAAACACAAACATTCAATTCAATTTGGAGACAAAGACAAAGGCCTTAAGTAGCAATGAAGACTTTTTTTAATCATTTTCGATACAAGAGTAAAAAAAACTTGGTAAAAACACACGTGCACAACATTGATCTGTTCCAGTCGACTGCTTTCCTGGTTTTGATAAATCAACACAGACCCCATTATATTTTACAATGTGATGACTACAGTTGGACATACAGGAACACATCAAAGTGAGGGATTACTTACATTTACAAGCATTTGTCTGCACACTTGCATCATGTTTACGGGCCTGTACAGTATTACTCATTATTCCACCCATATTAACGGACTACATCATACGTTTCACCTGTGAGCTAACTGGAGAACACCAACAGAAATCGGACATATGCCGGTTGTTATTGAAGCAGTGTGCTTTTGCTAAACCGGAGACAATTTGGCTTTTGTGCCGAGTAAGCACTGTGGAGGTTGTGGTGTCCCGGGATCAGCATTTCATTTGATGTAGAAAAACATGGCCACTGCAGTCAAAATATAACTTCTTTTATAACGTTCTTTGTCTTACGTCTTTTCTTTGGGATAATAAACCCATCAACATCTTCACTTCTGTTGCTAAGATCCATAGACTGTATATAGAGATGCACGACACGACAGCTCCCAATAAGTGAAGCCAAAGCGTCTAGAACTCCCCTGGTGGCTGGCAGCCTTAGAAGTCATGAACCCTGCTTCCTCCATGTCAGAGTATGGAACATGGGCCAAACTACACAAGTCAAAATGCGTGTCAAATAAATTTCACTCAAAGATAGTTTCGGTTTTTCACTGTAGTTTTTGATGATGTATGTTTAACTGCACATTTTACCAGTAAGTTTGCATCTAAATATAAAAAAGGGTGAAACATCATGATTGACAGGTGAGAGTGACTCGTGATTCATCATGGCCGTGTATCTGAAGGACCTCAATTCCCCGGCACCATATCAGAGGAGGTGAAAATTAGTAAGAGTCTATTGTTTCTTTTGAGAGAAAAAACTTATTGAAATTGGAGAAGTAGCTTTAGGCCTATATATTCCAAAAAGAACATCAGACAGACAATGATTCTAACTTGATTCATACAAGTGGATGAGATCACCATTAATGGGAAGTAGAATAATGAGCCAAGTTGAGTTTCTCTAAATACCCCATCCACAACACCGCCAATGCTGCCTGGATCACAGCCCTCAAACTCGGCCTTCCGATCAATCCAACAACACATGGTAAACGTTTCGTCTGTGTGAGTATACGTGTGCAATTGTGTGTTAGTGATGCAAACATAAAGGAATGTTCATTTACAATAGGAACTGTACAATGCTCTGTGACTGCAGGAATGCCCATAAGAACGAGCCATCACAACAGAAAGCAATTATCACTGACTACCGAGGCCAAATCACCATCAAAGCCTTGTCAGCATTGTCCCTAATTATAATGAGCTTTGGGACCGTGTATCTTGTTTTGATTAGGGACAGACATCTCAGGCTGAAGTGGCTGCTGATGTTCTAGCATCGGCGGCAAATGGTACAAGTTTATAGCCAATGATGAAGAGAGAACCTTGAGGAAACACTTCTGTCCCTGACGTCACTGAACCACAATCAGAGTAGCCCAAGCAATAAATAGAGAAGTTACTATGGTGAGAACATAAACAAGTGTGTTTCAGAACTCACCACACTCTCCATCCATCTTACAGCTCCTTGGAGGAGTGGTGTAATGCTGTGTCTCCACTTCCTCCAGATGCACAACAATAAAGCCACTATGGGTGCTGCCACGTTTGTCATTTTTGATGCCATTTGCAACCCAAATCTGTATCAACTGGGTATCAACCAGTCTGTCTCAGCCGAAGCAGGGTATCTTCATGTTGTTGTGTTTTATGAGTCCACTGCTCGTAAAAAGAACTTCAAACCAATCACGCATTACCTTTTATTCTTTTTGCTATCCATTCTTATCCTAAACACACTGACACAGAGACAGACAGATAAAAATAACATCCAGTCAATCCTCAATCTGTAAAAGTATATGGATAGTGTCCAAAGTAGAACGTGAAACAGACAGAGACACTGAGACTGTGTTACAGTAAAACACATGGACTGTGTAGTCACAAATGAAAACCTGCAAAGACGCCGTGAGAGTATAATGTGAGGGAGAAAATGTTTATAGTCGAGAGACAGCGAGTCCAGAGGAGCACGAGGTGGAGGGAGGAGTGAGACATGGCTGCAGCAACACTGAAATCTCACAGTTCTGCACCACTCCTGTCCTCTGCCCCCTTCCCAAATTTGCTGACCTGATATGGGGATACATTAGGTTAGCACTGAAGGTCCCATTGCGGCTATTACCTGACTAACTCAACATTGCAGCACTGCCAGCCAGACATTCACAGGCTCTGCACAGCACAGAGCAGCCTGTGTTAGCAGGAGCCTACCAACGCTGGGCTTACTGTTCAGGCCCTGGCTCTGAGAGCGAGCGTGTGCATGACTCTGTGTGTGCACCAATACGCGCTGGTGTTTGAATTAACTTAGTGCTTCATTAATCAGATGGCTGTTTGGCTGCTCAGCGTAAGCAATTAGCCGTTTTAATTTATTTCATTAGGTAAGGGGTGTTGAGTCTGTAAAACATGCTGGATATCGAGCATTAGATAAACAGGTATCTGGGATATATAGTGTAGAACTAAGTCTATCGGAATTTCCAAGAGTATAAATCTTCTCAACCTTCTCTTGCACTTTCACAGAATAAATGGCTGTAAAGGCCTGAGCTCAGCTTATCAAGGTGTCTGCTCACCGCATTGTTGATATGTGTGAGCAGTTCCTGGAGGTAACTGCTTAATCTTCTCAAGTGCAGGCTGGTGTCTCTCTGAGTGTCTGGACTGTCAGCCTGGCCCCAAGCAACCGCTTTGTCCATCCAGAACTGTATCTCCTCCTGGACACTCGGCAGCGGCACTGTCGTGTGCTGGAGCTGGATGGCTGGTTGCAGCAGAGACATTGGGCCTCTTGTCCAGGTGAATTTACTCAGGGGCAAAGAGAGATCCTAGGTGAGATAAACAATGAGACAAGTGCAAGGATTATGCAGTTATCATCTGTTCTTTGTCATTTTTATCTTGTGACTGTAGAGAGAAAACAACCACATTTCATATTGTTTGCTCAAGTCCATGGAGAGAAGGAATCAGCTGGGGCTTGGTATTTAGTTGAAATTAACCTCAAGGATGTTTTGCAGTGATGCTCTTTGGGGATTGGTGGCCTGGATCCAGGGATGGGGTGGGTGGGGTCCATTAGCGATTTGTTTTCTATTATATAATTGCTGTATTGTATTTCTATGAAATTTTGAAAGATAATTGAAAGAAAATATTTTGTGAACTTGATTTCACTTAATTCAATGCACAATATCAGCAGGTCTTTTTAATTGTTTTACTGCTTGCCTGTAATAAAAGGTGACCTTTTGTTGAAATGAAATAATTAAGGTGCACTGTGGACTTTTGAACCATTACTAACTGGACCCATAGTTTCTAAGAACGCGTCCTCTTTGGTTTGATATCTCTGTACATAATGTGCTAACAAAGAAAATGGAGAAGTCTGCTATGTACTCAACATGGATGCAAACAATGCAGGATTTTAATCAGCTTTATAAATGTTTCATGAGGAGAGAAATGCTGTGAAACAAGTTTGTTAAACATCAAGAACACAGTGGGTTTTGATGAGAACGGCTGAGCGTACACAGAAACATACTTTATTTATTTATATTTTTGTGACACTGAATTAAGAAAATATAAATGCAGCCTATAAAACCATTTTGTTTTTGCCAAATACATCTGGATAAACCATCGAGAGTTAACGATATGAGCCCGCCAGTGTAATTGTTGGGCTCCAATTAAATGTGTGCATGTGTGGCCCACTTCATTCACCACTCTCTATGAAAGCACAGGCAGAGAATGCAATGAAAAGTGGAACTAATAACAAGCGTGAAATAAATTGAAGCAAAGTGAGTTAATCTGGTTAAGTTAAGCTCTTATTACCACAATCTAACAATTAAACTGCTAAGCTGTAGGATATGAGCCCTCTGAAACACACATTCATGATGGCTTACTGGGAAATAAAGAGTACATTCTTCACCTTTTATGATGATATAGAGAAAAACATGGGGGGGCATATCATAAGAGTGTGCGTGTGTGTGAGGATGTGTTTCATGTCTGTATATAGCCTGAGAATGGTGTGTGGCTGTACATGTATTTGTTGTTTTTTGCCATAATGACAGGTCTGTGTGGGACACCACAGGGTTGTGTTTTACGATCACCTCGTTACACACGATTTGTTTAATGTCTTGCCATCATCTCTGCTGGAAAGCCCCTATGGCTCGCTGATGTGAATATATAAATACTCATTTTCGGGGAGGAAAAAAAAGCCCAACCAAATTAGGAACAAACGCTTCTTGTTGACTTGTGTCGGGGGCTTAGTTTTTAGTGAGGCATTAGTGGAAAAGAGCTGCATGCTGAATACCTAAGTAGCAGACAGCCTCTCCCATAATATCACACACAGACAGTTCGGCTTAATACTTTAAATACACAGGTTCTGTTCTTACACAAACTTGTGCAAACCCATGTCACACAGGCAGAGAAAAAAAATGTACATGCACACAAACACACGGGACAGCAGCTCTCGTGTTGGCTGAACACGTTCAGGAGCAGGAACGAGATGTGACTGGTCAAATATTATCTTTGAAGATTTGTTAAACTAAGCTTGTGGACTTTGGGTAAGGGTAAGTTTGCCGTTCCAATTATGAGATTGTTGACGTTATTTCAGTAAATTCAAATCAGTTTAAGCATCACTCTCTCCAATTTTACTTCAGTATATGCTTCAGTATATTATATTTAAGGTCACTTGGATTAAATCAAAGGGCTGCCTTAGTAACATACATAAAAGGAACAGTTGTCTTTCAGCTAATTTAGCCTTAATGTATTTCTATATTATCCATAATTTTTTGCCCCACTGTTGAACACTTATCACATATTCACTTGAAGCCACATCTTAACAAATACCTGCTGTATGCAAGCAGAAACACGTGGATAATAGGGTTGCTGAAGAGTTTAATGAGTAAGAAAAAGATGTGAATCATATGCTATTATTTTCCTAAATTAATAACAACTTGACAGAATAATGATGGATAACAGAATATCTGTCACAGCCTTTATAAGGGGGTAAGGAACTGGTTTGCCAAGTCTCTACAGGAGCAATAAAACACTTTACTGATTCGATTATACTGATTGTCAAAAACAGTGTCTAACATGTTGATCCAAAATCTGCAATGGGTGTAGTTAAGTTGAGATGTGATATCAAGGAGAGCCAGAGCATGTGGTTCACATCATCCCCTCACGCATGAAACCATTCAACGGCCCCGTGGATCAATCTGTATTGGTTGTGTTACTCGTTTGTTCAAGTGTGTATTAATGTAATTCCTTTGCAATAATTTGATTAATAGTAGTGCCAGAAAGACAGAGAATGCTTCCAGTAGAAATAGAAACAGACATTGCATCACAATAAATATCGATGTAAATGAATAGTCTATTCACTAAATAAATGACTGTAAGAGTAAAATAGATAATAATAAAGACCCCCCAAAAATAAATGTATACGTATGAAATTACACAGATTTCTTGTGTAATAGCAATAAATGGAGCATATATTAATTTCCAATGAGAGGATTGTTGTATATTTGGATATATGGATGCATGTGTACACGTGATTGCTGTCGAGTTAGAAAAAATTGATAATTGATAAAATAATTGCATTAGTCTATACAAACAAAACATTTCCTATGATTATTGGAGAGAAAGCCTGTACATTACTCCTAGTTTACCTTACACACACACACACACACACACACACACACACACACACACACACACACACACACACACACACACACACACACACACACACACACACACACACACACACACAGGTGAAGCGTTTGAGTGCAGCATTTCCACCACACCGCACGATGCCAGTGTTTCCTCCGCTTGACCACAGCTACACATGGTGAGGAAGTGTGTGAGGAAGTGTTTACACAACAACAACACAACCCCAGGATCAAACTGTGGAGCCACGTTACGACTGAATCAACGCAGCTCACTTCCGTCTCTGTCATCTCTCTAGAGCTGTTATCTGAGCCGTTAGCTTGTTAGCATGTTAGCCCCTCTACAGTCGTATCCCTGCGGTGAACTGAAACGTGGACTCACATGTGGACAAGACGTCAAACTGCAGCCTCCACGCAGGAGGACTCAGCTACATCCGTTCATTCTTCGTGTCTTCACACGAGAAAACAAGGTGCTCGATCTGACTTGTACACAAACCGAACTTCCCTCTTCTCTCGGACTTCCGTGTATGGAGGAAGACTATTGGCTGAGAGCCGCTCACACGTCATCGTTGCGGTGCCTGCCGGGAAATGGAGTCACAAAGCTGAAGACAGGCAGGACTGAACTGCAGAGGTATATAGGTTTAAACAGAAGTACAAATACTTTACCTGTATTCAAATACCTGCTTTAGTAAAAATATGTATTATTAGCAACATGTACTCTCTATTATTTACTCTTTGTTTATTGTATCTAATTTGCACCCAAGTTATGACTAGATTAATTAGACTTTTTTTGGTTTGTGATTAATTGTGTAGTTTAAGTTCTTTATTTTACTGATATAAATTTATATTTGTGTACTCTTTACTTTTGTTCCTGTGATTGAATTGTGTGGAGCCCTACTGATGCATGTGTGTTTCCTTTATATTTTACAGGAGCTGAGAGCCTAAGTTGGTGGAGGCTGGTGTCTTCGGTGACGGTGTCTCCCTGGGATACCACTCCTCCTTCACTAGCCTGCCTCTCCACTGGTAAGCCCCCGCCCTGGATCATCCCCCCCTTCCCACATGTGTGAATGGTGTGATGGCTCTATTAACGATTTAAATTGTTCAAGTATTTTTGGATGGAACCATGTCTTGTGCTCCTTGGTATACTGAACCCGAGTGCCTTATGGTTATAAGTATTGGTCTGAGTTAATAATATTCCCTGGGTTAATATCCCAGGGTGGTGTTGTTGGACTGTCCGTGATAACACTGGTTGATTGAATTGAAGGAATTCAAGCAAACTAATAAATCAGAATAAACATTTATCCTGAAAGATGTCAAAAAAAACCTGACTTCCAAACAGTCAAGGAAAGGTAATGGAATGATTTAATCTGTTATAACACTGTCATGTTGTCAGAATTTTAAACATTTCAATGAGCTGGGAATGTCTGGAACAATAACAATGCTGTGTGCATAGAGGCGCGTCCATTAGTGCATATGTGTGTGCGCGCAAATGTTTCTACTTTAAAAGAAATGAATACCTACACTCTGCATATGCTTATGTTACCATGTGAGTGTGTTGTGCATGTGTGTCATGCATTTCAGGGGTGAGGGTCCAGAGGGTGAGGCAGAGTGCGTACCATGGCCAGGAATTCAGGGGTCCCAGAGTGGTGTCCCTCTGGAACCCAAAGCAAACTTTGAAGGGTTCCCGGCCCGTATGGCTCGAGCTGACAAATCACCCAGAGGCTCCGGGCTGACCCAGAGCAGCCCGTTGGTGAACCAGGAAACGGTTGTTCAAACATGCGTGATCTCGTGTGAATGTGTCCATGGCTGCGTGCATGAAAAAAAGATGATATGCAAGTGAAGTGTGTTTTGTTTTTTTTTGCTGCTGCACACACATTCACTTTGATTCAGTGTCTCTCCTGAGAACATACTTCTTATGCATGTGTTTGTGTGGTCAAATGTGGTGGTGGTTGTGAATAAAGACTTAAATAACACAAGCCCTGCACATGCACACACAGGGATGCGGTGCAGTCTGTTAGCTGTGGGAATGTGTTAAAAGTTATCGAGTGGCTCCACATTAGACATCAGAATTTCTGTGGTGGGGAAAGAAACGTGGCCCTGTGGGTGTGTGTATGAGTTGGCAGGAGTGTGTGTACAGGTGTGTGCGTGTGTGTGTGCGTAGGTGTGTTCGTGTGTTTCTCCTCCCGTAGCTTGGCACTCGAGGCCGGCTTCCCGAAGAGAACATGGAAACTGTGTGTATGAACGTCTGTGAGGTGCAGCATCTTTTTTTTTCTTTTTTTTCTCAATTTTCAGAAGGTTTTCCGTTCAAATATATTTCAACACATCTACTTGAAACTGTAAGAGGTCGTTTCTAGTTTTAGTTACGGTCCGTCAGACTTGAAAAGAAATGAGTCATTCACATCATCCCCTGCCATTTTTAATCCCGTATTAAGTCTGTGTAATTATGTTTAACATGGGAGTTCATTTCAAAAGGATTTGATACTTGCATGTGAAATGCATGTGTTTTTAAATGTGATCTTTTCTATGGTAAGATTATTCAGAAAGGTTTTAACGTTATCAATGCTCCTTTGAATCAAATACATCTTTATTAAAAGCTTTTAAATCCCTGCCTTACACTGACATAAACACACACTTTACCTATATTAAGCTCATTTTTTCTGTATGTTAAACTGTTTCTGACGTTGGATCAAAGTACCTTCACATAACTTATTTATGTTGATGTCTCCATCAGTAAAAGTCCAGTGAAGGCAGCAGTTGAAATCATAAAGGCGCTGGTCCAGGTCCACCATCAGCTCCACCCTCACTGCCAACATTTAGGTCAGCCAGGGCTAGATCTCCCCACGTATAGGGTGGTGGTGTGTGTGTGCGTGTGTGTGTGTGTGTGTGTGTGTGTGTGTGTGTGTGTGCGTGTGTGCGTGTGTGTGTGTGTGTGTGCGTGTGTGCGTGTGTGCGTGTGTGCGTGTGTGTGTGTGTGTGTGTGTGTGTGTGTGTGTGTGTGCGTGTGTGTGTGTCTAAGTCTTGTAAAAACATCAGCATATGGGTTTGGAACAAGGTCCCTGGCAACACTCGAAAAAACGAAAGAGGAGGAAAGAAAAACCACGGCAAAAGCTTGAGTGTGGTTTGATGCCCAAAGTGGAAACCCACACACTGATGTTTTTGTGTGTGTATGAATGTGTTTATGTATGTGTGTGTTTGTCCTTGTGGCTGTGCATGTGTGTTGCTTTTACTTTTGCTTGCATGGGCACACATATGGATGCTAGGAGAAATGTAGTGTAAACCACGTGTGTTTTTACTGTACTGCTACTCTGTGATTATTACAGAGCAGAGAGACGAGCTGTCACGCAGCGAGGCAGCCACTGGGCCGTATGTCTGTGCGTACGCGTGTGTGTGTGCGTGCGCGTGCGCGTGCGCGTGTGTGTGCGTGTGTGTGTGTGTGTGCCCTTTATGGCTGGGGTAAAGGCATGATCACGTCCAGCAATTTGACAAATTGACAAATGTACCAGCATGATGTCGATGTCCCATCACTGTTGTCGATTTCAAACAAACTGAAGACTCACAACATTCACAGAGACATGTATGTCAGACACAAATATATATTATAATAGTCATTTTGTTTTAAGTGGGTTTTTGCTATCTTAAACTTTCATGTGTTCCTACTCATTTTGTCCAACTGGATAATTTAGGACAGGAGAAAGAGTAATGCGTGAATTCATCAGTTTTTTTTATCTGGGCACAGACCCTAAGTGCAAATATGAGCAACTAAATAGATTTTGGGGGGGAAAATCATATGGTATATTTGTGTTTTTTGACCTTGTAGTTTGGCTTGAGGAAGCTGTGGCCGGGTTCGGAGCGCTTGGGTATCAGTCTCTGGAAATGGTTGCGGGCTCACTGAGAGCAGGGCAGCACATCTGCTGACAAATTTGTCATTTCTGACCCAGACCAATCCTATTACCACAACTGGTCCAGACCAAAACCATTATACCTACCTGGTCATGCCAGTGGCCTGACGTCTGTCTCATTGCACCACATGTTGATGCTGCTCTGATGGTCAGTCTGCTGAGTCTGTGTGTGTGTGGTGTCTGCTGCTGGTTACCACAAGAGGAAAATATGAACTATGCAGTCAGCTGCATTGAGCTGTGTATTTTCATTTTGGCATCAAATTAATTGTTTTTACAGAACAAATTAATGCATAAAACCTAACCCTTTTCTCTTCAGTGTTTTTTTACACAAATGTTAGTGTGAACGTGTTCATGCAAACATAATATCACAAAATCTTAAGTCCAAACCTTTGTTTCTTTGACAACCCAATTAATCGAAATTTGTCTCAATTTAGCGCAGATAAAATTAGGAACACCACAGGCATAACCATAAATCAAAATTAGGTATCACATTACCCCGAAAGCAGCACAGACCTCAGCCAAAAATGAAGTGTATTATATAACAAAATCGACAAGAAACAGACACACCAAGTCAGTGTTTAATTTTATGTAATTCAAGTCAGTAAGCTTGAAAATTGTTTGAAAGTGACATATATAAATTATCTTAGAAGGTTGAGTAAATAATTTAGATTTCAAAAGGAATATGATCAGACTGATTGTTCCAACTCTGATTCCACCATCCGTCCATCTATCCAACCATATATATTGTATACAGATACATTGGAGGCTATTAGGCATTTCAAGATCTTTGCTCATCCCATTCTTCTCCATCACTCAGAACCAGTGTCAACCTTTGTGCCTTCATGTCTCCGAGTCTACATTTCAATTTCTGGTCTCTCTGTGGATGCAACTGTCTGTGTTGCATCCACTGCTGCACAGAGGACAGTTGAAGAAGCCACGGAGGCAGAAAGGAAGGAGACGTTCGAATCAAAGCACAGGAATGTGCCGTTAAAAATCTTCAGATCCGCTCAGGCTTAACTCTGAATGTCTGGCTGTTAGCAGAGAGAAAGGGGGGGGGAGAAAGAGCACTTTTAAAAAGTGAAAGGAAGAGCTGTCAGGGGTGTCTCCAGACAGGGGCCAGCTCTCCCTCATAAATGGATTTATATCTCACACGGAGTCGAAGGATCTGTTCCTTCTGGTCTTCCTGTGTTCCTGCGTGTCTGTAACTTTGTGTGTGGTGGTCTGCTTTATTTATTTTTTTGTACATCTAGGTTGATGGTTAGGTTGGACAACAGTTAAAGGTTCGAGACGTCACAGTTTTCATGATAAAGATGTCAGTAAAAAAAGGAAATATTCAAAAGACATTATATAACTCTACTTTCTTCTGACTTAGTGTGGCCGGTATTGTGGTAGTAAAAATCCAGTGTTGTTTTTCTTACCGTCAAGGTCATGCAACTGTCTCTTTGAGGCATTTCACTCAATTAAATCATCAGTGATAACATGTACACAACTGGAAGAGAAGAGAGAAAGAGAAATCCTCCAAACAGACAAACAAACGCTGATGATGGAGGTAAAACTTATTTTATACAATAAAACTCAGTAAAGTGCAACATGTGACTCTCGTGTCCCTATAGATTGAGCTTACGTTAAAAAACATATACACAATTATCAGTCATACTTCAGAATGGAAGGTCTGCCCATTTCTCCACATTCTTGGAATACGCAGGTTGTGCTGTGACGAGAGATGAAACAGACAATGTGGCTGTTTCTGAGAGTCCATCGTGTTCAACCAAAATGACACAAAAATCCACAGAAGTGGAAAATAAAATTTCCTGCGCAGAGGAGGCTTAAAAGGAAATCAAGTCCTACCGAGTTTCTACTGCCTTGTACTGTCTGGTTTGAGCTGTCACAGAAGATGTGTATAAAATCCTGCCTAGAGGAACACAGGGCGTAACCTTACACAACCTCTCTTTTCTCATCTTTCTGCTCATGTAAAATACATAACTCAAAGTAATACAAACACAACACAAACACACATATATGTGCTGCTTTCTTCTTAATGCATAAACACATGTAATCTGAGGGAGGACACACTTTATAGCATTTCCAGGCATTTTAAAGCTCGTTTTTTTATTGCTTTGAGAGGAAGCTGGGGATTGGCTAAGAAAGGGAGAGAGGTTCTGTGACCAATGTGAAACAGCACTGCACGCATGAGGCTGACGCACCAGCACACACACACACACACACACACACACACACACACACACACACACACACACACACACACACACACACACACACACACACACACACTGCATGAACTGAGAGGGGCACATACACAATCAGGAATTCTAACTGTCCACGTGAGCATACAGGTATTTATGTAGTTATCTTACACTAATTGATCTGTGCCGGGCTTTCTGGTTTCTGTCTGCTAGAGAGAGTGTGTGTGTGTCCGTCCATGTGTGTGTCCGTGTGTGTGTGTGTGTGTGTCTGCGCTTCACAGGTAAATCCTGTACTCCCTCTGATTACATATGGTTACATATAACACAGTGGCCTGCTAATCAGCAAGTAATAAGAGAACTGTCCGAAACTCCACATTTGCAATCAGTTAAAAAAAAAAAAATCATCACCAGCAGCCATGTCTGTCCTGGTTGTAAACTTGTACAGTGATCTTTTAAGCCCAAACAAAAACCCTCAACTACCCCAAGCCCAATTAAAAAATATAATATGGAACAATTTCTCAAAATAATTCAACCTATATGCTATATATTCTTTTGACTCGTGTACTTATGTAAAGCTTTCGAAACAACTTTCAAACCCGGAGAAATCCCTCATTTTACTCAAGGTAACTAGAGGTTTCAGGCTTTATCTCTCTATTGGTCAATAAAACTCGGCTTGACCTGAGAAATGCAGGTGGGTCGGCCCCTCAACAAAACTTTGTCCCTGTCACTCACGTGTCGTCCAAGTTCAACAAGCTGATCCCAGAACTGTGTCCGTTTTAACCGTGACACATTAAATACACACATGAATACAGTGTACTGCTCGCACACACTCAGATTTACACCTGTTTCCTATTAGTCCAGTAGATTGCAGGGAAATTGAGTGGGAGTGTTAAACACACACACATCCATCTATCTGCCCCTCCGTCCACGATAATTACACACTTCCTGCTCTGAAATCCTTCTCCGACAGCTTCCACTCCAATCATGTCTCTGTTTAAGTTTGAGTGTGCATGTGTGGTGCGGGTATGTAAGTGTGTGTGTGTACGTGTGTGCGGGGTTGGTTTTCAGACCCACAAGTTTGCATCAGTTCATCATGGAGATATGAGGTGACATATTTATGATATACTCATAACTCTCCTGCTTATTTGAACTGTTTCAGATGCGTATAGGTGTGTGTGAGAGTGACCGTGTGTGTGTGTATATGTGTAAATATCTAATCTATGTCAGTTTTGCTTATTTTACTGCAGTAATTTCATGGTTTTCTCTGACTCAACCTCTCAACAGCTCGATTACAGCTCCACTGTGGAGTCTCTGTTGAAACATATTTGATAAAGTAACTTGGCTGCAGTGTTATTATCGACACAGTTTCTTATTTCCGCCAAGGAGGTTATGTTTTCACCCCCGTCAGATTACCATGAATCTGGGTTGTGAGGATGTGGAATGGGTCAGGGAAGAACCCGTTCACTTTCTGCTTGAATCTGGATCAGGGGGCGGGTCCAGCATTCACTTTCTTTAACATTTTTCCAAATTTCCGTTGATTTCTCTGAGAATAATTCTTGGATATTTAGTTTTTAAAAATCAGCCATGTTTAGGGAACTGATATCTATGAGCACGTGCAACTAGGTAGGGCTTGATTGGATTGAAGGGGACTGTTGGGTCTTAGTGGCGCTATGTGCTTTAGTAATGTTTCTTACTTGCTTCAGTGTTTATTCTGGGGTTTGTTATCTCTCCTCAAGTCATTTTTTGTCTCCCTGTCCAAGTGAGTTCCCATTAACCAAGTCGCCATGAAGTATTGGATCTTGAATCCTCATTAAGACCTAATGTTTCAGTGCCTCTGCATTGGAGCTCAGAGTGAGTGAGTATGTGTGACATCTATTCTATCATTCTCTCTGTGTCTGTAAATACTGTACAAGCTCATCTCTGTGCATTCACACCAGACATGCGTGTGTGTGTGTGTGTGTGTGTGTGTGTGCTCGTGTATATATTTTCTGTACATGTGTCTGTGTGTTGACTCAGACTGAGCCTCCCCCCGGGGTCCTCGGAGCTCTCCTCCAGCCCTGTTCCTCATTAGGCATCTGTCATGTTGCCAGAATCAATAAGCAAAGATGGAAGACGAAAAAAATAGGTCTCCTCTCCTCTCCTGTTTTTTGTGAAAGGCCAGTGTTTACTATCATCATCAAGGAAAGACCCTCCTCAACTTCACTTTACTTTTAGTAGTGTGTATTTATTTTATGACACACACACCCCCCCCTCACACACACATATATATGTACAATGTGTGAGACATGAAATCAGATGCTCCAGATTTGTTCAACTTTGCTGAATTGTGTTTTCGCTCAACACTCACAGACACAGATGATAATATTTAGTGGTGGGGTTGTTGGTTTTTTTCTGTCTCTCTTCTGTCCCCCTTGTGTCTTAAGATGATGCATCTGTTTCCATACATTGTTGCATGTTTTCTGGCAGAGACAAACAGTGCAGTTTAAACAAAGAGGTGGGTGGTGTGTGTTCATCTGGACCGTGTGTTCCTACTATGTTAAACAAAAGGAAGAAAGGATGACAGCATCCAACCTCAGTTTGTCATCCTCGGCGTAAACGCTCGTACATCACGCTAACGTCTTGCATGTGCTAAGTCGGATCACGCCAAAAAAACAAAGGGATGGAAAGAGGGAGATGGATAGAAAAACCAAGGCGAACGGAAAGTTAAGAATAACGACATAAAGCGAGGGAAGTCCAAATGAAGCAGACGAAAAGCGAAGGAGGGTGGAAGGAGAGAAGCGGAGGGCAGGATAAATGCTTCCAGTATAAGCGGAAGAGGAGAGATTATGACATGGCTTGGCACGGCTCCTTAGCGCTCATCTGTAACACAAAGAAAGAGTGGGTGGGTTTTCCACCTCCACAGAATAAATGATGCGAGGGGAAATGGGAGTAAACAACATCAGTCATTATAATTACTCTCATACGGCTACTCCCATCCACCATCAACCATCGTCCACCCCTTCCTTCACTTTTCCTCCTCCCTGCTTTTTCCATCTGTCTTTACTCGCCGTCTTTTTTTCTCTCTATGCTACTTGATTACACCTTTCACTTCACTCTCTCTCTCTCTCATTGACTTTGTCTTTCCATCCCTAGTTGGCAAAGTGCGCTTCCTCTTCTCTATACCTGTATCAAAATTCACCTCCTTCTTTCAGGCCTTCCATGTGGAGGTCGAGTGCGGGGTGGTCTGACTTCTGCTCCTGCACAGAAGAAATACGAGGCCGCAAAAAAAGGCCGGGAGGAAAAATACTACCAAAAAGGCTGCACGTCAGCGTTTCGTTTAGCGTGTTTGTCTGAACGCGGCAGCAACAGCCAACACTAATACTAATCTTGGCGAATCTCTTGAGGTTTTCACTGCAGACGATGAGACGGATACGATCTTTGGCTCGGTAGGTGCACCTCTCTCTTGCAGCAGAAGCCTTTGAAAGCCGCTGAACGCACAGTGAATCATGTCAGCTGTTTCTAAGAATTGGATCTGGTTCCCTCACTTTCTTGGACCTCCCTCCTTTTGGCTCCTTCTTTCTGTCGTAGGATTCCTGGAGAGCTGTAGTCGTGTACAGGGAAAATTGTGTAGCAAACAGTCACTCGTGTCATTGAAATGACTGTGGTCAATGAAGGAATTCTTGGCCGTGAAAAGCAGCAGTTCTGATTCAAAATATTCAATTTGGCACACTTGCAAAAGTAGAAAATTGGTGTTCAATATGAGGACAGAGACTAAGTCCGAGTCCGCAGCCACGCAGGCTTTAGACATCATTCTCATAAGGGCTATTTTATTGTTATTCACCACTGCAGCTCTAGCACAGAACTGCTCTGTAACGCTGAGCTTATGTAATTCTGGCCACTGGGGACTTGGACCTCACATTCTTCTGGATCCGTCTCGTAGAAGGAACGCACTCCCTCTGTGGGAGATAAAACAGCCAGCCAAGTCAAACGGGCCCCGGGGGTGGGACTGAACACCAGAACCGAAACCCACCCAAAGCCACCCACCTTGAGACCGCTGACAGAAAAGAACAGAATAAAAAAGAGGAGAGGAGAGATATGGCATTAAAGCTTAAAAATGTGTCACATTTCATTAGAGGTTTGGGGGGATTCTGCGAGACAAACATAAAAAAATAATCAGCATTTGTCATCTTCAATATAAACGACTGTACGTAATAAAGAAGCTACAGCCAGCAGCTGATTAGCTTAGTTTAGCACGAGGATAGGCTCAGAGTCTCTCTTTCTCATTGGCTGAATGTTTTCTGAGTGACGCACAGCCGGGCCAATCAGAGATCAAGACTAAGAAGAGTCCTTGATAGAGATGGAATTAAAATGTAGCATATAACAGATTTATCCTGACAGTTAGATTCAATATAACATTTAAAATGTTGATTCGTCTGGTCGTGAATGTGAATAAGGCCCCAAGGGTTCCCCAATGAATATCTCACTTTGTACAATATGGGCCCTAATCATAAGGTCCACCTAGCGTTTATTTTACTAATTAACCCATTTTTATCTATTATGAAAACTATATATCTTCATTCATGCGATATGTCTATTTTCAAAAAGCTTTAAATATTTCTTTTGAAATCACAAAAAGTCTATATCTTCCACGTAACCCTTATACGCAAAGTCATCATAGATAGATTCAGGCTAATATTTGCAAAATGAGAAGTACAGTGGCTTTGACGTCAATCTGGCCAGGAGTACGTTCTCATACGCATACAGACACACACACACACACACACACACACACACACACACACACACACACACACACACACACACACACACACACAGGAGTAAACACAAGTTGAAGTTGAATGGTTTTCAAGGTGTCTGTGAGGCCTCAAAGGTAAAACCACCATTCATCTGGATCTGAAATCTTATCAACACATCCTGAGAGGCTTCCTGCAGATTTATTCTGAAACTTTTCTGTTTTTATAAAGAATGTGTAAATCTGTCCCCGGATCTGGCAAGTGTGTGTGTGTGTGTATGTGTGTGTGTGTCCCACAAAGTCATTTCAGCAGAGCAATCACTCATGTAGAGGAGACTACACACTTAGAGGGTTTAGCTCTGCCGGCAGGTGATGATGGAGAAGCCGTTCAGGATGGAAAGAGACAGAGGGAGGCAAAGATGGATGGAAAAAGAGGACTGGAACAGAGGAATAAATAATTCAACAGAATAATAGAATTCCCTTCACAAAGATTATAGGTGAGGAATTGTGGAAAATAAGAAAATGAATGAATAAGTCAAAAGAACAAGAAGAAAGTAAAACTTTCCTGTGGGGTGTGTATCCGCTCCATTGTCACCCAGTCTGGGCAGAGAGCCACTGCTGAACAGTCCATTTGTCCAGCAGAGAAGGAACCTCTTAATTGCCTCCTCTCTCTCCCTCTTTTGTCCTTCCTCTGTCTTTCTCCCCCTCTGACCCCCTTTCTGCTGGCTGAGAGGACAGGTACAGGAAACACTCGTTCATTAACAACACAGAGTTCATTAGCTGCAGTGAAGCACACTTCACAGTATGTGCACCTCTGAAGGCTACTCTGAGTGTGAGTGTGAGCATGAGTGTGTGTGTGTGTGTGTGTGTGTGTGTGTGTGTGTGTGTGTGTGTGTGTGTGTGTGTGTGTGTGTGTGTGTGTGTGTGTGTGTGTGTGTGTGTGTGTGTGTGTGTGTGTGTGAAGAGGCTGGAGGTGAGGGGGAGCGAAAGGGTAAGGCAGGGTCGGAGGAGGGGGCGTGTGTTGGTTTGGTGACCCGGGGTCCTCCAGCAGATGAAGGAGGTGCTGGGGAAAGAGACGTTAACAACATTAGAACTCAAACAACCATGGGGTGGTCACAGATATTTCACCTTCCAGAATTTTTACAAACTGTTGTACTGAGTGAATGAATCAGCAGAGGTTGAATTTTCAATTCTGTGAGCACAAAATAACTTTTGAGAGAATATTGCATTAAAGCCCCTGCAGGTGGGATGATGGTGGGTGATTCACTGTTGTAAATACGGGTGGGGTTCTGAGCCCCCCTATGCACACAGCTATAGACTTGTGTATTTATTGACAAGCTGACGCAGTTATCAATGTTGGAGCATGATGTGTATCAAATGTAATTGTGTGGCTAACTTATGCTCCGATATTCACTTGTGTTCAGTTTCTTACTCGGTCTCGTTCTCTTTTCCTCTTCTTCCTTTCCTCTGACAACTTCTTCCTCAGTTTCTTCGGCGGCCCTACCATGATGTCCACACTGACAATGGCGAGCTGGTTGTGTCTTATGGCTAAATGCTAGCTCCCGCTCTGGTCGTTGGTGTGTGACATGCCGTAATGTTCCAGCACGGTACACTGGTGACATAAGCTGTGTCTCAATTCAGGGGCTGCATCCTTCAGAGGCTGCGTTTGAAGACAGATTGTGTCACATTTCGAACACCATTTCGCAGGCTCCTTCAAATGTGGCTGATTTTCTTCATCCTTCCATCCCAGAGACAGAAAGGCTCCAAACGGTGGATCCTTCTCGGGCCAACCTACCCCAGGATTCATTTCGCTTCAGTAATGAACCATTTTTCAAAGAGGCAATTGTGCCAGCGGGGAAGCAGATGTCCGATGCTTGAGTATCACGCTTCAACTCAACCAAACAGTTAACAGTACACATGTTAAACAAAGCATTAAAACTTTCTTGTTGTGTCAAACTTCAGCTCTGTTGCTAGGCAACAGCAATAAAGGTGGGACAAGCTGGCGATGCCAATCACTGAAAGACGCTGTAGTCTAGACCACCTCACTTCTGTTTGGCCTTCGTTGTTTGCACAGTCTAAGGGGCGCACTAAGGAGGCGGCCTTCGGCTGCGTCCTCTGAAGGATCCCGCCCCTGAATTGAGACACAGCCATAGATTCCAGGCGTCTTGGGAGACACACCATTGTCCCTAAGATAAGTTTGTGTACCATCATAATCATTTTTAAGCTGTTTTTTTAAAGGTATGAAAACTACCTTGTGTTTCTTAAAACTACAATGACACATTCTTCAAATTCAAAGACTTTTTTAACGGTCACATTGCGATCAGCACGGGCAACACGTGCATCAGCCTCTACCTTTGTCCTGTGTTTTCATTGAGCAATGGGCTAAAAATGTCAAGTCCGGTTAGAAAAGTTCAAAACGTGACACAAAACACCCTGCCACCCAGCTCTCCAAACACACCCTGTCATTTGTAAGATGTCAGCCTGCCTCTTTGCACCGGTTGGAGAGCATGCAGCAGGGTAGTGTGCCTTTATTGGCTTTTAAAAGATAATGACATGCCTACTGCCTGCGTCCAACCGCTGATCCAGGGTCAGAGAGTTCTTTCAGCTTGAGGTTCAGGTTGAGATTGAGGCTCGGGAAAACCAATCCTTTTATTTTAGGTAAGGAACAACAGAAAGGACACAGCTGGCTTTTTGCAAAACACACTGCAGAAGTGCAGAATGTGGCAACACATGAGATGCTTGAGCTGCGAGTTTCCTGCATGTTGAGTCAAAAACGTACAAGAGTAAATTGCTGCCACCCATAAAGCTGACAGGGCGCTCTCCTCGCTCCCTCTTTCTCCCTCCCTCACCATCAGTGTTGCAAGCTCAAGGCCACATGCCCTTTTTCATTACAGCGAACAGGCCAGCTGTATTGTAACTACAACCAATTTCCTTGCAGTCTATAAAGCTGTCAATCAAAATCATACGGAACAGGGAGAGGAGGTGGGGTTGCAGGGGTGGAGCTGGGTGGGCTGTTGGGGAGGACGGCCGGGTTCCAGACCAGATGTCAAGAGTTTTACACCACGGGACACGGCGGGAGGGAGGGGAGGGAAGAGGAGGGAGGGTTTACCTGTTGCTATTCTTCATAGAGAATACCAGAAATGTTTTGACTTGCACGGGGGGATTTCTTCAGATATAAGGATGAAAAGTGTGAGGTGGAATTTTAAAATGATTGTGTAACATTTTGGGTATTATGTGTATTTGCTTTTTTTTTTGCACAACGTTACCTGAGAAGATTAGAAAGTTCCTTCCAGCAGCGGGTTAGTTTAGCGTTGCACTGAGAATGGAAACAGGGGGAAACTGCTAACCAGGCCCTCAGGCAACAAAATCTGCCATCAGCACTTCTTAAACTCCCAAATTAACACTTTGCACCTCTTCTGTTAAATGCAAAAATTCATAATGAAAAATAATAAAACATAATTTCCCTTAAGAGTGAGTGGTCGAGCTATAGTACAGTTCATGACCCTATAACACCAAAATGCAATTGATTTTGATGTTTTTTGATATTCTAATGTGTGATAATGTGTGTGAATAGTATTTTACATTCATATGTACTTCTTCTTCTTCTTATTATTTTACACAAGATACTACATGTTGATATCTGACCGTGTATGCTCAGTGTGTTTGAGTATATATCATCTATAGGAAAGCAAACTATTAGTAGTATTTCTCATTGTGTCCAGCTGCACATTTAAAAACAATCAATTCAGAGTCAGACCAAAGCATCTTTTTACGTTTCCATTTATTAAAGTTATGAACAAAGAGACAAATAAGTTATAATATTTTTATTTGTTAGAATTCTATCAGTGTTTGAACATTAATATTTAGAGAGCTAGTACAATTTTCTACTTTCATGGCTAGCCTTTGACGAACCCATAGAAACAGCTGTCTCTCTCCAAGGATTGGAACATAATACTGAAGGGGGAGGTGTTGATGTTGTCTCAAAAGACAGTTAGCAATGAAAGTGTGCACCTTTTCTGTTATGGTATATCATTACATATAAACTCTTTAAAAATATACTTCTGTCAAATACCTTGACAACTACTATGTACACTACAAAAATAAATTTTCATATAAATAAATTATATGGCATACATTTATCTTTGTAACTGAAAACAGCATACATCCACGCCAACCAAGACCAAAATGGTAGTCTGGAAGAACCACTGATTTTTTTTTCCTTTTAAAATCCTCTAAGAGCTATGATGAGACCTGTAGTGTAAAATGTTATATACTCTTTTTTTCCTATTTAACATTAGTAAGCACTTTATACAGATCACTTTATACAGAATAAACTGTAATAGTGTTTTTTTTTCAATAGACATAAAAATCCCTGCATTTTTTATCCACTGGCATCACAACATTGATGAAAGAAAAGAACAAAACATGTTTTATATTACAAAAATATAAATATCGCAATTCAACGTTGAAAACAAGAACATTTAAAAATGAATAAAATAGTTGCCAGCGATGATTCTCTCCGCTACTGCCAATGTGACATCGGGAGAAAACAAAAAACAAAAAACAAAAAACAGAACAACCTATTTCATGCAAGCAGCTGACGTAACATGGTGGACAGAGAGTGTAAAACTGCTAGGACTTCAGGGAAGAGCTACATGTGTTCAACAGGAAGTGAGAGGCAAATTGAGGTGTGGAGGCAGTGATTGAGGGACCTTAAAGTCTGGAACCAGGGGGTTGGGGGGTTAGGGGGGTTACACATTCGCATGCTGACATAGACACACATACAGATATAAACTGGCCATTGCAAGTGAAGCGAGGTGCTGGCGGTGTAAACTCTCCCCCCTGAGGCTATGGGCTGTGCCATTTGGCATTTGGAGGAAGGGGTGAGGGGTCCCAATTAGTGTCATGGCGTTATGTTGTGGATTTTTATGAGCTGAGGTCAGAGAGGACGCTGAGGCCAAATTGGGGCCAGTTATCTTTACTGTCACTAAAGGAGAACTGGGACAGATTAAGAGGATGAACTCATACACACAAACATAAATGTTTACACACATATAAACTAAGACACACATAAGACACACTGTCAGGCCATATCGGGCTTAGCCCTGAGCAGGCTGCAGGGGCTAGCTTATTGGTTGAACAGAAACAAAAAGTAACTTGAGGTGAGATATTGGTGAGAATGACGTTTGAACGTAATCGAGTGCGAAGTTGAACGTGGTCGTACAGTATACAGTTTGAACTTTAGCTTATCCGTTAGACACAGTCACTTAGGGAGCAGAGTTAGCGCCCCCTGTTGTTGACGGTGTTCCAGAAGAAAATCAGTAACGTGAATGTCCCTGTAATGGCACAGCGAGTTTCTGAGGTGGGTTTGATATTTGTATGTCAGTTTAAATGACAGAACCTGTATTGAGCCTGCTAGGGTTAAACAAAACAACCCTTTACAGTAAAAAATTAAACCAGAGAGCAGCCAAACACTGATACAAAGCTGAGAGCAGAAACAGGTTCCAATGCAGAGGCCATAACTAAAAAACAAAACAAAACAAAATTCTTCATATCTGCTCATCTTAAATAGCACGCATAGCGTGTCAAGTTAAACAGTAATTGTTTCATAAGTACCACAGGTTTGTGATAAAAAAAATTAATAGTTTAAGATGCGTACCTTTATACAATAATGAACACACAAAAGACACACAAACACACACACAAATATATGTATATATATATATATATATGTATATATATATACATATATATATATATATATACCATGGCCCTGTTTGATGACTCTAACAATTTCCCTCATGTTTTAAATGAGTGTAAATGTTAGTCTGTTCTGAGGATGAATCTGATGTAGAAGGCAGAAAATAATGGGGCTGTTTCACATCATAGAACCTTACACGCACACACACACACACACGCACACAAACACACACACACACACACACACACACACACACACACACACACACACGTATACGAACACACACATTCACACACATACACAAACACATGTATACGCACACACACATATAAGTAGACAGATCACTTCTTTTGTTTAAAAAGACATTTGCATAGAGTTATAAATGTATATCATTTAAAAAAATATTTTGAGCAGCAACGTTGTGTGCTGGCAGGTACATTTGTCTGGATGAAGCTTCCTAATGGCACAGATCCACAGATGAGTGAACAGTAATCAGAAATCTATCTCTCTCTCTCTCTCTCTCTCTCTCTCTCTCTCTCTCTCACTCTCTCTCTCTCTCTCTCTCTCTCACTCACTCACTCACTCACTCACTCACTCACTCACTCACTCACTCACTCACACACACACAGACACACACACACACTCTTACACACACCATATAAAATGGCAGCCCCAGTCTGTTACCATGAGGAGTTGTACGGCTCCTAAAATTATAGCTACTTTTTGTTCATATTTACATATGTATACATCTTTTAAATATTGATAGAATCTAATATCTAAGACAATAGTCCACTGGGTTACAGTAAGAATGAGCACCATGACCATGATGGCAACACTGGCGAGTCTTTCGCTTTTTAAGGCCGGGAGGTTGGGGGTGGTGAGCCGGGCTGTGCTATGCAAGGCTGGGCTGTGCCAGGCCAGGTCAGCTGCTTAGTAATAGAGAGGAGTCCATCTTTGGCCGTTGTACTTCCGTTCCCCACAACTGAAAACAAAAAGGATGTTAGAGTGTCAGTATATTTTCAAGCAGGTTTTTCTAAAATGACCATTGCACTATATACTCTATGGATCTACTGAAGCAGCTGAAAAGTCACCTCAGCTCGCCCGTCTGCCGTGGTTGCTCTCAGCTGCCTCAAACTCCAAATCTTGGAGCTCCATGGCCTCCACCGTGTCTCCCCTGGACCCTGTCTGGGTGTCCAGCGGCACGTGCGGGTCCTGGAAAGCAGCCTCGGGCGCCTCTGGCCCTGAGGGGCAGTAACTGTCCGTTGCAGTGTACCCTGGGTAAGAGGAAGTGGAGGGGCCCTGGTTGGACAAGGGGGCCGGGTGAACGGCAACGGTGACGGAGGCCGACGCTGTTACCGTAGTGATGGGTTGGCAATATGGGGTAGAGTTGGGGTGGTGGTGTGGGAGGTGGTGATTAGGTTGTGGGTTGTGGGAAGAGCGGGCTCTGCGGCCTGCTGAGTGTTCTCTATGGCTGTTTGAGCCATAATGTCCCCCAGCCTCAGTAGCAGTTTCAAAAGCGTCCATGCGCGGGCGGGCTGGGGGCGGGACCTGCCAGTGCAGCTGGCTCTTGGGGTTCCTGCTGCTGTTGCGCTGAGTGGCTCCTGGCTGGGGCCCAGAATCACAACCCTGAGAGGAGACAGACTGAAGAGTGACACAATGAGACGTTTATTTCTATAATGTGAGAAACAAGAGCATATCTGCAGTCAGAGCATTAAACAAGCAGCACAATACAGGATATTTCCTTACCGAAGTCACATAGCCCGGCGGGTCGGGCTGTCTGGCTGAGCGCCTGTGCCCTGATCCTGCTCTCCTGTCCTCCTCTGGCCTGACTGCTCTGCCTCTGCTGGTCTGGAGGTGGTACTGCTGCTCCTCCGCTCGGGTTGCCCCTCTGCGCGAGGGCAGGTTGTAGTTCTGCACCTCCTGGCTGATGCCGGACACCGTGGTGTTGGAGCTGTACTCCGAGTCGGAAGAGTCTGAGGCTGCACCAGAGATGGTGGCTGTGGTTGTGTGGTGAGGTCGGACTGAGAAATGGACCACGTGAGGTGGGGCCTCTGGGGACGGGGTCGGTAACCGGCTACGACCATCCACAGGTGTTACCTGAGAGGTGACAAAGGAGAAGGTGAAGAGACTTGAGATGCTTTCAAACATGCAGTGAACTCCGGATAATCTCCTGAAATCATCTGGAGAGGCTGCATGTGAGAATGCCAATGTGCCAGTCAGTCGCTCCGGACATTCTCTGGAGTTTTTCCTGTCCAATAGTAAACACTCCAGAGAACTTTGTGAGTCCATGTGAGAATTCAGCAGGATATTGTCCAGAGGATTCACCAAAGGCGAGTGGGTGCATTTATCTCGTCAAACACACAATCAAATTTTCTTTCAATTATAATTTTTTGAGCTCTTACCTCTGGATAGGGGCCGAAGTATGACAGTAACACTGGGAGAAGTACGAGACCATTCAGGACTCCCAGAACTGTGAGAATGGCCAACACAGCAAAGAAATACCTGCAATAAAACACGCATATCAAAAACAGATCAATGTGGGGACTAATCTAACATGTCAGCACTAAACACAGCGCAAGCAAAACAAGAGTCGCTCAGAACAGCACAGAAAAACACAAGAAGAAAAACAAAGAAAGCAGGTAAACAAAGAAAATACCTGCGCAAACCACAGGGCTTTAGACGTGGAGAGACATGTGTAAGACCAACCATAACACACATGCCCGAAATAATAATTCAACAAAGACGCAAGGCCACTCCTTAAACACACACACACACACACACACACACACACACACACACACACACACACACACACACACACACACACACACACACACACACACACACACAGATGTACCTTGCATGTTTCTAAGTCCCGCTTAAAGAGGGTTAGTTGTAAAGAAGCCGCAGAGAGAAAAGAAAAGGGGAACCATAATTAGCCGGAGCTTGTTAATTCAAAGGCGCAGGAGGAAAAAAAGGGGGGGGGGGAATAGAAGGGCAGGTTATTGGGAGCGAGGGTACTCTCTCTTGGGTGTGTGGTGTATAAGCAAACATGGAGAAAACAAAGCAGTGAGGAATGTGAGGGGAGGGGGTGGAAGGGGTAAATGAGGGTTAAAAAAAAAATAAGGTGGGAGGGGGGGTGAGGGGAGAGGGTGCGAGGGTGGGGTTGGGGGGGTGGGGGGTCGTGCAAGAGGACAGGGGCCTCCCTCGCTACTCTCTACTCTTGGGCTCTAAAAAAGAGAGAGGGAGAGAAGCAAACAAATGAAGTGAAGGGTATAGAATTTAAACAATTTAGTCGAGGGAAAAAAGAGAAGGGGACCCTCAGAGTGCCACCCCCTCCCCGGCCCCTCTCTCTCTCTCTCTCTCTCTCTCTCTCTCTCTCTCTCTCTCTCTCTCTTCTATTTCTTTTTCCTCTCTCTCTCTCTCCTCCACCTCACTTTTCTCTCCCTTCTTTCTAAGCTAAGCCCCTGTGAAATTCCCGGCCACTCCACAATCCCCTCTGTCTAATTAAATCTCCAATGTATCAGGTAAGACCCCCCAATCTCCCCACTCCGAAACCCACCCCTCCATCCCAACCTCCCTCACTCTCCACTCCAGCTTCCTCCCTTAATGGAGAGGCTTTCCCCCTGACATGTTTCTCCAGTGGAAGGTTTTCAGGGATGTGCTAATGAACCACTAACCCCTTTGCCTGAGTCTTCACGATGCTGCTGTTTGTATGTGTGGTACCTGAGGTGTGGACACACTGGACCTCAGACTCAATTCATGTGCAGGGAGAACAACATTTCCCAGAGGAACATCTACAAGTGAGGACCAGTCCTTGTCTGCCCACCATGGGTGGCCTCACTTCCCATGTGGAACCAACAACGAGAGCACCAGCTACTGCTGCTGGAACATTCATGTGACCAGAGAACAGGACGTCATGCTGTGAGCAGACGGACGGACATGAATCACAAGATGAATCAATCCCAGGGTTCTTGGAAAAGAATTCATCCTTTAATGAACTCTTCACTTAATATAAACAATAAACCATATGGTAATTACAAAGCAAATCATTAGGTTCCTGCTCTTTTGCACCTTTCGGGTAAATGAAGAGGTTCAGACACACACACACACACACACACTGCGTCTGTAAACTTACGTAGACCTAGTTTTAAGACTTCCTGACGCAGTGTGGGATCATGGGAGTTATTGTCTTCAAAACCATTGCCAATGAAAATTTACCTGACACGACTCAGATGCAAATCAACTTCACGGCTGCGGTAATGTGTTAAAGTTTTATTCACATTACGCAGCAAACGTCAAAGAATAACAGTGGAAGGAAAGAAAAGAAAAACAGTCGAATGGCTAGCAGCGTGTTTTTCCTTGGTCGTACGTTGTTTATCCGGGACGTTAAAGCAGAAACGGTCAAAGCCACAGGTAAAGCGGATGTACATTAAAAAGTCCACCAAAATAAAAACGCCCTATTATCCTGAACAAAATTAGGGATTTCACAACAGGATGGGTAATTGCCACATCAACTTTGGGCGCGTATATGCACATACATGTAGCTACGCACACACGCACGCGTGCAGCCCACATACCGGGCTGAGTGCCCCCGCTAGGCTGTTTGGAGTGAAAACATTCACAGCGCTGACGGGGGAAAGTCAGGGAAACATTTCTTTCGGCGCAAGCAGAAAAATACGAGCCGGGCCTGTTGTTATTGCACCGTCTTGGGGCGCTGCTTTGTTTGCTCAGACAACAGCAGAACCTCTAAATGGAGGCCCGGGACCGAGCCAGAAACCAGAGCTCACCACTGGAGGTGAAGAGAGACGCTCTATAGGCCTCCCTGTGTTTGTGTGTGTATGAGCGTCTGTTTGTATGCGTCTCTCTCTTGAGTGTGTGCTCTAACTGGCAGGCACACCATCATTGACCCTCATGATTACAAGGTCAGGAAGCAGGTTGGTGTGTCTCTGTGTGTGTGTGTGTGTGTGTGCATATAAGAGGCCTATGCACATGACAGAGTTTGTGCTCTTGCAAATCACATGGACTTCAGTGCACCCTGTTCTTAAAGGAGCAGGTCAAACTAATTATATAGCTACCTCGTATAGCCTCCAACAACAATGTGTGCATGTGCAGCCACGTGAGACCATAAGAGACTTGAAATTATTCACTGAGCTCAGTGGAAACTTCTCATAACTCTCCAGAATGAACACTATCATTAATTTTCCTCCCATGAACGGCAGCTGGTTGTTACCTTTCTGCCCTTGTCTTACACACAAAAGTAGCCACCGACGCAGAGCCCCCACAGTGTGTCGGCTTTAATTTCCACTTCTCCTGTCTTTCCACGACTGCCCCCCCACCCTGTTACCCCTTCCCATGCTTATAAATGTCTAGCGAGGGCAGTTAAACTAGCTGAAGGAGATTACAAAAGCCAGAGGACCTTCCTGTTCTCTTTCTCTACCCCCTCTCCCTCTCTGTCTCCCCTATCACTCCCTTTCACTCCGCTCTTTGCTCCCCTCTTCTTCGTCGTCTACTCCCCCCAAGCCCTCCTCCTCCCTGTTCCTCCTGACCTTCAACTCTCCATCCTTCCCCTGGTTTCCCCTAAAATGTCAGGCATGAGAGGCATTAAGGGGGGGGGGGGGGGAGAAAAGACACAAGGGGAGAGGAAGGTGGGGAAAGATAAAGGCCTTGTTTATGAAGTTTTCTCGGAGATTGAGCCCCAGGAAGTGGACAAAAAACAGGTACATCGGTGGTGGCTGGAAAATGGAGGAGGTTTACAGAGAGGGGGTATGAAACTGAGATGCGGGTGGAAGACAAGAGAGAGATAGAGGGAGGGTACAGAGGGAGAGTGTGGCCTTCATGCATGATTTGTGTCTCAGGTAGATTCCTGTGTGACATGCAGGTTGAGGCATGGTCTCAACGGTCTACTAACGCCACACAGACGCCACACAATAACCTTTGTGAGAGCAATCCTGTGTTGGCAGAATTAAAGCAGCATTTTCTCACGAGGTTCAATTTGTACTCACCTGACGATAAAATCAAACTCAGAGCCTGCAAGCATCAGGACACCTAATAAGGTAGAAAAGGCTCCGTCGAGCACCGGAGCAAACATGTGCTCCAACGCCAGCACGGCCCGCCTGTGACGATCCCCTATGGCTGTCAGGAACGCCTACGAAACACACACGATACCCAACACATATATCAAGGACTTAAAATATGACCCCTTTCTTAACTTTGATTTTATAATTATGGATTAAGCTGGTTATACATTGATGCAGGTTATTTTATTCTTAGTTTTTTGTGTCACTGTGCGTGTTTGCGCCTACCAGGGCCACATGGACGGTGAACTCCACTCCGATGCCCACGGAGGCGATGAGGATCACCACCGGTACGGCGCTCAGCTTGATTCCCATCAACCCCATGAAGCCAAACAGCTCCACGGTCATGAGAGACAGCACCAACACCTGAAAAAGGAGGCATTTCCATTAAAAAAGTAAAAGTGGTTGATAAATCCATATGAAAAGTGATTCTAAACGTTTAATGAAACACAAGATAAAACCAAAAATAGGATAGATTCTGTGGATTCCGTGGCCACAAGTAGGATAGAAAGTTAAAATATATGTTTGTGCACTTGTAGTTCAGCTTGAACCATGTTTTTGAGGATAAATGCCCATAATTCTCACAAGACATGGAAATGCATGAACCGTTCTTTACAAGCATCTTCTTTTGGAGAGAATAAACTGGTTTTCAGTGGTTTTCACAGATTTGTCATGTCACACGTTTATCTGCTCTGTGTCTGTGTGGATAATAATAATAACAACTTCTATCCACAGTTTCCAGGGCTGGAACACATATCAAACACATGTCAGCATAGTGGGAGAGAATCTTCTGTGTTATTGTTCTGTGATAAACAGACAGTAATTCACAGCATTTGAATTTACAGCTGACGTAGACTTTGAACGTACACAAGACAGATGGAGTGTAATACTAAAAGGGGATGATGTGATATTCTGCCTTAGAGAAGTGTTAAGTAGTAACCGCATGTGTGTGTGTGTGTGTGTGTGTGTGTGTGTGTGTGTGTGTGTGTGTGTGTGTGTGTGTGGTGGTTTCAGTAGAGCAGGACAGGAGCTGGGAGTAAATGCCATTATCAGCTGACAGGTGTCAGGTTACATGGGGCCCAAACCCTTTGAAGAAGGTTGAGGTGGGCAGGGGAGGGAGCGGTGTGTGTGTGTGTGGGTGAATAATGCATGTAAGTATCCGCATTGCTTGTCCACGAGGGGGTATTTGTGTGCAGCGTTTGTGAGCAGCATCTGACTCCAGTTAGACTCTATGCTAAAGTGCATTTTGGGTGATCTGAAGACAAGTGGACACTGACAGAGAAAAACATTTGGTGTTGGTCACGTCCAGAAACGTTCAGCGAATTAAACTAGACTTCACTTTGTTTGGTCTTTAGATTTAGAACGACTCTGACACAACTTTAAAGTGTTCATGTGTGTATCTGTTGTTTTACCACAGATGAAAGCCAAACCAGATCCCAAGTGATGCCTCTAAATCCATTCTGGTGCCAAGTGCGAGCAGCAATCAATATCAAGGGGATTAGAAACAATCTGTATAAATCTAAACACGAGATACAAGGTTTAAACAAGGACTCTGTGTCTGTGTGGGTGAGATGGATTTCAGGGCAAATAGCTAAGAGGGTTTGAGGGGGCTTAGGGTTGAGGGTTTGACGTTGCAGGGCTGGCGGTGGTCTGGTCCCGGACAGACCAAATGGTTAAACTTGACGCCTCTCCATAACTTGCCTTTTGATCTTGCTAGTAAAGCCTGAAGGATGAACATGAGGCCCACCCCTCCTCCTCCGTTTAAGGGCTCAGGTGGCCTGGCCACTGCCTGTCGTAAAATACAACCCACCAGAGAGAAAAACCAGAGTGCTCTGTGTATGTGTTTCTGTGTGAATTATGTACCTGTGTGTTTACATGTTCATATTGCATGTGTGCAAGTGTATACATGTCTGTGTGTCTGCTTTAAGTGTGTGTGCCTGTGTATGCTAATGTGTGTTTATGTGTATCCTTGGAAACTTGCGAAAAGACTGGGCAGAGGAGAAGTGTGGAGGATGGAAATAAAATCTAACTTTTTATAGGTTTAGAGTGGGAGCAAGTTGCTCGAGCAACTTTGTGTCCTTTCCCCATTTATTTCAGAATCAGTGTCTGGGAGTGTTGGACTAGACTAAACACACTGGCCCTAACAAAACAGCACAAGATAAACACTGTTGACTGGGGCTACAATAACACAGCAGCCCTGTATCCTTTCTGACTCGCCTAGAGATGCCTTCAGGACCACACATAGAAATCATGAAAGAAAAACACATTGAGTTTTTTTTCCTCTGTAGCAGTTTGTCTGTTTGTCTGTTGTTGTGTCCGGCTACTCCTCCAAAACCCATCCTCCATTCCAATCCAAACTTTTCCCAAACAAGGTTCAGGGGTTTGGCATTTGCATCTGTATTCATTTTGCATTTAATGTCATTGTTGATGTTGATTTATACTTTTTTTCTTTCCACGCATTTATTTTGAAATATAACCTTTTACTTTGAAATCCAGAACTAGCATAGACGACTGGAAATATAACAGAAGAAGAAGAAGAAGACGACAAACAACAGCAGTCGCAGACAAACATTAAAAGCACAAATCATCCCTGGAAGGAGGCTCAGATCACTAGCTACCAAGCTAGTGAAATGTGTATGCTCTGCATTCATATGCAACATTTGTATAACTCAAGCTTTCAGGTAAATTTAGTCAAACATACGACAATTTCCTCCGAACAGTGCAGTGGATTTAGAAAGTAGAATAA